>NC_053389.1:611038976-611697057 GCF_905171765.1 Bufo bufo | reverse complement strand
ATGGAAAATAAATAATAAATATGGTTTAAAAAATAAATAAGAAAATGTTTTTGCATCGTGCATCCCAAGACCCATAACTTTTTCTTTTTTAGAGAGCTGTGTGAGGACTAGATTTTTGCTGGATGACTTGTAGTTTCATTGGAATCATTTTAGGGCACTTAACACTTTGAATAAGTAAAAAAACCTGCAATTCTGTCCTTTTTTTTTCTTTTTAACGGCGTCCACCGTGAGGGATAAATTACATGATAATTATGTAGTGTGGTTCATTATGGACGTGGCAGTGTATTATACTGTCAGTGTTATAAAGACAGGCACTGTCAGGGATCTGCCTATAGTTATAGTCTGGATGGAGGCCTGCGGGGCCTTGATTAGGATTCTGGCTGCCATACCCTGACATCTGCACCCCACACTCTTGTTTGCGGCTGTGCCAGTGCCTGAGAGAGGGAGCTCTCCTCTAAAGCCTCATGTAGACGTCCGTGGAACACGGTCCGTGAGATACAGGACTGGCATTGCAGGAGCACACCGCATCATTGGTTGCTATGACGCTGTGCGCTTTGTGCCGCCGCAGTACAGTAATACACTCGTATGATCTATACGAGTGTATTACTGTAGAGCAGAGGAGGTGCGAAGCGCACGGCGTCATAGCAACCAATGACGTTGTGCGCTTCTGCAATGCCAGTCCGGTATCTCACGGCGGTGTTCCATGGACATCCGCACGAGGCTTAAATCACTTAATAGTGACTGTGGCATCTAAGCAAAGCTCCTGCTCTCTGTTGCACGAGTCTCCTTAAAAATGAAGCTAAGGTCCATTAGCAGCCGAAGTAAAAAGGAGTTTTTGCAGTCATTAATGGGTTAACCATATTTTTGGTTTCTATCAAAGTTTTGCTAAAAAAATAAAATAAAAATAAAAAAGTTAAAAAAGGTATTCCAGCAGAATAAAAAAAAAGCTTGGACATGGGCTGCAAATGGTTTAAATAAGTAACAGAGCTCATACTGACCTCACCGTTTTCCTGAAATTCTGATGACGCCAGTGTACTCGTCCACATTCTGATCCTGTCCTGACACGACAGGAAATGACGCTCAGCTACTCACTGGCTGAGGCAGGCCATCATTGCAGCCAGTGATTGGCTGAGCACCATTTACAGTCATTTCTCTCTGTGTTGGGAGAAGAGCAGGAAGTGGAGCACAGTGAAGACGTTGGCACCAGGGGCGGATTGACCTTGCAGGGAAATTTCCCGGTGGGCTAATGCCCAGGGAGCCCTCCTCATGGCCGGCCAGTGGAAGTTTTTGGGGATGTTTTTTGTGCTGCTGGGGCAGTATTTTCTGATGGACTGTGGTATTTGGCTCTGTTGGGGTGGTATGATGTGCCACAATATGGTATTGCTGGTCCTGCCTTCCATCAATTTGGACCCAGCTATAAAACTGGGCCATTTTTTATATTTTTTTCAGGGCCACTGTACGTTCCCAGTTCGCCCCTGCTTGGCACTGTCAGAATGGCAGAGTATAAGCACTGTTATTTTTTTAAGGTTTTGGAGCTCAAGGCCAAGCTCTTCTATTCTACTGGAATACACCTTTAAATAATTTTCCTAAGGCCTCATGCACACGACAGTATTTTTTCACGGTCCGCAAAACGGGGTTCCGTTGGTCCGTGACCGTTTTTTCATCCGTGGGTCTTCCTTGATTTTTGGAGGATCCACGGACATGAAAAAAGAAAAAAAAAATCTAAGTCAAGTTTGCCATTGAAATGATAGGAAAAAACGGACACGGATCACGGACGCGGATGACAATCTTGTGTGCACACGTGATTTTTCACGGATCCATTGACTTGAATGGGTCCGTGAAAAAAATAGGACAGGTCATATTTTTTTCACGGCCAGGAAACACTGATCACGGATGCGGCTGCCAAACGGTGCATTTTCCGATTTTTCCACGGACCCATTGAAAGTCAATGGGACCGCAGAAAAACACGTTAAACGGGACAACGGCCACGGGTGCACACAACGGTCGTGTGCAGGAGGCCTTACTCAAAACATGCTGGAAATTAGTTTCCAAATCAACAATTAGTATTTTTTAAATATGAAAGAGCGATCTGGATACTGTAGTTTTACCGAAACTATAAACTCAGACTAACAAAAAAGTTCAGAAAGTTTGTTTATTGCTCCATTCAGAGACACAAGACACATTTCTTGTTTAGATATTATTAACACAAAGTATTACAGTACACAGATACATAAAGTTATATGGTTACAAATATCGTACTCACAATAATAGCTTGCATTTATAGGTTTACATAAATATATGATTATTTAAAAAGATGAATCATTTGGTAATGGTAATTGGTCCTTTATTTACCTGTATATACTCATAGATTAGTTTCTATGCATTTAATGGAATAACAAACATAAAGAGTCAATATTCTCAACATGACTCTTCCAAAGGGGCAGTTTATCATGCAGGTTTTTTGGCCAAAGTCAGAAGTAGATTGAAAATAGATTCAAAGAAATAAAAGGACATGATTTATAATTCTCCTTCACGCAGGATATGTTCACTCCTGACCCTGGATCGAAATACTGCATCAAAAAGTGCAGCGGTGAATTTCCAAAGAATCCACGTGTGACACCACCCTTAGGAGGTGGTGTCACTCATGGCTTTTTGTCCTTCCTTTATATTTCTCATTCCCTTTTGAGCTTTGTCTAAAAAACTATCACAAACTGCCACAAGAAGTGGTGTGTGATACCACCCTTAGGCTTTGTTCACACTTCAGTAAGTCACGTGTGCCGTCTGTGTTCTCCACTGATATTAATGTGTTTGTTCACAAATCAGTGGTTTTACACTGACTGTGGGTCAGTGGAAAAATCATGGGAGCATGCACTGCTTTAATCCATGATTGCAGACCAAACATGACCGTTGAAGTCTATGGACGGCATCCATTTTCTGTCTGTGGTTTTTCACGGACCATTAGTAGATGATGCTCCGGAAACAGTATGTGTATGAGGAATATGGATGAAACAAGGAGGGCAAAAAACTGACACATGAACCAAACATGGATTCTTCACGTTTGAAACACGGCCGGATTTTCCACAGGCATCAAATGGACACGTGAGTTTGAATTAAATTTTAAAGGGGTTGTCCCGCAATAATGGATTATCACCTATTCACATTCCATTCAAATATTATGAGACTGTTTAATATCAGCACTTTGCCATCTCCGATATTTAGAAGTCCCACAGAATTTTATTTTTTTAAAAGTTTGGCTATAGAATGGTTTAGTAATGTTTTAACCCAAAACCACATTTCGAAATCTCCCCTTAAAAAAGTAGCTAGTGCTAAAACTAAAGCTAAAATAAGTAGAGTGCAGTGATTGGTATTTAATGGGAACCTGTGGTGCAATTCATGCTGCCCTAGCTCCAGGCAGTATGAAATACTTACAGGACCCCATTTTAAAATGAACTGCTACAGCTTAAAGCCAAAGAGAAGCCACCCATTATACATGGTGAGTCAAAAGCCGCAGGACACTCTTATTTCAGAAACCCTTTTATTTAATACCTTTTGAACCACAAGAGATATTGCAAATTTGATTGCAGCAACTGATTTGAGAAAAGTCTGTTCTTCCTTGATGTGCTACATGACCCCCTTCCATTGGAGAAATTTGCCCTTGATCCAATATGGCGGCTTTCAAGATGGCAGCCATTTTCCGGACATAGCCTAAAAGATAGGCCCCCTCACTCATTACTTGCTGGGGTACTCGGAGAGGTCATTTCCCCTTTTGCTTCTGAAATAGGGTGTCCTGAGACTTTTGACTCACCCTGTATACGTCTCCCTGTGCCTACTCATTCTGAAGCTATGCTTTCTCTCAATGTAATGAGGTAGTCAGTCTGTATTTCATGCTGGACACGGTTGGGAAGCATCGATCTGCTGTCAGGTTCCCTTTAATTACAGAGTCATTGAATTGTAAGCTATGTTGTCCCACTAGTTGCTTATATTCTTAAAAAGTACACTTTCTAGTAAGGATTTCATACTGACAATGTTATGTTCCATTGTGCTATTAAGTAGGTAGATTATCTACTGTGCTTTTATGCTGAAACAGTATGAAAAGGCATCTGTCAGCAGGTTTGTACCTATGACACTGGCTGACCTGTTACATGTGCACTTGGCAGCTGAAGACATCTGTGTTGGTCCCATGTTCATATGTGCCCGGACTGCTCAGAAAGATGATGTTTTGTTTTAATATATGTAAATGAACCTCTAGGATAAACAGGGGCGTTCCCATTACACCTAGAGGCTCTGCTCTCTCTGCAACTCCATTTTGATTCATAGGGCCAGGCAGTGAAACGTCATCACACCTGGCCCTGTCAAAGTGCAGAGGGTTCAGCAGTTGCTGAGAAAATGGATCTTCTAGGTGCAATGGCAACACCCCCGTTGCTCCTAGTTGCATATATGAAATCATCATTTTTCTCAGCAATGAGGACACATATGAACATGGGACCAGCACAGATGTCTTCAGCTGTCTTCGTTAAAAGTGATACATTCCAGTCTGTAGCAGTCCAGGTTTCTCGTTCATGATATCACTACAAAGGAAGGCAATGGTGGCTGTCTGTCAATGGCAGGACATGATGTAATGGGTGCCATGACACCAAATATCCTCCTACTATGTGCCTAGAAATAGTCTAGGCAGAGACAGGGGTGTGTAATGAAGGTTCCACCTGTGTCTGGATTGTGGGAGCTGCTTGTGCTTGTCAGCAGATCAAATGATCCTCTCTATTGGTGGTCTGTCTAGGATGTCCAGAGCCCGTTCACAGTGTGTGCGTGCCCTTACATAACCACTGCTCCCAACACCTTCTAACAGCCGAAATGGCGGGCAATTCATCAAAATGATGCTGCTTTTCTCTGTGCAAAATGCATGTCTAGCAGTCAACATCTAACACCAGTAGGTACAGTACCCAAAAGTAGCCTCTGAGAGCCTTTTAATGGGCAGCGGAGAAAGCACTTTTATGCCCTCTTGCGGCATGACCCATCATAATCATTCATGTATCTGCATGTGGAGTTTTGCAGCAATCGGACATTTCTATCTGGGCGCGTTATTTTCTTTTTGTCAGTGAGTGTATATTAAAAGAGGCAAATGTTGTCAAGGCCGCACACATTATACACCTAGAATCCCATCTTCACCTGATACCATGAGATTTTCAATGCCAAACATTTTACACATTAGGAACCATTTCTCTAAGGGTGCTGACACACATTCAGGTTTTCCGATGCAGTTTTTGAAGCCAAAATCAGTAGTGGATGATAAAAGAAGAAAGTATTAAGGACAGGTCCTACTTCTCTTTTTTTACTTCATTACTGGTCTTGGCGATATGACTGACATGTGAATAAACCCCATCAGTCTGCAGATCACTGCTGGGTATAAGCTTCTCCGCTGGGAGCAGGACAAAGCCCGTACTGATTTGTGGCCTCTGAATAGTAAACAAGAATGTTCTCATTCATTGACAGCAAGCATATACCTTAAAAAATGTAAGGAACTGCACCAAGTATAAGTTTTAGAATTTTTCACTTGTCAACCTTTATATTTAGCAATAAATCAAAATATATACCAATAAACAGCAAGTATAGCATACTTTTAGCAATCATTTTCACATATTCAAACACTCCATCACACTCGTATGAGTTTAAAAAGGCCAGCACATCTAGATAGAAATTTGTGCTACATACAGTCGGTCCTGAGCTGTAGAACTTGTACAAGAGAGAAATTTATGGTGGGTATCAGGTTCATACCTTTTAATCACAATAGGCACTTTCTTTGTTTCAAAGTACAGCAAAATGGGATCTATCGCTGCAATTTAATTGTATCAACGTATATTTAAATAGGTTTCTACATCTCAGAAACATCATTTTGATGGTATTTTCATACACGCCTATATTGATCATAATGGGGGGAATGAGTAGAAGGCTGTAATAAACTTGCTAAACATGCATGAACGTCTGGTGCAAACTGGCAAGTAGCATATGAATCAGTGGTAGTGTAAAAGGGACATCTAGTAATGGGTTAAATAATGTATCGCAATGACAACTTACCTCAAATTACGGAAAATGGCAAAACTCATTCACATATTCGTTGGGAATGTTTAATTGTAATGGTTTTTCATTTAAAAAGATGCATCACTCACAGCATCCATTCACTATGGTCACATACTTACAATAACAATACACCTCAATGAATACGACATACAAATGGTCATATCTGAAAGTTTCACCTCTCCCTATTTCGTACCACGGATGCAATCATCAAAATCATGTTTCTCAGTAAGACTCTATAGTACAATGGTGGGGCTTAAAGGGAATGTCTCATGAAGACAACTTTCTTTTATATGGCCTGGTGATCAGCTGATCCCTGTGGGTCTGGTGTATGAAACCACATATGAGCCATACATTTTCAAATCTGGTAATGCATTCTAGGCAATGAAATAAATCTCTGAATAGTAAAATATGGACAGACTGGATCTGCAAGAGAAGGACTCATTGAACTCTGGTTCTCAGAGGAAGGTTCCATGCAAGGGGCCCCTTCTATGATAACCAAATGCCCTAACAAGTCATGTAGAAATATGTTGTCTTAGGATACTTTCACACTAGCGTTTTGGTGGATCTGGCAGGGTTCAGCAAAAACGCTTCAGTTACTGATAATACAACCATCTGCATCAATTTGAACCGATCCAGTCAATGGAGGCCGGATCAGTTTTCTATTGTGTCAGAGAAAACAAATCCGTCCCCATTGACTTGCATTGGGGTCATGACGGATCCGTTTTGCTCCGCATCCCAGCGACTGAAAGAAAAAAGCAGCATGCTGCGGTTTACTCTCCGGTCTGAAAACCCACTGAACGGAACGGAATGCATTTTGGTGCATTACGTTCTGTTCAGGT
The DNA here is from genome assembly GCF_905171765.1 of Bufo bufo. Classification (NCBI taxonomy): domain Eukaryota; kingdom Metazoa; phylum Chordata; class Amphibia; order Anura; family Bufonidae; genus Bufo; species Bufo bufo. Next base: position 611,690,143 of record NC_053389.1, on the reverse strand, counting down.
CAGTTTTTTTGTCCCTATTGACAATGAATGGGGACAAAACTGCAGTGTTTTTTTGGGGTATTGAGCCCCTAGGACGGAACTCAATACCGGAAAACTTTAACGTTAGTGTGAAAGTATCCTTAGTGACAAACCCCTTTAAATGGAAAATGCAGTACGTAATCACAGAGAACTATGAACAACTAGGACTAGCTGAATAGGCCAATGTGCTCCAGAACTTATACAGGTCAAGTAATCAAAGGGTACATTAAAAAGGCACATAAAACAACATGTCTATTCCAACCAAGGGTGGTCAAACGAAAATGGCACAGTAAATATGCAACTGCCTACAAGTTGTACCCATCTTAGGTTATTCTGTGCATGCTACATATAAACAATAAAGTTCATCAGTCTCAAAAAGACTTAATTTGTAACGCAATATAAATGTGCAAGCAAAGGTAGTGGAGTTTGGCATGAGAAGAGTCTCAGTCCTTAGCATTCATGTATTCTAATTGTGAACAAATTCAATTATGAGGCTCAGAATGAAGATAAGAAAAAAAATCTATTTTACTCTCCCTCATTCCAATGGCTGCATGGAAGAGAGAAAAAGAAAGAACATGGAAAAGAAGGTTAGATAGGCTTTTGTTCATTCACTGCAGGACATTATACACGGTCATACATGGGATTAAATGTATGTATTGTGTATGTACCTAATTGAGCTGATCACCCAGGGGCAGACGGAGAAGGGAATGGTCAGAAATGTGGAACTTTACGGTAACTCTCAATCACTGCCAGCAGTCATAGCTGCTGTGTGGGTATGAACGATCGCAATTATGATCGATCACCCCATACAGTTTCATCATTTGTCTGCAGCACATACTAGTTGGGAATGTGCTGACGACACGTGGTGCTACATGAAAGATATGATCACCCAAAAAATGAGTTTTTTCTTGTTCGTTTGTCGGCGGTATCTTTACACAGCCAATTATTGTGAACCAGTGCTTGTACGAATGTTTGTTGCTAATAATTGGCACATCCTCAGCCTCAGGGCTCATTCAAATTACCATATTCGGTTTTTGCAGTCTGCAAATTGCGGATCTGCCAAACACAGATACCGGCCATGTGGTTCTGCATTTTACAGAACGGAACGGCCAGCCCTATGATAGCAATGTGACAGTCCACATCTGTACTTCCGTTCCGCAGCCCCTCAAAAAAGATAGAACATGCCATAGGACATGTTCTATCTTTTTTGAGGGACTGCGGAACGGAAGTACGGATGCGGGCAACACACAATGTGCTGTCTGCATCTTTTGCGGCATCACTGAAATGAATGGGTCCACATCCGATCAGCAAAAAATGCGTATCGAATGCGGAGAAAAAATATGGTCGTGTGAATGAGCCCTAAACGTGATATACAGTATGTCTAGGAAGATTTTAGTATGTAAAAGGACCGTTTCCATAGGCGGATGACTGGCCAAATGTGAATGTTTGCTCTTGATCATTGCACTGCGACAGAGTGAACACTGCTTCAATCAAACTTATTTAGTACCCGGAAGAGCCAATAATGAATGAAGTTCACATCTTTAGCCAATACATGCTCTTATCGGATGAAAACTACTCAGTCCATTGAAGAGAACTCCGGAGAGCTCCATAAAGGCTTACCTCAAATAAGTCCAGACCCTGTGCTTCGCTCCGAATGTAAGGTCTAATTATCCCGTCTTCATGGATAAAACGAGGAGGGCGAAGTGGAGAAACATCTTCTGTAGATTCCGCTACTCTGGAGATATGAAAAATAACGGTGTAAGCATTGGGGCTGAAATTTCACATATTAGTTCAATATATAATGCACACACTGAGATGAATTACATTAGGCCAATGAAGAATATCCCAGAAGTGATACAGGCTTATAGCACTCACTATAAAAATATATATTAGGAAGAATATGGCATAAGTTTACATGTAGCTGAAAGAGGTCACGTCATTGTATTGGCACTGAAGGGTAATGCTCTCCAGAGGTTATAAATATGCACTTTTGTGTTGAAGGGCATCCATAGTCTTCTTGAGCTGTGAAAGTCCCTTACACGTTAGGAGTACTATACATGGTTCAAAATATTGACTAAATATCTACACTATAATTGAACAAGGCTTTAAGGGTTAAATGCACTTTTACTTTTTAATATCTTTCTGACACACTGCACCCCCTTAAAGGGGTTGTCTCACTTCAGCAAATAGCATTTATCATGTAGAGTAAGTTTTTACAAGCCACTTACTAATATATTGTGATTGTCCATATTGCTTCCTTTGCTGGCTGGATTCATTTTTCCATCACATTATACACTCCTTGTTTCCATGGTTACAGACCACCCAGCAATCTAGCAGTGGTCGTGCTTGCACAATATAGCAAAAACCACTAGCCTAGGTGCACTACCACGGTCCCGGCCACAAAATAGGCCGGTGCTTTTTCCTATAGTGTACAAACACAACCACCACTGCTGGACTGCAAGGTGGTTGTAACCAAGGAACAAGCAGTGTATAATGTGATAATATAATGTTGGAAAAATGAATCCAGCCAGCAAAGGAAACAAGATGGATAACAACAATGCATTAGTAAGTGTCTTCTATTAACCTCTTTTACATAACAAATTCTATTTGCTGAAATGAGACAACCCCTTTAAGAGTCCGTCATGTGATAAGGAACATACACACGGGGAAAGGAAGATGCTTGTTTGGAAGTAGCTCATTCTCCATAACAGACATTGATTAAAGGGAATTTCTGAGATCAGAAGAAAGGTTTCCCAGAAACAGCAGCACTTCTGTCCATGGGCTGTGCTGGGTATGCTAGTGAATGGGGTTGAACTGTGATACTAGACACAGTCCATGGACAGACGTTGGACTATTTCTAGAAAACATTTTTTATAAACCTGGACAACTCCTTTAGATCAAGATATTGACAGGTATGAAGATAACAGTGGCATTAATCCTATATACTGTAAGAAGTTGCACATAATACACTGTATTCTGATGACTATATACACACCATGCACCACTTCTCCGGACTCAGTAGATCTGAAATAATCATAACATACCCATACCCTTTTGTGCTGGATTTTCTAGAAGTAAATTTGTTCTTGCCAAATGTCATATTTCTAAAAACCAACTGGCTTTTATACCATTTGCTATTTTTGACAGTAAAACGGGGAATAGTTTTAGTTGCACTAAATGAAAATAACTTTCTGTATTTGGCGCTGTTCATTTGTCAGCACCATATTCTCCAGGTCGGCTTCTTGATGGTGGATATGTCACAGATAATGCAAAAAGTGGCTAAGTCTAGCTGAGAATGTAAGCGGAACGTAAGAGAATACACATCTTCACATCAGTAGCAATTCATTCCACTACACAAACCTAGAGTAAAACCTGCTCACCACATGTAATTCAGTGCATTTATTAAGAGATTGTTAAAACATACAAGATATTCTACCACGTTCCCTAAAATCATACTATACGGAAGCAACAATTGGGTAGATTTAATATCTAGACAGTGGAAGCTTGGAATAGACAGTCTAAAGATCTGCCAGATTTATCACAGTAGCTCAAGTCTTAATCTACACCCTCTTCCTGTTATGATACATACAAGTCCTTCTCAAAAGAGCCACAAAAAGAATCTAAAACACATAATAAATATGGGGAAAAGGATGCACACCAGTTTTTTTGGGCGCAAATCAAGCCAGAATTCTGGCACAGTTAGCTTAATAAATCTCCCCCGACAAGGGCGGACTGGGAACTTACAGTGGCCCTGGAAAAAATAATAAAAGTGGCACCGTTTTGTAGTTGGGTCCAAATTGATGGAAGGCAGGGTCAGCAATACCATATTGTGGCACATTATACAACCCCAACAGAGCCAAATACCACAGTCCATCATAAAATACTGCCAGCAGAAACAAAATACATCCCCAGAAACTTCCACTGGCCGGCCGTGAGAAGGGCTCAGGCGGCCCCCTGGGCATCGACCCACCGGGAAATTTTCCTGCAAGGTCTATGGCCAATGTGCCCCTGTCCCCCACTATGTTTAGAATAACGACACTACTTACAGCACAGCACAGTCAAACTAGCTTTAGTCATTTCATACAAAGCTACAAAGGGATCTTGCCCATAAGAGCTCACAATCTAAAGGCGAAAGCTACAGACGAATTTCCTGCATCAGTCTATAAGTGCTTGTTATAGCTTGTAAAGAAAAAAAAATTATAAATTGTAAAGTATTCCAATTGTCTTTTAATGTTTTATTTTTTATTTTTTTATTTTACAAAAGTGGAAGACAGCTCCAAAGAATACTAGAGTCCCAAAGAAGAAATGTAGCTCCAGAGGAATCGACCAGACAGGAAACAGTAAGAAAGAGATGATAAGTAATAGGAGTCTAAAAAACAGCCAGAGATAATATTATATACAGAAAAGAATAGTGAAAGAAGTATCTGAATGTCAAAGAGAGGAGAAGCAGAGCTGCCCATGAGAGGATGCTTGCTTACTGAGAAATAAACCCAGCAGCATCCTTCTAAATGTAGTAATATCGACAAGCGTATGGAAAATGCAAGTCAAACGCGGCAGACTAAAAGTGATATGATCAATGGAGGAAGAGTCTTGCACCACTTTGTGCAAAATAAGTTATTTTTTTTACATTCATGGCATAATGCTGCAAAAAAAATCCTTTTTGCTGCATATGTAAAGATTAGTCACATGCATAGAGAACGAAAAAAAGGTACATAAATGTACATAAAATAAGTAAGCAGAAATAGCCAAAAGAACTCTGTTGCATAGGCCTTGCAGAGCCATTCATGGGAGCCAGATAGGTGTGGTAGTTGTCAAGGTGCAGCAATGAGTGAACCAATAAGACATTGTATGGGAGAAAAAAGGAAAACAGAAGTGTTATCAAAATGAGAAGACCCCCCCAGTGACAATAACTGGCAATCTTCCGACTGCTCATAGTATTCAGTGATGGCTAAATAGCCTCATTGAAGACTTCAGTTGCACTATATCAATACAAGGCTGCCACCTAGTGGCCTGTAATGATATATACATCTAATTGACTATGAAGCCTGCTTGAGCCTCCGGTCAATTAGCTCAACAGGTCCCCCGATCTCAGCCGGGAAACGCTGTTACCGGACCGGAAGCGCGCGACTTCCGGTTCCGGTCTGCGCAGATGCCGTAGTCACATTTGACCACGGCATCTGAAAGGTAAGATGTATGCGATCAGCCTTATGGCTGATGCCACGGGTCTCTTACTATTTAAAATCGCAGAAACCCCGCGGCTAAGGCGCCCACTGCATGCGAGAGCGGGCGCCATGTTTAGGGATTGGACCCATGACGTACAGCTACGTCATCGGTCCTTAAAGGGTTAATATAAATGAGTTACATTGGGTTGTTGACCCAACAGTCCTAAAAACTTTAATCAACAGAATCATGAACTCCACTATTAATTTCAAATTGCAAAAAATATATAAAATGAGATCTTGTTCTTCTTTGGCTTAAATGGCTGTACCAAGGCATGCAGTGTTGTGTTTCTTCTCTCTAGCACCTAAATATGAAACTCTATGACATCACGGGTATATTCAGTTTCAAGGGAGACATTCATGAAAATAAAAATGGGCATTGTTCTTTATGGACTTCACTTTAGAGAAGGATGTGTGAATTTAAGTGCAACTGTAAGTATATAGTATTGCCACAAGTTTTAATCAGGTGTCGTTAGGGAGCCCCAGCCCACAGCCAGTATTACAAATGTTGCATGGTCTAGGCTCTAGGGGCATAGGGTCTGTGAATGACTGTATAGAAGACTAGAGAACAAAACTAGATTGTGCACCCCAAGGAGGCCCCTCTTGGAATCAATAGTTTGAGTCTGAACTTTCTTTGTATCCTCCCCATACTGGTGTGGCTGGGGCCTGTTCCATTAATAAATATCACAGCAAACTGCATCATTGCTTGCCTGTGTGTATTATATTGCTAATATTTATCTAGCCTTTATTATTACTTTAGTATTGTTTAGTTTTCTCTCTATGGCACCATAACACATTTTTGTTCTCTCTTCATGAAGTCAGTGATTCTGCACTAATGTTACTATGATCAATTTCAGCGATGGGAGATTTATCAAGACTAGTGCAAATGAATACTGGTCTTGTTATTCACGGTGACCAATCAGATTGAGCTTTTTCATTTATCAAAGGAGCTTTGAAAAATGAAAGGTGGAATCTGAATGGTTTCTATGGGCATTCAACAATCTGTCCAATATAACGTAGACTGAAATATCGTTCTGAGAGGTTCTTAACAATAAACTGCCACAATAGTCTATATTCTTTGCAGGGTCAGTTGCTGTTAATATCTTGGGAAAGTGTCATGCACAAAATGAACATAGGAATGGACGATCAGACAGCATAGATAGGCATGCCAAGCAATTGTTATTAAAGGGCAGAACTGATGCAAAATTGCAAATGACTTTTGATCCTGAGCATTTATGGCAGAGTTATGGGATATTTATGAAGTAATATCATTTTCATGCTATTCGCGAGCAGAAAGAATTAAAAATACTTATTTTATGCATTGTATACTACTGGAGTACTGCTGTAAAATCAGTGACGCGCGTGCTTCTGCACAGAATCCACTTCCTTGGAACATTCGTACCTCTGTATTCCCTGGAAGGTGCTGCTTGCCATGTCAATAATTCCACCTGTAGGCCTTGCCACAACACCTACAAGTCCTTTTCCTATTCCTTTGAAGAAACCAGCAGCTCCCTCTTTCTTGGCTCCTGTGAAGAATACCGAAAGTTATTTTCTAGCATCAATATTGTATAGATTCCAGCTATAAAAACAGTTGACGATGAAGCCTGCATTCCTTCTTGAGAGGAAGTCACAAATCAATCAATGGATTAAGATGAATAATCTCCAAATTACTTCTTGTAAAAACATTCCTTCTGTGCACTGGGCATATAGCAAACATTCCTGAAGTCTATAAGGAATTACAGCAAGTAAATGATGGCTAATGTAAGCTGTTCAGTATAGAAGTCTTCTCTTCTCACAGCATGTCAAGTTTTCACCATGATCTGCAATGCCTTAATGATGCCATTTATTCTTATATAAATCTATATGGAAAAAAACAAAAACAAAAAGTATCTGGTGCTTACCTTCCACTGGCTTTGTAATTATTCCAGTCACTCCTCCCACTACACCCTAAAAAAGAGACCGAGATTTCATTGCATGTAGCACCACCTTACAAGGATACAGTAGCTCCCACGTCGGGCTATAGTATCTCAGCCTAGATCCATGATCTACTAAGAGCTAGAGTCATTTATAACCAGGATGCATCATATATATCCTTGGCTCATGAAGTCCTTTCTTGCCAGGATAGATATGTCCTTAGCAAGAAATGGGATCAAGGGAAATTCCCTCTCACTAGGATTTGAAATTACTTAACGATCATGGGGGTCTGACCATTGGGGCCCTTACTGATCCTGATAATGAAAATATCTGCATATGCTCTGGCCTCTTCCTGTGCAAGGGGAACTGCAGCACAGCTCCTATTAGGAGAATGGGGTCAACTGCAGCGCCCTGCTCAGTGGACTGGCCAACAGCATAGCTGTGCTGAGAAAGACAGTGAAGGGGCTGCAGCCCTGAATCAACTCCTTCATTTTCATGATGGGTCTAAGAGTTTGGAACCCCATTTTCATAAAGTGATGGAATATCCAAACAATATGCCATGAGATGGGAATACCCAATGAAAACTAGTATAAACTAGCTGGGTTTTCAGTTGTAAAGTTAAAACGGGTTATTCAAGACTAAACCTTAACAGACCTCTTCAGAGTGGCTGGACCCATGGTGGGGTTCATACTTACCTGTACCCAGCCGCTGGATTCTGGCTGCATTGTTCCATGGCTGCCTTCACAGGTTCCGGGTCTCTGGGAATCTGGTTGACAGGGGTCATGAGACCATTGCAGCCAATCACTGGTGACAGCAGTGATTGGCTGCAGCAGTCACGTGACAATTGTCAACAGGAAGTTGATTCCTAGAGAGCAGAGACCTGCCGAGGTGGCTGTGGAGCAATGCCGCCGGAATCCCGCGGTGGGGACCTGGTAAGTTTGAATCCAAGCGTGGGTCCAGCTACTCTGAAGTTTAGTCTTGATTAACCCCTTTAACCAAAGAAAGGTTGGCTGCAATTTTTACACAAATATTTTCAGCATGTGACGGTGCACTTGCTATTTTCATGTACATTCTCAGCAAGCTCTTCTTAAATTAAATTTAAGAACATACCGTACTTTTTGCGATCATGCATTCAGAGTCAAAAATTTTTAGCTTCAAGAAATCTACAGCAAGTCCAGTTGCCTTGATTTATTCTTTACAGATATACTTAGGAACTAAATATATGTTATGATACCTTATGGCTGAAAAAAAAAGTAGAGAGGGAAACCAACAAAGTAACAGCTAAGGGTACTTTCACACTAGCGTTATTCTTTTCCAGTATTGAGTTCCATCCTGGGGGCTCAATACAGTTTTATTCTAATGCATTCTGAATGGAAAGCATTCCGTTCAGTATGGATCAGGATGCCCTCCCTCTTACGGTATTTGGCCAGAGAAAATACCGCAGCATGCTGCGGTATTTTCTCTGGCCAAAATTCCGTAATACTTGCATTAATTTCCATTGAAATGTACTAATGCCGGTACCATGTGTTCGAGAAAACCGGATCCGGTTTCCCGGATGAATACCGGATCCGTTTTTACGGATGACACCGGAGAGACAGATCCGGAATTTCAATGCATTTGTCAGACGGATCCGGATCAGTCTACAAATGATATCAGTTTGCATACGGATTTCCGGATCCGGCAGGCAGTTCAGGCAACGGAACTGCCTGCCGGATCCTCACAACGCAAGTGTAAAAGTACCCTAAATTGTTTCATGAAGTAGTAGTCTGCTAAGGTCATGTGTGGGTGTGCAGGAGTGGGTTTCAATCACCATCAACATAGCAAACTATTTAGTTCTGCAAGTGGAACATTACTAGTACAGGCAAGTTAACTTCCGAAATGAAATGCAGAATACACAATAAAGTAAAATAACAACATAAATTTATGTATAGTAGACACTCCCATAGATGAAGCATTACAGCTTATACACGCCTGTGTCTGGATATATATTCATAGATACAGTATATTTCACAGAATTGCAGTAGGAATTTTTTTCGATATGTTTTAACATATCCTCATCATGAAACAGACGTGCATTTCTCATGCTCTGTATACAAACATGTGACACAAAAAAAAGTCGCCACCTGGATTTAACTAAGCAAATAGTTATTAGCCTCCTATTGGATAATTACTGCATGGGCGATTATCTTTCAGCTGGCAATAAGTTATTTAACCCCAACTGGTGCAATGAGTTGTTTCCCATTTCTTAAACAACCATGTCGAAAGACACATCTTGTGGTCGTGGAAAAGATGTTAGTCTGTTTGAGAAGGTTCAAATCATTGGCTTGCATCAAGCAGAGAAAACATCTAAGGAGATTGCAGAAACTACTAAAATTGGGTTAAGAACTGTCCAACGCATTATAAAAAACTGGAAGGATAGTGGGGACCCATCGTATTCGAGGAAGAAATGTAGCGGAAAAAAAATAAATCCTGAATGATCGTAATCGGCGATCACTTAAACGTTTGGTGAAATCAAAACGAAGAACAACAGTAGAACTTAGGGCTATGTTTAATAGTGAAAGTAAGAGCATTTCCACACGCACAATGCGAAGGGAACTTAAGGAATTGGGACTGAACAACTGTGTAGCTGTAAGAAAACCACTAATCAGTGAGGCAAACCAGAAAAAAAGGCTTCATTTTGCTAGGGAGCATAAAGATTGGACTCTGGAGCAATGGAAGAAGGTCATGTGGTCTGATGAGCCCAGATTTACCCTGTTCCAGAATGATGGGTGCATCAGGGTAAGAAGAGAGGGAGATGAAGTGATGCACCCATCATGCCCAGTGCCTACTGTATAAGCCTGTGGGGGCAGTGCTATGATCTGGGGTTGCTGCAGTTGGTCAGGTCTAGATTCAGCAACAGTATGTGCTCCAAGAATGAGGTCAGCTGACCACCTGAACATACTGAATGACCAGGTTATTCCATCAATGGATTTGTTCTTCCCTGATGGCACGGGCATATTCCAAGATGACAATGCCAGGATTTATCGGGCTCGAATTGTGAGAGAGTGGTTCAGGGAGCACGAGACATCAATTTCACACATGGATTGGCCACCACAGAGTCCAGACCTTAACCCTATTGAGAATCTTTGGGATGTCCTGGAGAAGGCTTTGCGCAGCAGTCAGACTCTACCATCATCAATGCAAGATCTTGGTGAAAAATTAATGCAACACTGGATGGAAATAAAGCTTGTGACATTGCAGAAGCTTATCAAAACAATGCCACAGCAAATGTGTGCCCTAATCAGAGCTAAAGGCTTTTTTTTTTGTGGCGACTTTTTTTGGGACAGGCAGTGTATTATCCCCTGAGGTGATCGAGCGTAGGCCTTCACGAATTTGGATATAGCCCTGAGGAATGGGGAGCGGTATGCAGCCAACTTATCCAACCATGTTAAGTCCCTAGTAATGTATCCTTTCTTAATCAACATCTTGAAGTTCAGTAGTAGATGGTTGTATGTTATATTGTCCAATGTAGCATCTGTAATTATAGACTGGAGTGTGTCTAGAGCAGGAAACGTTCCATCGTGTAATATGTCCCCGAGTGGGTGGCATCTCATTTTCCTTTGTTAGGGGTAGCCAATGTGAGGAGTATGGGTCACTGAGTCCTAATAGATCTCCCAGACATGTTAATGGGGAGGAAGTTGGCCAAATTGTTTTGATTCGAGCTATTCTTCTCCAAATGTGCAATGGGGCTTTTGTTAGTAGGTTGAGGTTTGGTGTAAGATGTGTTTGGGTTTGGACTAGTAATAGAGCTTGCGTAAGGGTAAATTGGGTCACTTCCTCTTCGATGGAAACATACATTTGTGGGTATGGGCATTTGTGCCAGTCAAGAATTCTCAAAATTTGTACAGTTTCATAGATTGATGTGATGTCCGGGAATCCAATCCCTCCTTTCTTTTTAAGTTTCACCAGAGTGTTATAGGCCAGTTTGTGATGGGATGAACCCCAGACATATTTCAGAAATAGCTTACGAAGCTTAAGAAAAAAGGAGGTGGTGGGGGGGGGGGGGGGGGGGGGGGGAGATAGATAGGCAGAGTCTGCATCATGTATAAGGAAATATTTTTGGATTATTATAGGCACTGAGCTGATGCCTACAAGTCTTTCTACATTTAGCCTGCACTGAAACTGCAGGAAAAATAGGTTTTAGTTTTAACTAGCTAACACATAATTTTCCCTTTTTTTTGTATAAATTTACATATATTTTCTGCCTTCCTAGTAAAAATATAAACGGCAGTTTTCTGCTATTCAGAAGCCACCTTGTCCCCCCCCAAAAAAAACTTTGTTTAGGTTACATCAAGCAATGTAAGTTGCATATAATATAAAAAGCACTGAAGGGACCCCAACATGTCCTTTCTACTTTTTTGAGATTTTTATGAGCAAGCATGCTCATGACTCATTCACTAGAATAGAGCTGCCATGTAAAAATAGCTTCTCGCTCCAGTGGACTCAGTCTGTACAATGCATAACATGGTCGGCCATTACTTTCAATGAGCAGCATGTATTTGTACGTTATCCCTCTAGCAAAATGTATGGTCAGACATGTCTTCCGCCAGCAGTTGTTAGAGAAGTGAATCTGCAGCAATCAGCTGATTGCTAAGCCAGCTTCTATTTAATATTTCTACAATGCTTACCCGTAAAAATCCTTTGCCTCCCTTGGCCAGGCTGTCTCCAAAATCCTTTGGCTGTCTGCCCATTTCTTCTCGCCTCTTTTGCTGATACTCTTTATCCATGGTGATGGCAGCCAGTCCCTTGCCCACTGACCCAGTGATGCGTGAAACAACTCCAGCAGCTCCTCCTGTGTGCAGAGATTGGGGTTTATTTGATGAAGTGGACTACACGAAAGAATCCGCTAGAAATCTTTTTGTACATGTTCCAACAGAAAAGAAAACCCAAACAAAATCCATTATTCCAAAATAAATGCCTGCTTATTCCATTGAAGAGGTAGTGCAAAGCATAACTCACCTACTGTATGCCCAAGGAGGCTCTTCACACCAATCACCAAGCCCTCTGCAAACTCCTCAGGACCCTGCACAGCACCCTGCAGAATATACAATTTAGCTTTAAAGCGGAGGAGGCTTGAATAGGGTTAATCAGAATTCATTTCCAATATTTCAAGCTAAACCACATTCTATTATTGAACTATTGCAAGAGTTACATAATCCAGAGTGTAATTCTTATCTACAAAAACAAAAAAATACTATTTTAAAGAGCCTACTTGGAAGGGTTCATAGAAGAAAGCCTCCACTCCTTCTGATAGTCCTCTTATTAGCCCAAAGGGGTTTCCCAAGACATCCAGGCCTAAGACAAGGACATAAAGCTGCTTTAAGAACTGCAAGAAAAAAAAAATCGTGTCAGTGGATGAGAATATGTGACCAACTGCAGACCTAAAAAAGTTTTCCATTCTATTTACGGTAATGTAAATTAAAATGAGAGACTGTTCTGATGTATGTAGTTGTGTCTCACCTGCTCGCTGTAGTGTCGGACAACAAGTTTCATAAGCTGATCCCGCTTGTAGAACTTGTACCTTACTTCAAAGCAAGCCAGCCTGCCGTCAAGAACAAAACAATACATTTGAAGCATACTGTATATTAATATCTTACATCCAGAATAACTAAAGGCTACAGTGCATTTCAGATTTGGCATAGCACACTGCTGGGGTGCCATTCACAGGATACAGAAAAGTTATACTATTTTTCTATAGTAACTCATTAAAGTAAATTTGATAGCAGGTAAAAGACATATACCTGTGGCTGTATGTACTGTAGTATCGAGCGGAAAAAAGATATTCATAACTCAATATTATTTGATTAAATAATAAAATGGAAAAAATTAATTTGAAAGGGCTTGTGTACATGAGTATCTTTGAGTTAAGGAAAGATTGCAGCATGTTCTATATTGTGCATTTTTCATGCAGCTCTGTCTCCATTCAAGTGAATGTGGTTTACGTGAAAAACCGAAGGCATCTGGAAGCAAGTGTTATTCTTTAAATTTTCTTCCCGCGCGTGAAACACACAAGCAATCCGGAGTTTTGTCAGAAAACCTTACCTTCCCTTACCCCACGTGACTTCCGGGGGGGTGCGCCTCTGTGCAAGCGCAGTACCAGGGCATGGGTAAGGTAAAATTACAGTGAGCGTTGACTCATGGACGCGCGCACTGACACCGCACGTGCGCTCTCAGGGGTAAGGAGATCTGACGGTCTTTTGTCTTGTTAAATCTCCTTACCGCATGGGCGGATTGTAAAATGTCCTTACCCTCACTACACAGTGCACGTCAGATTCATTGCTGGCTGGCTTCGATCAGGATCAGGAGCAGTGTCCGTGCGTGCGTCCATGAGTCAACACTCACTGTAATTTTACCTTACCCATGCCCTGGTACTGCGCTTGCGCGGAGGCGCACACCCCCGGAAGTCACGTGGGGTAAGGGAATCTGACGAGGTAAGGTTTTCTGACAGAACACCGGATACAAATCCAGATGGAAAAACGTACACATTGAATGCAATTGCAGAAAAAACGGATTCAACGTGCATGTAGTGTTTTTTTTCTGGTCGAATCCTGCTACATTTGCTGGGTAGCGGCCGAATCACCGATGGGCCCCATCAGTGAATGGAGCCAGCTGCCACTTTAGTAACATTTGGCAATGCCAGATCCAGAGAGCTCCAGCAGGCTGTTCTCTACCAGAGCTAATAATGGAAGTGCAAAAACAGCCTAATTTGATTTCTATAAGCAACTTATACAGGGGCAGTTGGAAGAAGTGTCACTTCCTGGATGTAATATCAGTTTTTAATTCCTGCTGAAATATTTCTTTGTAGCATCAAGATTCACATTTAAATAGTGAATAAAACAGAATTTTCCCCTCTAAAACAAAACAGATGAGAATTATTGGCCTATATATCATTTGTTTTAGGCCTTATTAAACCCACTAGGGTTTTAATTCCTCTGACTATATGACAGTTGGTTGTTTGCAGTACAGTTACATGCTTATACCATGTCCTTGATGCTATACTGCTGTTTGCGATTGCATGTCACAATGTAATTGTATGTGTGGTTTCTATACTGCAATTTGTGATGTTTCCTTTTTGATTATAAAAGATAATAAAATCTTATTGAACCATAAAACAAAACAGATGTGTGTTAGGCCACACAAAGTGGCAGCAGTTTGGTTAAACACGGCTCCGACATAAGATTTTACTGCAAATGAGAACTGTTTTCAAACTGACTGTCAATGTGCGTATGATTTTGCAGGTAAACAGTAGTTTTACCCTCAAACATGTGGCCATTAAAGGGGTTTTCCCATCTCAGACAATGGGGGCATATGGCTAGGATATGCCCCCATTGTCTGATGCGACCTGAACGTTGTGGAGGGCGCAATGCACATGTGCAGCTGCCCTCTATTCATTCCTATGGGGTCGCCGAAAATAGCTGAGCGCTGGCTCGGCTATTTCCGTCAGCCCCATAGAAATGAATACGAGCAGTCATCATGCAAGCGCGGTGCACTCCCATCCACTTCTATGGGGAGAGCGCTTGGTGCTCCAGCCACCACTCTCCCAGATCCGTTCTCAACGTAGGTGTGCGTCCCAGACAATGGGGGCATATCCTAGCGATATGCCCCCATTGTCTCAGATGGCAATACCCCTTTAAGAATCTATTTGAAAAGTTGCCGATCTGTGATAAAACTGCATGTCGGCGTGGTTCTTGGATGCCCAGGGGACACTATATGTGCTCTTACCCTATGTTAACCCCACCCAATTGTAGTGAACAAAAATAGAAATTTACTTGAAAATTAGATCATCCACATCAGTAAGAGTAGCTCCAATGCTTTTTAAAAGGAGGTTGATTGAGCTGATGGCAACAATTTCATTATCCTCTTTGTCTGACTTTTCTCCTCCAGATCCCAGCGAGAGGCTCAAATGTAGCTATAAAAAAAAATGCATTACACAGCAAACAAATTATTGATTAAAAAGAAAATCACCAGTAAAAACAGAAGATGACGCTACGTCTTTATAATGTCCTCCTCTTTTAAGTTCTCATAGGGAAGAACAATCTGTTTTGTTCTGAAACAACTGAGATTTACTAATAAATCATTGCACAACTAGATTTACCAATCAGGAGTCTAGGAAACTGGGTGACAACCCCTGTGGGTGCTGATCGGTGCTCATCTGGGGTTCTTAGTAACTGACAAACACTCATTGACAAAAAAATTATAATAATGTACCCAGATAGAAATGTCAGATTGCTGCAAAACTGTGCATGCAGTTATGTCTCAGGCAGATATGTAAATCATCACACTTGTGGTCTGATTAGACACTTGTTCTAAAAGTGCTCCCCCCGCTGCCCTATAAAAGGTCTCTCAGATACTACTTTTGTGTAGTGTACCTCTTGTTGAGAGATCGTTCACTGCTAGACATGCCTCTGCGACACACTTAAAGTCATTCGGTTGAGAGGTTTTGAGAAGGGTGCGTGTTATTGGGCTGCGAGAAGCAGGATGGTTATTGATTTCTGTTAGCGGTGTTGGGAGCAGTGGTTACATGATGCGCACACGGTGAACAGGCTCCAGACGGCCCAGACTGACCACCAGCAGAGAGGACCATTTGATCCTCTGACAAACATAAGCTGCTCCTGCAGTTTAGTTATCCACCTTCCAGACACAGGTGACAACTTCATTACACACCCCTGTCTCTGGACCATTTCCATGCACTTAGCAGAAGGAAACTTGGCGTTTTGGTGTCAATTATGTGTTCTGCCACTGACAACCAGCCACCAATGCTTTTGTTTGCAGTGGTGTCATGAATGGGAAACCTGGAACTGTATCATCTTTTATGACAAATCCAGATTTGGTTTGGGATCCAACGACAGTCAGGTTTTAGTATGAAAGCCTTGTGGTGAGGGCTTCAATCCTGTCTTTGCTGTGGAGTGACACACTATCCCAACAGCTGGTGTGATGATCTGGGGAGCCACCAAGTTCACCCATAGTAGTGATATGAGGGACACTAACAGCTCAGTGATATGTGCAGGATATCTTGCACCCACAAGCAGGGCTTCCAACTGGCATCTTTCAGCAGGATAATGCTCCCCAACAGAGCAAGGGTCTCCCCGGAATGTCTCTGCCAGATTGCAGCACTTCCTTGGCATGCTCAGTCGCCAGGTTCATCACCAATCATTTATAGGACCAGCTGGGATGCAATTTTCAGCAACCTATGAGAGTGCAGGATTTACAGGTCCTGCTGCAACATCTGTGAGCAATTGTGCCACAGGATACCATACAGAACTTGTATGACTCCATGCTCATGCTAGAGGCGACCCAACAGGGTACTAGAGCCTCTTTCAATTGTATAGTTTTCCCCAATAAACTTCCTTTCGCTCTAATATTGTAATCAAATATATCAAAAGTACATTCACACATATAAACTTTCACTCTATTCCAACAACTCCTTCTTGGTGCATTATTTATTGTCAATGAGTGTAAGTAGGAAATAATTGACAATAATTTACAACTAGAAGACCTACCTTCACAGGAGATATGTGGAAGTGTTCGAAGAAGCTCAGAGGGGTGATATCGGTCATGGAAGATTCCATCAACTCTGTGTTTAGAGCATCTAGATCTTTCTGGATTAGCTTTGTCTGCAATTTAACAATAAGATAACTTTTAATCAGATCTAATCTTTTATGGAAATAATATTTAACAAGGAAATTAAAGGGATTCTGTCACCTGCTTTTAGCATTTTAAGCTGGCACCATCGCTATGTAGACTAAAGTACCTTATTTCCAGGGCTCTTCTTTTTACTTATTTTTGTTTGGTAGTTTTGTTATAAAAGCGATTTTTATGTTATGCTAATTAGGGTCCAAGGTGCCCAGAGGGGCGTTTTTTTCAGTCTCCGATGCCCAGTGACGCCCCCCTGCAGTGCCCAAGACAGCCTCCTGATCATCAGATAACCTCCCACAGCCCGGCAAACGGTTCCGCCCCCTCCCCACGTCATAATCTACCTTAAAGAAATGCCCCGTCCTCCTTCCTGTCTGCGGCCAGAAAACTCGCGCAGGCGCAGTATCGCCTGCGGCCTGCGCGATCATCAACGTCCTGAGGGCAACAGCGCTCAGGTCACATCATTGGGCTCGGCGCATGCCCAGTGAGACTTTTGAGGCTGTTGCCCTTAGGAGGTTGATGATCGCGTAGGCGCAGGCGATACTGCGCCTGCGCAAGTTTTCTGGCCGCAGACAGGAAGGAGGACGGGGCATATCTACAAGGTAGATTATAACGTACGGAGGGGGCGGAACCGTTTGACGGGCTGTGGGAGGTGTTTTGATGATCAGGAGGCTGTCTTGGGCACTGCAGGGGGGCGTCACTGGGCACCGGAGACTGAAAAAAACGCCCCTCTGGGCACCTTGGACCCTAATTAGCATAACATAAAAATCGCTTTTATAACAAAACTACCAAACGAAAATAAGTAAAAAGAAGAGCCCTGGAAATAAGGTACTTTAGTCTACATAGCGATGGTGCCAGCTTAAAATGCTAAAAGCAGGTGACAGAATCCCTTTAATATTTTTAGAGTGTAAATAGTTAATCTAATTGTGTTATGACTTACTCGTTGTTTCTCAACTTCTGGAGGGCTGGAGGGGGTGAACAACCCCATGACTGCTGCAAGGAAGCCTTGGTCTACCTTTAGCGCCATACATTGTATCAGTACCATGAAGTACCTATACAGAAACATATCACCATGAACCAACAAAAACTGGGAACTAATTAGTAGTAGGATTATATGTAATAATATATTAAAAATTACTGTGTTACATACGCAATAAAAAGTTATCATTTTAAATCCACTTAACACATTAATACTTTCCAGCTTATGTACTCACTTAAACTGCATGACTTTGCTAAATTCATTAAATCTTGTGATGATGCTGATATCAATAAATGGCTTTGGTTCTGCCAAGGACAAATAGAGCAAAAAAAAAGAAAAAAAGAAAAAAAAAGAAATTGATTTCTTTAAAATAAAACCAAATAGTTATTAATGCATTTTCTTGTAGAAAGAGAAGAATGGGTTTGACTTTCCCAGTGCCCAGCAATCTAGACAGTGAACTTTAACACAGGCTGCCCCCTCCTTCCCGGAAAGATAGAGGGATCTTCTCTATAAGTTTGAAATTCTTCTTCTACATGAACATTTTTGATACTTATAATAAATCTAAAAAATGTATTGCCTCTACAGGAACACAAAATAATATACTGTAACTTGTTAGCAAGGAGATATCTTCTGATCTGATGATCTACAAAAATCTGAGCTGTCTGGTAAAATGTCACAAGCTTGGAGGTACATTACTCTGTACTAACCCTTTGTATCCCTTTATCTACAATACTTTTACTGTGCCTTTGTTATATTTGTATATTGTTTAGCATTGTGGGAGTTATTGACCTATAAAGTGGATATAGCTTGAATTAACATCCATCGTTTATACACATGCTTTGCATTTCAAAGTTCCCTCATTAGGCAATGTTACAGCAGAACAGTTTTGCACAAAAAAAGCTTGAAAGCAGGTTTACTAGTGGATATGTGAACCTAACTGAACTCAGGAGGCATAAAATAGAAGGAGTTTTACCAGAGTCTAAAGCAATGGATTTTGGAGGTGCAACAGGATGGAAGACTGCCGGGAACATAGAACCAGGTAGCTGGTTATCCACCTGAAAAGAAGAACATCATCATTCACTAAATCTCTGTGCATGTACTAAACAGGTCTGCAGGAAAAGCTCATCTATATCACATCACTACTTTGAGGTCAAGCGACAGCAATGCCCATGAGCAGGGGTCTGCAGAGGCACAGTGCGGATGGGAGGATAAAACCAAACCATGGAAAACGTGGCGATCTATCGCCAGAAGGAATGATATCACATAGACGATCTTCATGTGTGGCTGTATTATTTACGTAAAGGGTTTCTAGCTATTTTTGCCTCAACATGGTTGTCCCATCAGATCAAGCCATACCCAAATTCACTATTACAACATATGGACTTCAGGGGGGGTCTACCACACAGGATCCCCTGTAAAAGACAAACTAAGGACTGCTGGTAAGAACAGTTTCTGCACTGGAGGATAGGCCATTCACCTGATTGGGAGCGATACAATAGAAAACAGCAAAGTGTAACACCTTCCAAGTTTCCTTCCATCATGACCTTTATTATGTATATGATTCAAGGATTATACAGGAGAAATCCAGGATCTGATTGGCTAAACAGTATTAGCATTTATGTATTTAGCAGGTTAACAAAAAACTGAAATATTTACCCAATCAATTGCTGGCCCTTCTTCCTGTATGATCATACAGGAATCAGTGGCAGCATAGTCCATGCAATGATAGCGGTGTGATAAAAAATACATTCTTTTACTGATCACTGAAACAAAGGGTTAAAGCTCCCAGCTTAGTGCCGCATCCCTTCATTTCTGTTCAGCTCTGCTCAGCTTTTCTTGGAGTGTGGAGCAAGTAGTAGACAGACTTAAATAAAGCCTGTGGACTTCTATATACCATTCTTTCGGAGGACCATGCAAAGATACATAAACAGAAACAAACGGGCACAGAGCTCAGCTCAGCGCTTCTTGCCATTTGTTTAAGCAACTTGTGGGGACCTCAAGACAGAGACCCTCCACAGATCAAAACTTCTGACACCGTTATGACATGTTTTTAAGTTTCTTAACATGGGTACCCTTTAAGGCTTTAGAATACAAGCCACTTTCTGCCAAAGAAGAAATCAGCATTTCTGTTCTTTTTCTCTATACTTCACCTGTAACCAGTATAGTTGGGCTCGTAAACTTCTCTGATGTGGAGACTGCTTCAGTTCTATATGGATACCGGAGAGGAAATTTCTCCTTATTTTGCATTTAATTGGCAAGCGCATTTCCATACAGCTGAAGTTGACCTACATGTGATTAAGGTAAATCAGGTTAATAAAAATGCGCATAATAAATTCACACACCTCAAGTAAAGAATACACACCTCAAAGCTGGAATCTAATTTGGTCCATCTGCTCTGCTCTCCAGTAACATATTTCTGATAGGCTTGCTCTAGCTGAAGAATCTGCTTCTGGTTAAAGGGTTTCCACTTCTGTTTTGGCATTTGTTCCCAGATAATACCTGAGCTGAAAGTAAAATCCAAGCAGTCACATTTATTCAGGAAAAAATATTAATTATTTTTTAAAACAATTAACTGCCGTAAAACAAGAATATAGTTGTCCTTTAGTATCACCAAAGGAAACAATTAGCAAATATTTGATTGCTTCCAATAAATGCCTGTCCATTTTTAATAGATCAGAAAATTCCTCTATGGATAGCATTTAAAGGCTGTAAACACCTTCAGGGAAACATTTTTATTACAGCATTGTACTCCTTTTGGGCTGAAAACCATTTTTCAATTGGTCATTATTAAAAATGTTGTCCCACAGGGTTGTTTCAGCCTATCCGCAGAGTATCTTACTTTTAGTTTCACACCGAGTCATCAGGTAGCTGTTCTGACGGCTGAAAGCATAGCCCTTATTTCTGATATCTTGACAGCTCATAAACCCTCTTTATAGCTACATTCTTATCAAACTAATAAGAATATGGCTTAAATTAATGTTTATGAAATGAATCTCTTGAATCTCATATATATATATATATATATATATATATATATATATATATATGAGATTCAAGAGATTCATTTCATAAACATTAATTTAAGCCATATTCTTATTAGTTTGATAAAAATGTAGCTATAAAGAGGGTTTATGAGCTGTCAAGATATCAGAAATAAGGGCTATGCTTTCAGCCGTCAGAACAGCTACCTGATGACTCGTGTGAAACTAAAAGTAAGATACTCTGCGGATAGGCTGAAACAACCCTGTGGGACAACATTTTTAATAATGACCAATATATATATATATATATTTATATATACACACACAGTACAGACCAAAAGTTTGGACACACCTCATTCAAAGAGTTTTCTTTATTTTCATGACTATGAAAATTGTAGATTCACACTGAAGGCATCAAAACTATGAATTAACACATGTGGAATTATCTACATAACAAACAAGTGTGAAACAACTGAAAATATGTCATATTCTAGGTTCTTCAAAGTAGCCACCTTTTGCTTTGATTACTGCTTTGCACACTCTTGGCATTCTCTTGATGAGCTTCAAGAGGTAGTCCCCTGAAATGGTTTTCACTTCACAGGTGTGCCCTGTCAGGTTTAATAAGTGGGATTTCTTGCCTTATAAATGGGGTTGGGACCATCAGTTGCGTTAAGGAGAAGTCAGGTGGATACACAGCTGATAGTCCTACTGAATAGACTGGTAGAATTTGTATTATGGCAAGAAAAAAAGCAGCTAAGTAAAGAAAAACGAGTGGCCATCATTACTTTAAGAAATGAAGGTCAGTCAGCCGAAAAATTGGGAAAACTTTGAAAGTAAAGGCTATTTGACCATGAAGGAGAGTGATGGGGTGCTGCGCCAGATGACCTGGCCTCCACAGTCACAGGACCTGAACCCAATCGACAGTGGCGTACACACAATCCACGGGGCCCCGGTGCGAAACTGATCCATGGGGCCCCCTTCCCGTCGACGCCGACCCCCCCCCCCCCCAAACCCGCGTGTGTGTGTGTGTGTGTGTGTGTATATATATATATATATATATATATATATATATATTTATTAATTATATACTGTATATTACTATATACAAGAGGATGATATTCGGTATAACCCACGGTATTCCCACGTAAAACCAGCTCTGCTACATTATGTAGCAGTGCTGGTTTTGTCATGCATTTATTTTGCCTTCATATAGTAAAATACTTCATTGGCCTATCAATGGCTTTATAACTAACTCTGCTATATTTCTGTAGCCTACAACCTCTGACTGCCCAGTTGAAACTACTACACCCAACATGTTCTGGCAGTAATAGTAAATGGATATTGGTTCAATTCTGAGCTACTAGTCTATATAATAAATATGTAGGCTAATATGTGAGGTACGAGGTATAATAGATGCAGTGTGTACAGATATATAGTATATACAGTAGTGTACTGATATGTGAGGTATGAGGTATAATAGATGCAGTGTATACAGATATATAGTATATACAGCAGTGTACTGATATGTGAGGTACGAGGTATAATAGATGGAGTGTGTACAGGTATATAGTAAATACAGCAGTTTATTGACACCGCGTACCTCACATATCAGTACACTGCTGTATATACTATATATCTGTACACGCTGCATCTATTATACCTCGTACCTCACATATCAGTACACTGCTGTATATACTAAATATCTGTACATATTGCATCTATTATACCTCGTACCTCACATATCAGTACACTGCTGTATATACTATATATCTGTACACACTGCATCTATTATACCTCATACCTCACATATCAGTACACTGCTGCATATACTATATACCTGTACATATTGCATCTCTAATACTGTGTAATATATGCAGTATGTGTGTATATATATATATATATATATACACAGAGCAGTGTATTGATGTGAGACATAGAAGGTATAATACTGTAGATGCAGTGTTTATAGAAATATGTGGTCAGTTATACATTACGGTCACTGTGTGTGAGGTACATGAGGTAGTGGTCACTGTGAGGTACATGAGGTAGTGGTCACTGTGAGGTACATGAGGTAGTGGTCACTGTGAGGTACATGAGGTAGTGGTCACTGTGAGGTACATGAGGTAGTGGTCACTGTGAGGTACATGAGGTAATGGTCACTGTGAGGTACATGAGGTAGTGGTCACTGTGAGGTACATGAGGTAGTGGTCACTGTGAGGTACATGAGGTAGTGGTCACTGTGAGGTACATGAGGTAGTGGTCACTGTGAGGTACATGAGGTAGTGGTCACTGTGAGGTACATGAGGTAGTGGTCACTGTGAGGTACATGAGGTAGTGGTCACTGTGAGGTACATGAGGTAGTGGTCACTGTGAGGTACATGAGGTAGTGGTCACTGTGAGGTACATGAGGTAGTGGTCACTGTGAGGTACATGAGGTAGTGGTCACTGTGAGGTACATGAGGTAGTGGTCACTGTGAGGTACATGAGGTAGTGGTCACTGTGAGGTACATGAGGTAGTGGTCACTGTGAGGTACATGAGGTAGTGGTCACTGTGAGGTACATGAGGTAGTGGTCACTGTGAGGTACATGAGGTAGTGGTCACTGTGAGGTACATGAGGTAGTGGTCACTGTGAGGTACATGAGGTAGTGGTCACTGTGAGGTACATGAGGTAGTGGTCACTGTGAGGTACATGAGGTAGTGGTCACTGTGAGGTACATGAGGTAGTGGTCACTGTAACTGTGAGCAATGAGTAAAACAGGGCATGGAGGGGGGGGGGGGAAATGATGAGAAGTGGAGGACCTCCTCTTACCTCTCCATTCCAGTCTGTATGGATCAATGCAGAGCTGCTTGATAACTTCTAATACTTGCTGTTAGGGGTTGAAGGACCTGTGATGATGTCATCACAGGTCCTGGCAGATATACCTTCGAAACCTAGGAACTACACCATTTTTGGTGCAGTTCCTTTGCTAGATTCTGCAGGACCTGTGATGTTGAAGATGATGTCATCACAGGTCCTGGCAGATGCACTGTTCTAACCTGGGAACTACACTTTACACTGTGCAGTTCCCTTACAGGACCTCTGATGACATCATCAAAGGTCCTTTAGCTTTAGAAAGATAAACAGGAGCAATTAGGGTGCGGGGCCTCTCCTCCACTTCGGGGCCCCGTCTGCCTATATGGTAGGTAAGCCACTCACTGCTCAGGGGGAGGAGACTCAAGGGAGGGTAGGGCTGGCAGCAAGGAAACTCAACACTGGGGGGCGGGCCTCGGGCCGGCCGCCCAGGTTATACAGGCACAGTACTACTGCAGGGCGGGTGCACAGGCGGCCGGGCCCCCTGGAGTGCCGGGCCCGGTCGCAAGTGCGACCCCTGTATGTACGCCACTGCCAATCGAGATGGTTTGGGGTGAGCTGGACCGCAGAGTGAAGGCAAAAGGGCCAACAAGTGCTAAGCATCTCTGGGAACTCCTTCAAGACTATTGGAAGACCATTTCAGGGGACTACCTCTTGAAGCTCATCAAGAGAATGCAAAGAGTGTGCAAAGAAGTAATCAAAGCAAAAGGTGGCTACTTTGAAGAACCTAGAATATGACATATTTTCAGTTGTTTCACACCTGTCTGTTAGGTATATAATTCCACATGTGTTAATTCATAGTTTTGATGCCTTCCTAGTCATGAAAATAAAGAAAACTCTTTGAATGAGAAGGTGTGTCCAAACTTTTGGTCTGTACTATATATATATATATATATATATATATATATATTATATATACACACACATACATATACACACATACACACTGTATACATAGCAAAAAGAAAACTGTATTCAAGGCAGCACATAAAAAATTAGTAAATAGTCCTTTATTGTTCCAAATGCAACGTTCCAGCTTGAGAAAGGCTCACAAAAGGGCTGAAATGTCACATTTGACACAATAAAGGACCAACCTTTTTTTAAAGCACTGCCTTGGATACAGTTTTCTTTTTGCTACTTATAGACTTTGGGCCAAGGTCTGGTGAGGCGTGCACTATATAGGTTTTCTGATCGTCCTATGGCAGCACAGCATACAATGTGTTACTTGCCCGTTAGTACAAACACATAAAGACATGTTAATTAGCAATAATGACATCAATTAGACAAAGCTCTTGCACCCTATAAAAGTTATCAGAAAGACACAGAGTCCCAATAGTTTTTTTTATTCTCTAGGTCTGTTACAAGGAGACATCACTATGAATTGAAGCTCTTACTTGTCAGAGTAGCACACAGGGAGCGGTATCACTTCACAGTCCACTGGACGTATAGAGGGTTTTTCAGTCAGAGGTCCCTTGCTCCCAGCATATCTGTTTATCTCGTATAGCACTAGGAACGAGTGAATCGACCTTCGGATCCAAGATCCGAAGTCGATTCGCTCAAAACTTCATTTGCTGTACTGAGATCATCCGATCAGTTATGGCAATCCTGAATAAAAACAACTTTTTAGCCTCTATAGATTTATCAGAGGCATACCTGCTCATACTCATTCTGCCAAGTCACAGGAAGTTCTTGAGAGGAGCATTTCAAACGCCAACAGATATACTGCACCTACAGTTCACCTGCCTTCCCTATGGGATAACCTCTGCTCCTAGAGCAGGGATGGCAAACCTGCGGCTGTCCAGCTGTTGTAAAACTACAATTCCCACCATGCCCTGCTGTAGGCTGATAGCTGTAGGCTGTCTGGGCATGCTGGGAGTTGTAGTTTTGCAACAGTTGGAGAGCGGCAGGTTGGCCATCCCCGTCCTAGAGTCTTCACCAAAGTAGTACTAGTTCTGACAGCAGCCCTCAGATTGGAGTAGATATGTGTAATACCTTACCTGGATGATTGGCGAATAATAGACCCCTCTCAAAAACAACTCCGGAAAGATCTCCAAAGGACTACATCTCTAATTCAGACACATGGTCTTACATTTAGAAGCGGAGCTGGATACGCCTCTTCAAAATTCTGGCGGATCCACCGCCAGCGCAGGGGTATATTAAGAACGGAGTCTAAAACGCCGGTCTTAATAAATGTGCCGCTCTGTGCCTTTCTGATACCTCTGATACAGCTCTGTCTGCTTGATGTTATTTTTATGTTAACATGTCTCTAGGAGGTGGAACCTAGGAGGCAATTAGCCTATTGTATGCTGTGCTGCCTACGGACTCCAGGAAAAGAATATTTCGGTGAGTAAATTTTTGATATATACACATACATACGTACATATTATTATAGCATTCTATATACTACAGCATGCCACAATATATATTATTATATACCACATTTCAAAAGAATTTTAAAACTCACTACACACAAAGGGGCAGATTTATGCTAGAATGGTGGGTGCAATTTTTGGATGAAACGGCACATATCTGGAGATGCTCCTTCTTATTAAGCCCCCTCTCCTGTTTGAGTCAAAAAATTGGAGAAGCGCTAGTGGTGACACTTTAGGTTCAAGTTAACCACTTCCCGCCACGCTAACGCCGAAAGGCGTCATTTCTGCGGCGCTCCCAGGTCACACTAACGCCAATAGGCGTCATCTCGCGTGAGCCGAGATTTCCTGTGAACGCGCGCACACAGGCGCGCGCGCTCACAGGAACGGAAGGTAAGAGAGTTGATCTCCAGCCTGCCAGCGGCGATCGTTCGCTGGCAGGCTGGAGATGTGGTTTTTTTAACCCCTAACAGGTATATTAGACGCTGTTTTGATAACAGCGTCTAATATACCTGCTACCTGGTCCTCTGGTGGTCCCCTTTGTTTGGATCGACCACCAGAGGACACAGGTAGCTCAGTAAAGTAGCACCAAGCACCACTACACTACACTACACCCCCCCCCCCCCCGTCACTTATTAACCCCTTATTAGCCCCTGATCACCCCATATAGACTCCCTGATTACCCCTGTCATTGATTACCCCCCTGTCATTGATTACCCCCCTGTAAAGCTCCATTCAGACGTCCGCATGATTTTTACGGATCCACTGATAGATGGATCGGATCCGCAAAACGCATCCGGACGTCTGAATGAAGCCTTACAGGGGCGTGATCAATGACTGTGGTGATCACCCCATATAGACTCCCTGATCACCCCCCTGTCATTGATTACACCCCTGTCATTGATCACCCCCCTGTAAAGCTCCATTCAGACGTCCGCATGATTTTTACGGATGCACTGATAGATGGATCCGATCCGCAAAACGCATCCGGACGTCTGAATGAAGCCTTACAGGGGCATGATCAATGACTGTGGTGATCACCCCATATAGACTCCCTGATCATCCCCCTGTAAAGCTCCATTCAGATGTCCGCATGATTTTTACGGATGCACTGATAGATGGATCCGATCCGCAAAACGCATCCGGACGTCTGAATGAAGCCTTACAGGGGCATGATCAATGACTGTGGTGATCACCCCATATAGACTCCCTGATCACCCCCCTGTAAAGCTCCATTCAGATGTCCGCATGATTTTTACGGATGCACTGATAGATGGATCGGATCCGCAAAACGCATCCGGACGTCTGAATGAAGCCTTACAGGGGCATGATCAATGACTGTGGTGATTACCCCCCTGTAAAGCTCCATTCAGATGTCCGCATGATTTTTACGGATGCACTGATAGATGGATCGGATCCGCAAAACGCATCCGGACGTCTGAATGAAGCCTTACAGGGGCGTGATCAATGACTGTGGTGATCACCCCATATAGACTCCCTGATCACCCCCCTGTCATTGATTACCCCCCTGTCATTGATTACCCCCCTGTAAAGCTCCATTCAGACGTCCGCATGATTTTTACGGATCCACTGATAGATGGATCGGATCCGCAAAACGCATCCGGACGTCTGAATGAAGCCTTACAGGGGCATGATCAATGACTGTGGTGATCACACCATATAGACTCCCTGATCACCCCCCTGTCATTGATTACCCCCCTGTAAAGCTCCATTCAGATGTCCGCATGATTTTTACGGATGCACTGATAGATGGATCGGATCCGCAAAACGCATCCGGACGTGTGAATGAAGCCTTACAGGGGCGTGATCAATGACTGTGGTGATCACCCCATATAGACTCCCTGATCACCCCCCTGTCATTGATCACCCCCCCTGTCATTGATCACCCCCCTGTCATTGATCACCCCCCTGTCATTGATCACCCCCCTGTAAGGCTCCATTCAGACATTTTTTTGGCCAAAGTTAGCGGAATTATTATTATTTTTTTCTTACAAAGTCTCATATTCCACTAACTTGTGTCAAAAAATAAAATCTCACATAAACTCACCATACCCCTCACGGAAACCAAATGCGTAAAATTTTTTAGACATTTATATTCCAGACTTCTTCTCACGCTTTAGGGCCCCTAGAATGCCAGGGCAGTATAAATACCCCACATGTGACCCCATTTCGGAAAGAAGACACCCCCAGGTATTCCGTGAGGGGCATATTGAGTCCATGAAAGATTGAAATTTTTGTCCCAAGTCAATTTCCGCTAACTTGTGCCAAAAAAAAAAAATTTCTATGAACTCGCCATGCCCCTCATTGAATACCTTGGGGTGTCTTCTTTCCAAAATGGGGTCACATGTGGGGTATTTATACTGCCCTGGCATTCTAGGGGCCCCAAAGCGTGAGAAGAAGTCTGGTATCCAAATGTCTAAAAATGCCCTCCTAAAAGGAATTTGGGCACCTTTGCGCATCTAGGCTGCAAAAAAGTGTCACACATCTGGTATCGCCGTACTCAGGAGAAGTTGGGGAATGTGTTTTGGGGTGTCATTTTACATATACCCATGCTGGGTGAGAGAAATATCTTGGTCAAATGCCAACTTTGTATAAAAAAAATGGGAAAAGTTGTCTTTTGCCAAGATATTTCTCTCACCCAGCATGGGTATATGTAAAATGACACCCCAAAACACATTCCCCAACTTCTCCTGAATACGGCGATACCACATGTGTGACACTTTTTTGCAGCCTAGGTGGGCAAAGGGGCCCACATTCCAAAGAGCACCTTTAGGATTTCACAGGTCATTTACCTACTTACCACACATTAGGGCCCCTGGAAAATGCCAGGGCAGTATAACTACCCAACAAGTGACCCCATTTTGGAAAGAAGACACCCCAAGGTATTCCGTGAGGGGCATGGCGAGTTCCTAGAATTTTTTATTTTTTGTCACAAGTTAGTGGAAAAATTTTTTTTTTTTTTTTTTTCATACAAAGTCTCATATTCCACTAACTTGTGACAAAAAATAAAAACTTCCATGAACTCACTATGCCCATCAGCGAATACCTTGGGGTCTCTTCTTTCCAAAATGGGGTCACTTGTGGGGTAGTTATACTGCCCTGGCATTCTAGGGGCCCAAATGTGTGGTAAGGAGTTTGAAATCAAATTCTGTAAAAAATGACCTGTGAAATCCAAAAGGTGCTCTTTGGAATATGGGCCCCTTTGCCCACCTAGGCTGCAAAAACGTGTCACACATCTGGTATCCCCGTACTCAGGAGAAGGTGGGGAATGTGTTTTGGGGTGTCATTTTACATATACCCATGCTGGGTGAGAGAAATATCTTGGCAAAAGACAACTTTTCCCATTTTTTTTATACAAAGTTGGCATTTGACCAAGATATTTATCTCACCCAGCATGGGTATATGTAAAAAGACACCCCAAAACACATTCCTCAACTTCTCCTGAATACAGAGATACCAGATGTGTGACACGTTTTTGCAGCCTAGGTGGGCAAAGGGGCCCATATTCCAAAGAGCACCTTTCGGATTTCACTGGTCATTTTTTGCAGAATTTGATTTCAAACTCCTTACCACACATTCGGGCCCCTAGAATGCCAGGGCAGTATAACTACCCCACAAGTGACCCCATTTTGGAAAGAAGAGACCCCAAGGTATTCGCTGATGGGCATAGTGAGTTCATGGAAGTTTTTATTTTTTGTCACAAGTTAGTGGAATATGAGACTTTGTATGAAAAAAAAAAAAAAAAAAAAAAATCATCATTTTCCACTAACTTGTGACAAAAAATAAAAAATTCTAGGAACTTGCCATGCCCCTCACGGAATACCTTGGGGTGTCTTCTTTCCAAAATGGGGTCACTTGTGGGGTAGTTATACTGCCCTGGCATTCTAGGGGCCCGAATGTGTGGTAAGGAGTTTGAAATCAAATTCTGTAACAAATGACCTGTGAAATCCGAAAGGTGCTCTTTGGAATATGGGCCCCTTTGCCCACCTAGGCTGCAAAAAAGTGTCACACATCTGGTATTGCCGTACTCAGGAGAAGGTGGGGAATGTGTTTTGGGGTGTCATTTTACATATACCCATGCTGGGTGAGAGAAATATCTTGGCAAAAGACAACTTTTCCCATTTTTTTATACAAAGTTGGCATTTGACCAAGATATTTATCCCACCCAGCATGGGTATATGTAAAAAGACACCCCAAAACACATTCCTCAACTTCTCCTGAATACAGAGATACCAGATGTGTGACACTTTTTTGCAGCCTAGGTGGGCAAAGGGGCCCATATTCCAAAGAGCACCTTTCGGATTTCACAGGTCATTTTTTACAGAATTTGATTTCAAACTCCTTACCACACATTTGGGCCCCTAGAATGCCAGGGCAGTATAACTACCCCACAAGTGACCCCATTTTGGAAAGAAGAGACCCCAAGGTATTTCGTGATGGGCATAGTGAGTTCATAGAAGTTTTTATTTTTTGTCACAAGTTAGTGGAATATGAGACTTTGTAAGAAAAAAAATAAATAAAAAATCATCATTTTCCGCTAACTTGTGACAAAAAATAAAAAGTTCTATGAACTCACTATGCCCATCAGCGAATACCTTAGGGTGTGTACTTTCCGAAATGGGGTCATTTGTGGGGTGTTTGTACTGTCTGGCCATTGTAGAACCTCAGGAAACATGACAGGTGCTCAGAAAGTCAGAGCTGCTTCAAAAAGCGGAAATTCACATTTTTGTACCATAGTTTGTAAACGCTATAACTTTTACCCAAACCATTTTTTTTTTACCCAAACATTTTTTTTTTATCAAAGACATGTAGAACTATAAATTTAGAGCAAAATTTCTATATGGATCTCGTTTTTTTTGCAAAATTTTACAACTGAAAGTGAAAAATGTCATTTTTTTGCAAAAAAATCGTTAAATTTCGATTAATAACAAAAAAAGTAAAAATGTCAGCAGCAATGAAATACCACCAAATGAAAGCTCTATTAGTGAGAAGAAAAGGAGGTAAAATTCATTTGGGTGGTAAGTTGCATGACCGAGCAATAAACGGTGAAAGTAGTGTAGTGCCGATTTGTAAAAAAGGGCCTGGTCTTTAGGGGGGTATAAACCTGTGGTCCTTAAGTGGTTAAACTAAATACCTATGAAATTTATTTGGTAGAATATGCTTAAAAAACAACAAACACGCCCTTCGAGCACTTTCTCAGATATGCAAAATATTTGTGGCAGATTAATTATTGGAGACCATATGTGCATATTTATCATTATTATTACTGCATACCCTATATTGGATGAATTAGATGAACATTTTAACACACTTACCTTGTGATGCCTATGTAAGAGATTTCTTGTTTGCTCTCATTGTTGATCAGAGAAAGCCCCAAACTATGGATGGATATATTTATTTCCTGATCTGGTTGCTCCATTTCTTCAGCCTGGCGGGCCTTTGTCACTAAAGCCACATCTTCTGTGAAAAGCAGGACTCTCTGGCGTCCATCAAGGAATGACACCCAATGAATCTGAATCTCAGGACTGTAAGCAAACTGACCACTTTCATCCTGAAAAGAAAACATTAAATGCATTAAATTCTGCATTTTGGTTTCCTTATTAAGGTGAAGCAAATTGAGACCGCTCTTTGCTACAAATAGATATTTTATCAGCAATGTACACATTGGAGGATTTTATCAATCTTGTATGTCAGCAGGGAAGTTATTAGGTTAAAAAAAAAAAAAAAAGGCTTAGGCCCCACATGGTTTGTCCTGGGCCCAGAACCTAGTGGCTGCCGACTATACAACAGTATTGCCGTCCCTGTCCCGCTGTACACGCTCATAGGCCACTAGCTCTGAGGCCAAAGATAGTGTAGAACGGCGCAGGCGGCGCAATGACATAATTGAACGCCTGTGCCAGGAAGCAGGCAACGTGTTCACGTTGATGAGTTATTACTGGGGACACTATGGGGGAAAGGTGTCGGGCATTAAAACTAATATAATACTACTATAATAAACCGACTGGGGGCATTACGCTGACTGGGAGCAGTACAGAGAGGCATTAAACTGACTAGGGCAGCACAGAGCAGCATTATACTGATTGGGGCAGCACAGAGGGGCATTATATCGACTGGGGGCACTACAGAGGGGTATTATACCTATGAGGGGTATTATTTTGACTGGGGGCAGTACAGAGATGCATTATACCAACTGGCAGCAGTACAGAGGGGTATTATACCGAAAGGCAGCAGTACAGAGGGGCATTATGCGACTAGGGGCACTACAGAGGGGCATCGAACTGACTAAGGCACAAGGATGTATTATACCTACTGGGGCTACCACAGGGGGCATTACAACTTCTTGGGGCACTACAGGGGGCTATCATAATTACAGGGGGGCACTATGGGTGCATTATATTTACTGGGAGTACTGGAGGGAGCATTCTATCTACCAGGAGCACCATAGGGGGCATTATAACTACTGGGAACACAATAGGAGCATTATAACTCTACAGGGCTGTATGGGGAGACTTATTGAGTGGCCATATTTGTACTGGGAGCACTATAGGGGGCCTTATTACTACTGGGGTACGATGGAGCATTATTACTGCTGTGGGCTTTGTGGGAGCATTATTATTATTGGGCACAATATAGAGGGCAGTACTACTAACAGGGGCACTCTTGGGGCGGATTATCACTGCTGGGGCCACTATTACTACTGAGGCACTTTGGGAGGGAATTATTACGATTGGTGGGACTTTTGGGAACACATTGAGGAATTCCTGTATTGGAAACCAAATCGGGCACAGTATTAGGGAAGCAGCAGGATGACAATCCTGGGGCAGTAGGAGGGGGAGGATGATGAAAAGTGAAGAATCTAAGAAGTCTGTGTGCCAAACTATACAGAGACAAGATGTGGCTGAAAGAAGTTGTCATGTGTTGTCTGGGCCAAATGGAGAAGATTAGGAAAGAGAACATTAACATTAAATACATCACTGGATGTGATAGGTATGTGGTGCTATATTCTCCTGTACAGTCAGGGCCAGAAATATTTGGACAGTGACAAGTTATGGCATATTAGCTGTTTAACAAAACATATTCAAGATACGGTTATATAATCAATATGGGCTTAAAGTGCAGACTCTCAGCTTTAGGGCTTGTTCACACGACCGTATGGCTTTTTCAGTATTTTGCGGGTCGTTTTTAACGGATCAGTTTTTCAGTTTTTTTGTTTCAGTAGTGTTTCCGGTTCCATTACGTTTTTCTGTATGGCATATACAGTAATTACATAGAAAGAATTGGGCTGGGCATAAAGTTTTCAATAGATGGTTCCGCAAAAACAGAACGGAAGACATACGGAGTACATTCCGTATGTGTTCAGTTTTTTTTGCGGACCCATTGACTTGCATGGAGCCACGGAACGCGATTTGCGGGCATTAATAGGACATATTTTATCTTTGAACGGAACGGAAAAATGGAAATACGGAAACGGAATGCATACGGAGTACATTCAGTTTTTGAGGAATCATTGAAATGAATGGTTCCGTATACGGAACTCAAAAAACGGCCTGTATACAGAACGCAAAAACGTTCATGTGAACGAGCCCTTAATTTGAGGGTATTCACATCCTAATTGGAGAAAAGGTTTAGGAATTTATCATGTAGAGAAAGTTAATGGGGGAGTCACAGTGGAAACCATAAATTACCACATAAAAAGTAACCATGGAAATGAGCAGTGTACAATGTGATGGAAAAATGAATCCAGCCAGCAAAGGAAGCAATATGGACAATCACAATACATTAGTAAGTGTCTTGTATTAACTTTCTCTACATAATAAATGCTATTTGCTGAAGTGAGACCACCCCTTTAAGACACAACTTAAGGCAGAAAGACCCACAAACAACTTAAGACAGCTGCAGTAAAGGATGGTCAAAGCATCACAAAGGAGGAAACCCAGCATTTGGTGATGTCCATGGGTTTCAGACTTCAGGTAGTTAGTGCCTGCAAAGGATTCTCTACAAAGTATTAACCTCTTCAGGACCCTGCCATTTTTTACCTTAAGGCCGTTTTTTTTTTTTTATTTGACACGTGTCAATTTATGTGGTAATAACTTTGGAACGCTTTTACTTATCCAAGCCATTCAGAGATTGTTTTCTCGTGACATTAGAAAAATGTGCAACTTTCCAAATTTCTATTTCTCTGCTTTTAAAACCGATAGTGATACCTCATATAATAGTTAATTCTTTACATTTCCCATATGTCTACTTTATGTTTGGATCATTTTGTGAATGCCATTTTATTTTTGGAGACGTTAGAAGTTTAGAAGCAAATATTAAAATTATTCTGAAAATTCCCAAAACCCACTTTTTAAGGACCAGTTTAGGTCTGAAGTCACTTTGTGGGGCTTACATTTTAGAAACCACCAAAAAATAAACCCATTTTTGAAACTACACCCCTCAAGGTATTCAAAACTGATTTTACTAACTTTGTTAACCCTTTAGATGTTCCACACAAATTAAAGGAAAATGTTTTTTGGCAGATTTTCCATTTTAATCAATTTTTTTCCAGTAACAACGTAACGGTTAACTGCCAAACAAAACTCAATATTTATTACCCTGATTCTGTAGTTTACAGAAACACCCCATTTGTGATCGTAAACTGCTATACGGGCACACGGCAGGGCGCAGAAGGAAAGGAACGCCATATTGTTTTTGGAGGGCAGATTTCACTGGGATAATTTTAAGTTGCTATGTCACATTTGAAGACCCCCTGATGCACCCCTAGAGTAGAAACTGCAAAAAAGGGACCCCATTTTGAAAACTACGGATAAGGTGGCAGTTTTGTTGGTACCATTTTAGGGTACATATGATTTTTGGGTGCTCTATATTACACTTTTTGTGAGGCAAGGTAAGGGTACTTTCACACTTGCGGCAGAGGATTCCAGCAGGCAATCCGGATGCAAACTGATGGCATTTGTCAGACGGATCCGGATGCAGATCAGTCTGTCAAATGCATTGAAATACCGGATCCATCTCTCCGTTGTCAGCCAGAAAAACGGATCCGGTATGAATTTTTTTTTGCATTTTTAAAAGGTCTGCGCATTCGCAGACCGGAAAGCCGGATCCGTTTTGCCGGAAAACACTTAATGCCGGATCCGGCACTAATACACTTCAATGTAAATTAATTCCGACATTCCGGCAAGTGATCAGTATTTTTGGCCGGAGAGAACTGCAGCATGCTGCGGTATGTTCTCCGTCCAAAAAATGTAAGAGGGACTGAACTGATGCATCCTAAACGGATTGCTCTCCATTCAGAATGCATTAGGATAAAACTGATCAGTTTTTTTCCGGTATTGAGCTCCAGTGACGGAACTCAATACCGGAAAACAAAAACGCTAATGTGAAAGTACCCTAACAAAAAATAGCGGTTTTGACACCGCTTTTATTTTTTGTTATTTAAAATGTTTATCTGACAGGTTAGATCATGTAGTATTTTTATAGAGCAGGTTGTTAGGGAAGCGACAATACCCAATAGGACAACTTTTTTTGGTTGTTTGTTTTAGTTTTACATAATAAAGCATTTTTGAAAAAAAAAATTTTTTTAGTCTCCATATTCTTAAAGCAATATTTTTTTTTTATTTTTTGGGCGACTGTCTTATGTAGGGGCTAATTTTTTTTTTGCTATGAGATGACGGTTTGATTGGTTCTATTTTAGGGTGCAAATGACTTTTTAATCGCTCGGTATTACACTTTTTGTGATGTAAGGTGCCAAATATTTTTTTTTAAGGTGTTTACCTGAGGGGTTGTGTCGTGTAATATTTTTATACAGCAGGTAGTTATGGATGTGTCTATACCTAATATGCATACTTTTTTTTATTTATTTAGTTTGACACAATAAAAGCATTTTTGAAACAAAAAAACTAATAAAAATCATGTTTTACTGTCTCCATATTCTGAGAGCCATAGTTTTTTTTATTTTTTGGGCAAATGTCAAATTTTTTGCGGGATGAGTTATCTATTTAATGGGTATTATTTTGGGATGCATATGACTCTGATCGCTTGGTATTACACTTTTTTATGCTGACAGCCTGACTGAGACCCAACTAAGGGCTGGATCTCACAGGCTTCCGTAGAAGGCAAGCTCCGATGCCTATGGAAGGCATCGGCTGCCTTCTCTACCATTGGGTCCCCGTCACTGCAGCGCGGGAACCCGATGGAGAAGCGGAGGGCACCAGTACCCTCTGCATGCCAAGGTTAGCTTTGACTGCGGCATACAAGGGGTTAATACGCCGGCACCGGTGTTTTCAGGGTACGGCGAGGGTCCTCTACGGTTTAAAAAATAGGAATTAGACTTGCAGGTAATTCGGTTTCCAGAGATTCCCTCATGACATCACAACAGGACTCTCAATTAAAGTAATTAGAACTGTTGAGGCAATCCAGCTGGTAAAACACAAAAGACTTCCAAAGATGGTTCCTGACAAGTATTGTAGTGAGGGACGGAACCTAACAATAATAACTCCAAACCTGCCCATTCATGGTTAGAATACCCAAGAGCTCATACACAAACTCCCGAGAGTCCTAAAAACACTGTAGAGAGGTATGATCCTCTTAAGAACTGGCATCAACCCTGCTCAACCAATTTTGAAATTCACTAGAACCTTTGAACAAAATCCAAGGGGTCCAAATTTTTAAGTATTTGTTGGAATTGCCCGTGTCCTCCGCCAAAAGCTCCTCCATTCTGTGAATTTTCTCAAAGGTGTTGAGCCAGTCCTTAAAATGAGGGGCAGTAGTGGATTTCCAATATCTTGGTATGACCAGGCGAGCGACTTGCACAAAGAATCTCAGGAGGCCTTTTTTCAGCGTGGCGGTAGAACCAGGGAACATAGAGAGCAACGCTCCCTCCGGTGTCCACCTGGTTGTGTTATCACTGACCCGGTCATATAGGTCGTTGAGGGACTTCCAGAAGGGGGTTAATCTACTACAGTACCACCAGATGTGTGACATATTGCCCACCTCCTGGCCACATCGCCAACATGTGCTAGGGCATGAAGGGAGAGAAGAATGTAACAGGTCTGACATCCTGTACCATCTGGACAGGATCTTAAAATTCTTTTCCTGGAGTCCGCAACTTAAGGACGACTTATGTGATAACTCGAATGCCTTCTCCCATTGCTCTGAAGAAAATGACTTCCCTAGTTCCTTTTCCCATGCTCTCACAAAGGGCAGGGTCGAAGCAGAGTCGTCCCTTCTCTGGAGCAGCCCGTAGATCAGAGACACTAAGTGTGTGTGTGTGTGTGTGTGTGTGTGTGTGTGTGTGGGGGGGGGGGGGGGGGTAATGATTGGAGGCAAAGCGCTTCAAAGGTAGTGAGGTCTCTAGAAAGATTTTCCTTGGGGCCTAAAGAGGTCAAGAAAGTCTTTAAACTGCCATAACAGAGCCATGCCCCTCTAGACAGCGGACGCAAGGAGCCTTTCTCTATAACTAGGGATATAGTAGGGTTGTCTGCCCGTTCAATACCCAAAAGAGATTTACGGCTCACGCCCAAAAGGGAAATCAGGGTTATCAAGAAGCTAGGGAATAGGGTGAGGCCCAGGGGTATTGCACTTTTATCCCATATTCCTAGTACGCCCGAGGTCAATAGAGGGAGCCGCGGAGGTCTTTTAGACTTAGAAATCCAGAGCAGATTCTGAACTGGAAACCCCACCTCCTGCTTCTCAAATTGAATCCACCTTTTAGAATGTCCATTATGAAACCAGTCCAAAATATATGAAAGGATTGTGGCTTTATAATATTTTGGGAGGTCCGGGACCCCCGCGCCTCCCCTTAACCTGTGGCGGACCAAGAATCTCATCCTTAACCTGGGAGTAGAGACTGCCCAGATGAATTTTAGAAACATGGATCTAAGAGTCCTGAAGAAAGCGCTCGGCAGGGGTATGTGAATAGTGCGGAAAAGGTACAAGATTCGTGGGAGTATATTCATTTTAAGTGTGTGGATCTTACCAAACCAGGACAGCGGCAACCCCTTCCAAACCTGCAAATCTTTCCTAATGTCCTCAATAAGTTGGGTAAAGTTAAGTGGGAAGAGATCAGATGAATTAGAGGGAATAACCATGCCCAAGTATACAATATGGCCCTGGGCCCAACGGAAAGGAAATGAGGATTGCAGAGTATTGACCCAGGCTGACGGCAGAGCGATATTAAGATCCTCTGACTTATGGAGGTTAACTTTAAAGTTGCTAAGGTCTCCAAAGGTCGAAAATTCCTTCAGAATATTAGGAAAGCTGACCAATGGGTCTGTACAATAAATAAGGAGATCATCTGCATAAATGGCAATCTTCGACTCCAGTTCTCCCAATCTCAGGCCCCTGATAGACTCATTGGCTCTGAGAGCTCTGGCTAGAAATTCCATAACCATAATGTATAGCAGAGGGGAGAGTGGACACCCCTGTCTGGTGCCATTACGGATACGGAAGGGTGTCGATAATGATCCGTTAACTCGTACCCGGGTGCTAGGGTCTCGGTAAAGAGCAAGTATTCTATCAATCATGCCAGGGCCGAAACCGAACGCCCTCAGGGACTCGTCCAGAAAAGTCCAATCTACGCGATCGAACGCTTTCTCAGCGTCTATCGAGAGAAGGAAAAGAGGGGACCCTATTTTGTTAGCCCTATTTATGATGGCCAGAGAGCGTATGGTGTTGTCTCTGGTTTCCCTCCCCAGGACAAAACCTGCTTGGTCCACGTGGATCAAAGAGGGCATAAATGGCTTCAATCTATCTGCTAAAATTTTTGCGTAGATCTTTACATCCACATTAATCAGAGAGATTGGACGGTAGTTGCTACAGGCCAGAGGGTCTTTACCTGGCTTTGGGATAACACATATGTGGGCCATCAGGGCCTGGGGAGGGAAAGACGATCCACCTGCCAGGGAATTACACATTCTGGTAAAGGGGGTGGAAATATCTTCCAGAAAGTGTTTGTAGAAGCGAGGCGTGAAGCCGTCAGGACCTGGGCTCTTATCAGCTACCAACCCCTTTATCGTTTTATGAACCTCAAATACCGTTCTCTCACTCTAGCCCTTCCCTTTGGTCAGAGGACAGCTTATAGCCAAGCAGACCAGAGATGTATTCCCTGATCTTCTTAGTTTTGGCATCTAGGGGTAAATCAGCGAACTTCCCTCGCAAACTATACAGTTCTTCATAATAAGAGTGGAATTCCTGGAGAATGTCCCCTGTCGCGTGTATCCGCCCCTCCCCTACGATTCAGGGAGGGAATATACGAGGCGTTCGCTTTCGGCCGCAACATTCTCACCAGCATTCTACCACTTATCTCCATGACCATAGAAAAGCTTTTGCAGCTTATCCCTAGCGCCCAGGTACTTTTGATCGATTATTTTCCTAAGAGCAATGCGGGTCTCACAGAGCTCCTGGAAAACCGCAGTGGAGAGTGACCCTTTATGCTTCTGCTCCAAACCGGACAATTTCTGCAGTAGTGTTTTTACCTCCCCAGATCAAATTTTCTTAAGTCTAGAAGCATGTAGGATAAGTCTGCCTCTAACTACACATTTTAAAGTTTCCCATTGGATAGTCGGGCTAGGAGGGTCGCATTCGTGAATCGCTGCAAAATCAGAGAAGGTGGATCTAATGTCAGCGGCACAGACAGGGTCTCTAAGTATGTTGTCATTAAGTTTTCAGGAACCGGAAGATCTGGTAGAGTCTCCAATGTCTAATGCAATCCAAGTCAGGCAGTGATCTGAAAATAAGACTGGTTTAATGCCCGCGGCGGGTCGTGAATCAAGCAGAGTGAGAAATGAAGATTTAGTCAAGACGGTGGTAAGTATTGTGTGAGGCAGAAAAAAACGTGTAGTCCTTGGTAGTGGGGAATAGTATGCGCCAGACGTCCACTAACTTAAGGGTCCGGAGGTGTCTCTTGAAACTACGGGCTACCCCAGAAGAAATAGAGGACCTATCGGAGGAGGCATCCAAGGACACTTCTTAGGGGAAGGTAATATCTCCGTCTCCTAAAAGTTCTTGTGGAATCTCTTCAACCCTAGAGCAGGGAACCTCTGTGTCTATTCCCTGTAGGGGCAGGAAGGACACTGGTGGGTGCAGGTGGGAGGGACCTTTTAACCTCTCTGTTTCCTGTCCCAAGAAGGTCAAAGGGGGATGAGGGATGAGCTGGAAATGAACATTTTATTTAGGATAATGTTAACTTGTTCAATTACTTTTGAGCCCCTGAAATTAAGAGGCTTTGTAGAAAAATGGTTGCAATTTCACAGGACATTTTTGTTTAACCGCTTGAATTAAACCTGAAAATCTACACTTCCATTGCATCTCATTTGTTTTACTTCAAATCCAATGTGATGGCATGCAGAGCCCAAATCATGAAGATTGTGTCAAATACTTCTGGACCCAACTTGTATCTGTGATAGTGCTCAATGTAATATCCATTCAAACATGCCTTTAGTACTGTGGCAGGGGATGGAAGAGATATGCTTGGGCCCCAACTCTAGCAACGTCCCTGTACGTCAGTTTTCTGGAATACAAATGTCACAAATTTTTGGCGCAACTGCTATTTTGCACAAATTTTTTTGACTTTTTGGCTTCGTCCATCACCCTCGTCACTTTCATAAAAAGTGGCTAGGGGATGGGTGGCGGAAGCGTGCCCAGGCTGACCTCTGTAGCCCACCTTGTTTAACAAGATGCACACCAAGAAACTGCTCCCTTGCTTGTGTTGCTTTCATGTGCATGAAACTCTCTATAATGTGCCAGATTTATTACCTCTTGTGCCAGTAGGGTTTTTATTAAAAAGGGGTATTCCCATCTCAGACAATGTCGGCATATCACTAGGGTATGCCCCCATTGTCTGACAGCTGGGACCCGCACCTATCTCGTAAAGGCAGCCGGCAAAGTCCCAGAGGGCGCACAGCGCATACGCGGCTGCCCTCCATTTATTTCTATGGGGGCCCCCGAAAATAGCCGAGCACTGGCTGGGAGAGCGCTTGGTGGTGGCCGGGGTCCTCCAGCCACCACTTTCCTCGCTACATTCTCAACTGCTGGGACCCACACCTATCAGACAATAGAGACATATCCTAGCGATATGCCGCAATGTCTCAGACAGGAATGCCACTTTAAGTCTAGAGTAAGAGACTCCAATCTAAACACATCATTCATAGAATTAAAATGTAGAAAGACACCAGCACTCTGCACCTACTATTATGTGTGTAATCCAGGTGCAATTAGTGGTGCTCAGCAATCACAGCAATACAGTCTCTTCAAAGCAACAGAGTAAGGGCTCATTCACAAGACCGTGGTTTGGTTCCACATCCGAGCCGCAAAAACTGAAGCATTCACTTCAACGGGGACGCAAAAGATGCGGACAGCACTCCGCACGAATAGACATTTCTATAATGGGCCGTCCGTTCCATTCCGCAAATTGCGAAAGGCACACGGGCGGCATCCATGTTTTGCAGACCGCAAAAAAACGGCACGGTCGTGTGAATGAGCCCTAACATAGATGAATTTGTGGTATTCATCCCTTCCATAAAACACTTCTTTATTCAGGTAGCCGATAGGGCAGTTGCCAATCTGTTAAGCTAGCTGAATACAGAGGTGTTTTATGAAAGAAGTGAGTACCACAAATTCTGCTTCATTACTTTCTAACAATACATATATTCATTGTAAATTAAATTAATTGTAAAAATCCCACAAAATGTCACGCGACACGTCGTCGTGTAGCCCTAGCCTTAAAGGGGCAGGGTGCTGTGGATGTCTCTGTAAAGGGGGCAGGGAACAGTGGAGGTCACAGATAAGGGGACGGTCCCATATGGAGGTCAGTGTAAAGGGATGGGGTGCTGTGTAGGTCACTATTAAGGGGGCGGACCCCTGAGGAAGTCACTGTCAAGGGAGTGGGGTGCTGTGAAACTCACTGTTAAAGGGGCGGGCTGCTGTAAAGGTCAAAGTTAAGGGGTGGGCTGCTGTAGAGGTCCCATTTTAAGAAGGCGGGGCACGGGGGGGGGGGGGGGGGGAGTCAGTGTTAAGGGGTGGAGGCTGTGGAGTTAACTGTTATGGGTGATACTGTCGATATCTTTTAACGACACACACAAACATGAAATGAAATAGATGAAATATACCCGTGCGAAGCCGGATCCTTCTGCTAGTAAAATATAAACATAAAACTAGTTATTTATTTTTAAACCAAAACTATACAATAAAAGGAAATAAAGACAGATAAACACAGGGGGAGATCTATCAAAACTGGTGCAAAGGAAAACTGGCTTAGTTGCCCATAGTAACTAATCAGGTTCCACCCTTCATTTTTCAGAGCTCCTTTGGAAAATGAACGGTTCACTAAGCCAGGTTTCCTTTGAACTCGTTTTGATAACTCTCCCCCAGAGCATACATCTGCATGACTTGTGTATACTACTGCATTTGTAGTCTTACCTTCAACAGGTCCAGCTCCCCCTTGCTTTGGCTATATGTCCACACCAGTTTTTTTGTGCCAGTTGGATCCGCCCATGCAAACAGCCTTGTTTCACCAGGTAAAAGTACCATTTCTTCGTCAATGCCTTCAATACCACTGTAAGGTTTTCAGTATATAAGTTGTTTTAAAAAAAATAATTTAATACTATTCTATTGTTTTTAACTGAAAATGAATGCAAAATTTGGAGAGAAGGACACAAGAGGAACTGTATGGGTGTCGTTACATGCTCCATGGTTGGTATTTGTGCAAAATTCTACAAAATGTATTGGTTTTGAAAACTGTAGGGTTTTTACCTTTGTTTTGTGCACTTTCTGTTTGTTTTTATGTTAATTGTGGGAGAAAAACACAAAAACAATGTGTGAAAATACACTCACACATGACACATCATCAACACGACATGTAATTTAATGGTCCTACCTCTGACTATATGTCAGTTCAGCTCGAGCGGTATGGTTCATGATCAGTGCAGGGGCAGATCCTTCATAGTAATCTGAGAATTGAATTACTATTGAGTGATCCGAGATGCTGACATCCACCAGAAGTCCTGTATTCTGGAAATATAAACAATGATATTCATGTATGTATATATATTATATCTATCTATCTATCTATCTATCTATCTATCTATCTATAAGGATAA
This sequence comes from Bufo bufo, assembly GCF_905171765.1. Lineage (NCBI taxonomy): Eukaryota > Metazoa > Chordata > Amphibia > Anura > Bufonidae > Bufo > Bufo bufo. The sequence continues at coordinate 611,647,022 of NC_053389.1, read as the reverse complement.
CCATGCTTCCAATTAAAGGATGAATATAAGATTGTGGGGGTCTGACACCCAATACCCCACTGATCAATTGTTTCAGGCATTTGTGGCACTAGAAACCATACAGTGCACGGAGTGGAAGCAAAACCTCCATACTGTGTGTAGTTGCCGGTGTACTGAAGTTCAGCTCCCATTCACTTGAGTGGCAGCCAAGCTGCATTACCCCAGCATGGCCAGTACATACTGGATGGAACCTTCTGCTTCTGCTCTGTAAACTGCATAGTTTATGGAGACCACGGATCAGTGGGGGTGACAGGTGTCAGACCTACACTAATCTGATATTGATGACTTAGGCCTCTTGCACACAAACATTTTCTTTCCGTGTCCGTTCTGGTTTTTTTTGCGGACCGTATGCGGAACCAGTCGCTTCCGTGCGCTTACACTGCCATAGATTTCACCCTTCATTTTCCAAAGAAAACTGGTGTAAATGAAGATAACTGTGCCCGAATTGATGACCCAGCCCCCTTCACCATTTTGGAAAGTGGCATGGGTGGCGTAGAAATGCACTAGCATTTAAAAAGTCACGAACACTGGGTTTCAGACTTCTTTATGCCAGAAAAGAAATGTAGGGGGAAAGATGAATTCCCCCCATGGTTTAACAATTTTGGAGTGGTGGAACTTGTAAGGCGAGGGGACACTGTTCTAGCTATTAAAGAGGCTCCATCACCAGGATCAACCCTAGTAAACCAGGCATACTGCCTGGTAGGGCTCATCATGCTGATTAAAACAATACCTTTCCTCTGTTTGTATGATAAACAGCTGCAGAGAAATCTATGTTTTTATTCATATGCAAATGAGCAATTGGAGCACCAGGAGGTGGGGCTGAATCATTTGAACACTGCATTGTAACAGCCACCTGGTGCTCCAATTCCTCATTTGCATATGAATAAACACACAGATTTCTCAGCAGCTGTTTAGCATATAGACAAAAAAAAGGTACAGTTTAAGACTAAAGCTAAATGACAACATGGGTCGTGTGACTTCTTGTTGCCGAAAAGTCGTACAACATATTTTATAATGATAGTCAATGGTGTCGCACTGCGACATACTGCAACTGCGACAAGACAGTCCCAAAAAATCCATCCAAGTTGGATTTTTGTGCGACTGTTGTGTTGAAGTCGTAGAATTTCGCAGTGCAATATCATTACAAAAAATGTTGCGCGACATTGGTGTGACACGTAGAAGTGTAGTTTTACCTTTTTTGTTGTGCGACACATGTCGCTGTGTAGCCCTAGCCTTAATCAGCATGATGAGCCTTAACAAGCAGTATGTCTGGTTTAGTAGGGTTGATCCTGGTAAGAGAGCCGCTTTAAAGGGAACCCAATGCCATGTCAATCCCACGGCACTGGAAAGGAACGTTCAGCACACTCCTATAGGGGGCATGGTGAGGTGTCCACCTACAAATGGCCATACAGAGAATTTATTTGCACTCCTCAATCTACTTACCATACTCTCAATAACAAGCAAAGTGCCGTTATCCTGCTGGTTGAAGAAAAAGGGTTTAGATGTTCCAGCACAGCCAATCACTCGGACACATAACTTCCCAGAGACATTTTCTGGCCAGAATGGCACACACTGCAATAAAAATGTAATGCAAACAATTATTATCTATGTACTGATCGCTACCTAAACAATATCATCTCATCATGAATTATTGCCTGGATTTCCCATCTTTCATTTTTGTTACAGCTATTGGCCTATGGTTATTGAATAAAACAAACTGTGAGACTATTAAAGCATACACAAATATGGGTTATGGCATCCTCAAAACAAAACAGCCCAAAGCAAAAGCATAAAAACAAGCAAATGGAGTTTTAAAAAGATCCTAATATACAATCCCCCCTGTTTTGATGCAATGCTGAAGGCAGTTCATTACATCTCTTCTATTGTCTCATTGCTTGTTTAATTGTTGAGATTACTTGTTATTTTACTCCTTAATAACAAAGGAAACGTTCCTTCCCGACAATCACCTGCTCATCAGCGGTGACAGATGATCCCCTTTACAGTATGGGGAGGAACAATTGCTAATGCCATTGCTCATTCCCAATCATTGTTTGTGGGCAGCAGATCGCTGTTTAGACTGAACAATCTGCCGTCGGTAAACAATGACTTAGGTGCTAGTTTAGATGACCAATTATCTATTACCCGATGAACAAGCACTCAGTGGCACCTTTAAATGGAACGAATGCTAGTTAGCTATAATCTGCATCGAGTAGTGTAAAGAGGCCTTTAACCGTGCCGCGGAATCAGTTAGCACCATGTACACTTATTTTTATGTGATACCATGTTAAAATAAGAACCTTCTGCCTACGTGCTTAGTGGTAGAATATGGGCCCTGTGCACACTAGAGAACTACATGCTTCTTGGAATACACAATTTAATGTTGAGTGTTAAGAGCCATTATACCTCAGATGATGAAACATAGTGCCATTTTAGATCTGGCAATGACCCATCGGCTTCAACCTCTCCCACTTCAAGCTCCAGTCCACACTTGTTGACGAGGGTGTAGAATGGAGTCATGGTAATAATCCGTGTCAGATTAAAACTGCTCATTTTAATGTTCACTCCAACCTGAACATTTGGAAACAATAAAAACGAAATGTATTAACACAAAGGTATACATGATCACACTTACATCATCGAACTGTACAGCTATCTCCTAAAAAAAAAAATATCGAACCCCCACAAGTGAAAAAAACATTCTCTTCTGCCCCCAAAAAAGCTGACGCTTACCAAATATTCAATTTTACCAGCAGGACATTTCACGCAACCATAACTTCCTACTGTATCCAGGGAAAATCCAGATGACCAGGAACTTGTGGAAATACACAGCTGGATCTGCATCAAGCAAGAATATGTATCAGTACAATGGAAGATCCTTACTGTTTAAAATGAATTTGCTTTTATAATGGATGACTTATCATACATACATGACTCACACATGCAGTTTTTAATGCAGCTTTTGATGCAGTTTTTTCACCCCAAAGCAAGGAATTGTTTGAAAAGGAAGGGTAAGGGTATAAAAGGAAGTAATTATATTTGTCTGTCCTATCATTGTCTCAGATAACTGTACCAAAAACTGCACCAAAAGGACATGTGTGATTTCAGCCTACAGAGTATTTCCACCCAAACTTTCTTAGTAACGGATGGTAATAATGTCACCGTGGTAATATTGCTGACAGAAGCACAGTCTTACTATCAGTACTTGAGAAGCTAACCGACAATCGCTTTTACAAAAATGGCCACAACAAAACAGAAAATATTATTATCCTGAAACATAAAGAAGCATAATTAGAAGTGTGACCACTGTTACAGCCTCATATTTAGGGCTCATGCACACAAACGTGTGCTGGCCGGGTCCGTATTGCGGCCCGCAAACATTTTTGCAGCGCATCACGGATGCGGACCCATTCACTTGAATGGTTACGCAATCCGGAAGGTGCGGAACGGTTTCGGGCTGTGCCTCCGCACCACAAAAAGGTAGTGCATACATACCGTCTGATGCGGATCGCAGACCCTATTCAATTGAATGGGTCCACATCTGTAGACAGCGGCCCTATGGCCGGTGCATTACGGATCGCAATTTGCGTTCCGCAGCATGGGCCCAGCCGGCACATGCTTGTGTGCATGAGCCCATACTAGTAGAAATTTTTAGGTTTTGGGTTTCCTGTACAGATTAGGTGACATGGGATTAAAGGGGTTGTCTTACTTCACCAAGTGGCATTTATCATGTAGAGATACTACAAGGCACTTAGTAATGTATTGTGATTGTCCATGTTGCCTCCTTTGCAGGCTGGATTCATTTTTTCATCACATTATACACTGCTCGTTTTTAGGGGTTACAACCACCCTGCAATCCATCAGTGGTGACCATGCCTGCACACTATTTCCCAGCGCCTTGTATTATTATTTCTAAGTGTCTTGTAATAACTTTGTCTACATGATAAATGCCATTTGCTTACGTGAGACAACGCCTATAAGTACTAGCTTGCATAGGATATATGGTAGTACAACCCCAATTCCAAAGACTTGGGACGCTGTGTAAAATGTAATTAAATGGAAACAGAAAGAGAATGCAATGGATTTGTAAATCTCATGGACCCATATTTCATTCACAAGAGACCACAGAACATGCATCAGATGTTGAAAGTGAGAGGGCAGCAACCCATCTCAAAAAAGTTGGGGCAGGGGCAAAAAAAGGTTGGAAAAGTAAGCAGTACTAATAAAAACAGCTGAAGTCACATGACTGGGTATAAAAAAATAAACATAAAAGTTAGATAGGTAGGTAGAATCTCTCCAAAAGCACAGATGGGCAGAGGTTCACTAATCTGGGAAAAACTGCGTCTAAAAATTGTGGAACATTTTCAGAAAAATGTTCCTCACTCTTAAATAGTGAAGACTTTGATACATAATATCATCAAAGAATTCAGAGAATCAGAAGAAATCCACGGTCAATATTGGATGCTCAAATCAACAGTACAAGCGACCATAAGAAAACGTTGTAATATGTAGTTTCAATGAGAAATGTCTAGTTCACAGATTATCAGCTGTTTATCTTCTCCCCTTCCCTTGCTAATTGCTTTGCTATTTGAAATATGCTTTGAATCCATTCAGGACGGAGCAGCTTACAGAGGAATCATATACCACATGTCAATACAAGTCAACAGAGAGAGGGGAGGGAAAGGCGTGATACAGAAGAGATACACACCACACACATGACAAAGAGATGCAGCTAAATGGGAAGCCTATATTGCAGCCCAAGTGCTTTATTCACAACCATACAGGTCAGTACGTTTCTGTAATGTAATCCATGATTCTGGGGCTGCTTCTGAGTAGGAGAATTTTAGAAATCAGATTCTTTGCTACTTCTTTGTGCAGTGGAATACACAGGGATTAAATGCGAGATACAAGTCATATAGTGGCCAGAAATATTATTATGTACACACACTGTACTACGGAGTCATGAATAGTTTGTTAAAGGGTTAGGTACAGAACTGTCTGACTAACACGCCAAAGAAATAAACTGGAGCACCTTGTTTTTGCTGAAGATGTTCTTCTTCTTGAAAGAGAAAAGTATCACATCTCTATAGTCTGATGGGTGTTTGACGTGAATGTCTTCTGCGCGGTACTGTAAGATGCGTGATGTCTTATTAATAATCCAATATGGACAAAAGACAGAGAGGATCATGCGGTTTCCAATGCGTTTTACGTGCACAGAGAGGTCCACTGTCATAACTTCAGAGGTTTCAGCCGTAAAACATATAGGGAAAAATTCAGGGAGACCATCATGAACCCTTAAGTGACCGTTCCAGTTTCTGCCCTGATATTTGATAAGGACAAGTTCCATGATTTCACCACTGATTCGACAATTCAGGACATCACAAGAGCTTCCCTCTGGTAACATGTGCGCTTCTGCTGTTCCCTGAAATGTGACAAATTCTTACAGTATTACTGGGACAACAGGATGTACTCCCCTCATGCAGGGCCATCAATAATTTTGCCATTGAATACAAATAGTGAACAATACAGTGAAAATGAAGTCTTTCAATCTGGCACTAAACTGCATTAGAACCTGGAAGTTCATTGGAACAGTAGCATATTCTGAATTGTAGTTTTGGGCTGCCTCCCTGAAAGTGATTAATCCTTACAAGGGTGCTTTATATATTGTATAACCATCCAACTATCTATCAGGTGAGCACTTGGAACTGTGGAGGGCTATCTTTGTAGACATTACCTCAAGCAGGTATCTCAGTGAGTAAGGTACCAAGTTCCTAATGGTCAGTGAGGGGTAAAGATGAATTATGTAAGCTGGGTCCCAGTCCTTTTCCCCATTACTGGTGATAAAATTGATCTCATCAGGCACTGCTGTGCAATTCACGATAAGAGGCAGAAAGTTGGTCTCTGTGGACGGACACTGAAGTGTACATTGAACTTCACTGCTCCTGTGCAGCATTTCCTTCCACATAATATAGGTTGTAGACTCTTTAAACTGCCCAGCTAGAGCACCCGCTGGCTTCAAGAATAGTTGGCATCTTGAAATTTAATAAAACCGGAAAAAAAAGGGAGAAAATGAGAATGAACACAGCAGAACAGACCAGTGCAGGAAGCATTTACAAATGCAGTAAACCTCAGTGAGGAATTTTTAATTAACTTAAAGGGGTTGTCTCAATTCAGAAAATGGCGTTTATCATGTAGACACACTGGTCCACAACCTCCACCAGCAGTGCTTTCCCACTGTCCCACGGGGGCCCTCCTTTCTGCTTATACTCTACCTGTGTGACTTATGTGACCAAGGTTCGGGGCGACCAAAACGTCATGAGACTCGGAGTCACAATATTGGCATCTCTCCGTTATTACTTTTGTACCCATTGGAGGACATGTCAGAATAAAATAATTTTTATTTGCATGATAACCTTGAGTGTGCGGTGGTCTCTCTCTCACTACCATCATGTAGACAAAGGCCCTTACTAATATATTATTATCCATATTGCCTCCTTTGCTGGATTGATTCATTTTTCCATCACATTATACACTGCACATAGCCAGGGGTTATGACCACCCTGCAATCCAGCAGTGGTGGCCATGCTTGCACACTTTTCGGAAAAAAAAGCATCCGCCTCTGGTGGTCGGGACCATGGGAGCACGTGTAGGTCGGCACTTTTTCCTATAGTGTGCAGACACGGCCACCGCTGCTGGACTGCAGGGTGGTCGTAACCCCTGGAATTGAGCAGCGTATAATGTGATGGAAAAATTAATCCAGCCAGCAAAGGAGGCAATATGGACAATCAAAATACATTAGTAAGTGGCTGGCATTAACTTTGTCTACACAATAAATGCCATGAGACAACCCCTTTAGTAATTAAGTACAATATAACATAACATGTGGTGCTTTACTACAGTGGCCAAACCACGTATAAGGCAGTACATGTGAAATTACGCCCTTACTAAAAGTAGTCTGTCACCAGACAAACCTCTTTAATAAGAACGATGCTCATAGTACTGAGCCATTTCCCCCCATCGTACGACATTACAAACTCGGGGAGCTATTCATAAGCATGTCCAGAATGATCATTACAGCACCTTCTGGCATCACTGGTCAAGAGGCACCACGTGGTCCTGTGACTCCTTTCAGCACAGAAGTGTTGTGGCAGGGACCATGTGATGAACCTTGGCCAATTGTCACAATAAGTTCATGTTTTTCCAAACTAAAGAATAATCCTGGGACGATCTTAATGTTCTTATTTCATAAATAGTGAGGCAAACTGCTGATTTTAGGAAATGCAGCATCATTCAGATGTAATACAAAGATGTCTTGAGAATGCCAGAAGAGAAGCTGCTCTGTAAGAGCGCTCTCTGGCTCATGGAGTGGAGAAAGCTCCTCTATAATTCCATATATAGGGCATTTGGACAGGGGCTATCTACACAATTCATTTAAATAATCCCTTCCTGTGGCAAATAACTACTGTCGGGGAACTCAACTTTTGTCAAACTTTGCTTAGATGTCTCAATGAAATATTTAGTAATAGGAGGGACTTTTTTTGTGAAGTATTTGTCTCCTAAAACGTATAGGATTCTGAAAAACCTGTGTTTCTCCAACACTGGTGCATTATGAATTGCTGTGCACACTTTTGTACAAATCTAGCAAAAGTTGTAAAATATACTTAGTCTAATACATACCTGTACGAATGTAGCGGAACGTGGAACTCTTCATCTGGTTTACAAACTCCAATAGCCTCTAGCAACTTGACATTTTGCACAAATTTATATACAGTGAATGGAACTGAGAAATGGTTCTTGATCTGAAAGGATTACACAAATTTAGACTGCAATGTTCAGGACAAGTACAGGTGATGGTTAACGCGGTAAGTAAAAAATGGCAGAAAAAAGGTTGTAGCTTAACTCTTTCAATGGCTTTTGTCAAAAGATAGCACGAGATGACACTGGGACGTGTTATCAGAGTCAATTTTAGCTTGTGCCAAAAATCATGGTGAGATAAAGTAAATTGCTGTTACTTTGCTATTTTTGAAACAGGCATAAAGGAAGATCAAATCACATCACTGCAAGTTTGAACCATCAGTCAAAAGTCAATTATTTTCTTCAATTAAACCTTTCCCTACCAATCAAATACAGCATATCTGTCAGCAGATTTGTACCTATGAAACTATCTGACCTGCTGCATGTGCACTTGGCAGCTGAAGTCATCTGGGTTGGTCCCATGTTCATATGTGCCTGCACTGCTGAGAAAGATGAAGTTTTAATATAAATGAGTCTCTAGGAGCAACGGGGGCTTTGCCATTGCACCTAGAGGTTCTGCTCTCTTTGCAGCTGCTGCGCCCTCTCCACAATAATTGACGGGGCCAGGCAGTAAAAAAAAAACATCAACAATGCAATATAAAGATACAGAAAACATCGCTAGCACCTGGTCAGGCTCGCTCCAACTCCACTTGGAGTATCACTGTAGAGCTTTTGTGGACTTCTTTGGATATATTTAGTTCACAACTGATACATGCATATTTTATAAGGATTTATAATGTCTTGATGTTTGATGATGTTCTACTATGGTTTGAGACGGTCTCTGAAATGTGTTTCCAGAAGGAGGGCGAAGCTAAAGGCAGATAAAGGGCCTGCACCTAATAGTCTTCTAAAGTTAGAGAAGTCCAACAAGGTCCGTCTGGTGTGTGCAACTGAAAGGGGGTGTATAAAGTTATAGCCTGTGAAATAAACATCCTGGGAAATTGGGCTTCAGCGCACCACACTATCTGTCTGCAGTATGCACTGCTGCTTCTAAATCTGTACCTCAAAAAAAAAATATTGCAGAGAAACTTGGGATTTGGTGTTTGCCCAACAGCTGGAATTGTACGGAATTGCTATTTGAGGAATCAAACAGAGAACATTGGAAAGCTACAGCAAAACAAAAACTATTCTGCCAAGACTTTGTGCTTCCATCGTGAATAGAAGTGCTTTTGCATCTTTCAGCACAGTAAAAACCCTAAGTTATCTGTTCTAATTTACTTTGGTCTCCTATTACTCTCACTTCAACACCGAGAACACCCCACCTTCTATCAGCCAGGAGACCCCAAACAACATGTGTCCTGGGGGAAACTACTAACTACTAACATCCAGTGTGGGTCCCTTCTTTACTATGCCAGCCCTGGAAGTAAGGAAGGAGGACCCATCCACCGGGAGTACTGTAACAACCACTCCCATCCTCCTCTCCACGCTCCATCTGGGTTGCTGCACATATACAAGAAAAAGACATAGCCACTATTTATGTCCATTTTTTTTAATACTGTGGCTTTAAGGAATGAGGGATCCTCTGCAGCACACACTACTTTCAATGGGATACTTAAACCTTTTGGCATCAGTATTAGGCATGTGCAGCTAATGATCACCTCCTATCAAACTTTTTCCCTGTACTGTGCCCCACCAACCACTAGAGGGCACTGCACCAGTGATGCTTGACCTTGCAGTTTCGGCAGCACTGATGTAGACAGGACGCAGCTCGTGCAGTGTTTCTTTGAAGTGCACTAGGGTAGGATACCTCTCAACAATCCCCCCTTTTTTTCAGAATTTTCCTGCAAACCGTGGCAGGTGTTTCTATGTCATTTTTGTGGTGCTCCTGGTACCTGCCAAGCTATAGGGTTAGGCTACTTTCACATTAGCAGCAGCCTTGTCCGGCAGGCTGTTCCGACGGGTGAACAGCCTGCCGGATCTGTGCTGCCGCTAGTGCACGTGTGCCGCTGAAGGTCTGGCTGCAGCACAGCAAACTTGCCGAGAGGCGCCCGAAATAAAACTACGACATGTTGTAGTTTTAGACACAGCATCATTCATACAGAGTATTCTAAGTAAGGTAGACATTTTACATATACATTTCTAAAATTATTATAATAATAAGAATATGTAACATTCAAAATAAAACTGAATAAAATACATTTCAGAAATATGAAAAATACCTGAAGCGGTGATCTAACGAAAAGAACTTTGTTCCCCTCAGTTGCATCAATCTGTACAACAATGGAGACACAATTCTCTAGTAGGGGACTGCGCACATTATAAAGCCGCCTCGCTGGCTTTGTAACTGGGATATTTGCTATCTCAGTGTATCCCTGTGGAACTGGAAAAAGGAAATGAACATCAGAAAACGATAATCAATAATTTTTTCCCCCCCACTACAACAAAAAAAACAACTACCTATGCCAAGTGTAAAAAGGCTGCTTTCCTGACGATGCAGTGCTGATAGCCTCCCCCGATGCAGAGGCTCTACGGATGCAAATTCAAGCTCCAAGCACTGCCCTTCATTCACATTGTGTATGCGCTCATGAGCGGAAGATCCAAACAGCCGCAGATTTGCCCCATGCTGAAGCATAAAGGGGACTCCAAGTGCATTTTTGACTATTAACGGGGCGTGGTCCTTGAAAGAATAGTCAAAGGCAGAAGCAGTGCCCTCAGAAAAAGCCTATGTACAAAATAAACAATACTGTTAGAAACATGGCAAGCTGTTCATCTAGTTTACCGATATCTGATATCCACTTTTATTACCTTGGCCAGATTGCTGAAGACGCCCAGAGTACACTTAGAGATGGTTATATTCATGGTGTCCTTAGAAGTAATGTTAACCGCAGACTGAGGCTCTGGAACTACTATGAAGTCATCACCAGGAAGAAGAAGACTTTTATCCTGAACTGGGTTATTCTTCATCTTACCACAAAGAATAAAAATCACTGTTATAAACCACTGGAAAACAAAAACCTCCAGGAGGTGCAAAGAAAGAACAAGAAAGGTCTACAGAGTACTACCTCAAGCTTCAGATTCCATCGGCGCTTTCCATTGTCCACTCGTTCAATAAGTGGCTCCCATACGGCAAATATTTCATTATAATAATGAACCTGTGCAGGAAAGCAGAAAATCTTTATTTTATATACACTTCTAAGTTTGATGAGGTTGAATCAAGCCCAACCTGTAACTCTGTTGATCAATAGAAAAGCAAAAGTCCATCTGACCAGACGCCAATAGCTGCATATTAGCAGGAATATCAATGTCCCATCACTTGAATTGTAGTATCCATAGCTTGTAACATTAGATTTTTAGGAAAGGCAACTAGGCCCCTTTGTTAATGACACAAACTGTGTGGTAAAGAGTTCCATAGTCTCACTGCTCTTACAGTAAAGAATGCCTGTCTATGATGATGCAAATCTGTATAACCGTAAAGGGATGGTCCAAGGCCCTGAAAAAAAAATTGGGGGATGAAGGGGCATGGTGTGTGAATAAAAAAACCTGCACTGGTCATCCTGGTTCCGCCAGAGAGGCTCCATCCCTGCTGCTTCCAGTCTCCATCTGACTGGAAGTGTAACATACCAACTCCCTGCTCGTCACTGCTGCCAGCCAATGACTGGTCTTAGTGGTGGCATGTGCAGACATCGCACGAGACAGCCTGCATGTGTCACCACCGAGACCATTGATTAGCTGGCAGAAGTGAACAGGGAGTCGGCACATCACACTTCCAGCCATGCAGTGCCAGGAGGCGACAGGGACCGAGACACACCGCATGAACCTGGACGACCAGTGCAGATCAGTGCTTTTTTTATTATTATTCACACACCATACCACACTGCCCCTTATTTTTTTCAGGGTCATTAATTACCTTGGTTGCCCTTCTTATATGCAGGTGCCTATATCTGTAGCCAATATTCCATTTGTGGTGTGGCCAGTGATTTTACTAAAGACAAAGCTATGTTTTTCTCATGCACATATTTACCTCTTTGGACGTATCTATGCCTCTTTGGAAATATCCCACGATTTGAAATGACTTGGCAGCAGCTGCATGGCAACTTAATTGTGCATTTTGTTCCTTGGCCCAGGCGTATAAGATTATATTTATCCACATTAAGGGTCCGTTCACACGTCTGCCTGAATGGGTCCGTATCCGTTCTGCAATTTTGCGGACCCCGCAAAAAAGATAGAGCATGTCCTATTCTTGACCGCAGCCACGGACAAGAAAAGGAATTTCAATCATTGTGCCGGCCATGTGCGGTCCCCAAAATGCGGACACCTTTGAACAGTGTAGATACACAAGGCCCACAGCCTCCTCCAGGTCTAGCCTGGGACATACCTCTTCACAGAAGCTGGTCAGGTTAGTTTGACGTTACCTCATAAACCCATGCTGATGCAGTTTTCCAAAGACTTTCATTTTAAATGGCAACATCTGAGGAAATTCTTAGAGCTTAAGATTTGATTTGTCTGGAGTACAGATGTGCATGGCTCAAGACTTAGAGAAATCAGGTACACTAAGGGTCAATTCACACGTCCGTAGCAAGTTACGGAACGGGTGCGGACCCATTAATTCTTTATGGGGCAGGAATGGATGCGGACAGCACACTATGTGCTTTCCGCATCTGCATTTCAGGAGCGCACCCCCCCATCTTCCGGTCCGTGGCTCCGGAAAAAAATAGAACATGTCCTATTCTTGTCCGCAATTGCGGACAAGAATAGGCAGTTCTATGGGGGTGCCGGCCGGGTGTATTGCGGATCCGTAAATACACTACGGACGTGTGAATGGACCCTTATGGGGTGAGGACATCCAACATTCCAGAAAAAACTTATTTGTCGTTAATTACAACATACAACGGACTCCTCTAAATCAAACAGTTGCATACGTCGAAGCCAACAACATATTCAACTCTACCTTGTACTCACTTTGTGTGGCAGTGCAACTGGCAGAACTAAATATATATGGTAACTGCTGTAGAACAACAGTAGTAGAAAATGTATGTCTGTTTTTTCTTTAGAAATATGTATGCTCATGAAAGTACCTCAAGTGTAGTGTCAGCAGTCACACACATGGAAGATGTCCAATTTTTTACAGCTCCTTCAAATGTAGACTCCACTAACAGCAAGGGGACTGTGCGGTGTCCCAGACCACACTCAAGTGTCACCTGCACCGCTTTAACCTCTAAACCAAAGTTCTCTTCCTTCAAGGGGCACTCTGGGTTCTGAAAGCATTCTGCTGCCTCATGGGAAGAATCCACTCCCAGGAACCAGTTCTTGCAGTCGTCGGTGGTTCTTATGTCCCATATGTTCTTGTGTTCAACTGATTGTCCCTTCTCTTCATTGTCCTTTGGCTGTGGTTTTAAAGCTGCCATGATGGTCAGCACAGTATTTAAAGTGATGGGTGAAATCTGAAGAAAAACAACAAGAAGTATAAAAAACTAAAAACCCCACAAGGCACACAGGATATAAAGGAAAGCCATACGCAGAACTATAACCTGAATATGGGTTAAAGTAAGCCGTAGGGAATTTAGAGCTGTGAAATGCTCAGCTGTTTCTGTCCTGTACCTCCCACTGACTACAATGTACAGTACCTGGCCATGTACAGCTCTCTCATCTTCTCTGGAATGCTAGATGGGAGCAGGGAGTCCAAGAAGTGGAACATACTGTGGATTTTACATTTTAGGCTACTTTCACACCAGCGTTTTTGCTGGATCCGTCATGGATCATCAAAAAACCTTCCATCACGATAATACAACCGTCTGCATCCGTTCTAGACGGATCGGTTGTATTATCTCTAAAATCGCCAAGATGGATCCATCTCTAAAACCATTGTAAGTCAATGGGGGACGGATCAGTTATCTTTTTTGCCCAAGAAAACTGATCCGCCACCATTGACTTACATTGTGTGTCATGACGGATCTGTCTTGCTCCGCACCACATTGCAGAGAAAAATACGCTGCTTGCAGCGTTATTCTGTCTGCGATGGGGATGCAACCAAATGGAATGGAATGCATTCTGGTGCATTCCGTTTTGTTCAGTTCAGATTTGTCCCCATGGACAGTTTTGTCCTATGACAGATCTCAATAGTGGAAAGGGAAAGCGCAGATGTGAAAGTAGCCTTATTGTGGTACAATATCACAATGTGGCCCCTGGACCAGAAAAAGTATATATGGGATTTATCCGAATTACTTGCCATGGCCCTGTGGTATGAACAAAGGAAATATACAGAAAGCATTTCAAAAGCATTCCCACAAAATGTTAATTTACCTTTATGATAACTTCTTCTACATTAAGGCTTCCATTCTGGCTACCAGTAATAGAGGTTGTGTTTTCCAAAAGCAAGGAGCAGGGCTGTATTACCTGTAGACGGTAAACACTTGAAATATTATACTAGTTATCAACAATCCCTACTAGGAAATATCAGGTTATGAAAATATCTACAGTTTAAAGTTCTGAAAAACAGCCCCTGTAAGCCGGCTCTCTATAAGGCTAAGAGGAGGAGCACGGCAATTCTCATAGTGACTCTGAATATACACTTTAAACCTAAAGAACATGGAGTAAGTGTCATACCGTAGTGATGTTATTGCCTCTTAGTTCTCGAAGAAACGGACAGGCCAGGACTTTGAATTCTTTTACTATGGCAGTCAACTTCTTCTCAGAGTTTACATCAGAGAGAGTAAAGTTACCCTGGAAAGACACGGCTAATGCGGGGGCATCTGCTTTTGCAAGGCTGGCTACAAACACTATCTCAGGATCCATGATCAGTGCTTTCAAATTCATCTTCTTAGGTGCTGAAAGTTCTACAGGAGGAAACAAATTAATAACATAGAAAATGTAGAACTACCGTACATTTCTATAGATTTTACATAAAATAAAGCATTGTAGTGGTTTATGTGACAGCACGTTAGAATGACCAAATTATTACACATCTTCAAATAGGACATCGGCTGCTTTGGGTTCTTATAATCAATTTGTTTAAAATGAAAAGTAGGCTAGTAAGTAGTGTCGAGCGAACTTGTGTTTTAAGTTCGGCGTCTAAAGTTCGGGTTATCGAAGTATCCCGTTATGGATTCTAAATTCCGTTATGGTCCGTGGTAGCGGAATCCATAACAGGATACTTCGATAACCTGAACTTTAGACGCCGAACTTAAAAACACAAGTTCGCTCAACACTACTAGTAAGGTATACAACATGAAAAAAAGGTTTGATTTACAAATTCAAAATTATTCGGGAATTGCTTTGACACACATGGAGCTGAAATTCAGTTTAGAAATCATGTTACAGCTTAAAATGGATAAAATCACAGTTCACATAAAAAGCTGGGTAACCTTCTGCACTGGTCTTAAGCTATTTTCTGTATTATTCACAGTTGCATTCACAAGTCTGCTGTTTGCTACTGAAGACAGTCAGCAAGCTTAATAGACAGACTGTCCCTGCATCACATTCATCATCCAACCTGAGCCCCTGTGATGAATCTGATGCAGGTCTAGGCAGCCTGTTTAAATCAACAGGATTAGTAAATTTGGCATACTTACCTATTCTTGGCCTGGCTGGCTCCCGGTCTAGACTTCTCTGCTCAGCTAAAGTATCAGGATGTAAATTTCCATTTTCATTGCCGCTGCAGCCAATTGCTGGCCGCAGGGGTCATCTGCTCCCCTTCCGTCATGGTTACGCGACACAAGGGGCACATGTCACCGCTGTGAACAGCATTCGGCTGCAGCGGCATCAAAACAGATGTTTACATCCTGGTAACCAAGCAAAGAAGGGGCAACCTATTTAATGACGATGTATGATCAGTCATGGAGGAGGCTGCTCATGCCGATACATACAAGGCTGGGGGTAGCTGTTGATGTGCAAGGGTGGCTGTATACACTTTCTGCAACACGACTGTTGACTACACAGTGCCATGCATAGAGACACACCACATGCTACATACATGTACCGATTATTTGAGTCAAACTATATTGCGGCCAAGTGACACAGAAGATGTGGGACATCTATATGTATAAATGGCGTAGCAATCTCAGTCTTTTGTTAAAGAGGTCCTGTCACCACTAAAAACAATGCAATCTAAAAGCACCATGTTCTAGAGCAGGAGAAGCCGGTCAGATTGATATATAGTTTTGTGGCATTGTGGGTGTGTGTATATAAATAATATAAAGATATTAATGTATAAATTACAAGTTTTACTGAATCTTTTCCCACAAACCTATATATCAATCTGCTCAGCTTCTTCTCCTCTATAACATGGTGCTTTCAGATTGCACTGCATTTTGTGGTGACCGGTTCTCTTTAAGAACATCGAGCCTCGACACAATTTAGACATCTTACAGTATTGTGATTAAAACGTTTAGCATGTCAGAAGAATTGTGAATGTGATCTCAACTATTTGAACTAGACGCACTGGAAAACATGCATGGTAATTACTCAAATCATACTTAAGGATTGCTGCTTGTAAAGTTTATTGGCCTTGCGTAGAATCGAAATAAAGTCAACAGGCAGAAAAACGGGGTAAAATACAACATACCGCTGTATACGATGGTCTATCTAGGATAGAACAGCTGGCTAAAGTTGCTGCAGAAAATATGCTGGGGATTTTAGATCAATGGCCAAATCTATCATGAATCCATGGCAAATTCGACATGGACTTTACTGTGGATTTATCACGGATTTCACCCTCTGCATTGCATAGGGTAAAACCCGCAGCGGAAATCTGCAGCATAAATTGAGATTTAAAATCTGCATCTCATGTCCAATTATGCTCAGATTCATTCTGGACATCCTCTGCAGGGTGTGAGATTTTGAAAGACTTCTATAGGAGTTATGAAAAAAGCGATGCACAACCCACTCGTTACAGTTTTCGTAACTTCGGCCAGTTGGGAATACTACCCGTACTTTGAGGCCAATGTTTACCCTGCATTTCTTGTGCATTTAAAAAACACAATGATTATCAAGTGTTTTTAGAAGGGTTTTCAATTAGCTATATTTGTAGCAAATAACTTATGGCACATTTTTCGAGACCTATAGAAAAGTACCGTATATGAAGAAAACACTAGAAAAAACACCATACCCAGAAAATGCTGCCTTTTGAAAAAAAAGCCACTGACAAACTGCCTCCCCCCCTCCCACACCTGAAAAAAATTAAAATAAATGCAAAAACCCAATCGGCCTGCTGTGTTTTTGGGCAAGAAAAAATGCCATTACAAAAACTAAAATAAACAGCCCCTTAAGTAACTCTATGGCATACAGACAGCAACATACGTAAACTCTGCACATTACCTTAAAGCAGAGATTCCCACCCCAAAAGCATCAGTTGATAATGAGCTACATTATGGTAGTTATGAAAGATAAAAAGGTCTTCAAAAAGCATGGCATAGAGTACAGTGATCTATAATCGTTTACATGAGTATAACCCAAGAGCCCAGTGATGTGAACTACCAATATGGTTCGAACTACCAATATGGTTCTGACTCTGGTAATGTGGCGACAACTGGAAAAGATGGTAAAAACAGGATATTATGTATTATAACAGGGCAAACACAAATCCCAGTCATGACTTCACTTCCATCCTCATAAACCCAAAGTCAAGATTTGTAATGTTATCCTTCACCTCTGGTTGCTTGCTAATTAATAACTGCACATAATGTGCTCTTAAGTATCAGGCACTGCTGGGAAAGGAAGGTCATACGAGCCGGGATGCTATTTCTGCCGTGGGGCTTGTGTGTATGTAATTTATTTTTAAATCAGGCAGTATATCCCCTAATGCATGACTGAATAGGTGAACATATGTGCATTTCTAGACACCAAAACCCCTGTCCACAAACATTAACCCATATTGTTGATTGCTTTTTCTATTATAGATCATTGATAGTCAATATCAGAGAAAGCTTCATTGCACAGTCCCCACAGACCCTCTACACAACTGCTCAGTCCTCTTCTCCCAAAACCAGCTTCTCCACCATTATAGAAGAAAAACTTCCCACTCTTCTCTCCAGATCACATCTCACCACCTGTGCACTTGACCCAATCCCATCCCACCTCATCTGTAACCTCACCACAGTGTTTATCCCAGCCCTAACTCATCACTAACCTCTAGTGTCTTCCCCTCTGGTTTTAAACATACTACCATTACACCCATCCTCAAAAAGCCTTCACTTGACCCATCTTCTTTGTCCAGTTATCACCCCATATCACTTCTTCCATATGCCTCAAAGCTACTTCAGCAACATGTCCATTCTGAACTGTCCTGTCATCTATCCTCCTGCTCCCTCTTTGACTGGCTACAATCTGGCTTCCGACCCCACTACTCAACTGAGACTGCCCTCACCAAAGTCACCAATGACCTACTAACAGCCAAAACCAAAAAACTAGGGATCGACCGATATTGATTTTTTAGGGCCGATACCGATACTTTGTGAACTTTCAGGTCGATAGCCGATAATTTATACCGATATTCTGAAAATTTTCATTTTTGGAGAAAAAAAAAAAATTCCTACACAAATCTGCTGAAAATTTATATGTTTATTGTTAATGTGTATTTTTTTGTTTATTGTTAATGTGTATTTTTTTTTTATAAATCTTTTTCATTTATACTTAATATTTTTGTGTTTTTTTTTTACTAACTTTTAGCCCCCTTAGGGACTAGAACCCTTGTCCTATTCCCCATGGAGCTTACCATGGCAGCCAGGGCTTCAATAGCGTCCTGGCTGCCATGGTAACCGATCGGAGCCCCAGGCTTACACAGCTGGGGCTCCGATCGGAGGAGCAGGGGAGAGGGGATGCTGTGGCCACTGCCACCAATGAGTAATACTGGGTGGGGGAGGGGGCGCACTGCGCCACCAATGTTTTTACTATTGGCCGGGATTGGGATGGGGTGGGGGGCGCACTGCGCCACCAATGAAGATAAGTCTCTCAATCATTTATATACAGGAGGCGGGAGCTGGCTGCAGAATTACATAGCCGGCTCCCGACCTCTATGAGCGGTAGCTCCGATCCGCGGCACCTGAGGAGTTAACTACCGCGGATCGCAGCTATCGGTCATAGAGGTCGGGAGCCGGCTATGTGATTCTGCAGCCAGCTCCCGCCTCCTGTATATGAATGAATGAAAGGCTTATCTTCATTGGTGGCGCAGTGGCCACAGCCCCTCCCCTCCTCTTATGTTCTCTCCTCTCATTGGCGGCAGCGGCAGCAGCAGCACAGGGGGAGGGAGACACTGCTTCCTTCTCCCCTGTGCTGCGGAGGGAACACAAAGAGCGCTGAGAGCAGCGCGTTCTGTGTTCCCAATACGTTATCGGTATATCGGCAAAATAGATGCCGATACCGATAACGTTCAAAATCCTCAATATCGGCCGATAATATCGGCCAAACCGATAATCGGTCGATCCCTACAAATAACATTACTTTGTTCTCCTTCTCCTTGACCTGTCCTCTGCAACAGAAGGGAGTGGTTGACAGTGTCAAAGGCAAACTCTCATCTCTTGGCATCACTGACCTGGCCCTCTCCTGGATCATATCATACCTCACAGACCGGACATTTAGTGTCTCCCACTATCATAACAACACCTCCTCATCTCATTCCCTCTGTTGGTGTCCCGCAAGGCTCTGTCTTAGGACCCCTGTTCTTTTCTATCTACACCTTTGGCCTGGGACAGCTGATAGAGTTTCATGGCTTTCAGTACCACTTTTATGCTGACGACACACAAATCTACCTCTCTGGTCCAGACATCAACACCTTACTATCCAGAATCCCACAATGCCTATCTTCCATATCCTCCTTCTCCTCTCGCTTTCTAAAACTTAACATGGATAAAACAGAATTCAAACTTTTTCCCCCATCCTGCTAACCCCCCCAACAGACCTATCTATCACGATCATCGGCTACACACTCTCCCCGGTCAACCAAGTCCGCTACCTTGGATTCTGCCCTCTCCTTCCGACCACACATCCAAGCCCTTTCCACCACCTGCCGCCTCCAACTCAAAAACATCTCCCGCATCCGCGCTTTTCTCAACTTTGAGTCTTCAAAAATGCTTGTACATGCCCTCTTCATCTCCCACCTAGACTACTGCAATATCCTCCTCTGTGGCCTTCCATCTACCACTCTCGCACCCCTCCAATCTATTCTCAACTCTGCTGCCCGACTAATCCACCTCTCATCCGGTTACTCCTCTGCCTCTCCCCTCTGCCAATCCCTTCACTGGCTCCCATTGCCCAGTGAATTCAGTTTAAAATACTAACAAATACATATAAGGCTGTCCACAACTTGTCCCCTCCCTACATCTCTGAGCTACTTTCCCGATACATCCCCACACGCAATCTCTGATCCTCACAGGACCTCCTTCACTCCTCCTTTTATCACCTCTTCCCACAATCGCCTCCAAGATTTCTCCCGTGGAACTCGCTACCCCAACATATCAGACTCTCACCTACAGTGGAATCCTTGAAAGAACAAAACTGAAAACCCACCTATTCAGACAAGCCTACAACCAGTGACCCGGCTGCCTCTATACCGTTATGACAGACTTTACCCTCTCCTACTGTGTCCTTCTCACATACCATGTAGTTTGTGGGCCCTCTCACCTTCTGTACCAGTTTGTAACTCTTCTTGTTCATGCTTAGTGCAATTGTCTGTATTAAGTATGTGCACCCCTTTTCATATGTACAGCGCTATGGAATGAATAGCGCTTTAATAATAAAAAATAATAATAATAGATAAGACATATAATGAAACAATACAATTGATTGATTGTTTACTACAGCAAACTTGAACGCTTATATGAATATGACATTCAGCTACAGGACTAATGATCCTTATATCAACTCTATCATCATATAAAATACACATATCTATGCTAAGCAATATAATAGAAATATACAGGCTCGGACTGGCCCACAGGGGTACAGATGAATCCCCCAGTGGGCCCCTAAGTAAGTGGTACATAACACAGTAGACTTACTGCACTATATACATATATTCGATGTACAGCACCTCAACCAGCCTGTGTTCATATAAGTGCAGTGTATTATTATAGACACGATCAGAGCTGAGATGATTTCTAGTTATAGAGGAAAGCTAGCCAGTGTCCTCTTCTTCCCAGGACTTAACTTCTCAAAGTTCCTGCAGGGACCCCCATATTCAATCATCTGGTAGCATCTTGCTGCTGTGTGAACAGATAATATTTGAATGTATCCGTAGGGTGGGCCTCCAAAATAAATTTTAATGGTGGGCCCTAGGCACCCCAGTCAGACACTGGAAACATATACTGTAAATATAATATGAATAACCAACAGCTATAACCCACTAATCCAATTTCTAATAGAACAACTAAGACACCTTCTTGTTTTCTGCAGTCCATATAGGAGACCCTTTCTCTGGCACTTTAGTGGCCATTTAGCATAGGCTATTCACTCCAATTGTGTCAAAACGGGCAGCAAAACCATAAAATCCAGCAATAGAGAAGCAGCACTTTTATTGAGGTCCTTATATTGGAAATCGACATAGCCAGCAAAAATCTGCATATGATCTATACATATGACGCACAAGGTCAATGTTCCTCACAATCAGATGGACATAGAAGTACATACAGTGAAAATTAGACTCATTACAGCACTCCTCCATATTTAGTCATCAATTCAAACGAATATGCTTTATTCTATAATACAGTCAAAGGTAAGAAGTATTTGGCACGTCTCTAGGGGGTAATCGCACTGTATTCATGTTTTTAATAGGCAGCATGTAATGATAGCCTTGGGTTAAATAATGTCATTTGAGTAAGGGGGTACTTTACTGACTTGTGGTGTGTAGAGCAGAGGCTGAAGGCAGACTGGACAAGGAGTGGGTTAGTTCCACAGCCGCGATCTGAATTGCTCTTAAAGAGGACCTTTCACCACCCCTGACATTCCTGTTTCAATAACTTCATGCATTCCCCATGTACTAACAATTCTGGAGCCTCTATTCTTATGGCTCTATATTGTGCCATTCCTTTATTATTTCTACTAGAAGTTATGAATGAATTGCTATCAGTCTGCAGTAATGGTACAGAGGGGTGGTAACAAGTTGGGGGGGGGGGGGTACCTGCACAGACTCACTATATCCAATCAGTGCTGCCATTGTCAGAGTGTGCAGGTACACCCCCCCAACTTGTTACCACCCCTCTGTACCCTTACTGCAGACTGCTAGCAATTCAGTCATATAGTCTAGTAGCAATAATAAAGGAATGGCACAACATAGAGCCATAAGAGTAGATGTTCCAGAATTGTTATTACATGTGGAATACTATTAAACAGGCATGTCAGGAGAGATGACAGGTCCTCTTTAAACTAGGTCATGAGGGTCCGGGTCCACTTTATATGAGTTGTCTTTTTTCCAAATCATGATGGCAGTGATTGTCTTTTTGTTCTCAAATCTTTATTGTTTATACTGGTTGACCCACCTGTTTGTTCTCCTGAAGAATCTTGATATGCCCCATTTTCATAGTTACATAGTTAATACGGTTGAAAAAAGACATAAGTCCATCAAGTTCAACCAAGGGATAGGTGGGGACCCGGAATCCCAGAAGAAAGTGAGACTCAGATTTCTACACGTTTTCATAAGTATTAGGCCTCATGCACAAGGCCGTGTTCCACGGCCAAGAGCGATCCGTGGTGACCCGGCCGGGATTCCTGCTGACAGCAGGAGCGCACGGCGTCAATGGTTGCTATGACGCTGTGTGCTTCATGCCGCCGCTGCACTACAGTAATACACTCGTATAGATCATACCAGTGTATTACTGTAGTGCAGCGGCGACATAGCAACCAATGACGCCGTGCGCTCCTGCTGTCAGCAGGAATCCCGGCCGGGTCACCACGGACATGAGGCCTTAATGTTGTTTACTTTTAAGAATTCATCTAAACCCTTTTTAAAACTGTCCCACTGCTCCTGCTGTGACCACATCCTGAGGAAGTCTATTCCACAGCTTCACCGTTCTTACAGTAAAGAAGCTTTGACGCTTTTGGAGACTGAACTTTTTCTTCTCCAGTGGAGGTAGTGCCCCCTTGTATTTTGAGGGCATTTTAAGGGCAACAGTTTTTCGCCGTATTTTTTGTATGGTCCATTTATATATATTTGTATAGGTTAATCATGTTCCCCCTTAGTCTCTTCTCAAAACTAAACAAATTAAATTCTTTTAATCTTTTTTCATAACTAAGACCCTCCATGCCCCTTATCATTTTAGTTGCTCTCTTCTGTACGTTTTTCAGCTGCAGTGCATCCTTTCTATGTACTGGTGCCCAGAACTGAACTGCATATTCCAGATGAGGCCGCACCAACACTTTGTAAAGTGGTAATATCACATCCGTGCCCCGCGAGTCCATGCCTCGTTTAATGCATGACAATATCCTGGTGGCCTTAGAAGCAGCTGATTGACATTATATACTGTAATTTAATCTACCATCCACAAGGACACCCAAACCTTTCTCTATAAGTTACTCTCTCAGTGTTACATCACCTAGGACATATGAAGCACAGAGATTATTACTACCAAGATGCATACATAACTTTACATTTGTCCACATTTAACCTCATTTGCCAAGTTGATGCCCAGAGTTGATGACTCAGAGTGTTCAAGTCAGCTTGTAGTATATGGACATCTTCCATAGACTGTACAGTTCTACACAGCTTAGTGTCATCTGCAAAAATCGATATGGTGCTATTAATCCCGTCCTCAATATAATTAATAAATACATTTAATAATAAGGGGCCCAGCACTGAACCTTGGGGTACACCACTTATAACCCGCCATTCTGAATAGGAATCATTGACCACAACTCTCTGGACACAGTCCTTCAGACAGTTTTCAATCCAATTACAAACTATACTTTCCAAGCCTGTAGGTCTATAATTACCTGTGGAGGACCTAGATCCTTTTTTGAATATGGGCACCACGTTTGCCAATTACTTTTCACACAAGTGTATTCAGTCCAGGAACCAAGCTTCGTTGGGAGCTGTATTTTCCAGATTGAATGCGGCTCCTCTGAAAGGAACTCACAGCATCATATTGATTTAAGATACTGTGAATTTCTGTCTTACTACAGGTCTACTGCACTTTACTCCCATAATGCTATGATTACAGTTCAGTCCGGGAAATACAGTTCCCACACAAAGTTTCCCGACCGAATACGCTTGTTTGAAGAGGTAATGTGTACGGAAGACTACATCAGGTTGCAATCACCAAGAAAATGGTTGCTGCCCTTTTCTGGAGCAAGTAACCCAAGGTAAAGAATAGAATTCAAATGCGGAAACAAGTAGAGCAGTCCTGTACATGCTTACATAAAAGTTTCCTTATTGTGGCAATTCCGGAGCTAGTTTTTATCATATACCAATAAAGATTATGCTCAGCTGTGATAAAAGATCATGTAGACGACCCAGTCTAAGAAGAACCTAGTCTTTCCCATGAGGAAAGCATATTTTAATTTTGTGAACTGTCAGAATGATTCCTCACAAGCAAAAATCAAGTGTCGTGTATATTTTAGCATAAATGGAACCAAGAAGCTCTAAACTAGGTTCAAATGAGGGCCTACAACACTTACACATTTTACTTTCTGAAGCTCGTCAAACCCTTTCAGAAGAGAGTGAACATATTGAAGTGTCATTTACATGGCCTGATTAATTAGTACATGCTTTGTTGTATGTGGTATGTTAAGAAATCAGGACAGAAAAAGGTTACTAGGCTTCACAAACCTATTAAGGAGGGTTGTTCTGTTCCATAGCAAACCTAATTAAATCTGTCTCAAGGTTTGACATCAGAAGGATTATTGCAGGGATATATCTGGGTCAATAATGACTGCATACTATTATGCCAGACTGGTGTCACATGAGCAGGAAGTACAGGAAGCAAATATGAGCTTTCCTCTGAAGCAAATAGCAGAATAACATGACTCATGCATAGAGAAACATCCGCTTCGTACTTGGAGCCCATCGTGACGTGTCCGGTACATCACAATCCTCTTCCCCAAACTAACCCCAACACCTACAGTGCCTCACATGTTAACATACCACCGAGTACTCTATCTAGACACTCTAATACTACATGTTTCCCATTACCAGTTGTTATATTTGCTTATTTTTTTTTAAATATGTTAGCTGATGTTTACACTGGCGCCATAGTTTCCGCCTTTAAAGGATCCATCTAGAGTAGTGAAGTGATTAACGGTGGCTGCATTTCTGGTTGCAATGATGGTGGTTTAGGAGAGTGACTGGGTTAACTCCCATCAGCTCATTTTAATGGCTGCAAAGCTCTCTGGCTTCTGCTTTAGGCTACATGCACACGACCGTATGTGTTTTGCGGTCCGCAAAAAAAACGTATGACGTTCCGTATGGCATCCGTTTTTTTTGCGGATCCATTGTAATAATGCCTATCCTTGTCCGCAAACCAGAAAAAAATAGGACATGCACTATTTTTTTTGCGGAGCAAAGGAACGGACATACTGATGCGGACAGCACACGGTGTGCTGTCCGCGTTTTTGCGGACCCATTGAAAAGAATGGGTCCGCATCCTATCCGCAAAAAAAACGGATCGGACACAAACAAAATACGGTCGTGTGCATGAGGCCTTACTCTTGATCGCCCATTCCAGTGTGCTTCTAAGGGACATAGACACTGCAGCATCACTGACGGTCTGATGGTAGTGATGGCAGGCATGCATAATCTACCAGAGAGGAAAGCAGAGGCAGGAGAAGCATGACAAAGAAAAATAGCCACCACCTGCAGACTGCTGTTTCAGGTTCTCTTAAAGAGGCACTAGATCCCCCCCCTTCCCCCATTCTCCTCTTCTCTCCTGGAATTCAAGATGATGCGATTGGTATTTGAAGAAAATAAATAAAAAGACACTATGAAAAAAACTTTAGCGACAGATCAGTGAGGGTCCGAGCATGGGGCCCCCTGCCAATTGCTAGACTGAGAAGACAAACACTCACATAGCATGCTTTCTCTCCTCGCATCAGGAGAATGAATTGAGACGGGCCTATAGACTTTTATATTGAGTAAGTCTCCCTTCTGTCTCCTGCAGCGAGGAGGGACAGCACACTAAGCGAGTGTTTGTCTCCTTGTACTAGTGATAATCAGGGAAGGTCTCAGTGCTCAGGCCCCACCGATTAAAACCTATATGTCGCTATGACATTCAAAAGTTTTCCCAAAGTACTGTTCCACTTAAAGGGTACCATTCACATGACCGTGGAAAACATGTCCGTGTTTATTTTAAAAGACCGTCACATGGACGTTTTCATAATCATTACAGTCTATGGGTTTGTTAACATGGTCATCTTTTTAATGGCTAGTGAATAGCAGCTGTCAAAGTAGGACATGTCCTATTTTTGCCCGTTTTGACAGCCAGATGGACCTCATTGAAATTTTTAAATGGCCGTTTAAAGTTAAGTGCACCCGATTAACAGCTGTTAAAAACAGGCACATGAGCTTAGTAAAAAAATAATAAAATACTCGCTCCACACAGAACCTGACGCTACTAGTGGCGTGATGTCATATGATCATGCTAGGAGTGTTGGGTCCTGCTGCCTCCAGTGCAGAGCGAGTGTTCCAGCAAGTTCCTCTGGGGAGTATTTTTATTTAATTTAAATTTTTTGGCACCATCGTGTGTGTGTGTGTGTGTGTGTGTGTGTGTGTGTGGGGGTAGGTCCCATATATAGGGGCCATTTATAATAATGGGGGCACTACAGTGGGAACCATTATAGATACTGAGGGCACTATGGTGGGCATTATTTATACTGGGGGCACTATGGGGCCATTAAAGCTACTGGGGGCCATTATAGATACTGGGGTAATACGTGGGCCATTATAGATATTGGGGGGGGGGCATAATATATACTACAGGTGATGGAGTAAAAAATAAAGCCAATGAAATTAATGGACGTTAAAAACTGTGCAAAACGGAAGTTAAAACAGATAGGCAGACAGAAAATGGATGCACCCATTGATGCAAAACAGCCATGAAAAACAGGCAATTTCTTGATTTACTAGACATTTTGCCCGTTACAAAAACGGGCGCTAGAATTGGCCGGTGCGCAAAGCAATCACCACAACGAGTTCCATGAACGGCGCGGGCGGCGTTGAGCGGGCGGCGCTCGGGGGGTGGTCGGTGCAGACCGCGTGTGGGGGCGACGTTGATCGGTGACTGCGGGCACTGTCAATGGTGGCTGAGACTGGTGGTGCCGAGACAGCTGGCACTGACTGGTGGTGCCGAGACAGCTGGCACAGACTGGTGGTGCCGAGACTGCGGCTAATTGCCGAGACTGCTGGCACTGACTGGTGGAGCCGAGACTGCTGGCACAGACTGGTGGCAATCACTGATGGCTGGCACTGACTGGTGGTGCTGAGACCACTGGCAGCAACTGGTGGCTAATACTGATGGGAGCAGCAGCTGCTGTATCTGACAGGACTGTAATGGCGGCGCTTCTGTTTCATTTAATAGCGGCGCTCAAACTGACAGCACACCATAATAACGGCACGCTGCTGTGGCCGGTCCGAGCGGCGTGTGGTGCGCCCTGTGTTTATTGGCCGGCGCAATTGTGGGCGGTACCGGCGGTGTGTAGGACAGCGCTGTTGCTGTGGGCTGTTCAGGGGGCCTGAGGTGCGATGTTTTTTTTATTCGCCACTGGCACACCAATGTGGGCGGTCCGGGCAGCCGATGCAATATACACGCGGTACCTGCAGCGTGTGGGGCGGCTTTGATGTTACCGTGTTGCTGTGGGCTGTTCAGGAGGCCTGAGGTGTGCCGTGTTTCTATTGGCCGGCGACGCGCTGATGTGGGAGGTCCGGATGGTTGTGTGGTGTGCTGCGACTCTATTGGCCAGCGCATCGCGCATGCGCATTTAACTCGGTGCATCCACATTTAACTTCGGCACACACGCACGGACACATCGCAGGCACAGAGGGCTTTTATTATATAGGATTCCTGTAAATGCAGGAGCGCCAGTGACTCCCCTAAGCTCTGTCTAAGGCATAACACAACGCTAACAAGAAACCTTATCAGTATTGATGAAGAGCAAGCATCCCAATACTGCTGTCTGTGGATGAATATATGGGTTAGCTATTTTCCATGGTTATGCTCCAAGGCTTGTTGAAAAGTTAAACACTGACTCGTTGGGAGTCACTTCTAAAAGGTGTTGCTAGTGAGATGGGTCTTTGGGAGATAACCTTTGCAAATGATTTTCCCATGGAGTAAGAATAATGTCACTAAATCTTCATATACAGCTGGTCTCCTTAAAGGGGTGTTCCATTTAGATTAAGGTATCCCCTACAAAAGGACCTGATGGCAGTGTCTGGCAGTAATGGATGCGGAGGAGGAGCAGGGGTGCACACAGTGACTTGGGCCCGCCCTTGGTGCAGTTAACAGCTCATTTTTTAAATATGCATTTAAAGCACTTTTCTCCAGAATGAAACAATAGATCACTAAATGAAAGGTATCGTTACATTCTGAGGAGCTAGCCCTACAAGGCACTGTGCCTGGTTCATCAGGGAATTTCCTGGTGACAGTACTACTCGGTACTGATGAGGAGCAAGCATCCCAAAACTGCTGTCTGTGGATAGATATCAGTGAACTTCCTGGTGATAGATTACCTTTAAAGGGAACCTGTCATCAACTTTATGCTGCCCATACTAACAGCAACATAAGGAAGAGACAGGGGAGTTGATTTCAGCGGGCTGTGATTTAAAAGTAAGTGGTTGCCGAGAACAAACATCACAATCATTGCAGATTGGGCCTGGAAAAGAGTCCCGGCCACCTGAGAAGAGTCCTGGTTATTCATGAATTCCTGCTCTCCTGCCCACCTGCTGATGACTGACAGGCTTCTACCTAGTTTTCTCCCTTTCTCTCTAGGAGAGAACTGCCAATCATCAGCAGATGGGTGAGAGTGCAGGAGATTAGGAATAACCATGACTCTTAGGTGGCCATGACTCTTTTCAAGGCCTGAGCTGCAATGATTATGATGCTGGTTCCCAGCAACCACTTACTTTTAGCTCATGAGTGACACCCCACTGAAATCAGCATTTCTGTCACTATTTTATACTGCCCTCAGTGAGATCAGCATAAAGTTGATGACAGGTTCTCTTTAAGGTGCCTTTGGACACTTATGCAGCTGAACAATCTGCAGAGGCAATATGTTCTCAAGTACTTGAGGGAGTGATGCTAGTAAGGCTCAAATGCAAAAAAAAATCTTTAAAAGTTAGGAATTCTACTATATGGCAGTTATGTTAATTTGGCATAATGTTACTTTGGCATACTTGACCACAGTAAAATATGATTGTTCTATGTCAGAGATGTAAACATGGTCAAAAATGCTAAAGAGATTGGACAATTTCTCATAGTTTAGCATGTCATGTATGAGGATATTAACACATGGAGAGTTGTTGCTTGATGAAAATGACAGCACACAACATACCTTCTCTGTCTGACTTTGTCTTGGTTGGAGTGGATGGCCTGGCACGGATCTGCAGAGGTTTTTCTGCAGTG
This sequence comes from Bufo bufo, assembly GCF_905171765.1. Taxonomy (NCBI): domain Eukaryota; kingdom Metazoa; phylum Chordata; class Amphibia; order Anura; family Bufonidae; genus Bufo; species Bufo bufo. Next base: position 611,617,719 of record NC_053389.1, on the reverse strand, counting down.
GCTGGAGTTTGAGGCATGGCCTGAATGAAGAAGTCCACTACAGTCATCAAGAATTCCACACTTGCACACACAAATAGTTTATCCAAGATGGCGGTGATGAAACTCTCTTGTCCTATTTGCTTGTAGTTTATATCAATCATACTGCGTGTGCTGGTGTCTTTCTTGTCAATCATTCTAATAAAGAGTAATGGACAGATTGTCATGTTGAATATGCAGGTCAAGGTTCAGGAATAGTTTTCATTTTAGAGTAAATTCAAAGCAATAATATACAAATCTAGCGGGGGGAAAAAATAGAAGCTTTGAACAATTAAAGGAAGAATTCAAACTTGCTAACGCAAAACTCTATTAGTATTTACAATTCCGCCATGCCTTGACGGTGCAGGGTAGGACAGTGGAAATGACTATACAGGCATCTCTGTTAGCTGACCAAATCAGGAAAGGAGGTGACACCAAAAGAGTAATCTCAGGATTCTACAAGTTGTTACTTTCATTTTATCAAGACCACTTTCCTTTGAAGGTTAGGGAAAAATGGTCCCGAGAGGTTGGCCCCCTAGATGATGTACAGTGGTCTGACATATTGTCTAAGTGCCCCTTGCTATCACTCTGTGAAACGCACAGACTTTCATAATTATACCTGATACATAGGGTATACAGAACACCTGAGTTCCTACATAAGATAGGTGTACGTGACACATCTAACTGCCCCAAATGCAATATTCCGGGGGCACATATATTACACATGTTTTGGGAATGCACTGCCATAGGCCCTTTTTGGAATATAGCATTTGACATCATTTTTAAGGTGTTTGGGATCAGACTACCAGTTGAACCACTGATATGTGCTGGGCCTGTTGCAAGGGGATTCCACAACAGATCTTAATATTGGCATAAGTAGATCACTGTATCAGGCTAGGAAATTACTAGCCAAGTATTGGATAAGCACTGCTATACCGGTCAAAGAGGAATACATTGCACGCATGAATGTTATAATTGGATTGGAAAGGGGGGTGTACCTTAAAAGGGGAACGATTAAGAAGTTTGAGTCTATATGGGGACCATGGCTGCGAACGCCAGGACTACCCTCTGGACGTCTCCAGTCTCTACAATTGGGGCGAAATGCTTGATAGTGTCGAAAAGAAGTAAAAAACAATAACCTTATTGAAAGTCATGATATAGTAGAACAAGGGATGCAACGTCATAGGTAGAGAGAGTGTTAAGCAAAATGACAATATGGCATGGTGCAGGTTAGGGGAGCGAGGGGGGGTAGGGTTCTTCAATCTTGTATGTTCAAGATTGTTTATTAATGTACCCAAATTGGATTTGTACCTGTTTACAGAAATGTACTTATGCTGGATCTATAAATGTACTTATCCGGAAAAATCTTAATAAAAACGATTTGATTAAAAAAAAAAAAAAAAAAAATTGAATTTATATGATTATAGTCTATAAAGCAAAAGAAAAATAAGTAGGGAAGAAAAACAAGCCGTGTAGACTTTTGATTTGATTACAGTTAGAAAGCACCTTTTTGATGTATTTAAAGGGAACCTGTCACCTCCTAAAAACATCCCAAGCCGGCAGTAGTACCTTAGAGTAGCCAGCAGCATGTTTGTAACAATCATTTTCTTCCTGCAGGTAGTTAAGCAGAAGCTGTAAAAACGTTCTTTAATCCCCTGCCGGCGCGCTTCTCTAGTCAGGCTTGAAGTCACGGGGGGAGCGGCCTCCTTGCTTCAAGTCACGGTAACCACGCCCCCTTCCCTGCCCCTTCTCCTGTGATTGACAGCGCTTATGCAAGACAGTTCGGCTGGCTTTGCTGAACAGCCGGCTGTCAGTCACAGCGAAGGGGCAGGGAAGGGGGTGTGGTTACCGTGACTTGAAGCAAGGAGGCCGCTGCCCCCGTGACTTCAAGCCTGACTATAAGCGCGCTGGAAGGGGATTAAAGATAGTTTTTACAGCTTCTGCTTAACTACCTGCAGGAAGAAAAGGATTGTTACAAACATACTGCTGGCTTCTCTAAGGTAATTCTGCCAGCTTGGGATGTTTTTAGGAGGTGACAGGTTCCCTTTAATTTCAAATGCTTTTATGTTTTATTCATTTTTTTATGTATTGTATGAGTTTTGTATGTGAACTTATAACTAAAAAATAATTATGAGAAATCATAATCAAGGACCAATAGCAACTATGAAAAAAAATATTTTTGTTGGTTTGCGGTGGGGGTAGCTTCTCAGGGTAAGTATTGCATAGAGTACTCCCTACTGTCTTCTCAGCTCAGCCTAATTTTTTCTGACCCTCATCTACTAGTCTAGAGCGGGGGAATGGCTGACTGGCTGTAGTCGGAGCACTTGCCCTGAAAAGAGCGACCCCCAGCCGCAGGAACCTCGGGCCTGACCTAGTCGACCCTCTCCTTCAAACTACCTACAAGCACCATCAACGCGTTTCACCATACTTAAATGGCTCATCAGGGAGCGATCTGTGCTTTGCAGAGCGTCTGTGCAGTGGCAGAGTTTCTGTGGCCACTGCCTTTATTAACACAGAAACTCTGCCACTGCACAGACGCTCTGCAAAGCACAGATCGCTCCCTGATGAGCCATTTAAGTATGGTGAAACGCGTTGATGGTGCTTGTAGGTAGTTTGAAGGAGAGAGTCGACTAGGTCAGGAACGAGGTTCCTGAGGCTGGGGGTTCCTCTTTTCAGGGCGAGTGCTCCGACTACAGCCAGTCAGCCATTCCCCCACTCTAGACTAGTAGATGAGGGTCAGAAAAAATTAGGCTGAGCTGAGAAGACAGTAGGGAGAACTCTACACAATACTTACCCTGAGAAGCTACCCCCACCGCAAACCAACAACTTTTGACTAGGGCACAAGACTATCAAACCCCCCTTCCCATTTCAAAAGCAAGGCGCACAGCAGTGCATTCAGAAGAATCTTAAAATAAATGAGACAAAGTGAATGTTAACAAGAAAAATAAAAGTTACGTATTATTATTTCTCATGAAGGTACACTCAGTTCAGCATATAAAATATGAAAAAATTATCTTTATCTCAAATGATATGAAGCAATTCTCAGGTAGCTAAATCCTCCTCCCTGAATCCTCTATCCGTTTAAGAGATCTCACAAGCCCAAGACCGGTGCATTAGAACACGTTGGACGCCAAGTGCCAGCAGAGCAAACCACGTGGGATGCTCAGCACAGAGTCTGGGAACTACAGAAAATAAAAGCTGGGAGTAGAGGTTGCACCAGCCGAACCAGCTACAGGAAAGAGGTAACAGGGGTCAGTATACTGATCGCCACGGTTGGCAGATGCTAGGAAATGACGCCAATTTACATTATTGACCATTGAGAGATAGAACTGTTATTAATAGGGTTGAGTGGAATACCGCTACAGATAAGATTAAATCTTGCAAAGCTTAATGGATACAATATGAAGAATCAAATATATCCAATCTGTTGACCTAAGGCTACTTGCACACTCGCGTTTTGGGAGGATCAGTCATGGATCTGCAAAAACAGATCCGTTACAATAATACAACCGTCTCCATCCATCATGAACGGATCCGTTTGTATTATCTGTAACATAGCCAAGACGGATCCATCATGAACTCCATTGAAAGTCAATGGGAGTCGGATCAGTTTTCTATTGTGCCAGATTGTGTCAGAGAAAACGGATCCGTCCCCATTGACTTACATTGTGTGCCAGCACAGATCAGTTTGGCTAAATTTCGTCAAGCGGACACCAAAACGCTGCAGGCAGCATTTTGGTGTCCGCCTCCAAAGCAGAATGGAGACGGAACGAAGGCAAACTGAGGCAAACTGATGCATTCTGAGCGGATCCTTTTCCATTCAGAATGCATTTAGGACAAAACTGTTCCGTTTTGGACCGCTTGTGAGAGCCCTGAACGGATCTCACAAACGGAAAGCCAAAAAGCGAGTGTGAAAGTAGCCTTAGCAACAGCCCTATAAGTATCATTAAGAGTGAACAATCTGCAAAGGCAACATTATATCTATAAGAAAAACAGCTGACTCGTCGGATAAACAAATTATTATTATTATAAGATGTTCTAAAATGTGTTACTTTTAAAAAGGTATGGTATGCAACCTATTACTAATACATATAATTGGAGATACCCTATTGTGGCGATTTTCTACAGCTGTATGGATGATAATTAAATCCACTTCACACTACTAATAGATGTGCCATACATACAGTTGTTGGTATAATATCGCCACCGTATTACACAGAACCTCTACCATTTTGGTTTTTTGTTTTATGCAGGTTTATTTTTTAAATCATTTTACCTATGATCTATTCCTTGCTATTTGAGACTTTTTATTTATAATTAAAATATATATTTTGGGATATATTTTGGGACATATTCTCTCTGAATGATTTCAAGTGTAGAGTGTTTACTGAATCTTTTCCCATAAAACTACATATCGATCTGCTAAGTTCCTCCTGCTCTAGAACATGCTGCCTGCAGATTAATTAGCATGTTCATGGTGACAACTTCGTAAAGGATTTGGTAACTGACCATAATTCACCAGAGATACACTGCTTAGAAGAGACAAAACAAAGAAAGAAGTCCGAATTGGCATAAACTGACAAACCTAGACGTGGCCCTGGTTACTCCCTCTCTAAGATCATCAAGAGTGCACGTTTCAAGCTGAAATGAAAAGTCCATTGAGCTATCGGCCCTCATGTTTCCTGAGGATGACAGAAGATGTAGTCTCAGCTCTCCCAGGCGCAGGTTTTCATTATGAAGCCATTCAGTAGCAACCTAGCACAGAACAATAAACACATCATCATCTTGAATGCTATGGGATTACAGTATATATGTAAAGTTTATTAACTGTATAATGAGAAGTCATGCAACTTTGCAGTACATGTGTGTTCCATTTTCAATGCATATGTTTGCTGTGAATGGAAACATTCTTTACAGGTCAAGAGGCAGAACATCTATTAGACATTTATGGCATTTCCTGTGGATAGATCATGAATATCTGAGATGGGAATATCCCTTTAATTGGGTCCAACAGACCGAGGTGCAGGTCTTCTTTAGAACACAGCATGTACAGGAGAAATGTTCTACAATACGTCCTTTCGAGCAGAATGGATCATGGAACAAGGGAAACACTCTCTAAGTAAATCTTAGGACGTTTTTTCTCACCCACAGCCAGTTCCAATCTTTCTTTCGGTTTAAGAGCTGAATGGGAGGTGTGGATATTTACACATGATGAGAACAGATTTGTAGCCCTGGGTGTAAACAGGTAAGAACTGAACACCAGCCTGAGGGCTAAAAATGGTGAGGAATTGTTCCAAAAGCAGATTATAAAGTTGCATAATAAATCTGCAATTCTCATGATTAAACAGTATTCTCAGGCTACTTCTATTGATGACAGGTCCTTATTCTTCACCAATCAGCTGCAGTCACTGGAACTACCACTGAGAATGAAATCGGAGTGTAGTGGCTGTGCCATATGACTGCAGCTCCGCTGCCACTCACTTGAGATGGAATTACCCGACACGGCCACTACACTTTGAACGGATCTCTGCTTCTGGCTCCATTCTCAGGGGTAGTTCCAGCAACTGCAGCTGATCATAATGGATGTGCTGGGTGTAGGACCCCCACTGATGTGATATGGATTGCCTATCCTAAGGATAGATCATCAATATTGTTATCCTGGAAAAAGGAGACTTTTGTATTACTTACCAGTAAAGTCTCTTTCTCGCTCTTCCTTGGGGGACACAGGAAACCATGGGTATAGCTCTGCTCTCTAGGAGGCGTGACACTAAGTGAAAGCTGTAAGCCCCTCCTCCATCAGCTATACCCTTCAGCCTGGAGAAGAGACTGCCAGTTGCGTGTCCAAGTAGTGAAAGATAACCACCAACCGGAAAAAGAACTGTTGAGCCCCAACGGGGGCAACCAAGCCGGAACCACAACTGTAACCCAAATGAAGGGCGGGTGCTGTGTCCCCCAAGGAAGAGCGAGAAAGAGACTTTACTGGTAAGTAATACAAAAGTCTCCTTTTCTCGCCCATATTCCTTGGGGGACACAGGAAACCATGGGACGTTCCAGAGCAGTCCCAGAAGGGAGGGACCAGAACAAACTCAACCAACACCAGAGGCATCAATCAACTGCCGCCTGCAACACCAGACGGCCTAAAGCAGCGTCAGCCGACGCATGAGTATGCACCCTGTAGAACTTGGTGAAGGTGTGCAAGGAGGACCAAGTGGCCGCCTTGCAAATCTGCTCCGTAGAAGCCCGATTCCTCTGAGCCCAGGAAGCCCCGACCGCTCTAGTGGAGTGAGCGGTAACACCAAGGGGCGGAACCTTGCCCTTGGCGAGATAAGCCTCAGTAACAGCCATCTTGACAAAACGGGCGATAGCCACTTTGGATGCCGCCATCCCTCTGCGCGACCCTTCCGGGACCACAAAGAGCGAGTCAGTATGCCTGAAAGAGCTGGTTACTTCCAGGTAAATCTTGAGCGCCCTGACAACGTCCAGGCGATGAAGCTTCCTCTCCCGCGGGTGGGAAGGGGAAGGACACAAAGAGGGGAGAACGATGTCCTCGTTCAGATGAAAGGCGGAGACCACCTTAGGAAGGAAGGAAGGGACCGGACGAAGAACCACCTTGTCCTGGTGGAACACTAGGAAAGGTTCCAGACAGGAGAGTGCAGCCAATTCGGACACCCTCCGAAGAGAGGTGACGGCTACAAGGAAAATAACCTTGCAGGACAGAAGTCGCAAGGAAACCGTCCGCAGAGGCTCGAAAGGGGAAGCCTGGAGCGCTGAGAGAACCAGGTTCAGGTCCCAGGGCGGTACAGGAGGACGGTACGGGGGAACCGCGTGAGCCACGCCCTGAAGGAAGGTCTTGACAGGACCAAGGGGGGCCAGTGGGCGCTGAAACAAAATGGACAGCGCAGACACCTGACCCTTCAAAGAACTAAGGCCCAGCCCTTGGGCCAGTCCGCTCTGCAGGAAGGACAAAACGGTGGGGAGAGAAAAGCGGAGCGGAGGAATCCCACGATCGGCACAGAACCCCAAAAAGGTCCTCCAGGTCCTATAATAGATCCTAGAAGAGGACGGCTTACGGGCGCGGATCATGGTGCGGACGACGTCCGCAGAAAAACCCCTATGCGTCAGGACGGTGGTCTCAACAACCACGCCGTCAAACGTAGGGACCCTAAACGCGGGTGGAAGATCGGTCCCTGAGAGAGAAGATCTTCCCTGGCGGGCAGCGGCCAGGGCGCGTCTGCCAGGAGCAGCATGAGGTCGGCATACCAAGACCGGCGGGGCCAGTCCGGAGCGACCAGAATCACCGAGACGCCTTCCGCCGCTATCTTCCGAAGGACCTTGGGCAGGAGAGGGATGGGAGGGAATATGTATGGGCGCGCGAAGCCTCGCCAAGGAAGAACGAGGGCGTCGGCTCCGCAAGCTCCCGGATCCCTGCCCCTGGACAGATAGGCGGGGACCTTGTGATTGAATTTTGAGGCCATGAGGTCCACGTCCGGTATGCCCCAACGAAGGCAAATGGCCTCGAATACCTCCGGGTAAATAGACCACTCGCCGGGGTCGACGGTGGTGCGACTGAGGAAGTCCGCCGCCCAATTGTCTACCCCTGGAATAAAAATTGCAGATAGGGCCGGGACGTGGGCTTCCGCCCAACGGAGAATGCTGGTGACCTCCCGCATTGCTGCAGCGCTGCGAGTGCCCCCCTGGTGGTTTATGTACGCCACAGCCGTGGCGTTGTCCGATTGTACACGAACAGGATGACCCTTCAGCAGATGAGTCCAGTGTCGTAGAGACAGAAGGGCCGCTCTCAGCTCCAGGACATTGATCGAGAGTTTGGACTCCGATGGAGACCAAATGCCCTGGACGGATCGGGGAGGAAACACGCCTCCCCAGCCCAAGAGACTGGCATCGGTTGTAACCACCAACCAGTTGAGTGGCAGAAAGGACCTGCCCAGAAGAGGGGACTGTAACCACCAGCGGAGAGATGACCGCACCGGAGGCGATAGACGGAAGGGATGATCCAGAGACTCCGGCGATTTGTCCCAGGAGGAGATGATCGCCCGTTGGAGAGGGCGGGAGTGAAACTGCGCAAATGGGATCGCCTCGAAGCAGGCAACCATCTGCCCCAAGACCCGCATGCAGAAGCGGAAGGACGGTCGACGGTGGAGAAGGAGACCCCGAACCGCCCCACGGAGGGTCAGACGTTTTTCCGAGGGAAGACGTACCTCCGCCGCTCCTGTGTCTAAAAGCATTCCCAGGAAGACTAGCTGTCTGGAGGGGGGAAGGGAGGACTTGGGGAAGTTGATGACCCAACCGAACCTCGCCAGAGTCTCTAGAGTGAGATCCACGCTGGCAACCGCTTGAGAAAGGGACGGAGCCTTGATGAGGATATCGTCCAAGTACGGTAGCAGAAAAACACCCCTGGAACGGAGTAAGGCCAAAACCGGGGCCAGGACCTTGGTGAACACCCGGGGGGCAGTTGCCAGCCCAAAGGGAAGGGCGACAAACTGGAAGTGGAGGTCCCCCACGGCGAATCGGAGGAAGCGATGGTGACACCGGGCTACCGGAACATGGAGGTAGGCATCCTGTATATCGATGGAAGACATGAAATCTCCCTGCTCCAGGGAAGCCACCGCGGAACGGAGGGACTCCATCCGAAAGCGTCGAAGGAGGAGAAAACGGTTGAGCTTTTTGAGGTCCAAAATGGGCCGCACCGAACCTCCCTTCTTGGGAACTACAAAGAGGTTCGAGTAGAACCCTTGGAACCTTTCCTCTAGAGGAACGGGGGTAATAATCACCCCCCTGTCCAGTAAGGCTTGAACGGCCGCGGAGAACGCAGCCGCGCTTTTCGGGTCCCGCGGCGGGCGGGAGCGAAAGAACCGATCTGGAGGGAAGGATGCAAATTCGATTTTGTATCCGGAGGACACAATTTCGAGGGCCCAGGCGTCGGAGACGTGAGCCATCCAGACGTCCCTGAAAAGGAGGAGCCGGCCCCCCACCCGGGTGGGTGGGGGCGCGCCTTCAGGCAGAGGACTGCTTTGCTGCGGGTGTGCGGGCAGCCTGCGGCTTGCGCCAGGAGGGCTGGGCCCGAAAAAAACGGCTTCCTACGCTTGTCCTGGGGAGGAGCCGAAGCGGCAGCTGTGGTGGGAGCCCAAGAGGCCCTGCGGGAGGACCGAAAACGAGACGCACCAGGGCGTCCGCGGGGGGCGCCCCTTGCTTGGGGTTGAGGAAGATGGGTGCTTTTACCACCCGTGGCCTCCGAAATAAGTTCGTCTAGGCGGACCCCGAAAAGGCGGGAACCCGCAAACTGTAGCCCCGCCAAGGAACGTTTGGAGGCAGCGTCCGCTTTCCAAACCTTCAGCCAGAGCTCCCTCCTGACGGAAACTGCCAGGGCGGAGGAGCGTGCAATAAGGGCTCCCGCATCAAGGGAGGCCTCACAAACAAAATTCCCGGCCCGAATAAGGAGATTTTTGTGAAACTCACCTGTAAAATCTTTTTCTCGTAATTTCCATTGGGGGACACAGACCATGGGTATAGCTTAGAGATATTACTAGGAGGGACACTATGCAAAAAAAGAAGCTCCTCCCCCTCGGGCTATACCCCCAGGCACCTCCAGGAGAACTTCAGTCGTTGCAAAAGCAGTAGGAGAAGGAGAACGGAAACAAAACATTATGGAAACCATCACACAGCACACCCTAAGGCGTAAACCAAAAAAGGGGGCGGGAGCTGTGTCCCCCAATGGAAATTACGAGAAAAAGATTTTACAGGTGAGTTTCACAAAAATCTCCTTTTCTCGTACCACAGACCATGGGACGTCCCAAAGCAGTCCATGGGGTGGGAAAAAAGAACAAATCCAACACCGCCAGGAATAAACGTCCAGTAGTCAAACCGGAACCACAGCCTGCAATACCCTGCGCCCAAGAGCAGCATCAGCCGAGGCCAGAGAGTGTAACTGATAAAACTTTGTGAAAGTATGTAAGGACGACCAAGTGGCCGCCTTACACAACTGGGAAACGGATGCGCGATTGCGTCTAGCCCAGGAAGCACCCACTGCCCTTGTGGAGTGAGCGGTAATCCGCGACGGCGGAACGTGGCCGCGAGCGCGATATGCCGCAGCAATAGCGGAACGGATCCACCGCGCCACGGTGACCTTGGAAGCCGCCAGGCCCTTACGGGACCCTTCAGGAATCACAAAGAGAGAGTCTGAACGCCGGAAGGAAGCGGTAGCCCCCAGGTACACCTTCAGGGCCCTGACGACGTCCAGGGAGTGGAGAGCGCATTCCTTGGGGTTCACCGGAGAAGGACAAAAAGAGGGCAGGACAAGATCCTCGTTAAGGTGGAAGGGAGAAACCACCTTGGGCAAAAAAGAAGGCACCGGTCTGAGCACCACCTTATCCTGGTGAAAGACCAGAAAAGGTTCCCGGCAGGAAAGTGCGGCCAGCTCCGAAACTCGCCTGATGGAGGTTATGGCCACCAGAAAAACTACCTTCCAGGTGAGTAAAACCAGAGAGATCTCCCTCAGAGGTTCAAAAGGCGCCGCCTGAAGGGCGCGCAGAACCAAGTTGAGATCCCAGGGGGGCAAGGGAGGCACATACGGAGGAACCGAATGCGCCACCCCCTGCAGGAAGGTTTTTACAGGTCTCAAAAAGGCAATGGACCTCTGAAAAAAGATAGCCAAAGCAGAAACCTGACCCTTTAAAGAACTGAGCGACAGACCCATGTCGAGGCCGGACTGGAGAAAAGACAGCACCACTGGGACAGAGAAACGTAGGGGCGAGTAGCCCGATTTCTCACAAAACACCAGGAAGGCCTTCCAGGTGCGATAATAGATTCGTGAAGAAGCCGGCTTTCGAGCCCTGATCATGGTTCTTACCACCGCATCAGAGAAGCCTCTCTTCCTCAGGATGGCGGTCTCAACAGCCACGCCGTTAAACGCAGCTGCCGTGAATTCTGGTGGAAGAGCGGCCCCTGAGACAAGAGATCCTCTCTGTCGGGCAGAGGCCACGGGACGTCCGCCAACATACGAGCGACGCTGGAGAACCAGGCGCGACGAGGCCAATCCGGAGCGACGAGAATGGTTGGTATCCCCTCCGCCTCGATCTTGCGCAGCACCTTCGGCAACAGAGGAATCGGAGGGAAGACGTAAAGGAGGCTGAACCGCTGCCATGGAAATACCAGCGCGTCCACCCCGTCCGCCCGTGGGTCTCGAGCGCGGGCAAGATACACCGGCACCTTGTGGTTGAGCCGGGAAGCCATCAAATCTACGTCCGGACGGCCCCATCGGTGGCAGATGTCCTCGAACACCTCCGGATGGAGAGACCACTCTCCCGGATCCACCTTGGTGCGACTCAGAAAATCCGCCGTCCAATTGTCGACTCCCGGGATGTACACTGCCGACAATACTGGAACATGAGACTCCGCCCATAAGAGGATCCTCGCTACTTCCCGCATTACTGCCCGACTGCGAGTCCCGTCCTGATGGTTGACATAAGCCACAGCCGTGGCATTGTCCGACTGAACCCGCACCGGGCGAGTCGCCAGGAGAGGAGTCCAATGGGAGAGGGAGTGGAAAATCGCCCTCAATTCCAAAACGTTTATCGGGAGACGGGATTCCTCCGTCAACCAGACACCCTGAACTGTGAGGTTCCGGAGAACACCTCCCCAACCGATGAGGCTGGCGTCGGTGGTGACTATCGTCCAGGAGAACGGAAGGAAGGACTTTCCTGACGATAGGTTCAGGGGAGACTGCCACCAAGGGAGAGACGCTCGAACTTGCCGGGACAGACGAACAGGAGTGTCTAGACCCCGAGGGTTCTTGTTCCAGAGGGCAAGGATCATCTGTTGTAGCGGACGAGTGTGAAATTGGGCGTACGGAATCGCCTCGAAAGAGGAGACCATAAGGCCCAGCACCCGCATGCACTCCCGAATGGTGGGACGTGGAGAGCGTAGAAGGAGCACCATTGCCAGACGAATCTGGGAAGCCTTGGAATCTGGAAGAAACACCCGAGAAATCGAGGTGTCCAAGATCATCCCCAGGAACGAGAGTCTCTGGGAGGGGTGCAGAGAGGACTTGGGGAGATTGATCAGCCATCCGAACCGTTCCAGGGATTGAACCGTGATTCGGATGCTGTCCTCGGCCTGTGGAAGAGACGGAGCTTTATCAAGATGTCGTCTAGGTATGGTAACAAAGAGATGCCCCTGGTGCGAAGAAGCGCCATGAGAGGCGCCAGAATCTTCGTAAAAACTCGAGGGGCGGTTGCCAACCCAAAAGGTAGGGCGACGAACTGGTAATGACGCCCCCCTATGGCAAAGCGCAGAAAGCGATGGTGGGACTCTGCAATAGGGACGTGCAAGTAGGCGTCTTGAATGTCCACAGACGCGAGAAATTCTCCTGGAAGCAGAGAAGCAAAAACGGAGCGAAGGGACTCCATGCGAAACTTCCGCACCCGTAGAAACTTGTTGAGAAGTTTTAGATCCAAGATTGGACGCACTGACCCCTCTTTCTTTGGAACAATGAACAGGTTTGAGTAAAAACCTGTCCCTTGCTCTTCTGGGGGAACGGGGGAAATGACACCACGGTCCAGAAGAGAGGAGACCGCAAAAAAGAGGTCCGAGGCCCTGGCTGGATCCCCCGGAACGCGAGAAGGGAAAAAACGTTCCGGCGGGCTGGACGCGAACTCCAACTTGTAGCCGGACGTCACCACTTCCAGAGCCCAGGCGTCCTGAACGTGAGCCCTCCAGACCTGTTGAAAGGAGAGCAGACGGCCCCCCACCACGAGGGGTGGGGGCACCCCTTCATGCGGAGGGTTGCTTGGGAGCAGGAGGACGGGCTGACTGCGCCCGAGGCCGCCAAGAAGGCTGGGGCTTGAAGAAAGGCTTCTTGCGGGAGTCCTGGGACCCCCCTGCCGATGAGGATGACCGCGTCCTGGCAGTGGAGAAGCGACGAAAGGACTGGCCCCGGAAACCTGAAGGCCGAGACCGAAAGGGACGCTTGGTCCTGGGCTGGGGTAGATGAGTGCTCTTGCCCCCTGTTGCGGCAGAAATGAATTCATCTAGTTGAGCCCCAAAGAGCCTGGACCCTTCAAAGGGAAGGTTAGCGAGGGATCGCTTGGATGAGGCATCAGCATCCCACACCTTCAGCCAGACCTCCCTGCGCTGAATGACAGAGAGGGCCGAAATACGGGCAAAGAGGGAGCCGATGTCCATTGAAGCCTCACAGAGATATTTAGACGCTTGAGACATCTGGATGATAAAATCCAGAGTATCTGCAGAGGCGTCCTGCTCTGACAGATCCTGGTGGTGGCGCTGCAACCACGTTGTAAGGGCTCTGGCGACCCAAGCCGACGCAAAGGCCGGTCGCAGGTTAGCGCCCGCCAGCGAGAAGATGGACTTGGAAAGTGAATCCAAACGTCTGTCCACCGCATCCTGCAGAGAGGAACCGTCTAGGACGGGAAGGGCCGTGTTCTTGGCTAACCTGGCCACCGGAGGATCTACCTTAGGGGAAGAAGTCCACTTTTCCACTGTGTCAGCTGGAAAAGGATAAAGCGTATCCATACGCTTGGTGGCCGAAAATTTTTGATTAGGTCGATCCCAAGCTTTTGATAGGACCGCAGTGAATTCCTCGTGAATAGGGAACACGGCGGACTCCTGTTTCTTGGGTGGAAAAAGGGAGAACTCCCGACTAGTGGAGGGAGGAGAATCCCCTTGTATATTAAAAGTGTCACGGACAGCTGCCACCAACTCGGTTACCATGGTGGAAAGCTTAGGCAGGGGTTCCCGCTCCGTGACTTCGTCCGATCCGGACAATTCCCCATCGGATTTGCGCTCCCTGCGAGGGGGAGAGTCAACCGGGCATGCCTCAAGGCGAGGGGGAGAAGCGGAGTCATCCGGGGAGGAATGCTGCCGCTCACGCTGCCTTTTAGAAGTCAGACGCCCTCTGTGAGAGTCGCTGAGAGGGGATGGAGTGGTGGATGCCACTGGAGTAGTAGCCGCCATGCGCTCCATGAAGGACATGGCTGCCTTGGCAACTAAGGCCAGATCAGCTGCCGCATTAGACATGGCGGAGGCCCAGGCGGGTACCGCTGGATCCGCAGGGGCAGAGGGAGGACCGGGCTGAGCAAGAGAAGGAGGCTGATCCTGTCCGGGAGCAGGGCATGAGTCACAGGAACCAGTGACAGAAAAAGGCCTAAGGCATATTTTACATGACTCCAGTGGAGCCTGAGAGGAAGCCTTGGAAGGCTTAGGGGCCCCAGGTTTAGGCATGATGGTATTCCAAAAAAGATTTCCTACCAGGTTGCTGCAATTCCTACCACCCAGGCAACAGCAGAAGTCTCCGGTCACCGAGAACTGAGGAGCTGCACGGCCGCAATCCAGCAGAGTCTCTGGCGTAGGGAGAGACAGAGCTGGACGCCGAGGCTCCGCCCCCTTGGACGCGTCATTGCGGCGCGAAATAAGCGCGCGCGCGCGCATTTCAAATACACCCCTTCGCCAGATACGGCGCAGCGGGGGTTAATATCGGGAGGAGCAGGCCGGCGGGAGCTGCAGAGAGCGCAGCGGCCATAAGATAAAATACACTCCTTCAGTGCCAAGATTGCCGCCGATGCGGCCATAGTCTGAGCTGCAGGCAGGTATCAGTGGAATCACCAGCCCTCCCCAGAAAGGCCCCCTCCCAACGGGAAAAAATGCCCCCAGCCGGTCCTTCTCTAGCTCACCTCAGGTCACAGAGCGTCAGACAGACGACATGAAGGGGTGGGGGGAGGGGGGGAAAGGAGGGAGATTGAAGCAGGCAATACTTATCTGCACAGCATGCTCCCTCGATGTCCAGACCAGCAGGGATTCACCTCTTCAGACGTCTGACTCCAATCAAGGAGAGCAGTGCTCTGGTGGAGGGTAGGCAGCAGGTGTCCCAGCAGCTGGTGGGATGCCAGAGCTAACATGTCGAGTCTGGATCCACTTTTCTTCTGTGGGGGAATGGGAGGTAGCCAGGAACCTTCAGAAGACCGTGGCAGACCCTCCACAGGGGCCAGGAAAGCGCAATGCTGACCTGCGTCCCCATCTGAAACCAGAAAAAAATAACAAACAGGAGAAGAATAAATATCAACCTCCTTGAACGGACACTAAGCAAAGACTGAAGTTCTCCTGGAGGTGCCTGGGGGTATAGCCCGAGGAGGAGGAGCTTCTTTTTTTGCATAGTGTCCCTCCTAGTAATATCTCTAAGCTATACCCATGGTCTGTGTCCCCCAATGGAATGAACGAGAAAATAAGCTGGGCCAAGGAACGTAGGTCCTGGATGGGGACATCCGAGTCCAACTCCTGTTCCAGCTGCGCACCCCAAGCAGAGATTGCTTTCCCTGCCCAAGCAGAGGCAAAAACCGGTCTGAGAGCAGAACCGGAGGCAGCAAAAATGCCCTTGGAAAGGGTCTCCATGCGACGGTCCTCCGCTGACTGAAGAGAGGACCCGTCGGGAACAGGGATGGCCGTGTTCTTTGACAGCCGGGCCACAGGGGGGTCCACCTTGGGTGGGGAAGACCATGTGGCCACGACATCGGCTGGAAAGGGATAGCAAATGTCCAGCTTCTTGGGGCTGACAAAACGGGCACGATGTAGCAGTGGCCAAGGGGGATGTAGCAGTGGCCATGGGAGCCCAGGAGGCCTGTAGCAGCGGTGGGAGGGAGGAAGGGGAGGCTGGAGCAGCCACTCTCACCATACGCTGTCTTCGCCCTCAGTCCATCCAGCGGGGGTCGCCCCTTCAGCTCCTGGCACCGCAGTGGCAGGAAGCCGGGGGAGGGACTTGGCGTGCGGACGACCCTGAGCTGGCGGGACGCAGGGGAGCGAGGCTGCCCTGGTCCACCTTGTCTTCTGTGGGGGAGGCGGCAGTGCGGAATTACCGGCACTGGCGCAACTCAACCCCGGGAGAAACAGAGGGGTCTAATGCGCCTCTGTTGTCCCTGTAGGTAGAAAAAAATCGAATTAAAAACAACAAATAACACAAAAATAAAAAATCATAGGAAAACAACCCTGCATAAGCAGGGGGTGTCTTGCCTCCTTGGACACTAAGCAAAAACTGGCAGTCTCTTCTCCAGGCTGAAGGGTATAGCTGATGGAGGAGGGGCTTACAGCTTTCACTAAGTGTCACGCCTCCTAGAGAGCAGAGCTATACCCATGGTTTCCTGTGTCCCCCAAGGAATATGGGCGAGAAATACTTAATTTACTGTAGATAGAACTAGAAACTACATTTTAAAAACAATGGGATATATTTCTCCATTGGGTTTAAAAATAAAATAAAAACAAAAGTCTTTATAAATCCCAGGATGATAAGAACAGCCACTATTATAGCTCTTAAAATGATCAGGTGAACTGGTGAAATGCCACTGGATCCCTTATACAAAATCAGTGCCTAGCTGTCACGGCGCGGTGTGGGGAATACACTCCACACCGAACACAGAAGGGAAGGGAAAAGGTACTAGGCCTGGAAACTAGAGATGGGGGATGGTCACACCCTAGAGAGAGTCCCTACGCCGAGCCCTGACTGTTATCAGTATGAACAGACCTTGGTGGTAGGGATGTTCATATGCAGGAACCTAAGCCCAATCTCACCCTAACGGCCCTGCAAATAGTGTCAGGACATGGATGGCCTATTCCTTTCCAGATGAAGGAATAGAAGACCCCCTCAGGCCTAATACCAGATGGTAGGGGAAAACAACAAACAAAGAAGGAAAGACCCTTAACTTCCGAAAGTACGCGGACGAGCCGGAACTCCTAGAGAACCAACACCAGGACTTCCAAAAACAAACATGGAGCTATCAACCGCATAGCCTGATGGGTTAGGCCACAGTAAATAGAGGAAAAGGAATGACCACTTAAGCTACACCTGAGACAAGAGGTGTGGTCATCCCCAGCAACAACACAGAAAAGTGAAACCAAAGAGGCTGTCAATCACATGCAGCCAGTCTCCTCGATCTTCTAGTCGCTGTCACAGGCGGGACCGTGGCACTAGAATCCCTAATTTCTCAAGAGTATATCAGAAAATAAATGCAGACTGCAGAGATCTTCTTGTTACTAAAGGGAAACTTTTATTCTGCATATACAATAAAAGGAATCACATTAGGCGTATTGGTGCACAGCACAATAAAGCTAGATGTTATTATCTTGGCACAGTAGTTGTAAGTACATAACCAAAAGCACAGTCAGCCAATAATCAGAGGGGTGTAATCCCCCAATTAAGTCACCAGACAATGATGTGATTGGGGCCTTGGCATATATTGACAGCAAGTTCAGCTGTGTAATGTAAAATATATATATTTTTAAATACATAAAAATAAAAAAGGTCGTACTGTATGCAAAAATAAAAATACTGTGTTTGGTAAAAATACGGTTTGGATTTCATAAAGAGGTTAAATCCCTTCTTCCCTAGTCCATTAAGCAAAAAACATTATTTCGATAAAAGATATACATAACAAATATAACTGATAAGACTTGTGTTGTGCACCCACCTTACTATTATCATTATTGTAGAGAACAATGGAGAGGGATTCAAAATTGAAGCCAAACTTCAGAGTTACAGCTGTTGTCTCATCGCTGGAATCTTGACTGATTTCAGAGTCTATTTTTTCTGCACAAAATTACAAAAGGTATTAACATTTCTCATAGAATGAGCATCAATGCCTGTAATACAGACACACATAGTATTAGTAAGGCTACTTTCACACTAGCGGCAGCCTTCTCCAGCAGGGGAACAGCCTGCCGGATCCGTGCTGCCTCTAGTTCACCATGCCACCGTGCTCCAGCCCTATTGACTATGATGGGGGCGGGCCACTGTCATAGTTTTACTCCGGCCACCTCTCGGCATGTTTGCCGTGCTACAGCCGGATCTCCGGCCCGCCCTCATAGTCAATGGGGCCGGAGTGGACTTCCGCCGGCACGGTGCACAAGAGGCAGCACAGATCCGGCAGGCTGTTTCCCCGACGGAACAGCCTGCCGCTAGTGTGAAAGTAGCCTAATACATTAAAAACTAGTCTCTGTATTGCTGGATAGGGACATTGAAGAGACTGTGTGTGGTTTGGCGAGTTATAATCCATAGTAAATGACATCTTTTGACATTACTTCTTTACTGTCTTATTTTTCAGGAAATTGCAGTTTGGACTGAAGGAGTCAGAGAGGTTTGCCTTTGTCCGGTAGATTATCAGGAACAAACTTTTTTTTTCCTTCTAAATTTGGGTAAAATGTGCTGCCAATCACAAGATACATGAGCAAAACACTCGTTCATCAGGTGAAATGATCTTTCATGCAGCACATTAAATCATGGTTTCTGGGCAGCAAATTGTGCAGCTCTTTCCTCCAATGATGAGCAGCTAATTATAGGGAAGGAATGGTCCCTTCCAGATAGTTGCCTGCCGCATTGGATGTGTAAACACTCCCTCAGTCTAAATCCTGGAACATCAAGTGAAGGTTATGGCCAATCACATCCAGTTGTTCAGCAGTAGGTCTTGTCATGTGACTCAACTAGCTGTCAGCACATAGAAGAACCTGCTAGTGTATGGAAATTAAGAGGGCTGTGCAGGAGTGTTGTCTTAATCAGTGGCATAGCTATAGGGGAAGCAGGGGAGGTGACTGCTTCAGGGCCAGAGCTTTGAAGGGGCCCGGAGCAGTCAGGGCCGTCATCAGGGCAGTACAGCTACTACTACTGTATGCAGGCTCGGACTGGCCCACTGGGGAGGCGGGGGATTCCTCGGTAGGCCCCCAGTCTCCTTAACCCAGAGATAAGACCGAGGAGTAATTATTTCTCTTGTTTCTCAGGAGAGATAATTATTGTAGGCACTAGGTGGCAATATTGCACAGTGATGCAGCCTCCTACTGGTATAAATTGTACAGGAGGCCCCGCGATATCTTCTAAGCTTTCCGGGCTGCTGGCAGTGAAGGAGGAGAGAACATGTCTGGCCATCCTCCTGCCCTCCCTGCTGTCAAAAAACTGTGGCTGCTGGAGAGAAGGACTCCTCTGCGGTGCTGGGCTGATTTCTTAGGTGTTTGACAGTAGTGAGCTGTAGAAAACTGTAAGGGGGAAATAGTGGATTTGTTTATAGTAGACTCAGATCTGTGTATGTGTGCTGCTCTCTGCAGAGTTCAGAGTGACATTGGGGGGGCTCTGCCGTAGGTTCCCCCAATGCCTCTGCTTTAGGTGCACCCCCATTAGTGCCACAGCTCCAGATGCCCCCCAATGCCCCCACTTTAAATGCACTTCTAATATTGCCTCTTCTCCAGTTGCCCCTCTAATACCTATGCTCCAGGATCACCACTATTACCCTGCCTCAGGTGACCCTAATGCCTTTGCTTTAGGTGCACCCCCATAAATGCCCCAGCTCCAGATGCCCCCACTCTAAATGCACCGCTAATATTGCCTCTTCTCCAGTTACCGATGCTGCAGGATCCCCACTATTACCCTGCCTCAGGTGACCATACTGTCTCTGTTTCAGTTATGACCCTCCGTTTGTGCCCTTTGCTCACGTTGCTCCTCTAGCACCTTTGCTTGGGCTTTGTTAAAGGTTATGACCTGCAAAAGGGGTTGAACCCATGACTGAAAAATTCTGCACAATGCGTCACATTCACCAGTTTTAGGTAAAAAGGAAAACCTGCTCTGGCACATCAAACCCACTTCAGACAGTCTTGGATTTAGAAAGGTTTCTTTATTCCATTAAAAATGCGCACAATGTAAGTTACATTGGCTGCGGTGCCTTAAGATAGGATAAGCATTGTTCTCTCTATGACAACACATCACGTGACTCCAAGCACCCCGGGCACCACCCACAGCCTTTTCTACATACTGAATATTCTCTGTCCAAGTCTCAGAGTCACATGATCAGAACATACCATGTAACTTACACGTGTCTAATTTCTATTGGGCAGAGCGGCAGGTCCTTTAACTCCTTCCCTTCTCTGGTCACGTGACCCCATGCGATAGTAACCAGCAATGCTTGGAAGCAGTCTGGCCTATGGTGTTGGTCATGTGAACTCTGACTTTGCGATCACATGACCCAACCCAGTATTACATAGTCCATTACAGTTCAATCTAAACTAATATTAAATAGGAAAACACTCCCATGATCTGTAGTATAATTACACTACCACCCTCCTCCTCCAGACATGTGCTGTTTTAATATATATAAACCATTAACTATATATATATATATATATATATATATATATATATATATATATATACCTGTCACATATGCTAATTGTACAGCACCTGTGGGTGGTCCCATGAGTTGGGAGCCACCCACTGGTGCAGTTTTTATGTGTATATATACCCCACACTGTATCAGCTATTAATGTCAACCTGATGAAGGGGATCTGAACTCCCCGAAACACGTTGTTTTTACTTGTGCGCATTTTTAATGGAATAAAGAAACCTTTCTACATCCAAGACTGTCTGAATTGGGTTTGAAGCGCCGGAGCAGGATTTCCTTTTTACCTGGACTGGACATCCCTTCTAAAGGAACCCCGACCTGCGGCAGCACACCCAAGGACCGACTCTTGTGTGACAAGCCTTCAATAGGGTTGCGCCTATATTAGCACAACCACACAAGGTGAGCCTTTAGTGTACACCTTTGTTAACATCTAATTAAAACGCACTACCCTATTGTGCGCTATCTTGAGCTATAGGCACATCCACGTCCCTAAAGAACATTTTCCAATATTGACACAAATGGTTTACATGGCGGTAGTGATGATATTCCATATTTACAGGCATCACTGCTGCCATGTAAAGAGATACTGGTGGTGGAGTGGTGGAGGATTTAAAGGGGTTGTCCAGGTCTTCAAGTTATCCTCTCCACACTATAGGGCATAAGTATATGATTAGTGGGGTCCGATTCGGCAACCCCGACTAATCCCAGAAATGGGTCCTGTTCCACCTTTTTAATGGTGTGGCAGGCCACACATATGCCCTGCTGCTCCGTTTATTCTCTTTGGGACCACTGGAAATAGCCAGCGCTGTACTCTGCCATCTCCAGCGACCCCATAGAGAATGGATGGAGAGGGAGGGCATATGCTCGACCTGCCACTCAATCAAGAAGGGGGATCAGTGAGGGCTCCAGCGTTCAGACCCCCACGGATCACTTAGTTATCCCCGATCCTGTGCATAGAGGATAACTAGAACAGTGGACAAAATTTACACCCAAAGAAAACCTTTATGGTAAGGGGATGTGAAAAGGTCCAACAGCGATGACACGACAGGTGATAAGTTTCTGATTTATGGGGGTCTGACTGCTGGGACCCCCATGATCAAGGGAACGTGGTCTTAAGACCCTTGTGTACATAGATTGGTGGTAATATAATTGAATGTCTCAAGACCCACATTTTTCATGATCAGTGGGAGCTCCAGCAGTCAGACCCCAGCAATCTTATATTTATCACCTATCCTGTACATAGGCAATAGCTCATTATGGTAGGACAACCCTTTTAATTATAATGTACAATGTCAGACATTTATGCTTAAAGGGGTTAAAGGGTTTGTCTCACATCAGTAAATGGCATTTATCATGCAGTTAATACAAGGCACTTACTAATGTATTGTGATTGTCCATACTGCCTCCTTTCCATCACATTATACACAGCACGTATCCGTGGTTACGACCACCGTGTAATCCAGCAGTGGTTGCTGTGGTTACATACTATAGGGAAAGGCTGGAAGTGCGCATAGGGCAACACCTTTACCTATAGTGTGCAAGCACAGCCACCGCTGCTGGATTGCAAAGTGGTGAAAACTATGGATACGAGCAGTGTATAATGTGATGGAAAAAGAGTCAATATGGACTGTCACAATACATTAGTAAGTACCTTGTAGTAACATTTTCTACATAATAAATGCCAATTGCTGAAGTGAGACAACCCCTTAAAGGAGTTAAAGTGTTCTACACTAATAGGGTTAGGCATAAATGTCGGTGTGTGCATTGCGGGTTTCCTATGTGTGATTGGTGTGTGCTATATATGTTCTATGTATCAGTGGTGTATGTGCAGTATGCATCAGTGGCATGTGAGCCATGTACAAGTGTCTTGTGTGCCACATGTGTCCGATGAGTGATTGGTGTGCTCTGCATAGGTCTTGTTTCTGACTGACTTGCGTGCAGGATATCCATATATGTGTAAATTCTGCCACATGTATGCTTGTGCATTTTGCTGTGAATGTCTTCCATCATACTTCATCTTTAATATTTCTGTTATCCCTGTAAGTGCTCATGAACACGACCGTTGGATGTTTTGCAGTCTGCAAATTGCGGATCCGCAAAAACATGGATACCGGGTGTGTGCATCCCACATTATGCGGAACAGAACAGCTGGCCTCTAATAGAACAGTCCTATCCTTGTCTGTAATGCCGACAATAACAGGACATGTTATATCATTTTGCAGAACGGCAATGTGGACATACAGACACACAATGCGGCCCCATTGAAGTGAACGGTACAGACGTGGAAAAAAATTAAGTTTGTGTGCAGGAGCCCTAAGGTGGGCCCCCAAAAACTGTTACACTGGTGGGCCCTAAGTACACCAGGCTGACACTGACTGTATGGGGCCTGAAGCTAGATGTTATAATAGGGGGTCGGGCCATAACCTGCAACTGTTACCAGGTTGGGCAGATCCACTGCACGATCCTGCACTCCCCTGCCCCTTAATGAAATGAAGCTGCCCTGTCTGCTGACAGAGATCTGCCTCCAGAAAACGTAAGTGGAAATACGTGTGTGTGTGTGTGTGTGTGTACACACGTGTGTGTGTATATATATATATATATATATATATATATATATATATATATATATATATATATATACACATATACATATACACACACATATATACACACACACCGTATATGTGTGTATGCATGTACAGTATATGAGTGTATGTATATGTGCGTATGTATTCATATATGCATGTGTGTGTGTGTCCAATGTATATTTATTTCAGGGACACAATACAATGCACTATTTATTTCAGGGGTGCAGTGCATTGTATTTATTTCAGGGTTGCAGTGAATTGTATTATTTATTTCAGGGGTGCAGTGAATTGTATTATTTATTTCAGGGGTGCAGTGAATTGTATTATTTATTTCAGGGGTGCAGTGCATTGTATTATTTATTTCAGGGGCGCAGTGCATTATATTATTTATTTCAGACTTGACATAACTGAAACCAATTGTCTTGAGAAAAAGGTCTACAAGCATGCTGGCATCAGCACACAGAGTGATGGCAAATCTAGCTGAAGTATAATGTCAATCAATAAAATTACAAAATTGAGATATGAAAGCTTACTTAATTGCAAGACTTGAAGATGATAGCCAGCAGGACCTATCTTGGAGGGGATAAAAACAAATAGACCCCATCCTATTTTCATCACTTTTGTTGATTACCTTGTGAGTACCATTTTATCACTGACTAATTTGCTAACTGTACCTGCTTGTTGAGTAGACATGCTTGTCTCTCTTATAACTCTTTTAACAGCTTCAAATGGCGGAGGTGCACTTGGAATTGATGGAGCTTCAGCAAGGTTCTCAAAAAGGACACTCATTAAGACTGTGAGATCATCTTGGCTCAAGGCAATCTAGAAGAAACGAGCAATAGGGTATTCAGATTAATATGATATCAAGAAGTGCACAAGTAAGGCTATCCTTATTCACAGAAGAATAATAAAGGAATGGCAGAACACAGAGTTAGGCCTCAAGCACACGAACGTAAGTATTTTGCGTTCCGCAAAAAATACGGATGACGCCCTAGGTGTAATCCGTATTTTGCGGAACCGAACAGCTGTCACCCAATAGAACAGTACTATCCTTGTCTGTAATGCGGACAATAATAGGACATGTTCTATTTTTTTGCGGAATGGAAATACAGACATATGGAAACTGAATGCACACTGAGTAACTTTTTTTTTTTTGCAGACCCATTGAAATTAATGGTTCCGTATACGGTCCGCAAAAAAAAAAAAAGGGAACGGACACTGAAAGAAAACACGTTCGTGTGCATGAGGCCTTATGAGAAAAAGATGCTCGAGAACGGTTATAAGGAATGCAAGATTTTACTAAAACAGACATGTGTGGAGTGGTGACAGGCCCTCTTTACAGGGCTTGTCCAGTTTTTCAACACTTTTGGACAGATCAGACCTGTGGAGGGAAGCACACTTATTTGCTCCCCTCTGCTCGGTTCCAGCTCCTTCAGTCCACTGCGCTCCGGTCCCGTTTGTCAACTTCTGACTGGACGCGGGTCACAAGTGTTGCTGCAGCCAATGAAAGGCTGGAGTGGTGATGTGTCCCCTAAGCAGCACGTGAAGTGATGTGCCGCTTGTGGGACATGTCACCACTGTGGCCAGTCACTGGCTGCAACAGCACTCCCCGCCCACTCTGGAAACTGACAAACATAGACTGGAGCATGGTGGATCGAAGGACATAAAGTGGTGAACAGATAAGTTTACTTCCGCCACAGTTCCAGTGTTTAAAAGGTGTACAACCCCTTTAAATTCCTGATGATGATGCAAATTTGCTGACTATTTTCCCATATATAAATGTTTTTTGATATATTTTACAGAAGAAGCTGGTAAGTATATATGTTATGCATGGCAAAAGAATGTGGGGATATATATATATATATATATATATATATAAATATACGCACAACACATTTTTTCTATTGTAATAAAGTGAGTACCGGTATTTATACCTGCATAGGCTTCAAGTCTCCATCAATCTGCATGGCTGGTATCTGAGAGTACCAAGATGATGACAGGTTTCTCTGCATAGAGACTAGCAGATTTACAGGCTGCAGGAGCTCTAGCTCCGGTTGGGGAGATCCATTCTGAATGATTGTCCTGCAATAAAAGAGTTTCACAAATAACTTTATATTTATAGAGGTAAATAAAAATATAGTAAAATGAGCTGAGGATATTAAACACTTAAACTGATTAAAAGTTACAGAAATCTATATTGACGCCTCTGCTTGTTCAATAAAATTAAATAGAAGAGTCTGTTTGACAGACACAATTACATGGAATGTATCAGATATGAAAGGACAATCAGACCTTGATAACTTCAGCTTGGTTAGCTGAATGTCCATTTTATCGATCACCGGAGGAAGAGGAGAATTGACTTCAGGAACTAAAGAAAACTTGTTCTGGACTCTTATAAGGCCTAAATCGGCAACAATAACATTGGTAGAGGTAGAAGACTGAGGTATGTAGATAACAGGAGCTTTGAGATTTATGTCCATGGAGAGACGGAAGGATTTCTGTGCTAGGTCCTTCATGCTGTATGCTGCTATTTCTGCCGCCTGGGCAGTGGCTGAGGTTACTGCCTCTTTGGCTGTTTGAAATGTGTTCAGAAAATTCTAAAAAGAAGAAACCAAATAAAATAAAATAAAAACACAAAAGATCAAGATCCTAATGTCAACTTATGCAGGACATGATCATGCTGTCTCCTAACACACTGGTTTTAGAACACTAGATAGACTACTCCGATGAAGAGCACTCAGTACTGCACAACAAAATAATTAGTAGGTAACATACACTAAATAAAGTATTATTTATGGCAAGCCCCATGGTTCAGAATGGTACGATGCCCAACTGACTCTTCCAAAGACATTTTCCTGGCTTCAGTGATGCACACATCCACATAAAAGCCATGATGGGATGATGAGCATCTTAAAGGGAAGCGGTCACTAGAATTGACATGATTAAAGGGGTTGTCCAGGCTTTTTACTATTGATGACCTATCCTCAGGATAGGTCATCAGATTGGCTGGGGTCCGCCTCCCGGCACCCCCGCTGATCGGCTGTTTGATGAGAAGGCATTGCTTGTACGCTTGCTCATGAATGCTGTTCTACCCATGACTGTTTAAATAATCAGTTTTACTATTAGGGACAAAAATAACTTATAAAACAGCACATGTCGCTCCCCTGCAGTCATCTGTGTGCTGCTGCAGTGGTCATACCTACTGAGTTCTCACTATTTGCATGCCCATACGACCTTGATTTGCTGAGTGGGTGGTAAATCTAGACAGAATGGGCATGCTAATAGCTCGGATACCTTTACTAGTTACCATCCCAGCTCTGCCCAGATGACTACTGGTGAACATTGAACATCACTTTTATAACCTCTTTTCTTCCCTTACTGTAATTTGAGAACATAAACAGGGACATAGGTAAAACAGCATTGACAATGCTATAGCAGCAGCCGGTGGTTTAAACAGCTTTACTCTAGTGACCGGTTCCCTTTAAAAGGGAAGCCCCAGGCATATCCATACTCATCAGGGACATTATTGTGCCAGGCACATCAGTAAGGGGGATGTGGCCTTCCAGTGCATACCACTGCCCCTTTAGGGTAATTGGCACATGTCCCAAGGGTGGGTAACACCCCTTTAGGTTTCATAAGCATGTTATACTACATGTACTGCCATAATACTTTGTAGACAGCACCTCATAACATTTCTACCAATTAATGGCCTTTAAAAGTTTATTAACATATCAAAAATAGAAACTTAAACAGCAGATTTTTCTGGATGAATTCTGATCAAATCTATTTTTCCATCAGCATTAATGGCCAGAGTGACTGCCATTTCTTTTTACACTTATTGTAGCATTTTAACATTTATTGTAGCATAGCACAGCAACAGTTTACTCACCAAGAGAGTCATGAGAAATTTATGTAAATACACCATGTGAATACAGCCCACCCGGAGCAAAATTTTGCCGTCTACGGCAGACATATCCGTGTATGCAGCACCTTCTGTGGCATCTGGGTACAATGTCATCTGCAAGTTGAAGACTTCTTCTCCCAGGATGTAGACAGCCTAAATATAAAAAATAAAAAAAAAGAGGATGATTATGAAATGTAACAAAATTATCTTTTATTACAAAGAAGCCTTCTACTTTCAGAAACTTTGTTTGGGGCCCTGGAAATGTTAATCCTGTCCCACTCTGCAGGCAGCATGCTATAGAGCAGGTGAAGCTGAACAGATTGACCTACAATTTTATGGGAAAAGATTCAGTAAAACTTTTATTTTTTACATTTATATCTCTGCTTTTTGTAACTTAGGACCACCCCAGTGAACAGGCCTCAGCACACAGGAGAGGCGTTATCAGTGACAGACAGCTATAAATATATATACACACTTATACAGAGAATGACATCAATCACTGATAACACCTCCCCCATGTACAACTATCAGTGACCGACAGGTATCTCTGTATTCACACTTACACCAAGAATCCTATCAATCACTGATAATACTTCCCCCATGTACAACTATCAGTGACCGACATGTATCTCTGTACACACACTTACACAGAGAATGCCATCAATCACATATCACCCCTCCCTCGTGTACAACTATTAGTGACTGACAGCCAACTCTGTATACACACTTACAAGGAGAATGCCATCAATCGCTGATAATGCCTCCCTGTGTACAGCTCAGTCACTGACAGCTATCTCTATATACACACTTACACAGACAATACTATCAATCACTGATAACCCCCTCCCCCAGTGGTCTCAATAACGCCTGTATAAGCGTCATAGATGTCTGTTCAGGCTGTTTTGTTCAGACTCTGAAAAAAGTCTAAGGCTATCACTCCGCTGCGATAAACAGTGAATCTGTATGAGGATGAAAGACTGCTGTAGTAATGGTTTATCTCCATACACAAGGGATGATTGTACATGCAGCTCACCCCTTGGGTCAACAATCAGGAACTACGAGTATAAATAGCTCGTTCCTGATTTAAAAAAATAAAAACCATTAGTCACTTATTGAAAATATTACTGTTCGGGGGCGTGGCTAGCAAGGCATGTGAGCGGTCGCACGCTGAGTGAGCTCCCGCTTTGACCCGGCCATTTATCCTGGAAAACACGCTTATTTGTAAAGGTATACAGCCTGGGCGATAGAGGATTATCAGCTGACACCTACCGGAGGGTGAACCGAACCGCTTGCCGCAACTATGTCACGAAAACGGGAGGGCAGAGGAGCAGACAAAGATTCCCAAGATGGCGCCGGAGCAGGCACGCCGAAACGGCGGGAACGCAATAATGAAATGCAGAAGGAGGCTGCAGCGAAACTGAGCCAATATGCCCGTTCCTCACAAGCTTCAAGCACCAAAAGGAATCCAGAGTCACAGGATCCGGGACCCCTAGACCAGGGAGATGATTCAGAGCCTGAGGAGATGGGAACCTCTAATACTGTGAGTAAAAGCGCTAACAGATTTGCGGCCTTACAGCTGAATAGTGAGGAGCCAGATCGTGCAGTATGTGATTCAGACTCCGGGGAACCTACCCTCAAGGATGTGATGCATGCCATTTCCAAGTGTGGCAAATCCCTCAATGCCCTGACAGTTCAGGTTGGTGCAATAAAGGAGGACATTTCTATCATAAGGCATGATTTTAAAAAATTAGCGGAGCGCACGACTGCCCTGGAAGATAGAATGGGGGAGGTTGAAGACGAAATGCAACCTATAAAGGGAGAGCTAGCAGAACATACCCGAATGCTGAGTGTGATAGCTGCAAAGCAGGATGATATGGAGAATCGTTTGCGTAGAAACAACGTGCGCATAGTAGGAATGCCAGAAAGGGTGGAAGGAAGGAATCCTACAGAATTTTTTGAAAAGTGGCTGAAAGAGCAGTTTGGAGCCGAGTCTCTAACCCCGCTGTTTGCTGTGGAACGTGCCCATAGGGTGCCTACTAGGCCTCTGCCACCTGGGGCCCCTCCGAGGACAGTGCTGGCTAAGCTATTGCATTACAGAGATAGGGATATCTTGCTCCGTAAGGCCAGAGAAATGCCGGATATTTCCGTGGAAGGACATAAAATATCACTATATCCGGATTACTCTATGGAGGTCCAGAAAAGAAGAGCCCGGTTCCTGGACATTAAAAAGCGGCTGAGAAGTATGGGAGTGCCTTACTCCATGCTTTACCCGGCCAAACTGCGAGTGGTGGCCCTGAATACAACAAGCTTCTTTGAGGATCCCAGGGAGGCGGCAAAATGGCTGGACAGAAATGAACGGCAGATACGAGTGGAACAGCAGCCTCCTGCTTGAGGGGCCTTGCCAACTTTGATGCCATCTTTGATGCAGATGACTGCTTGAATATAGCTACTTCTCATATGCATACTTCTCTATTTTGGGGTATTTTCTACATTGATTTCCTGTTGAAAGCAAAGTAGAGTGGAACGGAAATGAGAGTTGGGGTAAAGGTTCATATGTTCACTGCTGAATAGGAATTGGAGTATTATGAGGTATAATACGAGACAGGAATGAGTTCGGTGGGAAACATTCTAAGGATAGCTCAGCTAATATGTCTTGGAAATATGATGAGGGTTTAGATGATGCGTGTTATAAGCAACGTATGTTATATATCCGGGTAAAGTGTGGGGTGTGGAATGGCGACCAGCTATAACTACGGTGTGTGTGGACGACTTATCGTTTGCACAGTCAAAATCTCTAAGCTATATCTAGCTGTGTTCCTTATTGCTGGTATTGTTTTCAGCAGAGGATCACAACTGGCCTAGCTGACAGGTGTAGTATAGTCTCACGGGCCTAGTAATTGGGCATGTTGTGGGGCCTGTCGGAAAGGCCAGTGTATTAAAGAGTTCTTTAGTTTTTGCCACCAAATGGCAAGGTTTATAAGGGGGGGGGGGGAATGTTATGGGGCAGAGTGTTTCCAGGAATGTATGGATGCAAGGCTGTGGGTGGCTGTGTGTGCAGTGGAATGTGGTGTGCCATCCTCCAGAGCGAAAAGAACAGTACATAATACTAATGGCTAATTGCGTTAAATTTCTTAGCTGGAATGTGCGAGGGATTAAAGATACAGCCAAAAGGAGAGCGATACTTGAGAGCATTCGACCGCTACATCCTCTCATATGCTGCCTTCAGGAGACTCATTTATTGCCGGAGCAGGTACAGTTACTCAGGCCTTCCTGGGCGGGGGTGGGATTTCACTCCACGTATTCCACATATGCTAGGGGGGTCAGTATCTTAATTCATAAGAACATCCAGTTTTGCTGCCTCTCTAGCAAGGTGGATGATGATGGATGCTTTGTATGCCTATATGGCACTTTGTACAGCCAATTGTGTGTTGTATGTGGGGTGTATGTCCCACCACCGTACTCCCCACTTGTAGTCAGGAAGATCTTATCTTTTATAGCAGATTTCCCTGGGGTTCCAGTACTCATAATGGGGGACTTTAATAATGTGATATGCTCTAGTTTGGATAGAATGGGGATGGCAGGGAGAGATTCAATAGGAAATTACACTCCGTTTGGTAGACTATTGCAGGAGGTGTCTCTGATAGACATTTGGAGAGAAAGAAATCCGCAGGTAAAGCAATACTCATGCTGTTCTAGCTCCTTTAGTTCATTGTCTAGAATAGACTTGGCACTGGTGAACAAGGAAATGGGGAGTTTAGTACAAGATATTAAATACCTTGCCAGGAGACTGACGGATCATTCTCCTTTATTGTTGTCCGCTACCTTTGTACCGCCAAGAATAGGGAGTGGTAAGTCATGGGCGTTTAACCCTTTCTGGTTACCTATATTAGCAGACGTGAGTAGTATTAAGGAGCAACTGGAGGAGTTTTTTTAGAACTAATTTGCATACAACCTCACGGCTGATGGTATGGGACACTATGAAAGCTTATATGAGAGGATTGCTTATAGCACAGGTGAACAGGAAAAAAAGTGAAACTAGAGCTAGGGTACAGGCATTAACGAGAGCAATGGAGGTGGCAGAAGCTAAATATGTTGAGCAGCCTACCGTAGTGCATAGGGTGTTATGGGAGGAGGCACAAAAGGAGCTTAATGATAGGCTATTGCTTAACGCTAGGAATAAACAATTCTTCCAGAAGCAAGTATATTATGAAGAGGGAGAAAAGACAGGAAGAATGTTGGCAATGGTGTCTAGAGCACAACGTTCTACAGGTTATATAGCGGCACTTAAGAATGTATCGGGAGTTCAGTGCGAGGCTCCGGAACAGATACTGGGGATTATGAAGGAGTTCTATCTAAGTCTATACACTTCCAGATTAACAGCTTCAGATGTAGAGATAGAGTCATTTCTTTTGGGGTCTGCAATTGCCGATACTCACAGTTGAACAGCGGGATACATTGGACTCTCCTATAACGTCACTGAAATGGAGACAGCGCTATCCAGTATGTCTAACAATAAGGCTCCAGGAGGGGACGGGTTACCAGTAGAGATCTATAAGCGGTTTGCCTCGGTGATGCTGCCTCAGCTTTTAGAGGTTTTTAGGGAGGCAAAGACACAGAAAAAATTGCCCCCCAGCATGACTGAGGCGACAATTGTGGTCCTACCAAAACCGGGTAAGGATACATTGGAGGCGGAGTCTTATAGGCCCATTTCTTTACTCCAGGTGGATGTTAAGATTCTTGCTAAAGTGTTGGCCAATCGGTTGAACACAATTATCTCTAATCTTATTCACCCAGATCAGGCCGGCTTAATGCCAAATATGTCTACAGCGGTCAACATCAGGCGCCTTTTCCTAAATATTCAAGGGCAGGTCAATACTCCGGATGCAGCGGTCGCATCTCTTGATGCGGCCAAAGCATTTGATAGTGTGGAATGGAGGTACTTGTGGAAAGTGCTGCAGAAAATGGGGTTTGGTGGTGCATTTATAGGATGGGTGCAACTTCTCTATAATAATCCATCAGCTAGAATCAGAGTTAACGGTAATCTTTCTGATAGTTTTGTATTACACAGGGGGACGCGGCAAGGTTGCCCTCTGTCGCCTCTGTTGTTCGCGATTGCAGTGGAGCCATTAGCAGAGGCTATTCGAGCATCTGAGAGGATTAAGGGCTTCACGTATGGCACCCTAACAGAGAAAGTAGCTTTATATGCAGACGACCTGTTACTATTTCTCGATGATTGGAAGACATCTCTTCCAGCAGCTATGGAGGTGATTGACAGATTTGGGAAACTGTCAGGTCTATGCATCAATTGGATGAAATCAGTGCTAATGCCTCTGAAGGGGGATAATGCTCAGGTCAGCTCGTGTGTCGACGGATTACAGGTTGTTCAGTCTTTTAAATACCTGGGTATCCAGATTTCATGTGACAATTCAGATTTTGAAAAACTGAACATCACCCCCTTGTTACAAAAATTTAAGCAGAAGGTGAATGCCTGGATAAAACTACCATTATCCTTGATAGGAAGGAATAACCTAATCAAAATGATAATGATGCCTCAGCTTTTATACCTGTTGCATAACTCGCCAGTATGGCTTCCTTTGAGACTCTTTTATTTGGTAAATGCAATATTTAGGGACCTTATATGGAAGAAAGGCACACCCCGCATTAAATTAGCGACTTTATGTAGACCCAAGACTAATGGAGGTCTGGGACTTCCGGATCCATGGATATATTATCTGGCGGCACAACTGCAGCATATGAGAGGATGGGAGTCGATGGAGGGCTTGGGCACAGCCAGCAAAATTATTCAGGCTATGGTGGGGAGTGATAATCTAAGGGCATCTCTGGAGGATGGCACGTTTCACAAAATGGGCAGTACATATGGGATATTGCGCTCCATTCATAATACGTGGTGGAAGGCTAGGGAAATTATGGACATACAGGGGTACTCTGATCTCACCCATATTTGGCCGAATTTCATGTATAAAGAAATACATAAAGTTAACGGAGTTCAGGTGTGGAAAGAAAAAGGGCTTAAATATATGAAACAATTATATGATAATAATGTCCTCAAAGAATATACTCAGTTGCAACAGGAATTTGAGTTGCAGAAGTCACAATTCTATCTATACCTGCAACTTAGACACGCATTACGAGCCCAAGGAAAGGTGGGGGAAGTACGTCCAGCGCAGAAAAACTCAGTAATAGATTTGGTAAAGTCTAGTGGAGGTTCAGCAGGAGTTCTCGTTGAATTATGCCTGTCTAACGGAAAAACAGTTCAAAAAGCAGGAGTTTAAGCTATATGAGAAGTGGAAGAAGGATGCTCCGGATCTAACGGAGGAGCAATGGGACACTGTCCTAGAAGAATTTACTCAGGTGGCGGTGAGTGAGGCTCATAGTGTCTCAACTCCTGTTGCTACATCGTGTATATAAAACACCAATCCTTTTGAAGAAAATTGGGTACAGAATGGATGATTGTTGTCCGAGATGTGATGTGGCGAATGCGGATCTTATTCACTTAATGTGGAACTGCCCCAGACTAAGGAGATACTGGAAGGGAGTGGAGGGGATAGTAAGGAATGTATTCGAAGTTAGAATTGATATGTCGATTGTGACCTGTATATTGGGATGTGTGGAACTGTCTGAAGTGGTGCCTGAGAAAAGATTAGCTATCCTCCGAGTGTTGTATCAGGCGAGAAAGGTGATAGCGTTTCACTGGTTGGATAGACAGCCGCCAGGGACGAGTGAGCTGGAAAATAAAGTGCATTTGCTGGTACGCCTTGAAAAATATGTATATCATAAAAGAAACGGTTTAAAAAAATTTGAAAAAATTTGGTCACGATGGATCCAACATTACAATATTCAAGTGTAAGGGAATGGGAATGTGTATGAATGAGGGTATGGAAGAGTTTAATAAAAGGGGTACAAGGAGTACTTTAGGGATATCTGTGGGGTTTTGTTTATTTGTGTATTTGACATAATCGCTTCGGGGGGCTTTTGAAATATGTACGCGATGTAACATAATATTAGACATGTGGGTAAATGAATAACGCAGATTGTAGCTTGAAATGTGGATTTATACTGGAATGTAACCCTGTATTGTGCTTTGAAATATTGCCTTGCTGACACGGTGGAACCTAATGTTATGGTGGGACTTTGATGGATTGCTCTTGCCCTGGTGGGTTTTGTGGGAGGGGGGGGATTTTTAGATGTTGTATCTTTTGTTTTGAAAATATTCAATAAAAATGATCTGATTTAAAAAAAGAAAATATTACTGTTCCAGCACTACAGCTCCTGTCATCGTAATTTTTGATCTCTGCTGGATCGGAAGTGATGACGCTCGATTACCTTTTACATGACAGCTGTAGCCAATCACTAGCCTCAGCAGTGACATGTGCAGAGGGACAGGAGGCATGGTGCTTGAGTGGTGTGACTTTTAAAGGGTGAGTGATTTTTTTAAAATGTATTTTTTTTTATTTATTTTTTTTAAACACCTCCTGCCTTAACTGAAATTTTCTGTTTTGTTGGACAACCCCTTTTTCCAATCTGAACAAGCCACTGATTATACACCTCTGAACATCTGGCTGAGAAAACAGACTTGTGACAGTATTGGCTTATGTTCAGAAGTCACAGAAATTTACCACAGTTGGTTTTGGCATGAATGTGCAGTAAACCTTCATGCATAGAAATAGATTTCTCTGTGGTTTTTGCATGAATTTCAACTTTTGCATTGCAGAGAGTGAAATATGTAGCCAAATTCAGCAAAAAAGTGCATGCAGAATTTTACATTTTATCAAATGTAAATGGGGTTGGTAAACCCACTCTACAACTAGCATTGTATTGCATCGTCTTGCAGATTGTCAATGTGGAAAAAGAAAGAAATAATGTACAACTTCTGAAAATGGTCTTACCAACTGAACCTGAAAGACCCTAGATTATATAAGAGATGTACCGTACTCTGGAACTTTTCAATGCTACTAAGACGAGTGCAGAACTTTATTATTTGTACTGTACTTAAGTTTTACTGTAGGTCTACAAACAAAAAAAAAACAAGTTCTGCTTTACCTTTCGATGAATAGTTTTAGGATCTACATCAGTGACAACAATATCACGGAGACGGGCAAACAGATCTTTCTTCTGGGCCTGCACAGTAAAAGAGGCATCCATACCTTGAAGCAAAAAAATGAGTAAAATTATTATGATAAAGCACTTGAAAATGTGTATCCAAAGTCATCAAGCTCAATTTCTATTGTCCTTGGTTAGTAACAGGATAAATGAACAAATACTTTACACACCAACGAGCAAACAAAAAAAGTGGTAAAGAGGTAGTTATGCTTCCTAAATGTTTTTTTTCTCATTCCGTGAAAACCACCAGAATGACTTGTGTGACATTGTAACTGTGGAACAAAAACAGAAATTGCCCCAACCTCCTGTTACTCAATGATTGCATTTTCTTAATTATTAATTAACTCAATAGTGCTTTATGCCACAATATGGCCACTTAATGGTTATGGATTACTTTGAATGCCTTTTTCTATTACTGCATTACTTTACTTATTTTTGGCTAAAAACATTTGTCCAATGTGGCTTTATTAAAAACACTAACAGGGGGTAATGCGGATGCAGCTACAGCATCTAGTACTAGCATAAATACTCCACCTAATGAAGGGGGTAATGCAGATGCAGCTACAGCATCTAGTACTAGCATAAATACTCCACCTAATGAAGGGGGTAATGCAGATGCAGCTACAGCATCTAGTACTAGCATAAATACTCCACCTAATGAAGGGGGTAATGCAGATGCAGCTACAGCATCTAGTACTAGCATAAATACTCCACCTAATGAAGGGGGTAATGCAGATGCAGCTACAGCATCTAGAGATGATGTGGATGCAGCTATAGCATCTAGTACTAGCGTAAATACTCCACCTAATGAAGAGATCATGTGGATGCAGCTAGAGCATCCAGTCCTAGCACAAATACTCAATCTAAAAGAGGGGAGTAACGAGGTGTCCAATGCATGTTGGAACCAAGTAGGTTTGTTAGCTACTGCATCAAGTGATAATGCAATTTCTCTTCTCGCTGAAGGGCATAATGCGGTAATCAAATGTTTGGAAGACACAACCCAGCAATAGCGCAAAGAACATGCCTGCTGATATGAGTACCTGGTGTGTGCCAGAGTCGACCATAAACATCATTTAATAGTGATGCCTTAGTCCTTCTACAGAGAGGGTACATGGGCATGATGCATGCCAGAACTGCGAAGGCCTGACTAACGCAGTTTGTAGTAATATTTGAATTTCCTCACCTATTAAGTGGGTGAAGGCAGATGTCTGTTGCACCCCAAAACTTCATAAGGATTGGAAGCGGGCGGATAAGGAAGCGGGCCAGCAGAATGCCTGTCCAGAGATTTTGAACCACACCGGGCTGTGCCGAGGGGTCACTGGATTTGTAGTGTACTGTAGTAGGCTGCAAAGCTGTGGCCTCATTTAGATTGAGGGGACGGGACAGAAGGGGAACCTTGGATTTAGTTGGAGATGGTGAATTGGGGGGGGGGGGGGGGGGAGTCCCCTCCCCCAGACAGGGAAGATGGAGAGGGGGTGGAAAGTGGTCAAGAGGGGCTGTTGGACATATGCCCCACTGGGCTGCAAAAGCTTTGGCCTCAATTAGTTCTCATTGCCAGGGAGAAGACTGGAGAAAGAAAGGCAAGCACCACCGGAGTAAGCTGAACAGGGTGGAAGCGTGCGCTGGGAGCTCCACCTACAGGGTTCAGGCCTAGCCTGGGGGACACTGCGTGAGACTCTAGTAGAGGTGGCGCCGGGGGCCTACTGAGCCCTCCGGTAGGGAGTGAAGACGCTGAGGAAAGGACGGACCGGTGAGAATGAAGGCACAGGCTAGAGAGAATGAAGGCTGTCCTTGCCATCTGTGAATAGAAGAGCCCACAGCTTGCAGGTGGGACCCACGACCTATTATTATCCCGCTCCATCGGACTGTGATACCCAGGGCCAGAGTCCCCATAGGAAGAGAGCAAGGTAAAATGGGAACCACATTAGAGAGAGAAAAGGAAGTTAAATACGACAGCGGCCTGGTTAGAGTCTGAGGACAGGGCCTGTTAAAGGGGTTGTCTCATCTTGCCGTTACTAGAACGAAATGAGACAGTCTCGACCACTTCCCAGATGGGAAACCGCAGAGCGTTACACTGTCTCAGAGTTAGGGACACAGCATAGCTTGCTGTCCTACAGCGGTTTCCGTAGATCTCATGCACGGCAATTGGACCTACTAAAACAGGAGAGCGTCAGAGTTCTCAGATTTTTCCCGGCTGGGAGGTGTTCGGGACTGTGTCTCATCTTGCCATAGTACCAGTGACATGAGACAACCCCTTTAACCCCTTCAGAGCCACATAGGAGAACAAGGGAAAGAAATTCCTGTTCCTCCAGGATGTTACTGTGCAATAATGGGAGAGGGAAAGAAGGTCCGTAATATAATTCCCTTCTCATCGGTTTCTGTCCTCCCTAGCTCCAGCTGTATTACTTTAGTCAATGTGTTGCCCCTTGGGGAGAGAATCTACACTGGAATAAAGAGAGGACTTAGCAGTTTCCAGCAGCTACGGTGACTTGATTCATGGTGGATAACGGCAGATTTGTTATCCACTGTTCCTCCTTGCTTTGTACAGGTAGGCAACGAGCAGCAGGCTTGGGGATCTTTTGGTCTCCCTCCTGATTTGTCAGATTACAGGTGGTTTGCGACCGCCTGTACGCCCAAAATATAAAGGTCTTCAGCAGACTTGCATGGTGGGTATGTATGCGTCCTTTGGACACTAGGCTAAAACTGATTAGCTCAGTGTCTGCAGCAGGGGTATAGCTGAGGAGGAGAAGCTAACACTTTCTTTTTCAAGCTTAGTGTAGCCTCCTAGTGTCAGCAGCTATATCCATGGTCTTTTGTGGCCTCCAATAATACGATTAAAAATTGTCAAAACAACATGAAGGCACATCAATCCTGGAACCAGTATTGATACACCTTCATGTCGTTTTGACTGGGGATATCATGTATTTGTTTCTTTTAATCATGTATATTTAATAAAGAACATTTTTATATAATTTTGAAGCAGTGTGCTAGTTTGTTATTTATTGGTATTATATATTTCAGGATTGCACCTGCTAAATTATGTACATGTATAGGCCATCTTTTTCATAGGTGTATCGCTCTTAAGAAAGCAGAGATGAGGGCTAAAGAACAAGCCTTCAGACTGCTTCTTTGACAGATCTCACAGTGAAGGAAAGAGCAGTCAGCATTGTATGTAAAAAGATGCAGGATGCAGACGACAATTGGTTGAGCATTTTTTTTTTTTTTATTAAAGACTTACTCTAAAACATTTTTGAAACCAGAATAAGAAGTACAATGCAATACTTACAAAGGCGCCCACAGCCTTAGGGCTCATTCAGACGGCCGTATGCTGTCCGCAAAAATACTGAATGCTATCCGTTTTTTTGCGGATCCGCAAAAAAACGGATCTGCAAGAAAACGGATAGCATTCAGTATTTTTGCGGACCCATAGACTTCAATGGGGCCATGTCCTGATTTTCACGGACAAGTATAGGACATGTTTCATTTTTTTTGCGGATCCGCAAAAAAACGGATAGCATTCAGTATTTTTGCGGACAGCATACGGCCGTCTGAATGAGCCCTTAAGCCTACTAGTGCTGGTTCTATAGTTAACTAATGGTAGCAACATTTCCAGTTACTTCATCCATATCCTGTATCCAGTTACTTTCCTCCTACATCCTGTGTACAATTCCATCTGTACACAACCTATTAGTTGTTCTTCTAGTGTGCGCTACCCCTTTCCAATCTAACTACAAATTTAATATTAAGTGATACTAAAATATCTCAACCTTTTCTCTTGCTGTGGCGGACTTACCCTGTATCCTAATGTCGGCAATGTTGCAGGATTCATCACAAACAAAAATATTAAAGGCATTTAAAGTTGCAGAAATCTTCAAGTCAATGATATCCTGTTCGAATGTTCCCAATACTGGTGAAACAATGGTAAAAGTGTTGTTTATAAAAGCAATACAAGCAGAAAAAAAACCTGAAATGGTCTAGAATACGGTCAGCATTTTTCCTGAAAAGAAGGAACAATATAAACATATACTGTATAATAAAATTGGAGCAAGGTTTGTAAGCATGCAGTAAAGTGAGATTCTGCCTATGAGGGCACAGGACCTAGTTCACGCAAGAATGTAGGAATTCAGGTTTGGTGATTTTGTTTTTTACCCATTTTAGTACTCACAAAAATTTAGGGATATTTGGCTTGTGGGTGAAATTTTAGGATGAACCTAAAATGCACTCTAACCTTTACAGGGGAACTTAATGTGACCTTCTCTAAACTTTTGAATGTTCAATATGTCAGTACTTTTTGCACAACTTGCTGTTCTCCAACAAGGATTCACAACAGGTGGTTGATCCATGGATCGCCCAATAAATTTCCTGGTTCAATTAGAATAGGTATTTAAACAGTCCTCCTCATCATGCTGTTCACATTTTGACATCATGAGACCAAGACGACACCTAACAATTGATCAACAGTACCTCGCCATTGCGAGGCTTCAAGCAGGATTTTCTCAGACGGAAGTTGCCGCTGAGATTAGAGTTTCACAGACTGTCATCAGCAGGTTGCAAATGAGATACATAGAGACTGGAAGAGCTTTTCCAGGATCCTGAACGGTAAACTGGTCTAGCTATATAAAGGGATTTATCACTACAAAGATCCTAAATACAATATCAGGACAACCATGCGTATAGAATATAAATGTAGTGTGTTCTCCAGGATACCACCACATGCTACCTAGCTTTTTGAAGCTGCTGAAAGGCCAATCTACACAATTATGCAATGAAAGGAGGAATTATCACTGCATAAGTAGGCAGATTATCTATTCAGCTGTATGTACTATAGCTGGTGCGGTTACCAAATCTATTTTTATTAGTAACTAGGTAGGAGATTCCTTCCAACAAAATGGCCACGCTCACTGTGTAGACAAAAATTATATACTGTCTTAAGCCAACTCAAGACTCCTAAAGTTCCTGTCTCACGTGTACTATCATCGAGGGGAAGACAAATAATGCACTGGTTTTCTAGTTTATTTTTCATGTTCTGCAACATGAGCTGTTCAACGCGACTCCGTCGCCGGAAGTCAGCGGCGAAACTCCAAAGTACTGTCTACATTGTAGTGGACAGTGCACTTTAGTGGACTTCAATGGGAGCAGAGCTGCATTTATGAGCGCAGTCTTCCAGCGATGGCACCGCATAGAACAGCTGATCATTTAGTTTAACTCATAATAGCCTGATATATATGTCCATGTAAAGGGACCCTTACAGCATAACCTTATGAAAATCCACCATAGGAAAAAAGATCTTGACTGAAGTGATACACTGTAAACTTAATGCAATCTTACATCGTTGTCATGTCAGTTTGTGACATGTATTCAGTAACATGGGACTATCATCACAAATAAAGTATATCTAAGAGTACAAAGCAATAACTAACCAGGGTCTGGTTTAGTGGCAATATTTTTCTCTCCTTCTGCATCAGGTTTGGTTTCTTTAGCTCTCTCTGCCACTTTGGTCTCGGCAGACGGAAGAGCAGCTGATAGAAAATTCATTAAGGATAGCAATGCTTGCGTGTGGAGCACCAAGTCCAGTGAAGTCATGGAAAACTGGCAAAAGGAAATCATGCATAAAATTTTAAATCGGCACAGCCAACATACTTTATGACATTGCGGCAGAACGAAAAATAAACTAATCACATGTCCAGTTGTAATATCATTACCATAACACACAATCTACTGACAATCTACTGACTGAGAAACGCAAAGGCCTTTCATGAGCTCAAATACTTGATTTTGTAATGTTCTTCTGCATAGTACTTGTTGATAATGACAAGTCAGAGGGTCTGTCTTCAAGGGGTTCTCTAGGAATAGAAAAAGATTGCTGCTTTCTTCAAAAAACCGCAACACGCCTGTCCACAGGTTGTATGTGGCACTACAACTCAGCCTCATTCACTTCAATGGAGCCGAGCTGCTATACCAGACATAATTTGGAAGGCGGCAGCCATGTTTTTCTAATCCTGGACAACCCTTTTAAAAAGCTGAATTCTAGGCACACTTGAATAATCCTTGGCATCAGTAACAACAATTTATACAATTGATAATTTATACAATATTTATTACAATTGATAATAACATGCTGTATTATCATTGGAAACTATTGCCGTAGAACATTTGTTTAACCTCAATTTAATATAGCAATATTTGCAAGAAGGATTCATTTCCTCTGTCAGGACTGCATTTGATTACAATTTGCAAATACAGGTGAATATTGGTTTAAAGCCCATTTCCACATCAAAAGTTCCCTTAGGCTACAAGCACATGGCCGTATATATTTTTCGGTCTCCAAATTAGCGAATCTGCAAAATAACGATACTGCCATATGCATGCCGCATTTTCCTACTAGAACTGCCTAGTCTTGTCCACAAAACAGATATGAATAGGACATGTTTAATGTTTCTATAGTAGTGGAGGCATGGAATAGCCTTCCTGCAGAAGTGGTAGCTGCAAATACAGTGGAGGAGTTTAAGCATGCATGGGATAGGCATAAGGCCATTCTTCATATAAGATAGGGCCAGGGGCTATCCATAGTATTCAGTATATTGGGCAGACTAGATGGGCCAAATGGTTCTTATCTGCCGACACATTCTATGTTTCTATGTTCTATAATTTGCTAAACAGCTGTGGACTAGTGTTGAGTGAACTTGTGTTTTCAAGTTCGGTGTACAAGGTTCAGGTTATCTAAGAATTCCGTTATGGATTCCGCTACCACGGACCATAAGTTACAGTCTGTGGTAGAGGAATCCATAATGGAATTCTTTTATAACACAAACCCAAACCTTGTACGCCTAACACGAAAACACAAGTTCGCTCATCCCTACTGTGGACAGTGCGAGGATGGCGGTTGTATGCTGTCCACATTTTTTACGCTTTTTATTTAGCACATACAATACTCTTTATTTCAATGAACTGTCCACACCACAAAATGGAGAATAGTTAAAGGGAACCCGTCACCATGAAAATGCGCTGTAAGCTTACAGGTAGCAGGTTATAGAGCAGAAAGAGATGAGAAGATTGATAGATAATTTTATGGGAAAAGACTCAAAAATATTTGAAATTTATACATTTAAATTCCTGCTTATTTTGAGCTTTGAAGCTTACATCGATCTCTACATGTGTCTCTGGCAATCACGGATACGGCCGCCTGCGTAATTTCAAAGCCCAGAATGAGCAGGAATTTGAATGAATAAACTTTACTGAATCTTTTCACACAAAACTATATATTAATTACACCAACTCTATAGCTTGCTGCCTGCAGCTAAAACACTATGTTCAACATGACAAGTAACAAATAACATAACATGATTAAGATATAGAAAGATGCTTTATATTCACTAATGGGCAATTCTAATCAACTGAAAGCAAACATCCAGTTATACTCACACTCAAAGTCTGCAGAGTACTGCTGTGAACAGTTCTAAAATCGGGCCCATTGCTGTCAGCCTGAAATCAAGAAAACAGTTTATAGGCACAAACTGCTAAATGCAAAGAAACCACCTCCCCCACACCACAAAACGCTCTTTACAATACTGCAATTAAAAAAGAAAAAAAACATAGAGCAGTATAGTATAGAGAAAGGAGACTTGTGTACATAATCACCATCACAGAATTGTTACTGCAGAAATTGCACAATTCAAGTTCTACTAAATTCATTCGTGTCAACAAGTGTAATCAGCAGTATGCCGTTTGCAGAGCATGGGTAACTCTGCTAGAGCAGGCAACCTCGAACTGCGGCCCTCCAGCTGTTGTAAAACTACAACTCCCACAATGCCCTGCTGTAGGCTGATACCTGTAGGCTGTTCAGGCATGCTGGGAGTTGTCATTTTGCAACAGTTGGAGGGCCACAGTTTGAGGATGCCTGTGCTAGAGCAATAAAAATAAAAAGTATTATTATATATGCCCACAAGAGGGCAATACAACCCTCCATTTTACCACCTGGATGTCAGTGTAGCCAGAGAATGGATGAGCTGAAGCACAGATTTCCCAAACACTTAAAGTGTAAGGCCTCCTGCACACGACCGTATGGCTTTTTCAGTGTTTTGCGGTCTGTTTTTCACGGATCCGTTGTTCCGTTTTTTGTTTCCGTTGTGTTTCCATTTCTGTTCCGTTTTTCCGTATGGCATATACAGTAATTACATGATAAAATTAGGCTGGGCATAACATTTTCAACAGATGGTTCCGCAAAAAATGGAACGGAAACGAAAGACATATGGATGCATTTCCGTATGTGTTCAGTTTTTTTTACGGACCCATTGACTTGAATGGAGCCACGGAACGTGATTTGCGGGCAATAATAGGACATGTTCCATCTTTAAACGGAATGGAAAAACGGAAATACGGAAACGGAATCCATACGGAGTACATTTCGTTTTTTTGCAGAACCATTGAAATTAATGGTTCCGTATACGGAACGCAAAAAACGGCCAGTAAACGGGGGGAAAAAACGGCCTAACTGTGGTTTCAGTTTAAAGAGTCTTCTTAGCAAAGCTTTAACGGAGAGTTATGAAGGAGAATTTG
The DNA here is from genome assembly GCF_905171765.1 of Bufo bufo. NCBI lineage: Eukaryota > Metazoa > Chordata > Amphibia > Anura > Bufonidae > Bufo > Bufo bufo. Next base: position 611,574,361 of record NC_053389.1, on the reverse strand, counting down.
TCCACAGCCTAACAAATCAGATAGGCAGGGTGATGGGCAGTGATAGGTATGGCACATGTATACAGCCAGGGAGAAGAGGCAGGCTGGAAGTCTCTGTATGGGACAAACTGGCGTCTTCAGCGCTCAGTAAAACGCTGAAGACAGGCTCTTCTAAGCAGTACTGTCAGACGACGCTTTACACCCTGTTTTCTAAAACAAAGCAACATCTTTCCCTGATGAAGTATATTACAATTTTTTTTTTTAACATCCTTGTCCCCACATTAGCTGCACTATACAAATCATCATGAAAGTTGCCTGCAAACCTTTATATACTCCATTTTCAGAAGATGTTGATTAGTGTCATCTGAGGAATTAATAAGAAGCAGGGGTCCTCCTGTGGGACCTGTGCGAGTACAGAAGACATAAATGACAGTAAATAACGGATATGCTGAGTTATGTCCAGAAATGGGACACACTTCATATAGGTGTATAGTCTTACCTGTGAACTCATTACATGTCATGCTGAATTTTTGTAAATATACTGCTGCGGTCATTTCATGGTTCCCCACCCGTGTTACTGCTCCAAGCTGTGAGGCCTGAATGACATGAAATGGAGAAGAATTTCCCCTAATCTGCTTCATTAGCTGGACCATGACCTGGGCAAAGAGAAAAGACTTGTTATACTGGGGAAATGTGCTTCATAAAGGGAAAAAGTCATGAAAATACAGCCAAATACACTTTTTCTATTGCTTTGTATGCCAGCCTGGGGTCCCCACCTCTATACATTGATAGAACTAACTGTTGCTGGCTTCTCACCACTTTGTACTGTGACATAAAAACAACAATAAAAATATATACATGAAACTACAAAAAGCATTGAAACACGAAGTGACAGTATTACCTTTTTAATTTCAAAATTAATTAGAAGACTCAGCTCAGACAAGGACTTTACCGATTCCGGCTCAGAGATTTCACCAAATTCCTTCTTTGAGGATGTGCTGAGTACACTCTCCTGTTTAGGTTTTACAATCTCTGTCACCAAAAAATGAAAAAAAGTTATTTCATTATATCCATCAATCTAAGGGCTCATCTACAAGGGTGTATATATTTTGCGATCCGCAAAAAATACGGATGACATTCTGTATTTTGTGGAACAGAAGAGCTGTTGTGCAGACAATAATAGGACATGTTCTTATTTTTGCGGAACAGACATGCGGACCATATGGAAACGGAATGCACACAGAGAGAGTAACTTCCATTTTTTTGTGGACCCATTGAAATTAATGATTCCGCATTACGGTCTACAAAAAAAATTATAATAATAAATAAATGGAACCGACACGAAAAGAAAATACAGTCTTGTGCATGAGCCCTAAACAAACTTTATGGAACCGGTCATGAACTTTATTGCTGCGCTAACAGATTCAGCAGTCACTTACCCACCAATGTAAGGCGTTTTCCAGCACTTACTGTATAATGCTGGCAGTGCGCTCAGGAGAATACTTATGTGCTACCAGAGAAGAGCTCGACTTAGGGCAAGTTCACACTTCAGTTATTTACATGTTAGTGTGAGCCAAAACCTGTAGTGAAGCCTACTCAGAGATCAGGTGTAATGGAAAGATCTGCTCCTGTGTTTTTGGCCCACAATAACTGAAGTGTGAACTTACCCTTACTCATAGACTCACACTCCCCATCCACTCTCGGCTTATTGAGTTTTCTTCTATAAAAAGGCAGCATCAAGTGGACAGGAGAGCTTAAAGGAAATGTGTCACCAAAAATGTTATCTCCCAGTTAATACTAGATAGTAACATCTCTTTTTTTCTGATCGGTTTTAAATTTGCGGATTGTAATATTTTTTTTTATTCCGTTTCCTGAGCATGATTATGGAGGCGGCCATCTGAGCTGTTCTTAACAGCATTTAGAGAGCAGTAAGAAAGTTGCTTTACGGCAGCCCCATGGGCCATTGACACAAATGGTCAGCAGGAGACCTCATTGACTTACATGGGAAAGTTTTCTAGACATGTTCTGTGATCTGTGCAGAGGTCATTGTACAAAGAAAGAATAGATGAACTCTGACAATCACCTACTGTGAATGGTGGATCTTGTTTTATCTGTACACAGAGCTGATATCATTACAGGCAGGATTAGAATAAGAACTGTGGTAAAGTGATCTGTACAAGTGGTATCTATTATTAGACATAGTGGCCAGTGCAAAACTGCAGGATTCTCTTATTTTAGTTTAAATATAAAAAAGTGACATGGAAAATTAAAAATAACATAAATCAAAAATTATTTAAAATAGGTTAACCATAAAAAAAAAGTGATTTAAACTGCAGGTCATTTCTGATGACACCTTCCCTTTAAGCCTATATATAAATCAGGACTCCTCTTTGACAGTGCCCGACTCTTCTCCAGTGCACGCTACCAGCATTATATAGTAAGATAAGGGCAGATAAGTGACGGACCATGAAATCAGAGTCTCTCTCACTACTGAGGGCAGCACATGTTCATAACAGGCTCCCTGAATACAGCAGCAATGCAGTTCAAACTCATTGACAGATTCTATTCTCAGAGTGGAGCCAGTCTGGAGATTCTCAGGTTAATTCAAGTATATTAGTAAGTGGTATCTCTTCTATCTTAAACACATTTAGGCTGGGTTCAGACCTGAGCGTCTTTGATATGCGCGTTTAACGCGCGTTTTTGACGCGCGTTTTTGACGAGCGTTTTTTGCAATAGTAAACGCGCGTTTGACGCGCGTTTGTGTGATTGACTGCAATGTCCTATGGACACAAACGCGCGTCAAAACGCCCCAAAGAAGCTCAAGTACTTGTTTGAGCGTAGGGCGTTTTACAGCGCGTTTTTCAGCGCTGTAAAACGCTCAAGTGAGAACCAGGGCCATAGGGAAGCATTGGTTTTCATGTGTTGAGCGTTTTACAGCGCGTTTGAACGCGTTGTAAAACGCTCAAGTGTGAACCCAGCCTTAAACATCATTTTTCGAGCTGGACAACCTTTTTTTTTTTTAAAATGACCCTTCCCCATAGTTTACCTGTAGTCTGCTCTGTATCGGCAGCACCTTCTTTACCTTCACCAAGATTTTCCACCAAGACATTGAAGAGTACATTTAAATCATCCTGACTCAATGAGACCTTAAAAAAAAGATATAAATTATTACAATGGATTTTCACTACACATTTCCAAACTGGTACTTTTTCACATGGGAAGGGATTGCGGTTAGATATACCGGTATACCTTTAGTATAGTAATCCCCTCTAAATGCAGAAATGAAGTTACGGCAGAGTCACAAGCAAGACTTCTAGAGACAAATGCCACACAAAAATGAAATACGATGGAGAAAGCCACCTCCATGCGAAAGTGGATACATACGGAGGTACATTATGCTTATAAACCTGAGCCCTGTTCTGACAGCAATGGGGTTTCTACCCAGCTCTCAGTACTAACAAAGTTACCGTTTAAGGGTACTTTCACACTAGCGTTTTTGTTTTCCGGTATTGAGTTCAGTCACAGGAGCTCAATACTTGCGACCCTAGTAGCTGTAATTGCAGCCCTATACTGTACATTACCCCAACTCCCCTGACGAAGCCGCCTCGCGGCGAAACATGTCGGGTGGGGTAGTGATGGTTCATATATTTTAGGCAGGTTACAGTATAGTGCTGCAATTACAGCTACTAGGGTCACAAGTTTTGTCCAGCTCAGCAGATACCAAGTACATGTCAGCAGGCCAACAGCTTCGGTCTCCCTGTGTCTTAGATGTGTGAATGAATGATGGATGTCTGTTATACAGGAATACAAGAATACATTTCACCCACTAGAATAGGAACCCTGATATATAAAGGACCTAAAGGGACACCACCAATTCACCATTTGAGAGCACACCACAGTGTACTACACCTGGGGAGTTGTGGTGGTGCTGCTGCATATCCTCCCAAGGGGTAGCACCATCACTCTCTTAGTATCGTGCACTTGATATTTAACTATTTGTGAGGTAAATGACCTCCTAAATAGAGTGCAGAGCAAGCGACAGCGACCATATTAACCACCTCAGCCCCCAGTGCTTAAACACCCTGAAAGACCAGGCCACTTTTTACACTTCTGACCTACACTACTTTCACCGTTTATTGCTCGGTCATGCAACTTACCACCCAAATGAATTTTACCTCCTTTTCTTCTCACTAATAGAGCTTTCATTTGGTGGTATTTCATTGCTGCTGACATTTTTACTTTTTTTGTTATTAATCGAAATTTAACGATTTTTTTGCAAAAAAATGACATTTTTCACTTTCAGTTGTAAAATTTTGCAAAAAAAACGACATCCATATATAAATTTTGCTCTAAATTTATTGTTCTACATGTCTTTGATTAAAAAAAAATGTTTGGGTAAAAAAAAATGGTTTGGGTAAAAGTTATAGCGTTTACAAACTATGGTACAAAAATGTGAATTTCCGCTTTTTGAAGCAGCTCTGACTTTCTGAGCACCTGTCATGTTTCCTGAGGTTCTACAATGGCCAGACAGTACAAACACCCCACAAATGACCCCATTTCGGAAAATACACACCCTAAGGTATTCGCTGATGGGCATAGTGAGTTCATAGAACTTTTTATTTTTTGTCACAAGTTAGCGGAAAATGATGATTTTTTTCTTTTTTTTCTTACAAAGTCTCATATTCCACTAACTTGTGACAAAAAATAAAAACTTCCATGAACTCACTATGCCCATCACGAAATACCTTGGGGTCTCTTCTTTCCAAAATGGGGTCACTTGTGGGGTAGTTATACTGCCCTGGCATTCTAGGGGCCCAAATGTGTGGTAAGGAGTTTGAAATCAAATTCTGTAAAAAATGACGAGTGAAATCCGAAAGGTGCTCTTTGGAATGTGGGCCCCTTTGCCCACCTAGGCTGCAAAAAAGTGTCACACATCTGGTATCTCCGTATTCAGTAGAAGTTGGGGAATGTGTTTTGGGGTGTCTTTTTACATATACCCATGCTGGGTGAGATAAATATCTTGGTCAAATGCCAACTTTGTATAAAAAAATGGGAAAAGTTGTCTTTTGCCAAGATATTTCTCTCACCCAGCATGGGTATATGTAAAATGACACCCCAAAACACATTCCCCACCTTCTCCTGAGTACGGAGATACCAGATGTGTGACACTTTTTTGCAGCCTAGGTGGGCAAAGGGGCCCATATTCCAAAGAGCACCTTTCGGATTTCACTCGTCATTTTTTACAGAATTTGATTTCAAACTCCTTACCACACATTTGGGCCCCTAGAATGCCAGGGCAGTATAACTACCCCACAAGTGACCCCATTTTGGAAAGAAGAGACCCCAGGGTATTCGCTGATGGGCATAGTGAGTTCATGGAAGTTTTTATTTTTTGTCACAAGTTAGTGGAATATGAGACTTTGTATGAAAAAAAAAAAAAATCATCATTTTCCACTAACTTGTGACAAAAAATAAAAAATTCTAGGAACTCGCCATGCCCCTCACGGAATACCTTGGGGTGTCTTCTTTCCAAAATGGGGTCACTTGTGGGGTAGTTATACTGCCCTGGCATTTTCCAGGGGCCCTAATGTGTGGTAAGTAGGTAAATGACCAGTGAAATCCGAAAGGTGCTCTTTGGAATGTGGGCCCCTTTGCCCACCTAGGCTGCAAAAAAGTGTCACACATCTGGTATCGCCGTATTCAGGAGACGTTGGGGAATGTGTTTTGGGGTGTCTTTTTACATATACCCATGCTGGGTGAGAGAAATATCTTGGCAAAAGACAACTTTTTCCATTTTTTTATACAAAGTTGGCATTTGACCAAGATATTTATCTCACCCAGCATGGGTATATGTAAAATGACACCCCAAAACACATTGCCCAACTTCTCCTGAGTACGGCGATACCAGATGTGTGACACTTTTTTGCAGCCTAGATGCGCAAAGGGGCCCAAATTCCTTTTAGGAGGGCATTTTTAGACATTTGGATACCAGACTTCTTCTCACGCTTTGGGGCCCCTAGAATGCCAGGGCAGTATAAATACCCCACATGTGACCCCATTTTGGAAAGAAGACACCCCAAGGTATTCAATGAGGGGCATGGCGAGTTCATAGAAATTTTTTTTTTTGGCACAAGTTAGCGGAAATTGATATTTTTTATTTTTTTCTCACAAAGTCTCCCGTTCCGCTAACTTGGGACAAAAATTTCAATCTTTCATGGACTCAATATGCCCCTCACGGAATACCTGGGGGTGTCTTCTTTCCGAAATGGGGTCACATGTGGGGTATTTATACTGCCCTGGCATTCTAGGGGCCCTAAAGCGTGAGAAGAAGTCTGGAATATAAATGTCTAAAAAATTTTACGCATTTGGATTCCGTGAGGGGTATGGTGAGTTCATGTGAGATTTTATTTTTTGTCACAAGTTAGTAGAATATGTGACTTTGTAAGAAAAAAAAAAAAATTCCGCTAACTTGGGCAAAAAAAAAGACTGAATGCAGCCTTACAGAGGGGGGGGGATCAATGACAGGGGGGTGATCAATGACAGGGGGGGTGATCAATGACAGGGGGGTGATCAGGGAGTCTATATGGGGTGATCACCCAACTGTCATTGATCACCCCCCTGTAAGGCTGCATTCAGACGTCCGTATGATTTTTACGGATCCGATCAGTCTATCAGTGGATCCGTAAAAATCATGCGGACATCTGAATGGAGCTTTACAGGGGGGTGATCAATGACAGGGGGGTGATCAGGGAGTCTATATGGGGTGATCACCCAACTGTCATTGATCACTCCCCTGTAAGGCTGCATTCAGACGTCCGTATGATTTTTACGGATCCGATCAGTCTATCAGTGGATCCGTAAAAATCATGCGGACATCTGAATGGAGCTTTACAGGGGGGTGATCAATGACAGAGGGGTAATCAATGACAGGGGGGTGATCAGGGAGTCTATATGGGGTGATCACCACAGTCATTGATCACTCCCCTGTAAGGCTGCATTCAGACGTCCGTATGATTTTTACGGATCCGATCAGTCTATCAGTGGATCCGTAAAAATCATGCGGACATCTGAATGGAGCTTTACAGGGGGGTGATCAATGACAGGGGGGTGATCAGGGAGTCTATATGGGGTGATCACCTCCGTCATTTATCACTCCCCTGTAAGGCTGCATTCAGACGTCCGTATGATTTTTACGGATCCGATCAGTCTATCAGTGGATCCGTAAAAATCATGCGGACATCTGAATGGAGCTTTACAGGGGGGTGATCAATGACAGGGGGGTAATCAATGACAGGGGGGTAATCAATGACAGGGGGGTAATCAATGACAGGGGGGTGATCAGGGAGTCTATATGGGTTGATCAGGGGTGATCAAGGGCTAATAAGGGGTTAATAAGTGACCGGGGGGGGGGGGTGTAGTGTAGTGTAGTGGTGCTTGGTGCTACTTTACTGAGCTACCTGTGTCCTCTGGTGGTCGATCCAAACAAAGGGGACCACCAGAGGACCAGGTAGCAGGTATATTAGACGCTGTTATCAAAACAGCGTCTAATATACCTGTTAGGGGTTAAAAAAATCACATCTCCAGCCTGCCAGCGAACGATCGCAGCTGGCAGGCTGGAGATCCACTCGCTTACCTTCCGATCCTGTGAACGCGCGCGCCTGTGTGCGCGCGTTCACAGGAAATCTCGCGTCTCGCGAGAGGACGCACCGGCGCGTCCACCCAGAACAACAGGACCGCCGCAAAGACGCAATCCTGCGTACGGCGGTCCTGAGGAGGTTAAGATATCCAGCATTTGATTTTAGCCCGAATCTGTAGCCTGATAAATTTTAAATCACCTTCTAGTAATATCCTCTCTGAAAAAAAAAAAAAAAAAAGTGTAAACAATAAAGTTTGAAGTTTTAATACATATATAGGACCCCTAAAAGGATTGTTTGGTCAGTTGATCGTGTTTTGACTTTTGCTATAGTATCCTAAGGGTCCTATAAAGGACCAAACCTGGTAGTCTGACAAATGCAATCAGTTTGCGTCTGGATTGCCGGATCCGGCAGGTAGTTCCGGCATCCTCCGCCACAAGTGTAAAAGTACCCTAACATCAAAAACATGTTGGCAAAATGAGGGCAATGTGTATTTAGCTGGAAAGCAATTACATTATTGCTGGCTTCTGTAATTACTTACATCCATTGTATTTAGATGTCCTTTCACTTCCAAAATAGGAACATCATGGTACCATGTAGCTGCAAGGTTGCGATTTACAGACAAACACAGATTGATTGGGTGGAGGATCTGTATGTCTGACTGGGCTGAACTTGTATGCAGGACTTCCCTACAATGAAAAAGTTGAGCAAAAAAGTTGATTTTGAAGCAAATTTATCAGACTCTTCAGTATGCCGTCTTATGATTTGATTATTCATTTTAAAAGTACAGTATTTTTTTTTTGTATGACTATGTTTAGATCTGCTACAGGAGGTCCACTGTGGAAAAATAGGGCAGTGTTATTTTTTTCCAGCAACATAGACACCTTAGCACACAGACCCTGTTATAAGTCAATCACTTCACTGTGGTCTCCGTTACCAATGAAACCATGCCCGAGATGCGAGCATGCATTCACATATACATTATAAGAGTAAACTATAACCTGTCAGATACTAGATCAATTTCTGCAGCACGGGATAGCACAATCATCTAAACATTAATAACCCCTTCAGGACCTTGCGATTTTCAGTTCTTTGCATTTTAGTTTTTACTACCTACATTTGTTTTTACTATATACGGTACATTGTTTTTTTGCTGGACAAATTACTATTTACTGTTGCATATGTAGTGGGAAGTTGGATTTTTTTTTTGAAAGGGCGTGGAATTGGAAAAATAAATGCAAATATCCCAGTCAGTTTTGTTTTTATTGCGTTCCCTACGCCGCTAAAACTGACTTGGGTCAGTACGATTACAGAGATACCACATTTATATTGTTTCTCTTGTGCTTTAATAATGAAAATAATAATAAAAAAACTTTGGATTTTTTTCTTTTAGTCACTGTATTCTGACCCCCATAACTTATTTATAGTTACAGTGGATATAAAAAGTCTACACAGCCCTGTTAAAATGTCAGGTTTCTGTGCTGTAAAAAAATGAGACAAAGAAATCATTTCAGAACTTTTTCCACCTTTAAATGTGACCTATAAACTGTTCAACTCAATTGAAAAACAAAGTAAAATCCTTTAGGTGGAGGGAAGAAAAAAAATATAAAAATAAAATATGGTTGCATAAAAGTGTGCACACCCTTAACCCCTTAAGGACACGGCCATTTTTTGCAAATCTGACCAGTGTCACTTTAAGTGCTGATAACTTTAAAATGCTTTGACTTATCCAGGCCGTTCTGAGATTGTTTTTTCGTCACATATTGTACTTCATGACACTGGTAAAATGAAGTCAAAAAAATAATTTTTTTTTTCACCAAAAAATACCTAATTTAACAAAAATTTGGAAATATTAGCAAATTTCAAAGTTTCAGTTTCTCTACTTCTGTAATACATAGTAATACCCCTAAAAATTGTGATGACTTAACATTCACCATATGTCTACTTCATGTTTGAATTATTTTGGGAATGATATTTTATTTTTTGGGGATGTTACAAGGCTTAGAAGTTTAAAAGCAAATCTTGAAATTTTTCAGAAATTTACAAAAACCCAATTTTTAGGGACCACTACAGCTCTGAAGTCACTTTGCGAGGCTTACATAATAGAAACCACCCAAAAATGACCCCATTCTATAAACTACACCCCTCAAGGTATTCAAAACTGATTTTACAAACTTCGTTAACCCTTTAGGTGTTGCACAAGAGTTATTGGCAAATGGGGATGAAATTTGAGAATTTCATTTTTTTGCCTAATTTTCCATTTTAACCCATTTTTTCCACTAACAAAGCAAGGGTTAACAGCCAAACAAGACTGTATCTTTATTGCCCTGACTCTGCCGTTTACAGAAACATCCCATATGTGGCCGTAAACTACTGTACGGCCACACAGCGGGGCGTAGAGTGAAAGGTGCGCCATATGGTTTTTGGAAGGCAGGTTTTGCTGGACTGGTTTTTTGACACCATGTCCCATTTGAAGCCCCCCTGATGCAACCCTAGAGGAGAAACTCCATAAAAGTGACCCCATCTAAGAAACTACACCCCTCAAGGTATTCAAAACTGATTTTACAAAGTTTGTTAACCCTTTAGGTGTTGCACAATATTTAATGGAAAATAGAGATACAATTTCAAAATTTCACTTTTTTGGCAGATTTTCCATTTTAATATTTTTTTTCCAGTTACAAAGCAAGGGTTAACAGCCAAACAAAACTCATTATTTATGGCCCTGATTCTGTAGTTTACAGAAACACCCCATATGTGGTCGTAAACTGCTGTTCGGGCACAAGGCAGGGCGCAGAAGGAAAGGAACGCCATACGGTTTTTGGAAGGCAGGATTTTGCTGGACTGTTTTTTTTGACACCATGTCCCATTTGAAGCCCCCCTGATGCACCCCTAGAGTAGAAACTCCAAAAAAAGTGACCCCATTTTAGAAACTACGGGATAGGGTGGCAGTTTTGTTGGTACTAGTTTAGGGTACATATGATTTTTGGTTGCTCTATATTACACTTTTTGTGCGGCAAGGTAACAAGAAATAGCTTTTTTGGCACCGTTTTTTTTTTTTGTTATTTACAACATTCATCTGACAGGTTAGATCATGTGGTAATTTTATAGAGCAGGTTGTCACGGACGCGGAGATACCTAATATGTATACAATTTTTTTTATTTATGCAAGTTTTACACAATGAATTTTGTTTGTTTCTTTAAAAGAAGAAAAACTGCTACAAGAGGACATAGTTTTAAATTAGAGGGGCAAAAGTTTAAAAGTAATATCAGGAAGTATTACTTTACTGAGAGAGTAGTGGATGCATGGAATAGCCTTCCTGCAGAAGTGGCAGCTGCAAATACAGTGGAGGAGTTTAAGCATGCATGGGATAGGCATAAGGCCATCCTTCATATAAGATAGGTCTAGGGGCTATCCATAGTATTCAGTATATTGGGCAGACTAGATGGGCCAAATGGTTCTTATCTGCCGACACATTCTATGTTTCTATGTTTTAAAACAAAAAAAAGTTTTAGTGTCTCCATAGTCTAAGAGCCATAGTTTTTTCAGTTTTTAGGCGATTATCTTAAGTAGGGTCTCATTTTTTGCGGGATGAGATGACGGTTTTATTGGCACTATTTTGGGGTTGGTATGACTTTTTGATCGCTTGCTATTACACTTTTTGTGACGTAAGATGACAAAAAATTGCTTTTTTTACACTTTTTTTTTTTTTTACGGTGGTCATCTGAGGGGTTACGTCATGTGATATTTTTATAGAGCCGGTCGATACGGACGCGGCGATACCTAATATGTATACTTTTTTTTTTATTTATGTAAGTTTTACACAATGATTTCATTTTGGAAAAAAAAATTAAAAAATCATGTTTTAGTGTTTCCATAGTCTAAGAGCCATAGTTTTTTCAGTTTTGGGGCGATTATCTTGGGTAGGGTATGATTTTTGCGGGATGAGATGACGGTTTGATTGTTACAATTTTGGCGTACATACGACTTTTTTGATCACTTTTATTACCTTTTTTGGGAAGTAAGGTGGGCAAAATTTCAATTTCATCATAGTTTATTTTTTATTTTTATGGCGTTCACCGTTCGGGTAAAGTAACATGACCGTTTTATAGATCAGGTCGTTACGGACGCGGCGATACCAAACATGTGTAGGGAATTTTTTTTTTTTTTCCATTTTTAATCAGTGATAAATGTGTTGATTTTTACTTTATTTTCACTTTCTTTTTGACCCAGACCCACTTGGTTCTTGAAGATCCAGTGGGTCTGATGTCTGTATAATACAGTACAATATATATTGTACTGTACTGTATTTTACACTTTGTCTGAACAGATCTATGCCTTTTAGCACAGATCTGTTCAGCACCATGGACAGCAGGACGCCTGAGAAGGCATCCTGTTGCCATGGGAACCTTCCCAGTCTGCTCAGTAGTGGTCAGAACTTCGCAGACGGGGAAGGGTAAGGACGGGGCTGTCGGGGGGCTGTCTGGGGGCTCTCTCCCTCTCCATCGGGGGGCTGCAAAGGCACAGCAGCCCCCCGATGGGAAAGGGAGGGAGCTCCCTGCGCTGTTAACCTTTTCCATACAGCGGTCCGTACGGACCGCGGTATGGAAAGGGATAAACGGCTGACATCGCAGCACAGATGTCAGCCGTTTATACCAGGGTGCCAGCAATGTGCTGGCACCCTGGTATACCCACTAGACGCCAACGATTATTCAAGGGGAGGCGTGGGGGGGGATCGCGATCCCGCCTGCTGCACCTCCCACCGGGCTAAAATCACTCAGGGGTGCAGGAGGGGGACACAGATATATTTTAGGAATACTAAAGTTTCTGATCCCCGCGGTCAGGGACCGCGGGGATCAGAAACTGCAGAAATCGCAGGTCTGAATTGACCTGCGGTTTGCCGCGATCGCCGACATGGGGGGGTCACGGGACCCCCCCCGCGCATTTAGCCTAGGTGCCTGCTCAATGATTTGAGCAGGCACCGGGTTCCGATCACCGCCTGCCTGTCGGCAGTGATCGGAACCATACATGACGTACCGGTACGTCATGTGTCCTTAAGTACCAGGACATCATGACGTACCGGTACGTTATGTGTCCTTAAGAGGTTAAAGAGGACCTTTCATCGGTCCAAACATTGTGAACTAAGTATCATTATCTGTACAGCGGCGCCCAGGGATCTCACTGCACTTACTATTATCCCTGGGCGCTGCTCCGTTCTCCTGCTATGCCCTCCGGTATGTTCAGTCACTGGGTTATAGTAGGAGGAGACTGCCCTTGTTCTCCTGGGCGTCTTCTTCTCCCAGGCTGTAGCGCTGGCCAATCGCAGCGCAGAGCTCACAGCCTGGGAGGTTTTTTTCTCCCAGGCTGTGAGCTCTGCGCTGCGATTGGCCAGCGCTACAGCCTAGGAGAAGGAGACGCCCAGGAGAACAAGTGCAGTCTCCTCCTACTATAACCAAGTGACCGAACATACCGGAGGGCATAGCGGCAGAACGGAGCGGCGCCCAGGGATAATAGTAAGTGTAGTGAGATCCCTGGGCGCCGCTGTACAGATCATGATACTTAGTTCACAATGTTTGGACCGAATAAAGGTCCTCTTTAAACTAATACTTTGCTGAAGCACCTTTTGATTTTATTACAGTACTCTGTCTTTTTGGGGTATGAGACTATCAGCATGGCACATTTTGACTTGGCAAGATTTGCCTACTCTTTGCAAAAACACTCCAAATCTGTCAGATTGCGAGGGCATCTCCTGTGCACAGCCCTCTTCAGATCACCCCACAGATTTTCAATCAGATTCAGGTCTGGGCTCTGGCTGGGCCATTCCAAAACTTTAATCTTCTGGAGAAGCCATTCCTTTGTCGATTTGGATTTATGCTTTCGGTCGTTGTCATGCTGAAAGATGAAGTTCCTCTTCATGATCAGGTTTCTAGCAGAAGCCTGAAGGTTTTGTGCCAATATTGACTGGTATTTGGAACTGTTCATAATTCCCTCTAGCTTAACTAAGGCCCCAGTTCCAGCTGAAGAAAAACAGCCCCAAAGCATGATGCTGCCACCACCATGCTTCACTGTGGGTATGGTGTTCTTTTGGTGATGTGCAGTGTTGTTTTTGCGCCTAACATATCTTTTGGAATTATGGCCAAAAAGTTCAACCTTGGTTTCATCAGACCATAACACCTTTTCCCACATGCTATTGGGAGACTTCAGATGTGTTTTTGCAAAATGTAGCCTGGCTTGGATGTTTTTCTTCGTAAGAAAAGGATTTCGTCTTGCCACTCTACCCCATAGCCCAAACATATGAAGAATACGGGAGATTGTTGTCACATGTACCACACAGCCAGTACTTGCCAGATATTCCTGCAGCTCCTTTAATGTTGAGGTAGGCCTCTTGGTAGCCTCCCAGACCAGTTTTCTTCTCGTCTTTTCATCAATTTTGGAGGGACGTCCAGTTCTTGGTAATGTCCCTGTTGTGCCATATTTTCTCCAATTGATGAGGACTGTCTTCACTGTGTTCCATGGTATATCTAATGCCTTGGAAATTCTTTTGTACCGTTTTCCTTACTGATACCTTTTAACAATGAGATCCCTCTGATGCTTTGGAAGCTCTCTGTGGACCATGGCTTTTGCTGTGGAATGTTACTAAGAAAATTTCAGGAAAGACCAACTAAAGCAGCTGAACTTTATTTGGGGTTAATCAGAGGCACTTTAACATGATGGCAGGTGTATGCTGACTCCTATTTAACATGATTTTGAATGTGATTGCTTAATTCTTAACACCGCTACAGTTATAAGAGGGTGTGCACACTTATGCAACATTATTTTATTTTTTTCTTCCCTCTACCTAAAAGATTTCAGTTTGTTTTTCAATTGAGCTGTACAGTTTATAGGTCACATTAAAGATGGAAAATGTTCTGAAATTATTTATCTTTGTCTCATTTATTTACAGCACAGAAACCTGACATTTTAACAGGGGTGTGTAGACTTTTTATATCCACTGTATATCTATAGAGCTGTGTAAGGGTTCATTTTTGTGAGAAAATCAAAAATGATATCAATAAACTATAGAGTGTGTATTACTTTCACCACTTTTTTTTGGGGGGGGGGGGGGGGGGGGCTGACGAAAAATCAGTCATTCTGATATTTTTTTATGCCGTCCACCATATGAGATAAAAAAAATTATATTTGACGCAGAACAGGGGAATATTCTTTGGTTTCATAAGCCCTTTTCTTTGCAATAAAGGCAGAGTATTAACAAAATGTATAAAATATCTTTAAGGGTACTTTCACACTTGCGTCAAAGGATTCCGGCATTTGTCAGACGGATCCGGATGCGGATCAGTGTGACAAATGCATTGAAATATCCGTCTCTCTGGTGTCATCTGAAAAAACGGATCCGGTATTCATTTTTTTTCACAGATTTAAAAGGTCTGCGAATGCGCGGACCGGAAGAACAGATCTGTCAATGTGGCAATTTTAATGTCGGATCCTGCACTAAAACCTTTCAATAGAAATGAATACCGGATCCAGGATTTCTGGCCGGAGAGAAAAATGCAGCATGCTGCGGTATTTTCTCCGGCCAAAAAATGTAAGAGGGACTGAACTGATGCATACTGAACGGAATACTCTCCATTCAGAATGAATTAGGACAAAACTGATCAGTTTTTTTTCAATATTGAGCTCTTACAGCGGAACTCAATACCGGAAAAGAAAAACGCTAGTGTGAAAGTACCGAAACAGCAGAGTCCTTTTAGGACTTAAATTATAAAGGGTGTTTCAAAAGTAAGGAAACACCTATATGAAATAAAATAATTTGGCAGACAGGCAAAACCTACTAGGCCAGGTAACTAACACGGTAACTCTCTTGGATTCAACTTCAGTTTATAAATGGGTAGGTGTATGTGTGACACATTAAACTAGTAGAGAATTTCACCAAAAAACAAGTGTGTTTTTTTATTGTGGAAAATTTTTAACCAGAGCAACACAGTTTGGCATCTGCAAAGACTGGGCACATGACCAGGCATTGACACCCTGATTGTGCCTGTCAACTTCCTTCCCAACCATTTTAAATAGGTATTCCCATCTTAAGAAATGATGGCAGTGTTCGGACCAGGTCATCACTAAAACAGCAGCAGCGGGGCATCAGTGAGGTGAGTATAAGGTCATTAACAATTTTAGGCTATCAAACAAAATGGAGATGAAATAAAAAAAACAATATATAGCTTTCAGTTATACTTCTCCAATCCATATCTGGTTGTGGCTAAAACAGCTAACTATTGCAGGAAAAAAAATATACCAAAAATGCAAGGCTCGTTTGAGACCATCATAAAAATTTATCACAAAAGGAACTACCGTGTAACCTTTCACCATCTGTTGAGGTGCCAACACACCTTCAATAGCTGTCACCAAGACAGCAATCTCTCCCAACACCCTGATATACACAATGGAGTAGTTTTATCAAAACTGATTTAAAGGAAAACTGGCTTAGTTGCCCATCACAACCAACCAGATTACACCTTTCATTTTTCAGATCTAATTTGGAAAATGAAAGGTGGAGTCTGATTTGTTGCTATGGGCCACTAAGACAGTTTTCCTTTACACCAGTTTGATAAATCTCCCCCATTGTGTTTTCAATGGGGAAGAGGAGAAACCTGCTATCAGACACCTCTGGCGGTGGCTTATCTCCAGGAAGAACAAAAGAATCGGGCGAAGAAATTCAACTTTCCAATCATTCTCTCCCCCTCCATCCATACATATTAAATGGTCACCTGATCCTGCAAAAATGGTGGGTATGGCTGACAATACACGAATGTGTATGGGGGACTTTTAGTTGAACAAAACCTAAGCGATCATATGGAAAGAGAAGATATAAACTAGAAAAGTTTGCCAACTCTTATTGAGAAGGAGACCACTTACCGTGACAACTTGAAATGGGTGAGATTTAAAGTCATACAGTCTATAATAGGGGGAATTGGGTGGCTTTCAGAAGACACTAGGCTAAAAGCGTTGTGTATTTTCAGTAAGCCCAGATCAGCCACTATGGCATTGTTCGATATGGAAGACTGGGGGATTACTATGACTGGAGCTTTGAGGTCAATATCCATTAATAGTCGAAAACTCCGCTCGGCCAAATCCTTCACACTGGTGGCTGCACGTTGCGCTGCATGTGCTGTGGCTGCACTCACTTTTTCTTTTGCCATCTGGAAGTTGTTTAGGAAGTCCTAAGGAAAAACAAGAGTATAGAAGAGAAATGAGTAGGAATGAATCCACCAAAGACTACCAAAGCAAAGAAGCACACAAAGCCCAAAATGTGTATCCCCTTGACCTCCTGAAAGTACTGTACAATATATTAATAAGTAACAGAAATGAGTATGTGACATAATCAGAAGCAATGATCTTACTCATATGTTTGCTTACATGGCAATGGTCAGGTACACTGTCTGACTGGGAGCCGCTAGTCTAATTAATGCACACTAATGACAAACAAATGGCAATGTCTCAGTGGATGAACAAACGTAACACTAGCGAGGCCGCAGTGAGGCTGGGAAGAGTGTGCTGAACACATGGCCCATAATTAGATATTAAAGTGTTTGCTGAGTGCAGGCTATACAGCTCCAGTCAGCTGCGGAAAGCCGGTAAATTCCAGGCACATGATCAACGCATGTGCTACATTGTGCTCGGCACACATCATAATACAATGCGACAATTAGACTCATTTCCGTCTGACAGCTCAGCATGCTTCTTTTCAGTAATAACCTTTATTAACAGACACTTGGGTATTTAGACAGTTTCCTATTTTTTTCACTGCGGCTTTTGTGATTCAGACCTCTGCACAAATACAAACCCAAAATATCTGCAACTTTCCACTCAGGTTAAAATATATACCGTATGTTATCTCCATGTTACGGCTAATGATGACTGAATGAGTCAGTGCTTTATTCCTCTAAAAAGGTGATTGAACAGTCAACTGAAATAACTGGGGGCGTATTGATTAAGATTGGCGTTTCATAGTCGCAATAAGAAGCTGGCTGGTGTAAGACGTCCAAAACTTATTAGACCTCTTAAAAAACTAGGCGCATCTTCTAGCAGCTCATCTACTAGAAAAGCAAATCTATGCCAGCTATAAATTGGCACAGATTTTCACTATACTCAGTCTAGAGGAAAATTATAGCAAATCTGCCATGAAATGGAAGGCCATACATCTCACACTGAATGCTACTCACTTTTAATAAAACTTGCACAGGAAGTGTAAAAATTGAAAAAAAGTCACTTTTTAAATGCAGAATGCGGTTTGCGCAAAAATGTACTACATTTGTATCCATACAACCAATAGTAAGTTTCTCCCAATTGATTTCAACACTTATGAACGAACTTGACATTTTCACACATTTTTGTCATCTTGTATATTAGTCATTAATTTATAGGCAAATGGGGTGAGATCATATTGCTCTCCAATATTTAATATGAACATATCAATGTCAGAGCACTTGACGTGTGTGTGTGTGTGTGTGTGTGTGTGTGGACACGATTTGCGTGTTGCCTGTATACACAAATCACTAGTAACGGCCCATGACATCACTGTCACCAATGATCTGTAAACAGACACAAGCAGGGGAAAATTTTGTGACCGAGTTCAACAGAAGTGCTGTGTTCATGGCTTTTATGGGAAGGAAATTGATTATTTCAGTTCCTAGTTACAGCGTGCAGTGTTCTAGCACAGAATTGGGTCACATTCACACAATAGTGGGAAAAAAACGCTGTTAAAAATTGACACACTGGCAGTTTTTCGTAACCATTTTTCAATCATTTGTGCGTCTGTTTTCTATCCGACTGTCAGTTTTTAACAGCCGTGAAAAACAACCATTAAGGGTCCATTCACACGTCCGTAAGTGTTTTGCGGATCCGCAAAACACGGACACCTGCAATGTGCGATCCGCAATTTGCGGATCCGCACATCAAAGTCACTATAATAGAAAATGCCTTTTCTGGTCCGCAATTGCGGACAAGAATAGGACATGTTCTATTTTTTCCAGGAACGAAATTGCGGATCCTGAAAAAACGGATCCCGGAAAAACGGATGCGGATCCAGGAAATGTGGATTTGCATCCGTCCCAGCCGCATTGAAAGTGAATGGGTCCGCAAATTTGCGAAACGAATGCGGACCCAAATTACGGACGTGTGAATGGACCCTTAAAAGAAATCATTTTTTAAGTTAAAAAACCCCAACCCCTGCAGTGCCTCCAGTATATATACTATGCCTCCCCCCACAGTACTCTCAGTATAAATAATGCATCCAGTGTGCCCCTAGTACTCAGTATAGATATTGGCCCCCAGTGGTGCCCCATACATATATAATGCCCTCGTCTTCCCCCATCCCTGTTAGAAGCAGACAAAAAAAATTATAATAAAAATACTCGCTTCTACCACTTCAACGCACTAGGAAAGTCACTCCTCGAACCCTTGCTATACACTGAATGCAGCATGCACCTAAGTTCGCAACTTTGCAATGTTACAAATTAGATGAGGCGAGTATTTTTTATTCATTTTAATTCTTGAAAGACCCTTGTAGAAATTCTTAACTGCTGTTAGACAGGTGCACATCTGTCTACATGAAAACTGCTGTTGATTTCAATGGGGTCCACCTGGCCATAAAAAAAAAAACTATTTTTTTTTTAAAAGCAGCTATCCACTGGCCGTTAATAAAAAAAAAAAAAACAGCCACATGAATAGTCCAGTAGATTTTAAATGGCTCTGCAAATGGTCATGTGAGGTGTGAATAAAGTCTAATGCTGTCAGTGTGACAACCCAGTCTTGTACTAAGCAGGGAATTTAACCCCTCAAGGACTCAGCCCTATTTCCCCTTAAGGACTTGGCCATTTTTTGTAAATCTGACCAGTGTCACTTTATGTGGTGATAACTTTAAAACGCTTTTACTTATCCAGGCCATTCTGAGATTGTTTTTTCGTCACATATTGTACTTCATAACACTGGTTAAATGGAGTAAAAAAAAAACAATTTTTATTTATAAAAAAAAATAACCAAATTTACCAAAATTTTTGAAAAATTAGCAAATTTCCAAGTTTCAATTTCTCTACTTCTATAATACATAGTAATACCTCCAAAAAAAGCTATTAGTTTACATTCCCCATATGTCTACTTCAAGTTTGGATCATTTTGGGAAAGCCATTTTATTTTTTGGGGACGTTACAAGGCTTAGAAGTTTAGATGCAAATCTTGAAAACTCTTTATTTATTGCCCTGACTCTGCGGTTTACAGAAACACCCGATATGTGGCCGTACACCACTCTACAGCCTCACGTCAGGGCATAGAGGGAAAGGAACGCAGTGTGGTTTTTGGAAGGCAGATTTCGCTGGACTGGTTTATTTACACTATGTCCCATTTGAAGCCCCCTGATGCACCCCTAGAGATGAAACTCCAAAAACGTGACCCCATTTTGGAAACTACGGGATAAGGTGGCAGTTTTTTTGGTACTATTTTAGGGTACATATGATTTTTGGTTGCTCTATATTAAACTTTTTGTGAAGCAAAGTAACAAAAAATAGAAATTCTGAAATTTTATCTCCATTTGCCATTAACTCTTGTGGAACACTTAAAGAGTTAACAAAGTTTGTAAAATCAGTTTTGAACACCTTGAGGGGTGTAGTTTCTTAAATGGGGTCACTTTTTGGAGTTTCTACTCTAGGGGTGCATCAGGGGGGCTTCAAATGGGACATTGTGTCAAAAAACAAGTCCAGCTAAAACTGCCTTCCAAAATCCATATGGCATTCCTTTACTTCTGCGTCCTGCTGTGTGCCCGTACAGAGGTTTACGACCACATATGGGGCGTTTCTGTAAACTAAAGAATCAGGGCAATAAATATTGAGTTTTGTTTGGCTGTTAACCCTTGCTTTGTTACGGAAAAAAAATTGATTAAAATGGAAAATTTGCCAAAAAAGACCTGTTTTGGCACAGTTTTTATTTTTTATTATTTACAACGTTTATCTGACAGATTAGATCATGTACTATTTTTATAGAGCCGGTTGTTACGGATGCAGGGATACCTAATATGTTTACCTTTTTACATTTATTTAAGTTTTACACAATAATATCCTTTTTGAAACAAAAAAAATCATTTTAGTGTCTCCATAGTCTGAGAGCCATAGTTTTTATTTTTTGGGCCATTGTCTCATATAGGGTCTAATTTTTTGCAGGATGAGATGACTGTTTTAATGGTATGATTTTGGGGTGCATATACCTTTTTGATCGCTTGCTATTAGACTTTTTGTGATGTAAGGTGACAAAATTATGGCTTTTTTTACACCATTTTTATTTTTACGTTGTTCACCTGAGGGGTTAGATCATGTGATATTTTTATAGAGCAGGTTCTTACGGACACGGCAATACCCAATATGTGTACCTTTTTTTATTTATTAAGGTTTTACACAATAATATTTTTTAAACCAAAAAAACTTGTTTTAGTGTCTCCATAGTCTGAGAGCCATAGTTTTTTTTATTTTTTGGGCCATTGTTTCATGTAGGGGCTAATTTTTTGCGGGATGAGACGACTGTTTGAATTGTACTATTTTGACGTACATACGACTTTTTTCATCACTTTTATTACCTTTTTTGGAAGTATGGTGAGCAACATTTTTATTTCATCATAGTTTTTATTTTCTATGGCGTTCACCGTGCGGGGAATGTAACATGACCGTTTTATAGATCGGGTCGTTACGGAAGAGGTGATATATAAAATGTCTAGGGAATTTTTTTTTTAACCCCTTAAGGACCGGGCTCATTTTCACCTTAAGGACCAGGCCATTTTTTGCAAATCTGACCAGTGTCACTTTAAGTGCTCATAACTTTAAAACGCTTTGACTTATCCAGGCCATTCTGAGATTGTTTTTTCGTCACATATTGTACTTCATGACACTGGTAAAATGAAGTCAAAAAAATTATTTTTTTTGCACAAAAAAATACCTAATTTACCAAAAATTTGAAAAAAATTAGCAAATTTCAAAGTTTCTGTTTCTCTACTTCTGTAATACATAGTAATACCCCAAAAAATTGTGATGACTTTACATTCCCCATATGTCTACTTCATGTTTGAATTGTTTTGGGAATGATATTTTATTTTTTGGGGATGTTATAAGGCTTAGAAGTTTAGAAGCAAATCTTGAAATTTTTCAGAAATTTACAAAAACTCAATTTTTAGCGACCAGTTCAGGTCTGAAGTCACTTTGCGAGGCTTACATAATAGAAACCACCCAAAAATGACCCCATCTAAGAAACTACACCCCTCAAGGTATTCAAAACTGATTTTGCATACATTGTTAACCCTTTAGGTGTTGCACAAGAGTTATTGGCAAATGGGGAGGAAATTTGAGAATTTCATATTTTTGTCAAATTTTTCATTTTAACCCATTTTTTCCACTAACAAAGCAAGGGTTAACAGCCAAACAAGATTGTATCTTTATTGCCCTGACTCTGCCGTTTACAGAAACACCCAATATGTGGCCGTAAACTACTGTACGGCCACACAGCGGGGCGTAGAGTGAAAGGTGCACCATATGGTTTTTGGAAGGCTGATTTTTATGGACTGGTTTTTTGACACCATGTCCCATTTGAAGCCCCCTGATGCACCCCAAGAGGAGAAACTCCCTAAAAGTGACCCCATCTAAGAAACTACACCCCTCAAGGTATTCAAAACTGATTTTACATACGTCGTTAACCCTTTAGGTGTTGCACAAGAGTTATTGGCAAATGGGGATGAAATTTGAGAATTTCATTTTTTTGCCTAATTTTCAATTTTAACCCATTTTTTCCACTAACAAAGCAAGGGTTAACAGCCAAACAAGATTGTATCTTTATTGCCCTGACTCTGCCGTTTACAGAAGCACCCCATATGTGGCCGTAAACTACTGTACGGGCACACAGTAGGGCGTAGAGTGAAAGGTGCGCGGTTTGGTTTTTGGAAGCCAGATTTTGCTGGACTGGTTTTTTGACACCATGTCCCATTTGAAGCCCCCCTGATGCACCCCTAGAGTAGAAACTCCATAAAAGTGACCCCATCTAAGAAACTACACCCCTCAAGCTATTCAAAACTGATTTTACAAACTTTGTTAACCCTTTAGGTGTTGCACAAGATTTAATGGAAAATAGAGACACAATTTCAAAATTTCACATTTTTGGCAGATTTTCCATTTTAATATTTTTTTTCCAGTTACAAAGCAAGGGTTAACAGCCAAACAAAACTCATTATTTATGGCCCTAATTCTGTAGTTTACAGAAACACCCCATATGTGGTCGTAAACCGCTGTACGGGCACACGGCAGGGCGCAGAAGGAAAGGAATTCCATACGGTTTTTGGAAGGCAGGTTTTGCTGGACTGTTTTTTTTGACACCATGTCCCATTTGAAGCCCCCCTGATGCACCCCTAGAGTAGAAACTCCAAAAAAGTGACCCCATTTTAGAAACTACGGGATAGGGTGGCAGTTTTGTTGGTACTAGTTTAGGGTACATATGATTTTTGGTTGCTCTATATTACACTTTTTGTGCAGCAAGGTAACAAGAAATAGCTTTTTTGGCACGTTTTTTTTTTTTGTTATTTACAACATTCATCTGACAGGTTAGATCATGTGGTCATTTTATAGAGCAGGTTGTCGCGGACGCGGCGATACCTAATATGTATACATTTTTTTTTATTTATGTAAGTTTTATACAATAACTTCATTTTTAAAACCAAAAAAATGTTTTAGTGTCTCCATATTCTAAGAGCCATAGTTTTTTCAGTTTTTGGGCGATTATCTTGAGTAGGGTCTCATTTTTTGCGGGATGAGATGACGGTTTGATTGGCACTATTTTGGGGTGCATATGATTTTTTGATCGCTTGCTATTACACTTTTTGTGACGTAAGATGGCAAAAAATGGCTTTTTTTACACTGTTTTTATTTTTATTTTTTTACGGTGGTCATCTGAGGGGTTAGGTCATGTGATATTTTTATAGAGCCGGTCGATACGGACGCGGCGATACCTAATATGTATACTTTTTTTTTATTTATGTAAGTTTTACAGAATGAGTTCATTTTTGAAAAAAAAAAAATCATGTTTTAGTGTCTCCATAGTCTAAGAGCCATAGTTTTTTCAGCTTTTGGGCGATTATCTTGAGTAGGGTCTCATTTTTTGCGGGATGAGATGACGGTTTGATTGGTACTATTTTGGCGTACATGCGACTTTTTTGATCACTTTTATTACCTTTTTTGGGAAGTAAGGTGGGCAAAATTTCAATTTTCTCATAGTTTTTATTTTTTTATTTTTATGGCGTTCACCGTGCGGGGAAAGTAACATGACCATTTTATAGATCGGGTCGTTACGGACGCGGCGATACCTAATATGTGTAGTTTATTTTATTTTTTTAATTTTTATTCAGTGATAAATGTTTTTTTTTTTTATCTTAACTTTTTTCACTTTTTTTTACATTTTTGTGACCCAGACCCACTTGGTTCTTGAAGATCCAGTGGGTCTGGTGTCTGTATAATACAGTACAGTACAATATATTGTTCTGTACTGTATTTTACTTACACTGAACAGATCTGTGCTTTTAGCACAGATCTGTTCAGCACCATGGACAGCAGGACGCCTGAGCAGGCGTCCTGTTGCCATGGGAACCCTCCCCGTCTGCTCAGAACTTCGCAGACGGGGAAGGGTAAGGACGGGGCTGAGGGGGGCTCTCTGGGGGCTCTCTCCCTCTCCATCGGGGGGCTGCAAAGCCACAGCAGCCCCCCGATAGAGAGGGAGGGAGCTCCCTGACCAATGACAGTTAACTTTTTCCATACAGCGGTCCGTACGGACCGCGGTATGGAAAGGGTTAAACGGCTGACATCTTCACAGATGTCAGGCGTTTATACCAGGGTGCCAGCAATGTGCTGGCACCCTGGTATACCCACTAGAAGCCAACGATCGTTCATGGGGAGGCGGGCGGGGGATCGCGATCCCGCCTGCCGCACCGCCCGCCTCCCGCAACGCCCCCACCGCCTGCGACACCCCCCCCGCACCACCCTCCGGCATAAAATCGTGCAGGGGTGCAGGGGGGGGTGAAAAATAATGATTTTAGCCACTCTAAAGTTTCTGATCCCCGCGGTCAGGGACCGCGGGCATCAGAAACTGCAAAAAGCGCAGCAAACCGCAGGTCTGAATTGACCTGCGGTTTGCTGCGATCGCCGATACGGGGGGGTCAAATGACCCCCCCCTGCGTTGTTACGGGATGCCGGCTGAATGATTTCAGCCGGCGTCCCGTTCCGATTAACCCCTGCGGCGCCGGAATTCCGAATTTAAGTCAGGACGTACCTGTACGCCCTTGGTCCTTAAGGACTCGGGAAATAGGGCGTACCGGTACGCCCTGCGTCCTTAAGGGGTTAAATGTTTAATCAGGGATAAATGTATTTTTTATTTTTACTTTTTTTCACTTTAACATTTTTTTTTATCCAGACCCACTTGGTTCTTGAAGATCCAGTGGGTCTGATGTCTGTATAATACAGTACACTAGGGGTGCACCGAAATTCCGGCAGCCGAAAATATCGGCCGAAAATGCACCTAATCCACTTCGGCCGATATTGTTACATATCGGCCGAAAATATGGGGTGTGGGATTTGTCACCCACCATCTGCGGGCGCTGGGCGGGCGGTTTACTTTGTCACTGCATCTTTATTTTACCTTACAATCGTGACGCTCCAGTAACTAACAACTCTGCAGGCAGAGAGGAGGCCGGCGTAACGTCACTTACTCACGTGACGCGCCTGCTCCGCCTCCTTCATTCATAAAGTGGGCGGAGCAGGTGCGTCACGTGAGTAAGTGACGTTACGCCGCCCTCCGCTCTGCCTGCAGAGTTGTTAGTTACTGGAGCGTCACGATTGTAAGGTAAAATAAAGATGCAGTGAGTGATGCTGTGAGCAGCAGGGCCGGGGCTGTTATGGGTAGGGGGATCGGTCTATGGCACTGCTATGGGGAGGGGGGATCTGTGCACTGTTATGGGGAAAGGGATCTGTGCACTGTTATGCCCATAACAGTGCACAGATCCCCCTCTCCATAACAGCGCCACCCACAGATCCCCCTCTCCATAACAGCGCCACCCACAGATCCCCCTCTCCAAAACAGCGCCACCCACAGATCCCCCTCTCCAAAACAGCGCCACCCACAGATCCCCCTCTCCATAGCGCCACCCACAGATCCCCCTCTCCATAACAGCGCCACCCACAGATCCCCCTCTCCATAACAGCGCCACCCACAGATCCCCCTCTCCATAACAGCGCCACCCACAGATCCCCCTCTCCATAACAGCGCCACCCACAGATCCCCCTCTCCATAACAGCGCCACCCACAGATCCCCCTCTCCATAACAGCGCCACCCACAGATCCCCCTCTCCATAACAGCGCCACCCACAGATCCCCCTCTCCATAACAGCACCACCCACAGATCCCCCTCTCCATAACAGCACCACCCACAGATCCCCCTCTCCATAACAGCGCCACCCACAGATGAATTTCATTCATGAAAAAGAATTATTAATAAAATCATTAAAAAAAAAGTATTTTAAAAGTATTTGGGCAAAAAGGCAGTTTCGGTTTCGGTTTTCGGTCAAGGGCATCCTGAATTTTCGGTTTCGGACCAGAATTTTCATTTCGGTGCACCCCTACAGTACACTATATAGTGTACTGCACTGTATTTCACTCACACTTTGTCTGAACAGATCTCTGCCTTTAGCACAGATGTGTTCAGCACCATGGACAGCAGGATGCCTGAGAAGACGTCCTGTTGCCATGGGAACCTTCTCCGTCTGCCACAACTGAGCAGACGGGGAAGGGGAGGGCTCCCTCCCTCTGTCACCCCATCCTGTCCGGGGGCTGCAAAGGCACAACAGCCCCCCGATGGGAGGGAGCTCCCTCCCTCTTCACCACTTTCATACAACGGTCCCTACATCTGCACAGATGTCTGCCGTTTGAATCGGAGTGTCAGCAATGAGCTGACACTCTGATTCAACCGCTCGGCCATCCTGAAAATAAACGGGGGGCAGGCGGAAGATCGCGCACCCGCCCCCCCACACTGCCGCACGCCTCCCGCACTGCACGCAATCCTCCCCCCCCCCGCAGGCACAAAAACACAGAGGGCTGCAGGGGGGGGGTGTTTACTTTCAAAAATATGGGCATTTTGAGGTTTCTGATCCCTGCGGTCACGGACCGGAGGGATCAGAAACTTGCATAAGCGCTAAAAATCGCAGGTCTGAATTGACCTGCGGTTTGTAGTGATCGGCAATGCGCGCGCGGGGGGGGGGGGGTCACAGGGTGCCTGCTGAATGATTTCAACAGGCACCTGCTGAATGATTTCAACAGGCACCCTGTTCCGATCACTGCCGGCCATGCGGCAGTGATCAAAACTACACAGGACGTACCGGTACGCCCTGGGTCCTTAAGGACTCGGGAAACAGGGCGTACCGGTATGTCCCAAGTCCATAAGAGGGTTAAGCATCATGTGTCTCATCTGCTGCACTAAATTTCCTTGGCCGAACACTCTGCCCATGGTTATCAACAGTGGCCATTTCTTTTTGACTCTTCAAAAGAGCTTCACACAGGCAGATACAAAGCAATCATGCAATACCATCAGGAAGGTGTTTGACTGGCTCCAAATTTATTCCGCAGTAGGAAAACTACCCCAAACATACAGCCAGTGTCATTAGGAACTATCTTCAGTGTAAAGGAGAACAAGGAGTCCTGGAAGTGATGATATGGTCCTCACAGAGCCCTGACCTCAACATCATAGAGTCTGTCTGAAGACAGAAGGATTTGAGCAAGCCTACATTCACACAAGATTTGTGGTTAGTTCTCCAAGAGGTTTAGAACAACCTCACTGCCAAGTTCCTTCAAAAACTGTGTGCAAGAGTACCTAAAAAAGCTGATGCTGTTTTGAAGGAAAAGGGCGGTCATAGCAAATACTGATTTGATTTACATTTCTCTTTTGTTCATTCACTTTGCATTTTGATAAAAATACACAATTAACACATCTATTTTTGATACCATTCTTACTTTGCAGCATTTTCTCCACACCTAAAACTTTTGGACAGTACTATTTATCATAGGCAAATTTTAAACAAAACTAAGACATAGTACCAAAAACTAATACATAGTAACTGGGTGTCAGTAAGTCATAAACTGGATACCACAACGTTTACTGCAATCTAGCTGCACGTTGTATAAAACATACGAAACATATATGAAAAGGGCTAGAATTCTTTTATGTAAAATACTAATGTAGACACATACAATACTATTATAGTGTATACAGTCGATAGTTTAAAAATGAGATGCAACTAGAGAGGCTATGCTGTCTTTTAGACCACAGAAGAAGAGGGTGCGGGATCGCCATATTCAAAAGATACAACAAAGCTGGACTTAACTGGTTGTGCCACTGCAGAGCCCGCACCCTCTTCTTCTCTGGTCTTCTAACCTCACACATAGTGCTTGCTTGGAGGGAGAAGCTTGGCGGCCCCAGCATCTTTATTCACTCTACAGGCTGCATTGGGCATTGCGCTCCTGGCACAAGCCTTTCAGGTAAAAGGCTCTGGCTTATGAGCTTACAAACTTCTTAAACGGTCCTATCGATGAATCACTGCTCTCCTTTTTCTTCTATGCTGTCTTTTATACATACCAGATATTATACAAGTATTTTCATACTAGAAATACACAGCGCGTATATTTAATTCTGGGTACCACTCACATAAATATTTCATAGCCATCACTTACTTATAAAAAGACTATGGGGGTCATTGATTATCCAGAATGACGGCAATACCAGCCAATCTGCGACTTTTTCCCACTCATGCCGGGTCTAAAAAAAGTGGGCGTGAAGTGGGTGGGGAAACGGACGGGCCAGCAGGCCTACTTCATTCATCATTTTCTACGTCTGTTTTAGGTGTCGGAAATGGTCTAAATGTAAGACCGGCGCCT
Source organism: Bufo bufo (assembly GCF_905171765.1). Taxonomy (NCBI): domain Eukaryota; kingdom Metazoa; phylum Chordata; class Amphibia; order Anura; family Bufonidae; genus Bufo; species Bufo bufo. The sequence goes on along the minus strand of NC_053389.1, from coordinate 611,545,762 downwards.
CTACATAACTCTGGCAGATCCATCACCAGATACAGGGGTTATTAAGACTGGTGTTCAAAATTACCCCTGTGAGGAATATGGATTATCATTTAATGGCAGCCTCGATTCTCATTTAATACACCATGCAAAATAAGTTCTCACTTCAACCCTCTGCTTGTCAGAAAGAGGAGGTTGTGAACTCCACAGGGGTTCTGGCTATAAGGAGACCACATGTGTATGAATTCAGACTGCAACCAGCCAGTACGGAGGCCAGCTAATCCTACAGGAAAACCTCTCTGTAGGGAGTCTCAGCCCTTGCCCAGATCTATCATTTCCCCCAGACATCATGGAACTGGCGGTTCATAAGGAATTATGAATCGCCCGTCCATCCCAGACACAAGTCAAATATATTTATGAGATTCTGGGGCAAAGACGAACATGCCCATGGTCATAGGTTGGAGGTGGGGTGCCAGGGAAGGGAGATAAACATATCGCCCCAGAGAAACCCAATAACGGTACCATACTTGGACTCTACTTGTAGCTGGAACCCAGGCGGGTCTATTGGTCCCAGAACCATCCCCCTGTGACCTTCTGGTCTGGAGCTATGAACCCTAAAGGGTTTTGTGGGTCATTGAGCTGCCAGGATCAGCAGGGAGGGAGGGACCTTTCCCAGAGGTGGGAAGAGGAGGGGCTGGCTACTGTTTAAAAGGCTTGTGCCAGCAAGCGGTGTGTCTTTCTCTGAAGGAGGGTCACATCGTGCCATGTGTTTAGAGGGACCTGCAACCAGCTGACATCACTGCCCTCCATGTGACTACAGCAAAGGAATCATCCCAACCCAAAAGGACTGAGTTTTGCTCTGTTTAATCCTGTTTGTACCATACCACCTGTATTTGTAACTTCAGACCACTGTATATATCCTTGTGTGTATAGTGTATTGTCTAGTGAGCCCTTTAGGCGATTAAATACATAATTTAATCTTGTGCTGTCTGGTATCTCGATCACGAATCCCCACGTCCGTGTTTCTGTCTAGTAATACGCTACTGCGGGTTGGTTTCTTACCTTATATAATCCCATTAACGGACCGGGCTTATATCAAACAAGAAACTGGTGGCAGTACACCCGGGCTGAGAACACGCTGTTTCACTGGGGCAGTGAAAAGGCTCTCTCAGCTTGTTGCCTCTCTGTGCCTGTGTGGACAGTAGGAATCTGTGAAAACTGAACCAAGACTGACCTTAGCCGCTCCTCCAGGAGGGTGTAACGTCACGCCTTGGTAACCAGTGACCATACCGTATCTCGTGAGCTTGACGTAGTTGACGTCAAGCGGGCACGAGGGGTGGTATCTGTCACAACCCCCTATATGGCAACATCTGGACATCTCAGACATTCTGCAATAATAATCCACTACATAGAATCTGGTGTGTCTCAGTACTATACCTCATGGACAAAGTGGTACCTTTTTCCAAGTAAGTTTTGCTTGTTTTAATTTCCATATCAATATCTTCCTTCAAATGTTACTGAACAGAAATGTTCAAGACATGAACAAGAACATCAGTCATTAGAATTCAACTATAGCTGCAACTGTATGCATAATCTGACATCAATTGCTCACCCTATTTTAGTTTAGGTGCACAGATTAGCGATTCTAACTCTTTGCCACTTACTAATGATTTTGACTGCCTCACTGCCGTCAGAGCGTAAAATATTGTATTGCTTAATCTAAAATTATCTGACTCAGAAAAAGAGCATTTAATTTCCAGATATGGTCTCACAGATGAACGGTCAATACAGCCATTATATTAACTTTATCTCATTCTTTCAAGCGTCAACTGATGTTAATTTATAGGCGGCGTTATCTCACAGCAACGTTTCAGATTAACAAAAAATAGCTGCTATCTTTACCTAACAGCAGCCAACTTTAAATAACAGGATCACTCCTGGAGGAGGATAAGTTAAATAAGAAACACAAGGCGCAATGTTCTACAAGCAAAAGCCTATGAGCAATTAAAAATACATTTAAAAAACTACGACAAATTACTCACACACACTAAAGCAGACACGTAACAAGCTGTATCTAAACACAATGAGCGCCTAATTTTTTAAAAGGCTCATAGAATAGGAAAAGAAACAATATTCAATTAAACGCATACTAATGAAACCTAAATGTACAAGAAAAGAAATAAAAGTAATGATGTAGGAGGAAATCACAAAGAAATAATCAGCAGAGTCACTGCCTTTTATTTACTCATAATTAATCATTTTGCTGCCAAGGAAAGTAATATTTCATGTGCTTGTATAAAATATTGATAAGTTAACGTATGAACAAAGAATGTTCAGATCATAGGTTTTAGCTTGTTGTGGGGTATGTCAAATGGTGGGCACATTCACCTACTGTATAACCACAAATATCACCTATAAATTCAGGTCTGTGAGATTTCTTCTCCTGTATAGGTAGTTATACAAATACAGGTGGACGTGTCCTTTAATTTTCTTCCTTCTATGGAGGGTTTGTAGGTCCCCCCCACGTCATCATCAGACTTGACCTTGTTCACAAGGCTACTACATCACATACTGGCTGTAGTGTTGACATGTCACCCATGTGTCACGTGACATGATGCATGGGAGACACGGCACCGCTGTGGCCAGTCACTGGTTGCTGCAGCAGCCCTATGATTCATGTCAAACTGTATGTTGACACAGGGAGAGAAAGCCAGAACACAGCAGCACAGATCAGGCAAGTATGACTCCCACTGTGGGTTTTGCCACGCTGGGGGGTCTGCAGAAAAGGAACACAGAGGTGAACAAATACTTTCAGGTATGTACTGTTACAGTAATATAGCTTAAAGGAAGTAGTTAGGACTCAGTGACATACTATTTACAGTGCTGTGATGGCAAAGGATTAGGGACTGGGTGTGGGCCATCATTTGAGGGTGCCAACTGTATTATACAGCTGGCACACTGCTCTCACTACTTAGATTGGAGAAAACTCCCAGAAGTCTAAAGGGGTTGGCCACTTTCTGGTTACATTTGACCAATGTGTTTGTAAGATAATTATATGATATTTACTAGCCATTGTTGAAATTCTGCACCATTTTGTATATTTCATAAAGGTATGCCTCTTGTTTGCCAAGTCTTTCGCGCTGTCCACACACAGGTCCTGTCCATAAGATGGCAGCTGATGGAGGGTCACGTGACCAGGAAAATCACCCCCATGTGATGTCTCCTCCATTGATATACACTGCACCTGCCATCTGCACTTCCACTGTTGGGAGTTTAGTGTGGGCACAGTGTGTTAGAATACAGGAGACATCAAATGGAGCTGATTTGTCTGGTCACATGACCCTCCATCAGCAGCCATCTTATGGACAGCACCTCTGTAGGGACAGCACAAAAGATCTACCTAACAAGAGGGTATGGATTATGAATAGGGATGAGCGAATCGACTTCGGAAGAAACAGGCAAAGTCGTTTCGCATAAAACTTTGTTTCAATACTGTACGGAGCGAGCGCTCCGTACAGTATTAGAATGTATTGGCTCTGATGAGCCTTAGTTATCACTTCGCGAAACTTTGCATAATAACTTCAGAAATTGATTTATACTGTAAAAAACCATTTCCCGTACTCGCGACTTCGTGAAGTAATAACTTTGGCTCATCGGAGTCAGTACATTCTAATACTGTACGGAGCTCTGTACAGTATTGAAACAAAGTTTTATGCAAATCGACTTCGGATGTTTCATCCGAAGTCGATTCGCTCATCCCTAATTATGAAATATAGCAAATGGCACAGAATATCAACAATGGCTGTATTAGTAAGTGTCATATAGTGATCTTATATAGAGACTGGTCATATGTAGCCAGAAAGTGGGCAGCACAGTTGCTCAATGGTTAGCGCTGTTGCCTTGCAGCGCTGGGGTCCTAGGTTCGAATCTGACCAAGGACAACATCTGCATGGAGTTTGTATGTTCTCCCCATGTTTGCGTGGGGGTTTTTTCTCACACTCCAAAGACATACTGAAAGAGAACTTAGATTGTGAGCCCCATTGGGCTAAAAATAAAATAAATAAACCCCCTTCAACCTCTTAAAAGCCATGGTCAGTGCTGACTGACAACCCACTGCCACTCCACAATGTGATTGCGGGGTGCCAAAGGGTTGTTTTGTCAGTCAGGGAACTCATAACATGTACTTACGGATGACTATTCAAATAGGCATTATGTCAGTTTTTTCAGTAAGTGACATAATACACTTGGATACAGAAATATTGCAATATATTAAATGAGTGATTCGAAACTCACATATTTGAGTCCACCACTAAAATGCAGGAACAAAATGCAAAAAAGTTAAATAAATAAAAATTAATTTTTTTTTTTTGTACCTGTGAACCTGTTTATTTACTTAAAAATTTAATAATAAAAAAAAACTATTCATAACTGGTATCATCGCATCCCTACTGACCCATAAAATAAAGAGCAATTTTTTTTATCCTGTATGGTAAACAGCGTAACAAAAAAAAAATAATAATCTGAGTGTCACCAATTAAAATTACAACTCCTTGTGCAAAAAACTAGAATTGTTATGTTATGAGTCTCAGAATGCAGCGACAAACTGGTCATCAATATCAGATCAGTGGGGGTTATTCTGGGACCCCACCGATCTGCTGTTTGAAAGGGTCACAGCACTTGGATGAGCGCTGTGGTCTCCTCACAGATTTTCAGATCAAAGCTGGTAATTTGACTAACAGGATCATCAATCGTGGATACCCCCGTGGCATACTTGCCTCCGCCTATCAGCATTCGGTATCCTGCACTCGTGAGGCATTATTAAATCCTCGGGAGCGAGATGAGAGCCAGGGGCAGGTCCGTCTTATTGCCACCTTTGATGGGGCAAGTGGTGCCATATGTGACATTAACAAGCACTGGGGAATTCTACAGATGGACCCTGATGTTGGTCACCTTATGGGCCCCACACCCGCAATGACATTTCGGAGGGGCCGCAATCTTAAGGATCGCCTCTGCCATTTTCAGTCTCCAGTCTCTTCTACATGGCTGGGAGACCCCCCCTAAAGGGACGTTTCGCTGTGGCGGTTGCATAGCCTGTGATTCCATCAAAAGGGGTTCGGAGTTTAGCAGTACAGTTACTGCCAAATCATATACTATCCGGACGTTTATCAACTGCAGATCCTCTGGTCTGGTTTATTTGGCCACATGAGTCTGTGGGCTCCAGTACGCGGGGAAGACGATTCGTGAGTTTCGCCGTCTTATAGGGGAGCATATCAATGACATAAAAAAAGAACGTGGAAACTCCTGTGTCCCGTCATGTCAACACCTGTCACTCTAGGGATGTAAGGTCTATCTGTTTTCAGGGGATAGAGATCGTCAGACCTTCTCCTAGAGGGGGCAAACTGGATCAGAGGGTCCTTCAAAAAGAGGCCCAATGGACCTTCAAATTGGGGACCCTTCGCCCTAACGGGCTGAATGACCATATATCATACCTCAGTTTCAATGAATAGTCATCTAAAAATGGGCGCCATTCCTTCGATTAATGAGTGTTGACTTGCTGCATGCAGCCCCTTGTTTAAATTTAAAATAAAATTGAATGTGCCTCATGCATTTTGTTCTGTTCTAGTAGTATTATCATGATTCCCCGATTTTTGTAAACTAGACACATAGGGATATATAGGTGTGTACCGAGACACACTGGCATGCATACATATTTGGCACTTTTTGAACGTTGTTTCGTTCTTCCTCCCGCGGTAACCAATGGTAACCAACAGCGACTGACAAATGTTTTTGTGATGCAGATATTTTCAGCTTGCAGTGTGCTCCCTATGGATAATGTCATCCACATAGGTTGTTGCTGTTTTTCGTCGGTGCCTTGTTCACATATCCCTTCTCGATATTCCATCCACCATTGTTAAGTATTTTGCCAAGTATCCCTCTATACATATACACTATACTTTGATGCAGGCATCGCTTACTTTGTTCCAGCCAGCGCGATGTGGGAGGTTTACAGGCGTCCCGCCCCTTCCACACGTGATTGGCTGACACGCGCTCCCTGCGTCATCAATGGGGGAGGGCTTTCCTCCTTAAATCAGAGCGCTTTCGGCCGCCGCTTCACGGCCGTACTAGGATATGCTGTCATGCGGTTGCTCTGAATGAATGAGATAGCTCAGCTTAGATCCAGATAGGCAGGTTATTTTGGCTCCTGATGATTCTTACATAGAAGAAACGTGTTGAGCTAGTACCACTTTGGTAGCATGAGCTAGATGACAGTCTTCTTGGGAAGTAGGATTGGGTGCGATCTTGCAGGATACCTACAGCTGTGTTGCTACACCCTGAATTATACAGCACAGTGGTGATCCATGCTTGATATAGTGTATCAGGATGCCGCATTACCATGGCACCCTGATCTGCACCTAACCCTGTTCTTCCCATCTTACTCACCACAACTGGTTAGAGAGCGCTGGTATTGTAGTGTCCTTCACACCAGTATACTCGTCTCCTAGCTCTCTAGCTGCCATTGCAGTATCAGCTGCGGGTGATTAGCTTCTATGTGATTCCCATCTCACCTCTCCATAGTTGTACCTGGATTACCTTTCCAGGCCCATGGAGGCAATCTGATATTGGGACACATTATCATATCCCTCATTGGTTACAGAGTGGGGTTGGCGACACTACACACATGGTGGGTTTCACATGCCACATTTTTGTTTGAGCACTTAGTTAGTGCCACCCCACCTGCCTTATTAGGGATTTTTCAGGTCACGTTATTCTTCCCCTGATTTTATTGATATACTAATAAAAGTTACATTTTAGCGTATCCCACACTTTCCGTGAATTCTACTCCTCACAGAATACTCACTTGAATGGAACTAAGCTGCGCATAAGCAATGTGACCAACGAGCATGACATCTCTGGCCTAGAAAGAGGCCACAGGCCTCGCCAGCTACTTAGGGGGCAGGTCCTCACAATGCTGTGACACCGAGCTGAAGTGAATTCACAGGGATGAGATGTTCTGTCAGGCTGCTCAGCCGAACAGCATATCTTATGTGTGATCCGTCCAGTACTACCTATTGAAGAGCAGGAACTCTGCCCTACAATAGACAGTAATGATGGTATCCACTGTCATGGCTAAGCACCCTGACAGGAATGGGAAGCAGGATCGCATCACTCTTCTCCTTGCCTATGAGGCTGCTGAGGTTGCCAGAGGCCATCTAGATACATTCCCTGAGAACCTCTTTAAGTTGACAAGCACATTTTCTGTTATAGGGGTTACAGAGGATTCTTTACGGTAAGAGCAGTGAGACTATGGAACTCTCTGCCTGAGGAGGTGGTGATGGTGAGTACAATAAAGGAATTCAAGAGGGGCCTGGATGTATTTCTGGAGTGTAATAATATTACATGCTATAGCTACTAGAGAGGGGTCGTTGATCCAGGGAGTTAGTCTGATTGAAGTCGGGAAGGAATTTTTTATTCCCCTAAAGTGGGGAAAATTGGCTTCTACCTCACAGGTTTCTTTTTGCCTTCCTCTGGATCAACTTGCAGGATGACGGGCCGAACTGGACGGACAAATGTCTTTTTTCGGCCTTATATACTATGTTACTATTTACTAGAAAGAAAACAATGGCAGCTGTCTATATACTTTCTTTTTTTAAATCAAATCGTTTTTATTGAACGATAAATACATAGTAAAACATAAAACTGTATTTTCCTTTCTTTACATTATCCACCGTGTGGAATCAGTGAACAACAGTAATCATAGAGATGCCAACACACAGTTTTATCACGTATCTATACATTACGTGTACACTTGCTAAAACAAATATTTTAGACATAAAATTACCAGTATCTTAACCTTCCCAGCATCCCTCCCCCCCTCACCCTGCCCTAACCCCCCCAACCCTAACAACTGGTCTTGACCGTCACGAGCCTATATAACCACATGGGTATGAGATAACCATTCACTCCACATTTTAGCAAACTTCTGAGGACACCCTCTCTTCACATACACCCCTTTTTCAAGTATCAGCATGTCATGCACCTTCCGTTCAAACTCACTCAGTGTAGGCGGACTTCCCTGGATCCACCTCATAGCAATCAGTTTCCTGGCCACATACAGCAACCTCCCCACAGCTACCTTAACCGATTCAGTCCCTCCAATCTCAGACACATACCCCAGAATACACACCTTAGGATCTTTTTGAATTTTCAACGTCAGTTTGCTATTAATCATATTCCTAACATCCTCCCAATAATTACCAACTACTGGACAAGACCACAGCATATGCAACAAGTCTGCACCATCTTCCATACACTTTGGACACTTGTCATCACTTCTTACTCCTATCTTTTTCAGGAACACCGGTGTTTTGTACACTCTATGTATAATAAATAGTTGGGAAAGTTTTCCCTGTTCACTCAAGGACACCTTGGGGACTCCTTTCAATATATCTTCCCACTTATCCTTAGACATATCTCCCACGTCAGCCTCCCATTTTTTCATTCTTGAAAGCTGATATCCCTCTAAGAATTTTTCCAGTAAAAGAGCGTACACCTGCGATATTAACCCTCTTTTTCCCCCACCTGTCGGAAGAACAAGCTTATGAACCACCTCCATTTGAGCTATCTCACATCCTTTCCGCAACGTGACCTCAAGGGCATGCCTTATTTGAAGATATTTATAGAACCACTCCCTAGGGATATTAAATTCCTGCTGCAGGTTTTGAAATGACTTACATATCTTGTCCTTAATTAATTGTCCAATTCTCGTCACTCCATAAGTTTCCCAGTTCCTAAGTCCTGGTATGGCAAATAGTTCTGGCAACAAGTGGTTCTTTCCAATAGGAGAAAGTTCACTAATACCACCCACTCCTCTTAGCTGCTTCACTTTTGCCCAAACTTTTTTCATAAGTTCAATAAGAGGGAGTTTATCCCTCCCTGCATGCATTCCTGAGCCTTCCAGAATGCCCATGAGGTCACGACTGCCCAGCCAATGCTGCAATATCTGCCCAGTCATGTCCGGTGCTTGTAAATCAATCCATCCCTTAAAATGCTGACATTGGGAAGCCAAAAAATAAATCCATGCATTAGGGACAGCCAGGCCCCCTTCCGACTTAGAATACTGTAATGTCTCCAGTTTGATCCTAGCCTGTCCATACTTCCAAGTAAGATCTCTAAATATAGAGTGAATTTTCTTGAATCTATCCAGAGGGATCCAAACGGGGGCATTATTCAGTACATTTAGCAACTGGGGCATCATAACCATTTTTAAAAGGTTAACTCTACCTACCACCGAAAGAAAGAGTCTACACCATGACCTCACTTTAAGCCTAAAAGTAGCCAGCAATGGGGACAGATTAAGTTCTTCAAAATCCGATAGCCTCGGTGTTATATGTAATCCCAGATATTTAAATTTATCCACCCAGGGCACCAAACTATCTACTTGTCTGCCTGCCAGGGCCTGCCCATCAATTGGCATCAAAGAGGATTTTTGCCAATTTATCCGAAGTCCAGAAAAGCTACCAAATCTGTCAATCAATGCCATGGCCGCATCCAGGGACGCACCAGTATCGCCCATGAAAAGTAGAGTATCATCAGCGTACATAGCCACTTTATTGTGCAGCTCGCCGTATCTAAACCCCTCTATACTTGTTGATAAGCGAATATGCGCCGCAAGCGGCTCTATTGCAAGAGCAAACAATAAGGGCGACAATGGGCATCCCTGCCTGGAGCCCCTGGCAAGGGGAAAACAATCTGACAACCCTCCATTAGCTCTAATTCTCGCCTTAGGACTAGAATACAGGACCTGTACCCACTGAATGAACCGCTCACCAAAGCCCATAGTTCTCAGGACCCCCCACAAATACCTCCATTCCACACTGTCAAACGCCTTAGCGGCGTCAAGCAAGGCCCTGTCTCCACTGTTATCCGCCGGAATATTTAAACTAGTGTACAGCCTACGAAGATTAATAGCCGTCGATTTCCCTGGCATAAACCCTGTCTGATCCGGGTGTACTATGGTCAGAATCACCTTGGACAGCCTGTTCGCCAACACCTTCGCCAGGAGCTTAACATCAGCCGTGAGAAGTGAAATTGGCCTGTAGGAATCCGGTATTTTAGGATCCTTTCCAGGTTTAGGTATAACCACAATAGCTGTCTATATACTTTCACTAGAGCCTTGAATCTATTGTACAGCTTCGTAATATATTTCCACACCCCGGCAAAATTTTTACTGATCTAATTTATTTCTAGTCGTTATTTTATTGTAATCTTAAAAACATAGACAAGCGTGAAATGTAATTAAAGCGTGGCTAAGTAGTAGCTCATAAGTAATTATATTGAAAAGGGTTAAAGGGGTTGTCTCACTTCAGCAAGTGGCATTTATCATGTAGAGAAAATTACTACAAGACACTTACTAATGTATTGTGATTGTCCACATTGTCTCCTTTGCTGGCTTGATTCATTGTTCAATCACATTAAACACTGCTTGTTTCCATGGTTACGACCACCTTACAATCCAGCAGTGGTGGCCGTGCTTTTACACTATTGGAGAAATCCCCAACCTATGTGCGCTCCCACAGTCCCGGCCACCAGAGAGACCAGTGCTTTTTCCTATAGTGTGCAAGCACGGCCACTGCTGCTGGATTGCATGGTGGTCGTAAACATGGACACAAGCAGTGTATGATGGGAGGGGAAAAATGAATCAAACTAGCAAAGGAGGCAACATGGACAATCACAATACATTAGTAAGTGCCTTGTATTAACTTTCTCTACATCATAAATGCCACTTGCTGAAGTGAGACAACCCCTTTAAAAATAACAAAGAAGCATTACTCGTATCCACCAATAACCTGTCCACCGATCCGCTGCGTTCTGAATTTGCTCTGATCCCCACTGACCTCCACTTCCTGTTCCTGCTCGACACACTGGAAATACCAGCAGAAGGCCAGTTTAGACAATCCCAGGCTGAGGCAGGTTACTGCTAAGGCCACTGATCGGCTGTGTGGGCCTATCCTGGTATTTCCAACATGTCAAGCCAAAACACAAAGTGGAGAGCAGAGTTGATCAGAGCAGCGTCAAAATGTTGGAGGTGAGTACTGGGGGTCAGTGAGTAATGGTTCTTTGTTATTTTAGCCCTTTGTAAATTATTTTAATAAGTAAAACATTTTCCCAGAACACCAGTTTAAGGTCAAAGAGCAAGCGCAATGAGTTTTCTATTTAGGTAAAATGTATACAATTCTCACCATGACGGATGCAAGGAATTTGTTCAGGAAAACTATCCTCATACAGCCAACTCTCAGGGAGACCTTCCCATCTACCTTGGATACATCTTTGTAGGAATCTCCTTGTGTAGCATCCGGGTAGAGTATCAAATTGAAGTTGAAGACTTCATCTCCCACAATACTTACAGCCTAACAAGAAAACGCCATAAACATATCATGTTAAATGTCAGATGTAACTAACAGTATGAAGATCATTGCAAGCAAAGAGAATAACTAAATGATCTCTGAGCTGTAAATTTGGCATTAAATACGCAATAGCTGTGCAAAGCAAGAAACCCAAGTTAACTATTTGGGGGTCTTTTGTTACCCTGCTTCCTATTACTTAGGGTCTATTTACACGTTCGTGTGTGTTTTGCGGATCCACAAAACACGGACACCGGCAATTGCGGACAAGAATAGGACATGTTCTTTTTTTTCGGGATTGGAATTGCGGACCTGGAAGTGCGGGTCCGCATTTCCAGATCTGGGCAGCACATCCTGCGGCCCCATGAAAATTAATGGGTCCGCAAAATACGGAACAGAATTGTGGACGTGTGAATGGACCCTTATTGTTACATACTTGATAAATAGGTGATTTCCCCCACAAGTAGTCAAATGCAATATGCTGAATTAAGGAAGATTGAACAGAATGAAAGCAGATCTGGTAGATGAACCTTTCCAATAATATATTCACCTTTGTATGAATGGTTTTTGGATTGACGTCATTGACAACAATATCCTTCAACCTGGCAAACACTTCTATTTGGCTGGATTCCAGGAAAACAGAGGAGTCTAGGCCTGGAAAGAAGAGATTTGCTCAATTAAAAAAAAAAACTATAATTATAATTATAAACGTGGCAGCAATAATCCACAGTATTGTATGATGGGAATAAAAAAATTTCTGCTAAATTTAACACTTGGCACACACAGCATTAGCTGTCGAAAAAATAATAATGGAAAGCATCAATGTAAAGCCATCAGGTTTACTGTGACTCACCTATATAAATTGGGTGTTTGAGAAAGGCAGTAAAAGACATTGTTATTCATGTGCAGACAAAGGTGCACTTCTATTAAACTAAAAGCATGACCAGACTGAGCCTAGTTGAATAAATTGAACGTACCTGAACCCGCTAACACTGTAAAATGTTGTTTTGAGGGAGAAAGCTTCCTATGTATGGTTCTTCAAGGACTCCATGTTAAAATGCCAGCGCTCATTTAGGTCGAATTGCAATCTAAGGTTTTTACTTACAGCAAATCCTATTGGGGCAGATTTACTAATTGGGTGTACGTATTTTTACACTTGTGTTTTGGCTTTCCGTTTGTGAGATCCGTTCAGGGCTCTCACAAGCGGCCCAAAACGGATCAGTTTACATTTCTAATGCATTCTGAATGGAAAAGGACCCGCTCAGAATGCATCAGTTCAGTCTCCATTCCGCTTTGCAGTGTTTTGGTGTCCGTCTGACGAAACTGAGCCACACGGATCCGTCCTGGCACACAATGTAAGTCTTTAGGACTGACACAATCTGGCACAGTAGAAAACGGATCAGTCTCCCATTGACTTTCAATGGAGTTCATGATGGATCCCTCTTGGCTATGTTAAAGATAATACAAACTGATCCGTTCATGACGGATGAAGATGGTTGTATTATTGTAACGGATCTGTTTTTGCAGACCCATGACGGATCCGCCCAAAGCGCGAGTGTGAAAGTAGCCTAATACTTAGACAGCATAAACATAGACCAGGCAGCCAGTAGATGTGCTGGTGTGTATTTATTACAGTAGCTCACGATGGGTGATAAATGTGGCACATCTTGGTGCACGTTACACTCCATAGGGGGAAATTTATGATAAGGGGAATATCTGAAGTCGGCTTTGCTTGAGTCTGTTTTATGCCACATTTATTACGTTTGATAAATTTGTCTAATCTTTAAACCTAACACTTGTCTAGAAAATATGCTCCAGTTTTTCTACTCCACCCTCCTGCTGGAGTGAGATTGCGACTTTGGCTATTGAAAAAAAGTCTCAATGATAGATCTGGAGAGAAACTCATTATCTAACCACACACACTTGCCCACCCATATTTTGAAACTGGAGTGGTGTAAAAATGCGCAAAATGTTAGTGCAATTAAGTCCAGAAAGTCACAAAAGACCCATATTTGTGGGACTTTTTGAGGCCAGAATTCTGGAGTGAAGGCATGATAAATCAGGGCCTTTGCCTTCTTTATACCACCTCTTGGGTAGCAAACTACAGACCAGTATTTTGCTCCAGAAAACTGGTGCACACCACGTATAAATTTGGCACACTTTCTGACTCTGCAAAGTCACTCCCCCTATACTAGACACTTTTCAAATTTGTCCAACAAGACGAAACAACTGCTCTTCATGGCGCAAACTAGTAACGTATTTGCCTAAATTATTTGCACGAAAATTATCACATAACACTGGAATTCTGGTGCAATAACCATAAAAAAAAAGTTTTCCTTATTTTTTTCTGGACTACACAATAGTATTTAAACACAGGACACACCAAATGTTTTGCTGGAGATACTATAGTGGAGGCAATATCAGCAATCTTTTAGTGCTAGAGAATACTTATACAGACAGACTGCGTGTCGCTCTCTCCAGTGCAAGAGCAAATGACTCAATTTGAACTGCTGAACAGCGTAGCCCAGATACAGTGCACAGACAGCACAGGTATCAGTGGAAGATGAAAAGCACACTGGCAGTCAGGTTTTTTTCTTGTATTTAAAGGGAACCTGTCATCAACTTTATGCTGATCTCACTGAGGGCAGCATAAAATAGTGACAGAAATGCTGATTTCAGCGGTGTGTCACTCATGAGCTAATAGTAAGCGGTTGCTGGGAATCGGCATCATAATCATTGCAGCCCAGGCCTGGAAAAGAGTAAAATCTACCTGAGAAGAGTCATGGTTATTCATAATCTCCTGCTCTCACCCGTCTGCTGATGATTGGCAGTTCTCTCCTAGAGAGAAAGGGAGAAAACTAGGTAGAAGTCTGTCAGTCATCAGCAGGTGGGCAGGAGAGCAGGAATTCATGGATAACCATGACTCTTCTCAGGTGGCCGTGACTCTTTTCCAGGCCCAGTCTGCAATGATTGTGATGTTGGTTCTCGGCAACCACTTACTTTTAACTTATAAACGACAGACCTCTGAAATCAACTCACCTGTCTCTACTTTATTCTGCCGTTAGTATGGGCAGCATAAAGAATAATGACAGGTTCCCTTTAAAATTACATTCAATATACAGTACAGACCAAAAGTTTGGACACACCTTCTCATTCAAAGAGCTTTCTTTATTTTCATGACTATGAAAATTGTAGATTCACACTGAAGGCATCAAAACTATGAATTAACACATTTGGAATTATATACATAACAAACAAGTGTGAAACAACTGAAAATATGTCATATTCTAGGTTCTTTTAAAGTAGCCACCTTTTGCTTTCATTACTGCTTTGCACACTCTTGGCATTCTCTTGATGAGCTTCAAGAGGTAGTCCCCTGAAATGGTTTTCACTTCACAGGTGTGCCCTGTCAGGTTTAATAAGTGGGATTTCTTGCCTTATAAATGGGGTTGGGACCATCAGTGGCGTTGAGGAGAAGTCAGGTGGATACACAGCTGATAGTCCTACTGAATAGACTGGTAGAATTTGTATTATGGCAAGCAAAAAAGCAGCTAAGTAAAGAAAAACTAGTGGCCATCATTACTTTAAGAAATGAAGGTCAGTCAGTCAACTGAAAAATTGGGAAAACTTTGAAAGTAAGGGCTATTTGACCGTGAAGGAGAGTGATGGGGTGCTGCGCCAGATGACCTGGCCTCCACAGTCACCGGACCTGAACCCAATCGAGATGGTTTGGGGTGAGCTGGACCGCAGAGTGAAGGCAAAAGGGCCAACAAGTGCTAAGCATCTCTGGGAACTCCTTCAAGACTGTTGGAAGACCATTTCAGGGGACTACCTCTTGAAGCTCATCAAGAGAATGCCAAGAGTGTGCAAAGCAGTAATCAAAGCAAAAGGTGGCTACTTTGAAGAACCTAAAATATGACATATTTTCAGTTGTTTCACACTTGTTTGTTATGTATATAATTCCACATGTGTTAATTCATAGTTTTGATGCCTTCATAGTCATGAAAATAAAGAAAACTCTTTGAATGAGAAGGTGTGTCCAAACTTTTGGTCTGTACTGTATGTGCTATAGAAAGGATTAAAACCGGCATGCTCAACCTGCGGCCCTCCAGCTGTTGCAAAACTACAACTCCCAGCATGCCCGAACAGCCCACGGCTATCAGCCTACAGCAGGGCATTGTGGGAGTTGTAGTTTTACAACAGCTGGAGGGCCGCAGGTTGAGCATGCCTGGATTAAAACATCAAACCAAAGGGACAATAGAATGCTGTTTTATCTTACAGCAATTAACATTGAATTACAATGATTATAGTGGAGTCCGTCGGGTTCCCAGTACAGATTTCAGAATTCTGCCAGACAAAATAGTTGCATGCAGTAGTATTTTTTTAGGCCACAGGTCTAAAAATGAAGCAATAGAAGAATTGCACCAAATTATCACTATGAATTGTAAACTTATTTCATGTAGAGAAGATGGCTGGTTTTATTCCATGCTTGTATCCCACTGCTTGCAGAAAGGATTGGCAACATACCCAAGACTTTGATTTCGGCGATATGATTGTTCTCATTCCACATATTCATACTTAAAGAATCCAGCTTGGCAAACAGTTTGAAGGCGACCAAGTCCTTATCTTTGGAGACTTTTGTTGCTTGAGGGGAAAAAATGATAATCAAATGAAAATCGTAATTCTTTTTTAATAACCTGCGTCATCAGCATTTCTCATCCACCTACTGTATAGGGCTTGTACGAGGAGATCCTTGATATGAGATCTAGCCTCGCCTAGTAGAAGCCATTACCCGACAGAATTAAACATACAAAATCGCATTCTTACGTTGGTTTACATACTGTGGAGCAATCTGACTATGAATGAAGCCCACATTAAAACATCTTCCAATGGGCACACGCTGTAGAACAGCACTATGCCAAGCCAGTCAATAACTCTTCTTTTTAACAATTTATCATTGCAATAAACTTTTTGCAATGTTTATTTCTTTGGTAAACAATTTAAAGCATTTAACGCGTTTCAAGAAATGCAAGTCCATTGGCTGAAAGAGTTAAGGCTCTGCACTCAGGAGTAGGAGGCAGTGTGATAAGGTTCATATCTAACTAATATTTATCTTGGGTTTTACCTTTCTTAACAAAAGTCTCTTTATCCTGTTGCTTCTGTACAGAGGCAACCTCTGCCTTATCAGCAATGCTGGGCATGGCTGCTGTTATGAAGTGGAGAGCAGACAGCAAGGCCTGAGAGTGGAGCAGGAGGTCCATAGATGAAAAGGCCACCTGGTGGAAACGAGAGGCTGTTTATACACATCATACTGGTAACCAGGCCGTAGCGACAACGACGCATATATACGTACTATGGAAAATGGAAGTCAGCAGCACTATCTGAACTCATGCAGTGGGAAAGAAAATTGATGAAAGCATTACATGTATTCTTTCCACACTGCAAACATTGTAACCATGATAGAAACATTCAAGTATGAAAAAGGATTACTACTCATCACATGAAACCCTGACAAATGGAAGTCCGTAACATATAGTAATGGGGAGTCTCTGGGGAAGGGGGGGGACTGATTAAAGGGAACACCCTTTTAGTTTCATTGATTAGATGCAAGTCTGCAGTGAACATAAATGTGGTTTGCTGATGATATAGCTATTTAACAGTTTTTTTAAAATTAAAGATTATATAATAACACAATGAACATCTATGTATAATTAGTCAATCATAGAAAAACAAGTATTTAATACAGGCCGGATGGCAGCTACAGCTATATGTACAAAAATGTCTACTTTTTCTACTAAAAATGGTGTAGTTTTTAGTGCTGTTTGTTTTTTTGCTAAAGTGAGTTCTATTACGTTTGCAACATTTTGCTGCTTTTTCAGTACATTTGAAAGATTCCCCACATACCTTCAGTGTTTGTTCTGTGTTCTCAAATGTAGTGTTAAAATTAGGGCCATTTTTGTCAGCCTAAAAGAAAATAAGAGAAGGTCCTTCAAAAACAAAATCATGACTTTCAGATATAACTAGCACCACAAGAAGGGCTCCTAAACAGTTGGGCTACATTGACTGACAGTCGTTTTAGTAATGGCCGCCCTACAGCAGGTTTTATAACCAATTGGGCTACTCACATGGTCATTTTTTTAACGCGCATTGAATATCAGTCATCAAAAAAATAGGATGTTCTATTTTTGGTTGTTTTCACGGGCAGACCGACCCCATTGAAATCAATGGGATTGTTTTTAATGACTGTTTAGACAACAGTGGGCCCATATAACGGGCGTTAAAAACAGTTACACTTGGTCTTTCAGGCATTAATAATAATAAAAAATAAATAATACCTTAACCAATTGAATGCACGGTGCCACTTGATCTTCACTAGAAGCAGCAGGACCTGACATTTCCAGCATGATGACGTCACCACAATGAATGCACAGGTCCTTTCCCGCTGCATCCAGTGAAGAGCAAGTGTTCATGTGCGTGCAGGTTGATGAGGAGAGTATTTTTTATTTTTTAACCCAAGCAGAATAGGGGCCAAAGAGGGGAATACTGGGTCCACTAAGGGGAAGGGGGCGTAGTTCATAATACTGGGGGCCACTAAAGGGGGCACTAGTAATACCAAATACCGGTGGCACTATGAGGGGGATTTGATGTTCAAAACAAATTTAAATTATCAATTTTTAATGACTGTTAAAAGCGGATGCAAAATAGTCATTAAAAACAGCCAGATGGACAGAAAATGGCTACAAAAATGTTTGAATGTAGCCTTATCTTCTTAGGTAATGTGTGTAGCATCTCTTACCTTAACATATTCCACTTTTAACAGATCCAAGCCTTGCTTATCAGAAGAGCTGATTAAATGAAGAGGCTGTTTGAGGAGACCTGTGATATTGAGAGAAACAGCCCTTTCAGCATCAAACCTTTGCCACGTAAACCCTAAAGTAGATAATTGCTTGTTGATAGGTTATTCCCATCTGATGAAGTGATGGCACATGGCTGATTAACCGCTAGGTCCCTGTCAAAATGTTCGGCTAGTGGTAAGTAGTAACAATCTATGGGAAGGTGAAGTACAGCCCCATGTTACTTCTTCAATATAATTCAAGAATTTATCTTCTTTTCTAACATATTACTGCACCAAAAATCTGTCTAAAGGCATAAAATGGTGCAAATTGTTGCATCTAGTGTTTCTACACTTTTTCCTCACATGCACCAAAAAGGGGTGGGATTAGCTAAATGTAATTGTGCTTCACTGGAAATGGTTCAATTCTGGTGTAAAAATCTTCTCAAAGTTAGGATACATGCACACGAACGTGGTTTGATTCCGCATTTTTTGCGGCTCGGATGTGCTGTCCACATCCGTTGCTCCGTTCCGTAGCCCCGCAAAAAAATCAAAAATAAAAAAAATAGAACATGTCCTATTCTTGTTCATTTTGTGGACAAGGATAGGCATTGCTACAATGAATCCACAAAAAATAAAAAAAAAAAAGCGGATGCCATACGGGCGTCATCCTTTTTTTGCAGATCCGCAATTTGCGGACCGCAAATCACCTACGGCTGTGTGCATCTAGCCTAAGCCAGAGTTTGTGCTAAATCTGGTGCAGGTCTAGACTGTCTAAGACTGAGTTCACACGGGCGTGACGGATTTGTTCAGGATGCGTCCCGGGTGTACTGCGGCAAACCCGCGCGAGTAGGTACCCAATTGCAGTCAGTTTTGACTGCGATTGCGTTCCGTTGTTCAGTTTTTCATCGCGTGGGTGCAATGCGTTTTGCACGCGCGTGATAAAAACCTGAATGTGGTACCCAGACCCGAACTTCTTCACTGAAGTTCAGGTTTGGGTTCGGTGGTGTGTAGATGTTATTATTTTCCCTTATAACATGGTTATAAGGGAAAATAATAGCACTCTTTAATACAGAATGCTTAGGTCAATTGAGGGTTAAAAAAAATAAAAAATAACTCACCTCCTCCAATTGATCGCGTAGCTGCCGGTGTCCTGTTCTTTCTTCAGGACCTGTCAAAGGACCTGTGGTGACGTCACTGAGATCATCACATGGTCCATCACCACGGTGATGGACCATGTAATTGTACCATGTGATATGACGTCACCACAGGTCCTTTAGCCGGCAGCTCATGATTAAAGAAGAAGAGATCAGCAACTACGCGATCAAGAGGAGGAGGTGAGATAATTTATTTTTAATTTTTTAACCCTCAATTGACCTTCTACTAAGCATTCAGTATTAAAGAAAGCTATTATTTTCCCTTATAACCATGTTATAAGGGAAAATAATACAGTGAATAGACTGTCATCTTAGCAACCATGCGTGAAAAATCGCACCGCATCCGCGCTTGCTTGTGATTTTCACTCAGCCCCATTCACTTGTATGGGGCATAAACGCACTATATAGAGCATGCTGCGATTTTCACGCAACGCATAAGTGATGCGTGAAAATCACTGCTCATGTGCACAGCCCCATAGAAGTGAATGGGTCCGGATTCAGTGCGGGTGCAATGCGTTCACCTCACGCATTGCACTCGCGCGGAAATCTCGCCCGTGTGAACTCAGCCTAAGTCTACACCATCTATAGGATTAGTAAATGGGAAACAATGGGCGAGATTTATCAAAACTGGCCCAAGGCAACTAATAAGATTCCACCTGCCATTTCTCAGAGCTCCTTTGAAAAACGAAAGGATCGATCTGACTGGTGGCAATTAGCAACTAAGCCAGTTTTCCTTTGCACTGGTTTTATAAATCTCCCCCAATGTCTTTATGTAGTCTTCTGTCAGAGGTGTACATCAAAGAATGCTCCCAACGTATACCTCTGATAAGAAGGGGTGGGGGGGGGGAGAAGAAATGTGGACAGATCCTTAGAGCAAAAACGCTTCTGTTACAATAATAAACCGCATGCATCTGTCATGAACGGATCTGGTTGTATTATGTCTTCTATAGCCATGACGGATCAGTCATGAACATCATTCAAAGTCAATGGGGGACGGATCCGTTTTCTATTGTGTCAGAGAAAACAGATCCATCCCCATTGACTTACATTGTGTGCCAGGACGTTTGGCTTCGTCTTGCACTGCACCACATCCCGGACAGAAAAATGCTGCTTGCAGCGTTATTCTATTCGGGATGGGAGCGCAACCAAACTGAATGGAATGCATTTTGGAGCATTCCGTTTCGTTCAGTTCAGTTTTGTCCCTATTGACAATGGATGGGGACAAAACTGAAGCGTTTTCATCCGCTATTGAGATCCTATGACGGATCTCAATAGCGGAATTGAAAATGCTAGTGTGAAAGTAGCCTTATATCTAAGAATTAGCATGTAGGGTACAGCCCCATGGCATCTATTAGTAGTGATAAAATCACAGATTACTGTGACAGTTGCCAGGCCACTACGCTTCTGGTGAGAAGCTGCTCTAATAATGTGAGAATACTGACAATGAAGGAAACGCTGTCATTTTATGATGACTTCTCATAGGGAAACATTGTGGTCAGATGAAATGTAAGATTTTAGACAGCGGTCACTTGTCTAAAGATCGATGTGTGTTTTCAGTTTTATTTAAAGGGAATCTGTCAGGCCGAAATTCGCTGATGAACCAGATTCACGGCCTTGTAAGGCTGGCTCAGCTAAAAATAATGATACCACTCAGTGTTCAGTTGCATCATTTTGGGGAAAAAGTACTTAATCCATATGCAAATGAGCAGTTAAATGTAGTCCGTCATAGTTGTTACGGTAAATAGGGCATTTCATTTTTAGGATACGGCCACACGTGACTGGTCCACTGCAGATTTTTGTCGCAGAATGCATTGTGGAAATGCTGCAGGGTGAAAATCATGGCAGAAATGTGCAACATAAATTGACAAGCAGCAGATGTAACATTTTCACTGCTACAAGTTAGGCCTCATGCACACAGCTGTTGGGCGGCACACAAACGGCAGGTCGGCAATCCACGGCTGCCAGCCATATGCACCCCGCATCACTGATGCGGACCCATTCACTTAAATAGGTCCGCAATTCCGGAGATGCAGAACGGAGTCACTGGAACGGAACACCCGAAGCACCACGGATTGCTTCCGTCGTGTTTCTTTCCGTTGCTCCGCACCGCAAATTTGACAAGTAATTTTTTTTGCGGTGCGGACAGACCACGGACCCATTCAAGTTGAATGGGTCCGGCCTGCTGCACGGATGTTGCCTGTGCATTGGGGACCGCAATTGCGGTCTCCAATGCACGGAACGGCCGCACAATGGCTGTTTGCATGAGGCCTTATGTAGAGAATTTGTTGTGTAAATTTTCTTCTTTGTGTGGATAAGATTTGTTAGGGTGTCATCACATGCAGCAGATTTTGTTGAAGAAACAAATCCGTACCATTCACCTGAAGGGGTTTGCCGACATCCGTGTTCAGAGGAATCGAACTCATTTTTAGCTGCAACAAAATCTGCCGCATGTTAAGGCACCCAAAAGCCACCTGCACACGTTGCAGATTACACATGGTTTTTCCCGCATGGATCCACTTGCAGAAAAAACTGTGTGTAATGTCTCATTCACACAGTCAGTGTTCGGTCAGGGATTTCAGTGATTGTGAGCCAAAACCAGGTGCGGCTCTAAACACAGAACAGGTGCAGATCTTTCCCTTATGCCTTATGTCTGTGGAGGCTCCAATCCTGGTTTTGGCTCACAATCACTGACCAAAACACTGACTGTGTGAATGAGGATTAACACAGTACCAGCACAGTGTATGAGATCAGACAAATCTCATGTACACTTTGTTTCTTTCTTCCGTCTGCTGAGCGGTTTTAGAAATCCAAAGCATGTCTATTAGTGGTTTTTGGCGTGGAAGGGATAGATCTGCGACAAATCACACATCAAATCTGCAATTGCGGGTTTTGGTGTGGAAGCTCATAGAAATCTGTGTGCATCTCCTGTACGTTCACCCGCACCTGTGTGCAGCCACAATGCTGCGTCTGTAAAATGCTGTGGATTTTCTGCACCCAATTCCACTCCAGAACATCCACAGTGGACCAGCCACATGTGGCCATATAGCTTGATAAAACTGCTAACGGTTGAGAAAAATGTATTATTTGTATCTAGAAGTATAAGACACAACCTCAGCCAACAATAAAGGCATAGTAGTAAGAATACAATGACAATTTATGTAGTTTACCGGAAACATCATAGTAGTCTAACGTGATCTTCTTTAGGTATGACACAACGCTAAGGTCATAGGTCTTAACACAGGCTTCAGTTCCCAGTTGAAGTATACTGAAGAGGAGGATTGTATTCTCCTGGGTCTCCTGCTGCTTAGTCAGTTCTAGTGTTACCTGGTCGGTACAAGATTCAGTTACATAAAAACAGTGAGCACTTGCTCTACAAAAGGAGGAAAGACATAAGAACAATATCAGATTCTGTTCTATACCTACTTCTTTTATTTCAAACTTGAGCTGAAGATCAGTGAGTTCCTCAAGACTGGTTTCTTCAGCTGGAGTGGGTTTGTCAGTTTCTGAAGTACGTTTCTGGATGGATTTAGTTTTTACTGGGGATGAACCACCATCTGTTGTATCGAAGAATTCATCAGAGCCTAGAAACAAGAAACCAATCCGTTTTCCAGTTTCTAAGGGTTCCACAAAATGCACCACTGAACCAAAAAATGTTCCACAAATAACGTAATGCCAGCCAGAAACACTTGTCCCTCACTGTAAATGTTTATGTGGAAAACAATTAAAAAAAACAAATTCAGTGCCAGTGTTCTTACATACAGAGATGTCTCAAACGTCAACCACTTACAACGTATCACTATTTCTTTACATAAGATTCACAACAGTATTTTTTCAGTGCATCGCCAGAAAAAATTGAAGTGATAAAACACTGGTAGACAAAACGCCAGTGTAGAATCTGGCAAAAACTTTAGGACAAGAGGTGATGTGTTCTTAGTAACAGTATGAGGGCTTAAAAGTGTGACTTCTCCTATTGGACCTGCTAGCTTATGGGAGGAGGGTTAAGGATTAGGCTGGGCCCCTTTTTCACATCACAGTGAAGAGCTGCCTGCATCACAACTGGTGAAAATAAATTAGATAAGCTTTCAACCCACAAGTTGCCAGTCTAAAGAAATCCAAAACATTTCACTAGTTGTAATGCAGTCACAGTGTAGCCTTAGCTATTGCATGTCTATGGCCAGCAAGTTAACAAGGACTTGGCACAACGAATGCTCATTGGCAATAATCTGGCCGACCATCAACAAGTCTAATACAACCCTTAACCTTGGCTTACATGCGAAGAGACAGGACTTCAGTGATGTAGGGCAAAAGTGTTAACCACTATGTCACCATGCCACCCATGTGATGGAATTTTCCAGGACACTGTATTGGTAATTCTTCAAATTTGGGATTCTGAAGTTTGTCACTCTATGAGGCTAATTTTTTCTGATCCTGCTTTACATCCACGGATGTTCTTTAGTCTCGGCATCCATTCTTGGTTGGTCTGTGATCAGCATGCTGGGAGACGTAGTTTCACCACAGCTGGAGTGCTGAAGGTTAGCCATCACTGCCATGTACCAACAGCTTGACCTATTTTGATAATCACTGCACTTTATGATGCCCATTGTATTGGATTGAAGAGTTACTGTTGTAGTTGGTAAAGCCAAGGACAAGTCCTATAACCCAAGATGAGAGTACATTTTCTGTGTCTTGGCAAAGGACCTGGATGTAATTATTACTCTTGAGGACAACACTAAAGCTAGTGGCATATGATCTAGCAACTGCTGCTTGAGTAAAGGAGGGAAACTACAAGATTCTTACCATATAGTAATGCCGCCTTGGAGGTATAACGAGATTTTTGTATAACTTACCAGTAAAATCTCTTTCTCGCTCTTTCCTTGGGGGACACAGAAGACCTTGGGTATAGCTCATCTCCCTAGGAGGCGTGACACTAAGTGAAGACTGTTAAGCCCCTCCTCCACAGCTATACCCTCAGCCTGGAGAGAGAGACTGCCAGTTGCGTGTCCAAGTAGTGAGAAAAGGCAAAGTCCAAAAAATTGGAACCAACAAGCCAACTACCCTAAGGGTAAAACAAACTCGGAAACAGTCAGAGAAGAACAAAGAATGGGTGGGTGCTGTGTCCCCCAAGGAAAGAGCGAGAAAGAGATTTTACTGGTAAGTTATACAAAAATCTCGTTTTCTCGCCCAATTTCCTTGGGGGACACAGAAGACCTTGGGACGTTCAAAAGCAGTCCAAAGGGGGAGGGACCACAGCACCAAGGCGAAGCACCCGAAGGCATCAAAAAAACCCGCCGCCTGCAGACCAGGCGGCCCGAGGCAGCATACGCCGAAGCCCGCGTATGCACCCTGTAGAACTCGGTAAGGTGTGCAAGGAAGACCAGTGACCGCCTTGCACAAATGGATGGCCGAAGCCTAAAGCCTCCGGCCCAGGAAAAAACAGACGGCCCTGGCCAAATGAATGGTGACACCAAAAGCAGGACCCTGCCCTTGGTGCGGCAACCACAACAAGAGCCACTCTGAGAAAGCGGAAGAAAGCCACCCTGGAGGCCGTCAACCCTTTGCTCGGACCTCCTGGAAACATAAGAGACCGAACTCGACAAGAGTCGGAGATCTCCAAGTAAAAACTGCAAGGCCCAAACAACGTCCAAATCGGTGAAGTGTCCGTTCCCGGGGGGGGGGGGGGGGGGGAAAGGGGAGGACGACTGCCTCAATGAAATGAAGGACAAATACCACCTTCAGAAGGAAGGAAGAGACGGAATGGAGAACAATCCTGTCCTGGGGGAAGACAGAAGGCTCGGAACAAGAAGGGCCGCCACTCAGGCACCCGTCAGAGACACGATGGCTACAGAAAACCCAACCGTACAGGACAGAAGGAGTAGAGAGAACTTCTGTAACGGCTCCAAGGAAAAGTTGGAGCGCCAAGAGCCCAGTATGTAGTTCCCAGGACGGTACCGGAGGGCAGTACAAAGGAACCCAAGAGCCGCTCCATGGAAGAAGTTCCTGACAGGCCCAGAGGGACGGGGAACGCTGAAAGAGGAAGGACAGGAATGACACTTGATACTTCAAGCAACAGAGTCCCAGCCCCAGGTCCAGGCCGGACTGGAGAAAGACAGAACCATGGAGAAAGGCAGAGTGGGGGAACGCCCAGCTTCCCACAGAACCCCAGGTAAAGCCCTAAGTCCTACCACAGATCCTGGACGAAAACTCGGCTAGAAGCGAACACTAGCGAGCCCACTAGAGTCGCCTGGGCAAGCGGGTGAAAACCCAATGATCAGGCGCGGACCAGTAACACGGGTAGAACAGTCGGTAGAACTGGTCCCGTCGGCCCCCCGAGCAAGGTTGTCCCGTATCCCCCCAGAGTGGAAAAGCAGAAGGACAAACGGACAGGAACCGAAGGGTCTGCCCAGCAACCGCCAGGACAAGACAGGCTAAAGCCGAAGCCAATGTAGCCACCACAGGAAGACAGACTACAGTTCCGGTGTGGGAGATCAAAAGACAATCCTGACCAAATGGTAGTCCTCCCAAGTTACCGAGAAGGTGAATCCAAAGCCGAAACATTGCCTAGAATGGAAAAAACGCAATCTGCACCCAGCGGGAGGACAGAAAGCGGTAGACCCGGTAACTAGGCACACAGCTAGTACAGCCAGTGTGGACAAGGGAGACTGAAAAGGAACACCATAACCATCCAAATGAACAAACATGCTCTCCCCAGAGGGAAGGGCAGTGAAGGAACAGCCTCTGAAGCGTGGCCGGAACAGACGCCACATCGGAATGATCTGTACCGAGTGGGAGTCAAACAGAGCCGGCGAGAAAAGGCAGGCGAGACAGAGGCCGGTATAACACCCTCCAACAAAAAAAGGGGGGGTGGGCAACAGAGAGGCCATAGGACAGCTCAAAAGCAGAACACCGCTACACAGAGACGCCCGGTTCACCGCCACGCAGAAGGCGAATACCCTGAAGAACCCAAGGTGGAGGTCCCCCGGACCTGTATAAGCGAGCACCCAAGAGAAGTTGGGTGACCTCCCCAAGAAGAGCGCCCGAACCTGGTAGCAGATCAGACTGAAGCACCGAGGGCGCCAATCCGGAAAGAATCATACCACACTGCACCAGAATGATCTCCTTAGAGAATAGTGCAAGGCTTGCGGCAATCATCGTATCCCAAGAGAAAAAGAATGTCGCAGGAGGAAGGAGGCTACGTACGAGTAGCCCCGTAAGCAGTGAGAAGGCCAACCCACCTACAGGACGAGAAGGCATACACGGCCCAAACAACGCACAAGAACGTCCGCTCACTGCAAAAATATAACACCGCGAAGAGGGCCAGCCACAGAGTGCCACAGTATCTACGGGAGTGCAAACTGAAAGGAGTTATGCACAAGACTAATATGGAATGCGATGGAACGCAAACTGACCGCCCCGAAAGGGAGGAAATGTACCTGGCAAACTGCAGTGGGCAAGAATGCAAAGGCCTGCCCCAAAAAGGGGGAGATGCCCAAGGCCGGACCTACGTCAGAGAAGTAGGGCATACCATACTTCGCCCAGAAAGGCGCCATGCACATGGCCACACAGTATCCAGCGGAAACGCAGGAGGTCCACCTAGGGAAAAGGGGGACATGCATAGGGCTATCCTAGCATTAAGTGAGTGTGCGACAATTCACCCAACACCGAAATTTCGTGAGAGTGTAACTACTCCGCCAATGAAGGGGAACATGTGCAAGTCCAGTACAGCACATACAAGGACAGCCTTGAATCTTGTGAGCGTGCAAAATTCCACCCATGGAATGAGGGGTGGTCACGCCAAGGCCAGCACCGTATCCAAGGGGAGCGCAAGCGTTCCGCCCATGTTAGAGGCCATGCTCAAGGCCAGCAACGTATCTGGTGAGCGTAGTATGCCGCCCAGAAAAGGGTATAGGGGTCATGCACATGGCCAACAATGTACAGGCGAGAGAACAACCACCGACCGAGGGAGTGTATGTATGCCGCCACCCGGGAAGGAGGCATGCCCAAGGCCGGTAGTGAATCCAATGAGAGTACATCATATCGCCTATGGAAGGTGGTCATGCACATGGCTGGCAGTGAATCCAGTGAGAGTGCCGAATGCCGTCCACAGAAGGGAGTCATGCCTATGGCAGGCAGCGAATCCAGAGAGAGTGCAGCGTTCCGCCTAAGGAAGGGGGTCGTGCACATGGCCAGCACCGTATCCGGTGAAAGTGCAGTATTCCGCCTAAAAAAGGGGGTCATGCACATGATCGGCAACGAATCCAGTGAGAGTGTAGCGTTCCGCCTATGGAAGGGGGGCACGCACATGGCCGGCAGCTAATCCAGTGAGAGTGCAGAGTTCCGCCTAAGGAAGGGGGTCGTGCACATGGCCAGCACCGTATCCGGTGAAAGTGCAGTATTCCGCCTAAAAAGGGGGTCATGCACATGATCGGCAACGAATCCAGTGAGAGTGTAGCGTTCCGCCTATGGAAGGGGGGCACGCACATGGCCAGCAGCGAATCCAGTAAGAGTGCCGTGTTCCACCTATGTAAGGGGGTCGTGCACATGGCCAGCATTGTATCCGGAGAAACTGCAGTAGGCCGCCAAAGAAAGGGGGATCATGCACAAGGCCAACCCGCAGTTAGGGAGAGTGCAGTATCCCGCCCAGGAGGGGGGTCCTGCACATGGCAGGCACCATAACTGGAGAGGGTGACGAATGTTGCCTACAGAAAAAAGCATGCACCTTGACCAGCGCCGTAGCGCGGAGAGGGCAAAAAAACCCCCAGAAGGGGAAAAAAGAACCTGGCAGCGCCGCAGCCGGGGAGCGCGACACCATGCCGCCTATGGAAGGGGGGCATGTATACAGGCAGCACTCTGAGATGAGGCTGCAGCGTCCTGCGCAGCCCACAAGTCATATATATAATAAATATTTTTTTTTTTTTTTTTTTTTTTAAACACACAGCCTCACTGAGGCAGATGCCACCTACAGGGCACAGATCCACCCATACAGGCCTATCCTCTGTGGGCGGGGGAACCTCCAGGCGGGAAAAATTCGCGCCTGGAGAAGTTCCAGCCCCCTCCAACAGAGGCCTGAATTTTTGCGGCCTAGTAGGCCGTGAAGCTGGGGCCTAAATTTTTAGCGGCGCCCGGCGAACCGGGGCCGCACAGTATTTAAAGTAGCGTCCGGGCCTACGGAGCGGCACATACCGGCCGCGGGTGCCCACCCCGCGGGCCGGAAGAGCCGGGGCCTAAATTTTTAGCGGCGCCCGGCTGACCGGGGCCGCAAGTACCTAAAGTACCAGCCGGGCCTACGGAGCGGCACATACCGGCCGCGGGTGCCCACCCCGCGAGCCGGGGACCCGGATAGAGCGGGATCGTCTTGAAGTGGAACACAAGACTTCGGCGCCCGGCCGACCGGAAGGTTCCGACGGTCAGCCGGGGCTGTTGAAGCGCTCCTTTGCAGGCCGCGGTGCCCACCCAGGTGTCCGGAAGTCAGGACCCTGCACCCGGCAGCCATTTTACCCCTGGAGCGGGCCCTTGGCCTAGAACAGCGCTCCATATGATTTCACCCCTGCCGGCAGCTACAACCACCTTTCCCCTGGACCGGTGAGAGCAGGGAGGGTCAGTGGCAGCAAGGCGCGGGCCCTCTGGCCCTGAAGTAGTGGCCGGTAAGAGGGAGGGGGACCCTGAGACCGGGTCTGTGAGGGTGGGACGCCTGCATGACCCCTCCGTCAGGGGCAGCTAGGTGCGGACCTCCGCAGCTCCCTAGGCATTCCTCTTGTAGGAACAAGGGTGCCAATGTCCTGGAGGCCAGGAGAGAGGGAGCAGATGTCGACCTGCGGCAGCCCAGGGCCAGCCTAGGTCTAGCAGGGACAGAAGGGTCCATAGGCCCAGGTAAGGGTCAGGCACGCAGGAGACCGAGGGGGGAGGGGGGGGACGTAGGGCTGGAGAAGCCAATCTCTCACCATAGCCGTCTTCACCCTCGGTCCGTTCCAGCAGGGTCGCCCCTTCAGCTACTGGCACCGTAGTGGCAGGACGCCGGGGGAGGGACTTGGCGTGCGGGCGACCCTTGCGCTGGCGGGATGCAGGGGAGCTGGGCTGCCCTGGTCCACCTTGCCTTCTGTGGGGGAGGCAGCAGTGCGGGTGACCGGCACTGGCGCAGCTCAACCCCGGGAGAACAGAGAGGTCTAGTGCGTCTCTGTTATCCCTGATGATCTGGAACAAAAAGAAAATAAAAAAGTAAAAATCTAAAATTGAAACAAGGAGAAAGCAGCCCTGCAGAGCAGGGAGTGTCTTGCCTCCTTGGACACTAAGCAAAAAACTGGCAGTCTCTCTCTCCAGGCTGAGGGTATAGCTGTGGAGGAGGGGCTTAACAGTCTTCACTTAGTGTCACGCCTCCTAGGGAGATGAGCTA
The DNA here is from genome assembly GCF_905171765.1 of Bufo bufo. Classification (NCBI taxonomy): domain Eukaryota; kingdom Metazoa; phylum Chordata; class Amphibia; order Anura; family Bufonidae; genus Bufo; species Bufo bufo. Next base: position 611,516,008 of record NC_053389.1, on the reverse strand, counting down.
TACCCAAGGTCTTCTGTGTCCCCCAAGGAAATTGGGCGAGAAAACTTGTTTCCTCATGTTACTGATCTATGCTGGAGTTACACAAGTAGGGCTCTATGCTTATACTATACAAACTGAAAGTTTATAAAACCCTTTCGAGAGGCAGTGCCCTTGGGTTATTGGCTAGTTGGTGGGGGATTTATCAGCAACACTCAGGACACTACCTTGTTTTCTATTCTGCAACGAATGGTAGTTAGCTGTCAAGGAAGTGTCAAGAGACTGGAGTGGCAGGGGAGATGCATACAAAGCCTTATCTTTGTGTACTGGTACTATCCAGTAGTACTGTAGATCTCAAGCATTACCAAACTACGTGAAAAGAAGAAGGGCATTTTCAATGGTAAATATGCCGCGATAGATTTATCATTCTTGTCCCTTTCACCTGACCCTATAAACAAGACATTTGCTACGTAGCAAGTCTCAGTTGAATTTCCAGACAACATTGTTTCAAAAAAGAAAATGCCAAAAATGAACAACTCTTTAGACTAATCAAAGAAAGTGTGTATACAGTGGTCCCTCAAGATACAATATTAATTGGTTTCAGGACGACCATTGCATGTTAAAACCATTGTAAGTTGAGTAATCGGTTTCAAAGCCCCAAAATGTCACCCAAGATGAGAGAAAATTAAGATTTTAGAAAAATAAGCAGATAACTAAGACGGATAAGACAAGTCCTTACATATAACAGTCAGGAATGGCTGCTAACTAACAATGTATACAGCTATTTTACCATAGAAGTGGCCTTGATTGGTTGGATCTGGGTCTGAGACATTGTATGTTGAGTCTGGTTTCAACTTACGATGGGTCAGAGAAGACCATTGTATGTTGAAAATATAGTATCCTGAAACCATTGTATCTTGAGGGATCACTGTACACTTCTGTAAGCAAGATTTTCTATGTTCTCATAAAAGTTGTTGGGAGGATTGGAAGCTTTTCATCTTTCTTGTTAGGGATAAAAGAGACAATAAAAGACTGAGTCATCTCATGTAAACTGAGCAATGAGATTAGTTAGGTTTACAGCCCACATTGCTAAGACATTAATCCAGCTCTTTCTTGCTTGTTAGAAAAGGACTTTTAGGGTCATTTCACACAAGCGATACAGATTGACTCTGTTCAGGGAGGGAACAAAATGATAGTTTTGCACACCAGTTTAATCAGTTTTGTCTGTGATTGCGTTCAACGTTTCAGTTTTTTAGGCATAGATGCAATTTTTGATCTGTTTTTCAAGCTCTTGAAGAAAAACTAAAGAATAACACTCAGCATCTAGCAGCCATCAGTGAAAGACACATCCGGATGCCTTCTGTTTTTCACACAAACCCCATTTACCTTTATGGAGCCTGAGCTGCGTGAAAACACACAATATAGAACATGCTGCGATTTTCCCTGAACGTAGATATGATGCCTGAAAACTATGCCCAAGTATACAAATCTACTGAAATCAATGGGTCAGGAATCAATTGGGATGCAGTCAGCAACACACATCACATCCGTATGGAAAACTTGCTAGTGTGAAAGAGAACAGGCCTTCGTTCATTTGAAGCTACCTCTCAATCCATAAGAAGTTGCAGAATAAGTCGCCGGGTGTATGGAGTATTTGCTGCATTTCTAACCACACTATCAACTTGATAATGCATTTTATGGTTATATTCCCCTCAGTAAGCTCAATCTAGAATTGTTGGTTTTTACCTGAGCCGAGCTTCAATGAAGGGGGGAGGCACTAGCTGCTAGATGTTCTCCCACATTCAGGGGCATTGCACCCTATCCCCCACGGCTCTATGCCACCACCTAATAAACTAGCCGATGATTCTGATCAGTAGCCTCGGTGAGCTCCCTATGTTCTCCCAGCTTCTACATTAAGATCAACTATCTGATCACTCATGAGAAAGCAGAACTGACAAACCTAACTACTATGCTTGACAACAGTCCTGATTTTCACAGGACAGTACTGTGAACCAAACCACAAATGAAGGACTCTACTTATCGCAAGTACTGAAGTGAGGTAGTCTACCTACTACTTACTAGAAAATGACATGTTCAGCAGGCAAAATAGCTCTCCTCCAGAAGGGACACAAGCAGGGTTGTAACTACCATAGCGGCAGACCATGCGCCTGCTATGGGGCCCAGTCTTAGTTGAGATTATCTCCTTTTCTATTAAAATTGAAAACTTGGTCAGGACTCTACCCTTTAAAGCAGGGATGGCCAACCTGCGGCTCTCCAGTTGTTGCAAAACTCCCAGCATGCCCAGACAGCCTACAGCTATCAGCCTACAGCAGGGCATGGTGGGAATTGTAGTTTTACAACAGCCCTGCTCTAAAGGAAAAACTTTTAGCAAATAAAGCAGTGGAAAAATGGCCCAAGGGAAACTCTTCTGATCTGTGTGGGGGCCTGGTTTGATCCTTGCTATGGGGCCCTCACTTCTCTATGTACGCCACTGGACACAAGTGAGTGCGTGTAGACACGCTCCCCACCACCATCTTCCTCCTCAGTCTCTATGCTGTTCTGTGAAAAGTCCTTCAGTGAGAAGCTCCGACGACCTTTTTAAGTGAGTGCAGAGCTTCTTACAGTGAATAACCAAAGTATAGGGGGAAAGTGCGGTGTACAAGTGGAAAAAGAGGGGTTCTCTATTATTTCATTTATAAAAATATCTAATTATTTTAAGATACATTACAAAGTTTATTATCTTTGCATACACTATTGTTTGCTGGAAAAAAATTAAACAATGGCCTTCACTGAATATTTTGGAGAAATTATATTTGAAAATCAGAACATTGCCTGTCTCGTATTAAAGGAATAGTTCTCAATATAATATCAATGGAGATCCAACACACAGCGTCCCACTGATCAGCTGTTACAGAAAGCCGCTGGCACTGGAAACTATGCAATGGATGCAAGACTGTCCACTGTGTAGTTTTAGGCGCTGCCGTACACATGTTCAGCTGCCATTCAATAGGAGCTGTGCTGCAGTACACACTCCTGCTTCCGTCCACTATCCAGTTTCCAGCAATGTTGGCTGCTCAAAACAGCCGATTGGTGGCGGCGCCGAACCCCCAACATTCTGATATTTATTACTTATGGACAGGCCATGGATATGTAAGTAACGGAAACCTGCCTTAAAATTAAAATTCCATTAGGAGTTGGATGACCATGCGATATGTACAGATGTCGACAGATACATACAAACATCAATAGAACTTCAGATACCACTGAACCAAATCTTTAACTAAAAAATGCAGCTCTAATGTAGCCCAGCATGTGTTATAACATGAATGGACAATGTATTCCACTTACCAGATGATGATCCTTCCTCCAAGAATAATGACTTCTCAATATCTCTTTTGAAAAGGTTTTCTGGTCTTATAGTCAAAATTGGGACAATTGGAATCTAAAAAATTTGTGAACAGAAGGAATATAAATTTTTTTACTTCATACAAAGCTGCTGTTTCATCAGTTCCCAAGGACTAGAATTACGTAGCAGGGCACTATATGCCCATACTAATCCACAAGACTACTCTATCACAAGTCTCTTTTGTAATAAAGCATGTGTCAGATGGACATGATCAGAAGTCAATTTCAACTAAATGCAAACTAGTTTGTTTCTGTATGCTGACAGTAAGAAGGCATCTACATGGGAGGTGACAAATGTAATGGCACCGCCAATATACATAACAGTATGTGATCTAAACAGTCTACACATGTAAGAAACTCCCTGAAAAATCTCACTCCTGGAAAAAAGGGGCCACTGCAAGGTAGGATAGCCCAGAGAATGGCATACCTGACCTTTTTGGGGCCTTGTCCCATATGCCACTGTGGCCAGTGATTTGCTGCAATAGTCACATAGCCATGTAACTGCTGGAGCTATATAAAAAGGACCAGCGGGGAGGAAAGGAGCGCAATGCTGGAAGAAGCAGGGGATGGACTGCGGGAGGTGCACAGCCTCTTTTGCAACTTTAGAACAATTTCTAGCAGTGGCCAAATGTTTAAAAAAAACTTGGAAACTAAAAAAAATTAAGAAACCTCACATGTGGCATAAATACCTTTTAACTTGACTTTTGATCTTTAGTTAAAAAAATAAATAAATGTAGATCTATTTATTATTATATGTCACTTCCGATCCTCCACTGCTCCATCTCAGACGTTTCTCACTTTTCCCCCACTGGTCTCTACTTCCTGGCCCTCTTCATGGTCGCCACATATTGTTATTTTGCATATTATTGATATACTTAATGATTAAAAGTAATAATGTGGAGCAGTCATACACAATGATGAGCCATAACATTAAACACACAGATGATGTGGAAAATCTTGTGAAATGGCCCCTAAGATGGGATATATACTAGGTAACAAGTGAATAGTCAGTTCTTGAAAGTGATGTGTTAGAAGGCAGAAAAATGGGCAAGCGAAGGGATTTTTGCAAGGGTCATATTGTGATGGCTAGACAACTGGGTCAGAGCATCTTCAAAATGGGTCTTGTGGAGTGTACGCAGTGGTCCAAGGAAATGGTGAACCACTGACAGGGTCATGGACACCCAAAGCTCACGGATAGTGAAGCTAGCCTGTTTGGTCCTATTTCACAGAAAAGCTAATGTAGCACACATTGTGTTCCCCCATCACAGTTTTAATTGTGGCAGTTCAGGTAGTATTGTGGTTTGAAGGTGTTAATAGCAAATCTCTAGGAATTCCATATTCAGTACAGGAGCCTATTGGGCAGTACAGAACATACAGTAGACGCTGTCTCCATTTCTGCAGTTTTTACATAGTGTGCAGCATGGAACAAATGGGTTCAAACTGCAATATCTTTGAAACAAAAGATGAAACCACTACGGTTCTTTTTTCTTTTATTTCATAAATAACGCTATACCTTTTACAGAGTATACATGAGGTCTGCACTAATCATATCCAGAATCTCCTAATTCAGCCTTCCTCATATTTCTCCTCGATAACCCTTTGGTGCCTAAAATGCTACATGTAAGCCTATTCACACAGGTAAGCATGACAGTGCTGCAACTGTAATCCTGACATTGCTTTCACACCTCCTGTTACATTGCATTAAAAAAAAAAAAAAGAGTAAGAAATAACTGTAAAATGTGTAAACATTCAATGGGTAAAGTCATAGATGGCAGGTATGTATCACTGAGGCTGCTACTCTCAGTGATATAAATCCCGGAGGTAAGTTATGACCAGTGATGTTAGATCACTGAGTTTGGGTCCGGGATTTAGGAGTGACTGAAGACTTTGGGTTGGAAGGTCACTCCCATACTCCATCTCAGGTGTTACCACCTCAAACAGGTGAAAGAAAAACTAAATTAAAAGACAAGCTGCCAGAGAGCAGTTGGGGTGTGTTGGTCTGAGAGAAAGACCCATGGACAAGACCACTTTGCAGAGTGGAATCTCTAGGTGAAAACCTACAAGCTGGTGAGAAGTCTGTAAGGTGTCCTAGCAAATGTAACCATTATAAATGGTGTTTCCCAAGAGCCGAGTATTTTGAAATGCACAACAATCTCTTATATCGGGTTGCCAAAGCTCACAATGAGGTGATAGAACAATTAGTGGTTCCAGGGCCCTATAGAAAAATGGTGCTAAACTTGCCTCATTCTCATGTATTGGGGGGTCACTTAGGTACAGACAAAACCCGGGAGTAGATATTTCAGAGGTTTTATTGGCCGGGGTGTTAAGGAAATAGTTGAGTACTGTAAATCCTGCCCTACATGCCAGTTTAAAGGGGTATTCTCATCTTTCCTTTTCATACTTACCTTCCTGGATTCTTCTCCCGGCCGGGCCGAGCTTGCACAGAAGACTGAAGATTTTCTCCTGGCTGGGCTGCGCAATGTCCTGAAGGCGCACACCGCCGCGCATGCGCCATGGTGACTTATTCCTGGCCTGTATAGTACAGAGCCGGCGTGCGCGGCTCTGTACTATACTGGCCAGGAAGAAGTCATCATGGCGCATGCGCGGCGGCGTGCGCCTTCAGGACATTGCGCGGCCCGGCCGGGAGAGAATCTTCAGTCTTCTGCGCAAGTGCGGCCAGGCAGGATTTGACAGGAGAGGTGGCCGTAACCAGGGGAGACCAAAGACAACATCAGGTAACAGGGGACTTATTTTCTAAAAAAGGGTGGGAATTGGGTAATAAAATGTATTTAGAAAAATGATCACTGTCAAATCATTAACAGATTTAACAGTGATCATTAAGATGAGAATACCCCTTTAAGGCCCCGGTGTCCCATTTTAAAAGTCCTTTACTGCCCCTTCCCATTATTGAGGTACCATTTGAACGGATCGCCATTGACTTAGTGGAACCATTAGACAAATAGTCTAAGAGACACCAGTATATTTTAGTAGTACTCGATTATACTACCCGATACCCAGAGTCAGTGCAGTTACGAAACTCCTCCGCTAAATCTATTGCTCGAGAATAGAGAATATGCAGCCGCCTACGTAGACAACATTGTCATCTATAGCCTGGATTGGGCGAGCCCTCTAAGTAAAGTCCAGGCCGTCCTAGACTCCCTCAGAAAAGCGGGCTTTACAGCCAACCCAGAGAAGTGTGCCATAGGTATGGAGCAGGCTAAATACTTGGGCTACATTGTGGGAAGAGGCATGATTAAACCCAAAGCCAATTGGCCTCTTACAAAAAAGCAAGTGAGGGCTTTCTTAGGTATAGTGGGGTATAACCGTCGATTTTTGCCCAACTTTGCCGTTATTGCAGCCCCTTTGACTGACCTCACAAAAGGGAAAAAGTCGGTAATGGTTCGGTGGTGCCCTGAGGCAGAAAAGGCATTTGTGGAACTGAAATCCATCTTGTGTAGACAACCAGTGCTGAAAGCGCCAGATTTTTCTAAAGAATTTATAGTGCAGACAGATGCATCAGAGGTGGGACTAGGGGCTGTTATGTCCCAGGAAGTTAATGGAGAAGAGCATCCTGTCATGTATAAGTAGAAAACTGAACTCCTGTGAGAGAAATTACTCTATTGTGGAACGAGAGCGTCTGGGCCCTAGAGTCCCTAAGGTATTACCTGCTGGACAAAAAGTTCAGACTGGTCTCAGACCATGCCCCATTGAAGTGGATGAGTCAAAACAAGGGAAATAATGCTAGGGTAACAAGGTGGTTCCTGGCAATACAGGATTTTGATTATGTGGTAGAACACAGGCCAGGTAAATTGCATATCAATGCAGATACCCTTTTAAGAGTCCACTGTCTTGTTGCGGGCTTTGGGCAGAGAGGGGGGATGGGATATGTAAACATTCAATGGGTGAAGTCATAGATGGCAGGTATGTATCACTGAGTGATGTAAATCCCAGAGGTAAGTTATGACCAGTGATGTTAGATCACAGAGTTTGTGGTAGCTGGAGTTTGGGTCCAGGGTTTAGGAGTGACTGAAGAGTTTGGGTGGGAAGGTCACTCCCATACTCCATCCCGGGTATTCCTACCTCAAAGAGGTGAAAGAAAAACTAATTTAGAGACAAGCTGCCAGAGAGCAGTGGGTGTGTGTTGGTCTGAGAGAAAAACCTATGGACCACTTTGCAGAGTGAAATCTCTAGGTGAAAACCTACAAGCTGGTGAGAAGTCTGTATCACCGTTTCTTTATTATTTCCATGAACTGTTATTTTGATTACGGAAGCAAGCCTCTACCATTTTGCTGTGTGTGTCCCAATAAACCCTGGGAAAAAGAGGCTGTCTGAATGGACCAGTTTTCACAAATGATACAAACACTGACCCAAGAGCATGTCTAGAGAACAGCGAAATGACTTACCTTTTTCTCCTTTGTAGTTGGGGTAGTAGTCGGAGACTGGGGAAGCGGAATACTGTTAACCAGTTCAAACACACCTTGGATTTTATAGTCCGAGATCTTCATACGCAGCAATGGCAACTCTCCAGACACCTTAAACCTACAGTCAAAGCAAATGAGCTTTAGCAATCTCTAGTAACAGATACACGTCTCCCTCTAACTAAGACCATGCGGAAGAACCGCTGCATCAACAAAAAATAAAAAATAAAAAAATTAGGTGAAAAACGTAAACTAGTTAAATTACAAAGTTTCAGAAAAAAAATTCCAAGGTGTAGTCATTCCTTCATTGTATTTATTAAAGATAACCCCCTTCCGTATGTTCTATCCCCCCACTCGGGTTAAACCTCTATGGGCTGGAATAAACACTCATTTTAATGACCTTTAAGTAATGCTACATTTCCCCTGGACCAGAAATGGCCTCTCCCACTGATAAAAGCGGATTGTAGAAAGTGAGAGAAGCTAAATTTGTGGTTGATTACCATTCCATCTTCATTTTAGGGGGTTGACGTCGTAACCTAATGCTCAGGAATGGAAATGGGTGCACCTACCAAGAGGATTCACCCAATCCTCAAAAAACAGTAATAAAATTAGAGCAAAGGATGGTAGGGCACACCAATATTCGGTACCACACGGATGGTTAATATACCAATATTTTATTTATTAGTGATATAAACTGTTGAATAAACATACATAAAATGCAACACTCTTAAAAGTAACTTATACTATTATCATTATATTGGCTTTTATAGTATTCAATAGTTTTTCTATTTTTAGTATTTTATTACTTTTAAGAGTGTTGCATTTTATGTATGTTTATTCAACAGTTTATATCACTAATAAATAAAATATTGGTATATTAACCATCCGTGTGGTACCGAATATTGGTGTGCCCTACCATCCTTTGCTCTAATTATATTTGTTTAGAGAATAGGAAATTATACAATTTTCTAATATAAATATATTCAAAATTTTGCTCGCAGACTTAACCCCTTGAGGTATATGTACGGCAGAAGATGCCACTTTAAAGATGGCGCCCGCCCGCACATGCAACAGGAGTCATAGCCGCTGTATTTCTGCTGTTTCAAACAGTAAAAGCCTGGAGCGAATGTATGCAATCAGCCAATCACATAATTTAACCCCTCAGATGCTGTGGTCAAATCTGACCACAGCATCTGAACGATACAGACGCTCCCTCCTGCATCCGTAACAACGCTCCCCGGCTGAGATAAATACCCATCACAGAATGCAATTGGCAGTCTGATGCTTGCTAGTTAGTCACCCAGGGTGACTTAAAAAAAAAAAAAGTTTAAAAAGTTTTTAATCTAAAAAATAAGAAAATATAAAAAAGTTCAAATTACCCATTTTCCCAAAAAATAATAATAAAAAAAACAGGCATCATCGGGTCCAAAAACGACTCTACTATTAAAATATTATATTTATCCCATATGGCAAATGGCTTAACCACCTGCCATCTGGGCCATTTGCTCCCTTCCTGACCAGGCCAAATTTTGCAAAACTGACATCTCACTTTATGTGGTAATAACTTTGGAACGCCTTTATTTATCCAAGTCATTCAGAGATTGTTTTCTCGTGACACATAGTACTTCATGATAGTCATAAATTTGAGTCAAAATATTTCACCTTTATTTATGAAAAAATCCCAAATTTACCCAAAAATTTGAAAAATTCGCAATTTTCTAAATTTCTATTTGTCTGCTTTTAAAACAGAAAGTGATACCTCAAGATATTTATTATTTAACATTCCCCATATGTCTACTTTATGTTGGCATCATTTTGGAAATGTCATTTTATTTTTTTAGGACGTTAGAAGGCTTAGAAGTTTAGAAGCAATTCTTCAAATTTTTAAGAAAATTTCCAAAACCCACTTTTTAAGGACCAGTTCAGGTCTGAAGTCACTTTGTGGGGCCTATATAGTGGATACCCCCATAAATGACCCCATTGTAGAAACGACACCCCTCAAGGTATTCAAAACCGATTTTACAAACCTTGTTAACCCTTTAGGCGTTCCACAAGAATTAAAGGAAAATGGAGATCAAATTTTTAAATTTCACTTTTTTGGCAGATTTTCCATTTTAATCAATTTTTTTCTTTAACACATCGATGGTTAACAGCCAAACAAAACTCAATATTTATTACCCAGATTCTGCGGTTTACAGAAACACCCCACATGTGGTCATAAACTGCTGTATGGGCACACGGCAGGGCGCAGAAGAAAAGGAACTCCACGTGGTTTTTAGATGCCATGTCCCATTTGAAGCCCCCTGATGCACCCTTACAGTAGAAACTCCCAAGAAGTGACCCCATTTTGGAAACTAGGGGTAAGGTGCCAGTTTTATTAGTACTATTTTTGGGTACATATGATTTTTTGATCATTCATTCTAACACTTTATGGGGCAAGGTGACCAAAAAATTGGTTGTTTTAGCACAGTTTCTATTTATTTATTTTTACAGCGTTCACCTGAGGGGTTCAGTCAAGTGACATTTTTATAGAGCAGATTGTTACGGACGTGGCGATACCTAATATGTATACTTTTTCTAATTTATTAAAGTTTTACACAATAATAGCATTTTTGAAACAAAAAAATTATGTTTTAATGTGTCCATGTTCTGAGAGCTATAGTTTTTTTTTTTTTTTTGAGAGATTTTCTTATGTAGGGGCTCATTTTTTGCGGGATGAGGTGACGGTTTTATTGGTACTATTTGTGGGACATACGCGTTTTTGATCACTTGGTGTTGCACCTTTTGTGATGCAAGGTGACAAAAATTGCTTGTTTTGACAGTTTTTTTTTTTTTTTTTTTTACGGTGTTCACCCGAGGGGTTAGGTCATGTGATATTTTTATAGAGCTGGTTTTTACGGACGCGGCAATACCAAATATGTCTATTTTATTTTTTCTATTTTTAACTTTTTTTTTTCATTCCTTACTTACTTTTTTTTTTTTACATGTGAAACTTTTTTCTCTTTTTCTTTTCAACCTTTTATTTTTTATTTATTTTATTTTACACTTTTCGTCCCCCATAAGGTCATACAAGACCTCTGGGGGACATTTACTTCACTTTTTCTTTTTTTTTTTCACTGTTGATTTCTCCTGTAACTGGGGCTGACATAGTAGCCCCAGTTACAGGACAAATACACCCCTACAGAGGCTGTACAGCAGCAATCCAGCGCTGTACAGCCTCAGAGCAGGGCTGATCGAGGTCTCTGAGAGACCTCACACGGCCCCTGCACTCTCCGGTCCCGGCGGTCACATGACCGCTGGGCCGGAACAGGAAGCGCATAGCGCTTCCTCCTCTGCATACACAGCGCTCGGTGAGCGCTGTGTCTGCAGCGATCTGGAAGGCAGGGACACCTGGGCACTGTCCCTGCCTTGTCTTAGGGTTGCCCTGCTGTCACTGACAGCGGGCAACCCGATCAGCAGCTGCACGATTAGCGTGCAGCTGCTATTTCTGAAAGGACGTTCTAAAACGTGCTTTCAGAAATAGGAGGTCCACCCATAGGACGTTTATATCCTATGGCCGGACGTAAAGCGGTTAAGAAAAAAAAAAATGTCATTAAAAATGGGCAGTTCTGATGAACATGGATGCTCCAGACTGGGTCAGTAATATGTTTTATCTGATGTGATCTTTCCCTTAGCAGCATTACACTTTGGATGTGCATAGGAATATCACCACCCTTCATGTCTTTAGTGTTGTGCGGTGGATTGCAATTGATGGATGCACGGTTGCTATATGAGCCCCATATATTGATGCTGTTATCTGTTAGTACGCTAGTCCCTTGTGGTCTGGAGTCTACCTTTTAATTTTCTGATACACTCCAGTGTTTTCATGGTTGCTGCTTTTTGTATTTTAGAATATAATTAATGTGTTGTATATGTATTTCTAATAAAGTATTTAAATTTACAATATTTACTTGCTTGGTAGCTTTTTTTTAGCGTTATAGGTGATGTACGGATGAATCCATGTGAGATACTTTTACCCCAATAACTAATTGCTGTAATAACAGAGGTATTATGAGACTATCTGGATCCCCATGTAATGTTTCCCTGCACTTGTAAATAGTTTCTTTTCACAATGAGGATTTTCCTATGACTCTCCCTAGCATCTGCACACGTCTCTCCCTGCTTGTGAAATGATTACTCTCACTATCCTTTCCCTGCACTAGTAAATCACTTATTTCCTTTATTTTATTATTTTAAAAATTCGTTTTTCTTTCACTCTTCCTAGCGCCTGCATACACGTCTGTCCCTGAACAAAGTACGATAGTGAATGGCAGACTCTAAGATGGCCGCCGTATTTATAGGGCTGTGACATGACCGGGCTGGCTGGCTGCTGATTGGCTGCATGCATGGCATTATGGGTCATCCCGCCTTCCCAGAGTTCCTTGCCCCATGTCCTCACACGTGTAGCCACCATTTTAGCCGGCTAGCCACCATGTTAGGAAAAATTGCGATTCATTACCACGAAATTCGCATTTGTTCAGAATCAAATTTTTCCTGAAATTTGGAACTAATTCGACTTACTCAGCTTCAATTCACTTATCTCTAGTCGTAATCCCTGGAAACAATGTATAATGTGATGGAAAACTGAAATCAAGCCAAAGGAGGCAATGTTGGGAATCACAATACATTAGTAAGTAAATTGTATACCCTATTTCTCACCCCATAAGACGCACTCCCCCCCCCCAAAAGTGGAAATGGAAAACCCCTTTAAGTATTTCCAATTCTCACTTGTGAAAATATATTAATATAATTTCAAATGTGTCAAAATGGCAATGTAAATACATAAAGAGAATCAAAATTGTGTTGACTGCCATAAAAACTGAAAGCATGATGTCAGATATTTCTTACCTAGGCATTCGACTGTCTCGCTCTACCATAGCCTTTGAAATTTTCAACTCAATATCTAGAGGCTGCAAAATGTGAAGAGGTGATGAATTTAGCCCTCGAGCGGTCTTCCAGTTTTGGCCTTTAAAAGGAAAACAGAAATATAAAGATTATCTACCAACAATATGAGACGTATTAACTACACTCAAGTAAACAGGCATGAAGCTGCAAAAAAACTAAAGTAGTTTTTCCCCCAAACAGTAGCTGATATTCAAGGGTAAAAAAAGTTTCAATTAGGGACAGTAATACCAACATGACAACATCTGAGTGAGATGGCAGTAATATATACCACAGTATGCCGCAATTCCATTGTAGATTTTGCTGCGTATTTGCTGTAGATGTCACTCACTGCACTTCAAAAGGACAGCGCGGTGGCTCAGCGGTTAGCACTGGTGCCTTGCAGCGTTGGGATCTGACCAAGGACAACATGGAGTTTGTATGGGTTTCCTCTGGGTTCTCCGGTTTCCTCCCACACATCCAAAAACATACTGATAGAGGATATATATTGTGAGCCCCATTGGGGACAGTGCGATGCTAATGTCTGTAAAGTGCTGTGGAATAGGTCAGCGCTATACGAGTATAATACCAGTAAAATCATAAATAAAAATAATATCCATGATGGAAATCCACATCAAGAATTTCAAAATTGCAAGTCAATTTACATTGCAGATTTCTTTTCAAAGCATGTGCAGGAAAATTCTGAAAAGTTCACACATCTTGCTGGTAATGTTAATCTGCAGCGTATGTCAATCATTTACTTTTTGTTTTGAGGTGATTTTTTAAAAATAATTTTTCAAGTTATTATCTAAATAATTAAACTCTGAAATTATTATTAAGATTTCAAGCATCATAAACTTAAAAAAAAGAAAAGTAAATACAAGAAGAACAAGCATGAGGAAAGTCAAATATATAGGTTATAAGTCAGTTTAGTTTTTCTTTACTTTAAAATCTCTCTAAAGTGGCTGTCGAGGATTAGAAAAGCATGGCTGCTTTCTTCTAAATACAGCACCACACCTGTCCACGGGTTGTTTGTGGTATTGTTACTCACAATCCTTAGAAAGATGTGATGCCGTTTTTCAAATGATTTTCAAATTCTGAACAACATCTTTAACCCCTTTTAGACCTAACAATTTTTCACCTTAAGGACTAAGCCTAATTTTGCAATTCTGACGTGTATTTAAAGGGGTTTTGCACTTTGTTTAAACTAATGATCTATCCTCTGGATAGATCATCAGCTTCTGATCGGTGGGGGTCCGACACCCGGGACCCCTGGCGATGAGCTGTCTGAGAAGGCAGCGGCGCTCCAGCAGCACCGCTGCCTTCTCACTGTTTACCGCCGGCCCAGTGACGTCACGACTAGCATCACTGGCCTGGGCAGGGCTAAGCTCCGTTCCGGCAAAACGGATACAGCATTGCGGTCTGCGCATGCTCCGACAGAAAAAAAAAAAAAAAAGTGAAAAAAATAAAATGGCGGATCCGTTTTTCTGGATGACACAGATCCGGCATTTCAATGCATTTTTCATACGGATCAGAATCCTGATCCATCTGACAAATGCCATCAGTTTGCGTCCGTATTGCCGTCGCCGGAACTCTCTGCCGCAAGTACCCCAATTTGGTAATTTTCACAGTATTGGCTGACATTTGTTGAGGCTCCGATTTGAAATAAAGAAACCACCCATGAAGTTACCCCATTTAGGAAATTACACCCGTCAATACATTTTTTAATCAGGCGGTGACTGGGACGAACCTCCCTAGTGTCACCCGTGATGCTAGGGAGGCTCGTCCCTGTCACTGCCTGCCATTGGCTGCTGCCCACCGACACCAGATGTTTTCATCCGCGCATGGGGAGAAGCAGCGGCGGTGTGGGGAGCAGGGAGTCAGTGTGAGGGGTCCCGGCGTATGGGGGGCCATTTTCAGCCTCGGATAACCCCTTTAAAGTCTGAAATAACATGTAAGCATTATGGAACTATCTGTACAACGCCAGATTTTTGTACCACACCTTTGTTTTCCTCACAGAACCATAGGGCTTTAGAACCTAATCTGAAAGATCAAGTCCAGGATGTAGTCTGGCTTGGGGGTACTGGTTCCTTGCACAGGGGAGCTGGTGTTCCCGTGAACTGTGGCGAGTACAAGGAGATCTCTCTAGTCATTGTACTTCCCCATCATTGAGTAGAGCCCTGCTGTCTCACTTTGAGTGCTTGCCTAGCAGGGACTTAGGTTGGCTTCTCTGAGTTTTGCACACTGTCACAAGCTACAATACCTCTGGAACTTAGGGACGTAAATGGAATACTGGTGTAATTGTTATCCACATAGTGGTAACCCTGGTCCAGTAGTGGTTGCACAAAGTCCCACACTATTTTCTCTCTAACTACTCGGACTGGGGAGGCATTCAGGGGGTTCAATCCAGGTGTCCTTCCTTTCATTAAACCCGAAACCTGTGGGTGCAGCCAGAGGTACTCTCACGGAGCTTATACATTTTAATGCCATACCTTGCCCTCTTGCTGGGAAGGAACTGGTCGACTTTTACCTTTCCTTTAAAATATATAAGGAACGCATCACAGATGTTTTTTTCAGCGGTGTACACCTCAGCAAACTTAGTGCTAAAGTGGTTGCGGACTAGCCAAATACACACAAAAAAGTTTTCACAGGTGGCGTGGTGTCTGCTGAAAGCAGACTGGGGACTTGAGGGGAGGGTTTATAGGGATCAGGAATCTGAAACTGCTGCAAATGTACAATTAGATCAGTGAATGACAGCACCACAAGTCCCAGGGGGCCACAAAACAGGTACAGCATAGCAGCCAGTCGCAGAGCTTAAAGGGAACACCAAACACCAGTGTTCACCGTCTAATCTGGAGGGTGATTGGTACTGAAAGGGACAGCACCAATCACCCCTATAGAAGCCCACCTGCAGCCGTATCACTGTTTTTTTACAGTGAGGAATTGCAATTTTGCAATCAGGGCTGCAGAGGGAGGTACAGTCTTCCTGGGCTCTCAGCTATGATGGCTCCTTGTTGGGGACAGCAGCAATCTTAGCGTATTCACCATGAGATTAGTCACGGTAACCA
Source organism: Bufo bufo (assembly GCF_905171765.1). Lineage (NCBI taxonomy): Eukaryota > Metazoa > Chordata > Amphibia > Anura > Bufonidae > Bufo > Bufo bufo. The sequence goes on along the minus strand of NC_053389.1, from coordinate 611,500,221 downwards.
GCAATCAGATCACTGTTGATGTATGGCGTGGGTCCGCAGCTCCCTGCTGGCCACAATGTACATGTCCAGAAGGGGTTATAGAAAATTTTTCAATAAGCCATCCTTAATAAATTTAGAAAATCATTTCCTGCAAATCATGAACATTTATAAGAGGATCATTAAACATATACTACACAATACCTGGTTTGGTGAACAACATTTGCACTTTTTTTAGCCGTACATTAAATTTATCGTAGGCTTTATCCATAAGCTCCTCCAGTGAAGAAGAGCTGGCAGTTGGGAGAGAGTCTCGGTTAATACTATCAATCTGAAAAAAAAATAAAAAAATTTAAAATAAAATAAAATGGAAAATTACTTGACACATCTCATGTATCTAAACCTCAGCTGAAACAGTCGATCAATGGTTTTCTTAAAATATGAAATAATAATATGGCCACTTTGCAGATAAAACTGATATTGAGCAAAAGAATCTGCATAGTACATTGTATAGTGGCTGTGCTTGGTATTCTGCTCATCCCCATTCATTTCAAAGGTGCTGAGCGTGATACCAAGCACAGCCTCAATACAATGTACAGCACTGTGCTTGGTAATCACGGAGAAGGCCGCGGTTCTCACAAGAAAGCCGATTGGCGGGGGTCCTGGGTGTCGGACTCCAACTGATCAGATAATGATGACCTATCAGTAGTATTTGATTATGAAATACATACAAGAAAAATAACAGGCACAAATACAACAAACTGTGAATTCTAATTCATCTGAAATTAGGAGTACTTTTACTATCTTACAGTATTGCACTAAGGGTTCATGCACATGCCCGTGATCGGCCTGGGAAATGGGTCCCAGTGTCTGCCGGATCTCCCGGTCCAACCGTGCTACTTCTGAACTGACTGTATCATAGTGTTTCATAATACAGTCAATTAATATCACAATTTAGTACAAGAGATCTGATCTGAAATGACTGCATCACAAAACACTATGATACAGCCAGTTGAGTTCAGGGGAGCCCTGGTCGGCACGGGGATCCGACAGACACATGTGCCGATCAGTCAGGTCCATGAGACTCCAACAGTATCTTCCAAGAAATCCTTCAGGAATATAAGAGGGGCCTTGTATCTTAGAAGGAAAGTGTATTTACATGCAGTAACTTCAATGTCAGTTATTTCTTTATAACGATTTCATTTACAGTTACAATGGGCAGGAGTCACAGATAAGGTTACATAATTCAACTACAAGGTTGATTACGTGTTTATTCACACAACACATTTGCAGCCTCTGCTACAGAAAAAAAGTACAAAGCATTTACCAAATCACCCCCATCCCTAGAAATAGCTTAGGCTGGATTTTGTGCTCACATAACCTGAAGACATGGAGTAGGAGAGATGCAGACAAATAAGGCTGAGTGATCTAAATTTGGCATCCATACCTTCTAAAATAGACACAGATCAGGTCATTTTACTCTCCTGCAACCACTGAACACGTGGTTCAGGCTGTTTTTAGCAAACTAAGGTTTCAATCACCGAAGGAGATCTCTGTGGCAAATGTCATGTCATGGATCAAACATAATGACAGAGAAAACAAACACACGTTTCAGCCTTGCTTTTATATACCTGTAAACTACCAAAATCCACAATGATCAGGTCAGTCTTTTCATGATAGAAGCCAGTCTTTGGGATCAACAGGTAAGATGGCTGCAGATTTATCTGCAAGTCAAGAACTTTCCGAGTTTCAATCATATGGGAAAGGCCTAGAAGGAAAATAAAATGGTCACTTTAAGGCACATAACCTTAAGGATACTTTCACACTTGAGGCAAAGTGATCCGGCAGGCAGTTCCGTCGCCGGAACTGCCTGCCGGATCAGTCAAAACGTATGCCAACTGATGGCATTTGTAAGACTAATCAGGATCCTGATCAGTCTTACAAATGCATTGAAATGCCGGATCCGTCTTTCCGGTGTCATCCGGAAAAATGGATCGGATCAGCCATTCAGGTATTTTGAATGCCGGATCCGGCACTAATACATTCATATGGAAAAAATTCAGGCATTCAGGCAAGTGTTCAGTTGTTTTGGCCGGAGATAAAACCGTAGCAGGCTGATCAGGCAAAAAGATTGAACTGAAGACATCCTGAACGGATTGCTCTTCATTCAGAATGCATGGGGATAAAACTGATCAGTTCTTTTCCGGCATAGAGCCCCTAGGACGGAACTCTATGCCGGAAAAGAAAAACACACTAGTTTGAAAGTATCCTAAGTAATGCATAAAAAGCTTATATATGGCCCTTTTATGTGAGAGGGCATAGTTGTATATGGTAATAAAAAAAGTTATATAAACATCAGAAAAACACATAACACTTGGACCACGATACATCAAAACTCACATAAAATTACTATTTCATAACTTGATAATGGTTTCAGAAATCGACTCTTAAATATTGATATAAATTTAAAGGGGTTGTCCCATCTGACACAATGGGGGCTGTGACACAGTGAGGGGAATGGTCTGGGAAAACAGGTATTTTCCTCCCAGCGTATGCTGCTGGGCTGATTTGCAGCCAAGTGCGGTCAAATACCGGACTGGATTTTAATTGCCGATCTGGGTTTTTGGCAGCACCTGGCTGTCCTTAAATAGGCAGCTGGGCTCAGCAGCAGGATCTCTGTGTTGGGATCCGAGGCTTGGTGACAGGTTGGAGGGCTGATACCCATGGGTCGAGGAAACAGGCCCCCTAAAGCCTGCCATGGACTGCTGGAGGCAGAACTGACATCAAGGTGACTTGTCTTATATGAACTTTTCAATTTGTGTGAAGTAACACCAAAATATACCATTGTGTGTGAAGTAAACACCAAGACTGCAAAGTAACGCATTGTTTTGTGCATTTGCTTCAAGTGTGAATAAACACTGAAGTTTTGCGTTAAGAACTTTTGCCTTTGTACTGTGTCCGCTTACCCCATCTACCAGTGCGAAACCCCACAGGGCATATCGCTAGGATATGTCCCCATTGTCTGATAGATGTGGGTCCCACCTCTGGGACCCACACCTATCTCGTAAACGCAGCCGAAAATGAAGCCAGAAAAGTGGTGGCCAGCAAGCGTTCTTATTGGCCCGCTGAAAAAAGCCGAACGGCGCGCTCGTCTATTTTCAGAATCCCTATAGAAATGAATAGGAGCGCACCTCCAGGATAGCACCATCACTATGTGATCGGTGGGGGTCTGACACCAGACACGCCCGTTGATCAGCGGTCCTGCAGTTTCTGGCACCAGAAGAACACAACTCTGTCCATTGTGTATAGGATGGCGTTGGTTACTGCAGCGCTGCTTCCACTGCAGTAAATGGGAGCAGTGAAGCAGTAACCAGCCCTGTCCACTGCACAACAGACAGCGCTGTGTAGTGCCGCTGCCGGAAATACTGCAGAACAACTGACTGCACCGTTTCTGCAGCAGCATTTCTCAGCAGTTTTTTATTTTAATTAGGATACCTGACGTAGTTCTTTCTTTAATCTCTTCTAGTTTCATCAATGTAGCAGAAGTCAGCTGTTCTAAATCCATCCCTTTGTGCGTCTGGAAAAAGTCTGCTAGTGCGTTTATTGTTGCCTACCATAGAAAATACAACAGAAACAGTGATACCTGACATTGCATGTCAAACTGGACATAGATCTCTATTCATTTTCTTTATTTTAAGAAGTTCTTTGCCAATATATACGGTAAATGCAGTATGATCAACACAGCTCAAGTTGCATTTCTGCCCCTGAAATGAAATTACAGAAATGTACCTATGGATCTTCCATACCTTCCAACCTCTTTAATATTATTTTTTTAAAGAAGTCAGATACATATTTTAAATGATTGTATCTTACCATAGACAGAACGTCTTTTAAATAAATTGTACTTGTTAAATTATCTGTGTGACTATGACCACTGCATTTTTATGGTCATAAATTATCCTTTCAATTTGAAATCTTAACTGGGTATAAGACAACCATTTACACATGACTGAATAGGGCATATAATAGGGGACATCCCACCTAAAACCCTTCCTGTACCATCCTTCAGACAGCCTCTGCTATTCCACCACTTACTTCAGTTATGGTATATCAGAATGCCCAGGAGCACATCATCGGAGGAATATTCATACAGAGGTTGTCCACAGCGTACTGTACAGCCTATCAAAATGTGTAAACTTTAGGCCTCATGCACACAATCGTGTCCGTTTTGCGTTCCGCAAATTTTGCATTCACAAAACACAGATACTGGCTGTTTTTTTTTCAAACTCCTGTAGAAATGTCCTATCCTCGTCCGCAAAATGGACAAGAATAGGACGTGTGCTTTTGCCCGCATCTTATGCAGCCCCATTGAAATAAACCGTCCACATCTGATCCGCAAAAAATGTGGATCGGATGCAGACCAAACATACGGTCGTGTGCATGAGACCTAAAGGGCATCTGTCAGCAGATTTGTACCTATGACACTGGCTGATCTGCTGCATGTGCACTTGGCAGCTAGAGGCATCTGTGTTGGTCCCATGTTCATACGCATTACTGAGAAAAATGATGTTTTAACATATGCAAATGAGCCTCCAGAAGCATCGGGGGTGTAGCCGTTACTACTAGAGGTTCAGCTCTCTGTAATTGCTGTGCTTTCTCCCCTTTTATTGACAGGGCTAGGCGTAATGCCGTTTTAAAACAGATGCCCTTTAATATACTTTACAGGGAGACACGTCCAATATAGAAAAATCAGTGGTGGGCTAAAAATGCAACAGTAAAGAAAGCGAAAAATAAACTGCAATCTCAATTGGTGTATGGAAGTTGTGGCTTGCTTTTCACTGCAATACCCTCAACACTTCAAGTTTGATGCTAATCAAAAAATGGGGAGAATTAACCATATAGGATTCTGAGTGACTCCTGAATAAATATTTGCATTACCAGACTTTCCATTTACCATAATTTAACATGAGTTTTCAGACTTTCACCTATCACGTAGGCAAGGGATATGTAAAGCATTGGCCTTACAACTAGTTTACTCAGGCTACAGATCAGTTGTCAAATTATAAGCCACTGTTCCAAAATAAGCTTAATTTTCTGTCATCTTTCGGCAGTCAAGAGTATAGCAATGAAATGGTCAAAAAGTGCTCATCATAGCCATGAAATGCAGCGTTGGTGAACAATAAGGCAGGTGAACTTACAGCATCGTAAATTATCTCCACAGGCTGGGACTGCACCGCTAGGACTTGATCAGCAGCGTGGTCTTCAGGGTTAGTTTCAAACTGGATCTTAAGGAGGGATGATTCACTGGAGCCAATCATACTCACTAGAGATGGAACGATATTTTTCTGTTTCAGACCTGTTACATACCAGTGGTCCAGTTTTGCCTGTATTCTGAAATTGCAAAAACAGAACACACTAGATTAACACATATCATATAAACTAGAGTATATTTCCCATTGGACATTTACTTTGAAGCAAAATACCTTGTGCACCTAAACACATTTAGGAGGTACAGACCATTAAACCGAACAGTGATTTACAGGTATATTATTCTAGCACAGAAAGCTTAAAGGGGTTGTGCAGTGGCACGAATATCAAATATCAGCGGAGGTCTTACTCCCAGCACCACCACCTTTCAGCAGTTTGAAGGGGTCATAGAAATCATGCAAGCGCTGCATCCTCTTCAATATTCACCTGCACGACGTCTTTCTTATAAAGGAGGTGCAGTGTAATCACAGCTTCCTTTCCTATTCACTTGGGTAGGACAAGAGGTTGCAATTGTACTGTTCATATAAGGGAGACAGCTTTCAATATCGAAAAGGACACAGTGCAGGTACGAGCAATGCAACCCCTGTCAAACAGCTGCAGGAGTTGTACCCCTGTTGATCTGCTAGTGATGACCTTGAGGTTATCCCGCTGCTTGAAACAACTTGAAAGTGACACTTCCATCAGAAAGGTTTATTTTTTTAAATTCAATATTTATAGAAAACAGGTTTTGTTTTTAGATTTTTTGACGGCTTTTCTTTTTCATTTCAGCAGTACTATACCATTGTAAAATATGAAATACGGTCATTCTGTGGCAGTCAACATAAATGAAAAGAACTCCTATGTAGAGAAGTAATTGTCAGTTTACTGGTGCTGTGAGGGAAAACATTATCTGAAGGGTAATCCTTAAGATGTTAGCAGGTGTGGAATGGGCATAACAGTATGACAGCTCTACACTTCTCTTGATAGGCCAAGATATTAGATGTCCACAAAAGAGCATTGCACTTATCAGTGTAACGTGTGATGCTCTAACTGAGTCAATTGAGATATAAAATATGCCCTGTACTAAAGTTATTCTCTCAAGCTGTGACTTATACTGGGGGTGGAACCATCCCCCTAGCTCCTGATGATGTGCACTTACAGGCACAGAAACACGTAGAGCACGATCGGCAGGAGCATTCCCACAGTGGCAGGGAACGTGTTTGATTGTGTGACATTTATGCAGCGATCCTGGTTTCCCAATCTCCCACATTGACAGCTCACCACTTCCCCTTCAGTGGGTGGATTATTGTCTGGAGCTTGGTTTTTGGAGGTGGAACAGGGTTATCTGCAGTATCCCGATGGGTCCACCTCTATTATAACATAGAATGTGTCGGCAGATAAGAACCATTTGGCCCATCTAGTCTGCCCAATATACTGAGTACTATGGATAGCCCCTGGCCCTATCTTATATGAAGGATGGCCTTATGCCTATCCCATGCATGCTTAAACCCACTGTATTTGCAGCTACCACTTCTGCAGGAAGGCTATTCCATGCATCCACTACTCTCTCAGTAAAGTAATACTTCCTGATATTACTTTTAAACCTTTGCCCCTCTAATTTAAAACTATGTCCTCTTGTAGCAGTTTTTCTTATTTTAAAAATTCTCTCCTCTTTAACCTTTATCTATTTAAAAGTTTCTATCATATCCCCTCTGTCTCGTCTTTCTTCCAAGCTATACATGTTAAGGTCCTTTAATCTTTCCTGGTAAGTTTTATCCTGCAATCCATGTACTAGTTTAGTAGCTCTTCTCTGAACTCTCTCCAAAGTATCAATATCCTTCTGGAGATATGGTCTCCAGTACTGAGCACAATACTCCAAATGAGGTCTCACTAGTGCTCTGTAGAGCGGCATGAGCACCACCCTCTTTCTACTGGTAATGCCTCTCCCTATACACCCAAGCATTCTGCTAGCATTTCCTGCTGCTCTAGGACATTGTCTGCCTACCTTTAAGTCTTCTGAAATAATGACCCCTAAATCCCTTTCCTCAGATACTGAGGTTAGGACTGTATCACTGATTTTATATTCTGCTCTTGGGTTTTTTACGCCCCAGGTGCATTATCTTGCATAAGGAACATCAATCCTATTACAAATCTTTGTGTCATCAGCAAAAAGACACACCTTACCATCGAGGCCTTCTGCAATTTCACTGATAAATATATTAAACAATATGGGTCCCAGAACAGATCCCTGAGGTACCCCACTGGTAACAAGACCATGTTCTGAATAAACTCCATTGACTACGACCCTCTGTTGTCTGTCCCTCAGCCACTGCCTAATCCATTCAACAATATGGGAGTTCAAGCACAAAGACTGCAATTTATTGATAAACCTATGTGGGACAGTATCAAAAGCCTTACTAAAGTCTAGATAAGCGATGTCTACTGTACCTCTGCAATCTAAATTCCCTACAGCAAGTAGTTGAGGAGCCAACCCGGAAGGAGGCCATTTTAGATTTAGTATTCACAAATGGGAATTTGGTATATGATATTACTGTAGGGGAAAGCTTGGGATCTAGTGATCACCAGTCAGTGTGGCTTACTAGAAGTACAGTGACTGAGTCACACCACACAAAAACGAAAGTTTTAGATTTTAGAAAAACTGACCTTTCTAAAATTAGATTAGTGGTATACGAGTCCCTATCAGATTGTTACAGTTTCATTGGAGTCCAGGAGAAATGGGACTACTTAAAAGAGGCACTATTGAAGGCAACAGAAAATTGCATTAGGCTTGTCAGTAAAAGCAAAAAAAGGAAAAGACCACTGTGGTACTCAGCAGAAGTGGCCAAAATCATTAAAAACAAAAAAGATAGCATTTAGGAATTATAAAAAAAAAAAAAAAAAGGAGGATGACAGGCTAATTTACAAGATTAGGCAGAGAGAGGCCAAACAAGTTATAAGAGCTTCTAAAGCACAGGCCGAAGAGAAATTAGCTCAGTCAGGGAAAAAAGGCGATAAGGCATTCTTCAGATACATAAATGAAAAAAAGTAAACTAAAACAAGGAATTACAAAATTAAAAACAAAAGAAGGAAGGTATATGGAAGAAGATAAAGAACTAGCTGACTGCCTCAATGAATACTTCTGTTCAGTCTTTACGAAGGAAAATGAAGGAAAAGGACCTCAGTTAGGAAAGAAGACTAGTGAATCTTTTGATGCATGTGTCTTTACAGAGGAAGAGGTTCTAAGTCAGCTGTCTAAAATCAATACAAATAAGTCACAGGGGCCTGATGGGATACACCCAAAGCTATTAAAAGAGCTCAGGGGTGAACTAGCAAAACCATTAACAGATTTATTTAACCAATCACTGGCAACAGGAGTCGTCCCAGAAGATTGGAAATTAGCAAATGTTGTGCCGATTCACAAGAAAGGTAGTAGGGAGGAATCGGGCAACTATAGGCCAGTAAGCCTGACATCAATAGTAGGGAAATTAATGGAAAACATACTTAAGGAGAGGATTGTGGAACATCTAAAATCCCATGGATTGAAAGATGAAAAACAGCATGGGTTTACTTCAGGGAGATCATGTCAAACTAATCTTATTGATTTTTTTGATTGGGTGACTAAAACAATAGATGGCGGAGGTGCAGTAGACATTGCTTATCTAGACTTCAGTAGGCACAGAAGGCTTATCAATAAAATTGCAGTCTTTGGGCTTGGACTCCCATATTGTTGAATGGATTAGGCAGTGACTGAGGGACAGGCAACAGAGGGTTGTAGTCAATAGAGTATATTCAGACCAAGGTCTTGTTACCAGTGGGGTACCTCAGGGATCTGTTCTGGGACCCATATTGTTTAATATCTTTATCAGCGAAATTGCAGAAGGCCTCGATGGTAAGGTGTGTCTTTTTGCTGATGACACAAAGATTTGTAATAGGATTGATGTTCCTGGAGGGATACACCAAATGGAAAAGGATTTAGGAAAACTAGAGGAATGGTCAAAAATCTGGCAACTAAAATTTAATGTGGATAAGTGCAAAATAATGCACCTGGGGCGTAAAAACCCAAGAGCAGAATATAAAATCAGTGATACAGTCCTAACCTCAGTATCTGAGGAAAGGGACTTAGGGGTCATTATTTCAGAAGACTTAAAGGTAGGCAGACAATGTCATAGAGCAGAAGGAAATGCTAGCAGAATGCTTGGGTGTATAGGGAGAGGCATTACTAGTAGAAAGAGGGAGGTGCTCATGCCGCTCTACAGAGCACTAGTGAGACCTCATTTGGAGTATTGTGCTCAGTACTGGAGACCATATCTCCAGAAGGATATTGATACTTTGGAGAGAGTTCAGAGAAGAGCTACTAAACTGGTACATGGATTGCAGGATAAAAAACTTACCAGGAAAGATTAAAGGACCTTAACATGTATAGCTTGGAAGAAAGACGAGACAGAGAGGATATGATAGAAACTTTTAAATACATAAAGGGAATCAACAAGGTATAAGAGGAGAGAATATTTAAAAGAAGAAAAACTGCTACAAGAGGACATAGTTTTAAATTAGAGGGGCAAAGGTTTAAAAGTAATATCAGGAAGTATTACTTTACTGAGAGAGTAGTGGATGCATGGAATAGCCTTCCTGCAGAAGTGGTAGCTGCAAATACAGTGAAGGAGTTTAAGCATGCATGGGATAGGCATAAGGCCATCCTTCATATAAGATAGGGCCAGGGGGTATCCATAGTACTCAGTATATTGGGCAGACTAGATGGGCCAAATGGTTCTTATCTGCCGACACATTCTATGTTTCTATCTATTATTTTAGTCACCCAATCAAAAAAATCAATAGGATTAGTTTGACATGATCTCCCTGAAGTAAACCCATGCTGTTTTTTATATTTCAATCCATGGGATTTTAGATGTTCCACAATCCTCTCCTTAAGTATGGTTTCCATTAATTTCCCCAATATTGATGTCAGGCTTACTGGCCTATAGATGCCGATTCTTCGCTACTACCTTTCTTGTGAATGGGCACAACACTTGCTAATTTCCAATCTTCTGGGACGACTCCTGTTACCAGTGATTGGTTAAATAAATCTGTTAATGGTTTTGCTAGTTCACCGCTAAGCTCTTTTAATAGCTTTGGGTGTATCCCATCAGGCCCCTGTGATTTATCTGTATTAATTTTAGACAGCGGACTTAGAACCTCTTCCTCTGTAAAGACACATGCATCAAAAGATTCATTAGTCTTCTTTCCTAACTGAGGTCCTTTTCCTTCATCTTCCTTTGTAAAAACTGAACAGAAGTATTCATTGAGGCAGTCAGCTAGTTCTTTATCTTCTTCCATATACCTTCCTTCTTTTGTTTTTAATTTGTTAATTCCTTGTTTTAGTTTCCTTTTTTCATTTATGTATCTGAAGAATGTCTTATCGCCTTTTTTCACTGACTGAGCTAATTTCTCTTCTGCCTGTGCTTTAGAAGCTCTTATAAATCTTGTTTGGCCTCTCTCTGCCGAATCTTATAAATTTGCCTGTCATCCTCGTTTTTTTTATTTTTATAATTACTAAATGCTATCTTTTTGTTTTTAATGATTTTGGCCACTTCTGCTGAGTACCACAGTGGTCTCTTCCTTTTTTTGCTTTTACTGACAAGCCTAATGCAATTATCTGTTGCCTTCAATAGTGCCACTTTTAAGTAGTCCCATTTCTCCTGGACTCCATTGAAACTGTTCCAATCTGATATGGACTCGTATACCACTAATCTAATTTTAGAAAAGTCAGTTTTTCTAAAATCTAAAACTTTTGTTTTTGTGTGGTGTGACTCAGTCACTGTACTTCTAGTAAGCCACACTGACTGGTGATCACTAGATCCCAAGCTTTCCCCTACAGTAATATCAGATACCAAATTCCCATTTGTGAATACTAAATCTAAAAATGGCCTCCTTCCGGGTTGGCTCCTCAACTACTTGCTGTAGAGATAATCCCAGGAGGGAATTTAGAATATCTGTACTCCTGGCAGAACTAGCTATTTTGGTTTTCCAGTTTACATCAGGAAGAATAAAGTCTCCCATAATGATAACTTCCCCTTTCAATGTCATTTTAGCTATTTCCTCAACTAGTAGATCATCTAATTCTTTGACTTGGCTAGGTGGTCTATATATTACACCTACACGAGTTACCTTATGATTATCAAGCTGCAAGGTAACCCAAACTGACCCTAAATTGGTCTCGCTAACTTGTATTAAATTAGATTTCATGCCATCTTTCACATACAGGGCCACCCCTCCCCCTTTCTTGCCTTCTCTGTCTTTCCTATATAGAGAGAACTCTGGTATTGTTATATCCCAGTCATTACTCCCATTGAACCATGTCTCAGTAACAGCCACTAAATCTATATTCTCAGATGCCATTATAGACTCCAGTTCATTGATCTTATTCGCTAAACTGCGAGCATTTGTAGACAAGACTCTGAGCTTATCATTTCTTAACCTATGTGCTACTGGCATCTTCTGGTATTGTTCCGGGGGGGCAGTCGGATTGCTGGATTATCACCCTTTTAACCCCCCTTTCCTAGTTTAAATGCTCCTTAGCAAATACTTTGAACTGTTCACTGAGGACATTCGTTCCCTTGAGAGAAAGATGCAAACCACCTTTCTTGTACAGTTCTTTTCCATTCCAACGAGAGCTAACATGAGACACAAAGCCAAACCCTTGGTTCAGACACCATTCACCAAGCCATACATTGAATTCCTTAATGCGCATCTTTCTGTCATGCTGAAGTTATCATAGTTGGGCCATTGCTCTCGTTGTGTGTGACTGAATTAAAGTTAACAAAAGTAACAAATGATAAGTCTCTGCTTGAGAGCCTGTTTAGGAGCCAAATTAAATTTTTAGTCGCCAAATTTAAAATACATATAATATAGCTGGGATGCTTAGGAGCATGGGGTTTTCTAAGCTACAGCCCACACAGTTAAAGGGGTTGTGCACTCATTTCCATGACCTGTCCGACTAGCCAGATTCGTATTGGTAATCCGTGTGCTCTCTGCATCTGTATGTCTGTTTCACGGCCCCCCAAAAAATATAGAACATGTCCTATTCTTGTCCGCACTACAGACAAGGATAGGACTGTTCTATGAAGAGCCGGACGTTCAGTAAAATGCGGAAACGCACATAGCTGCTATCCATGTTTTGCAGATCACCAATTTGCGGACCGCAAAAAATCCAACGGTCGTGTGCATGAGCCCTTAAAGGGTGACATTTGCAACATAAATGGACATGATGTAAATTTTCTTATGGAAAGCGTCTGCAGAGAGTGGATGAGATTTATTAAAAAGGTTAAGTAAACTTTCCTAAAATCCCTAAAATGTATTTTCACAATGTCCTGCAGGAAGACTGTTGCGCTTATTATAGGAACAGGCGCCAGTGTCGGCTCAGTCCTGGTGGAAGCACATCGCTGCCCCTGCCCGCTCCATAAAGCCTGGCACAGCACTTTAGCTCAGGGTCTCCTGTACTGACAGGTTATGCAGAGATTTAAGAATAAGCGCTTTTTGGCATTTTTATTTTTGTTTGTTTTTTTACACACTGGCCCAGATTTACTAATCCTGTAGATGGCATTAATTTAGACCAGCGGCCCAGATCTGCACCAGATCTATCACAGGGGTCAGGCTGGAGGATAAATCTGGTGCAGGGACAGACCCTTAAGGGTCCATTCACATGTCCGTAAATGTATTGTGGATCCGCAAAACACGGACACCGGCTGTGTGCTGTCCACATTTTGCTGAGCGCACATGGCTGGCCCTATCATAGAAATGCCTATTCTTGTCTGCGATTGAGGACAATAATAGGACATGCTCTACCTTTTTTGCAGGGTCGCGGAACGGAGAAACAGATGATGTTGAAAACCGCAGTCGCCGCAACAATATACGAATTAGCGGTCTCCCAGAGTCAGTAACTACGACTGATCTACTGCCCACGATCGTCGGCATATTCAACGGCATCTTAGGCTGCCCGCCAGGGACTCGCATAGAAATTGATAGGGCCCACCGAGCTCAGACCGCCTAACCCAGATGGCGCTACACCAAGGGATGTAATTAGCAAAATCCACTTTTACGCAATTAAAGAAGTAATCCTGAATAAAGCTTGACAATCCACCACCCTGTCACACCAAGGGTCCTCCATCATGCTGCTGCAAGACCTCTCTAGTCATACCCTGTCACAGCGGGCTGCCCTACGTCCTCTACTGGACCTCCTCAGAGATTGTGGAATTCCTTACCGTTGGGGCTATCCATTTGTCCTCTTCGCGTGCCACATGGGTGCTGCTCTCTGTAACCCCATGGACCTGCCGCAATTCCTTGAACAACTGGATCTGCCACCGGTCCTGCATCATCTGGACGACCTCATCCCTCCCAGACCGTTCGCGCCGAGACTCCTGGATCGACCACGCTAGCTCCGCGAGGACGGCGATCCAGACGACCTGCTGGTCACAGATGAGGTTCCCCGCCTAACCCAATTACCTGAGGACTTCCTGCGGATCCTGCCTGGGACCAGTATCCCGTTACCATATTGGCTTCCCCTTTTTGTCTTTAGCCTCTCTGTTTTCCTTGACTCCCCTCAGTAGTAGGCAATATCCTTTGGCCAGTTTATTTAGACAGGGAACGTGGCATGTCTGCTCCTCTCTGGTTGTTACTTTCCCCCAATAGATTGAGACACTCCCTTGGAGCTTTTTTGGTTCCCAGAGACTCTCTCCTTAGACCGTTTGGTTAGATAGCTAACTCATCTTTCTACTTTTTGCTTTGGTTGCTTTGCTTTATTCTCTACCCCTTCTCTCTACACACTTCAATGAGGGTGGTGCTCCTAGCATTCGGCATTGGCACTACACGACTTTGCACTTTGCAAAAACCCAATAAAATAAGACTAAGGGGGTCGCCATAGCAATCCATAAATCCTTGCCTCATCAGGTGCTGGGCTGTACTGTCGATGCTGGGTCCAGGTACTTCATTCTCTCGCTATCGATTGGCAGACGAAAGTTCACACTGCTTAATGTTCATGCTCCCAAACAAAATCAGGCCTCCTTTCTCCGAGACCTTGTTGACAAGGCCCTGACCCTAATCAGTGGTACGGTTGTTCTCTGTGGGGACCTCAACCTCACTCTAGACCACACACTTGACAACTCTTCTGGGCACGCTTCCCTTCCCCATTCGACCATTAAAAAAAGTTAGGAAAGCGCTCCTCCAACTACAATTACACGACGCGTGGCGTCTTCAACACCAGTCAGAGATTAGACTTTCTACTCTGCCCCAAACTCTTCTTATAGTCGAACAGACTACATCCTAATACAACAAAAGGCTCTCTTGTGGCTGGACTCCACACTAATAGTCAACATCTTGTGGTCAGACTATGCCCCGGTATACTTCTCCCTAAATCTCCCTTTCCTTACTAAAGGAGAGTGGACATGGCGGTTGAATGAATCTCTCCTCGACTCGGTATGTGCAGCCAACCTTGACAGCACTGTAAAAGACTCACTGACCACTAAAAGACTCTCACTGACCACCGCACAGACCCCACCCCTCTCCCAACACAATGGGAAGCTCTGAAGTGTGTTCTGCGTGGTGTTCTCATTAAACATGGTTCCAGTCTCAAGAAGGAGAAAGCACATTCTCTTAAACTTGCATTACAGAAGGCTGGCTCTCTCAAGCAAGCACTCTTTAATCGACGCTCCGCGATCTCCAGAATGCACGCCTAGATGCTAAACGCCTCCTGGAGTTGTCCTACAAACGCATGACCCAACTATGCCGTAGTAAATTTTATGAATATGGCAACAAGAGTGGTCGTATGCTGGCAAGAGCTCTCCGGGGGAAACTGGTTACCTCCCACATCCCCGCCATCAAAAATCCTGCAGACCGCATGGTCCATACGTCAGCAGATGTTGCCTCTTCCTTTCACTCCTTTTCTGGGCTTTATAACCTTCCTCGCTCTGCCCTAGAGCAACCAGAACAAGGACCTGAACCCCTCTCTCAGCCTCCCAAACTGTTAGAACTAGAGTTCGCTACTTTAGAAACTCCATTCACGGAGACTGAACTCCAAACGGTTCTCAAATCCCTATCAGGGGGCAAAGGTCCAGGCCCTGACTGGTTTACAGCTAGGTTTTACAAAATCGCTCTCTACTTCCATCTCTCCCTTCTTGCTCTGGGTCTTTAACACAGTGTCTCCTGCGCTTCCCTTTCAGGCACAGACCAATGAGGCCCATGTTGTAGATATCCCGATGCCTGGTAAGGAAGGACCCACACTTATGTGCCAGCTATCGGCCTATTTCCCTCCTAAATGTAGATCTTAAAATATTTGCCAAATTACTAGCTAATAGACTGAACACCTATTTACCCTCATTTATCCACCCTGACCAGGTAGGATTCGTGCCGGGACTGGAGGCTCATGACAACACCCTGAAAACATATTATCCATCATGCAAAAACCAGCAACATCCCTCTCACGATTCTGTCTCTAGACGCTGAAAAAGCCTTCAACCGTATTTCCTAGATCTCTAGCCGCTCTGCCCTCTACCACATGTGAATAGGTTTGGGATTTTTATCGAAAATACTCAGTTTGTACCAACAACCCTCAGGTGTGAGTCAAAGTCCCCCCCCCTTCCCTATTCATAATGGTACGCGACAAGGCTGTCCATTGTCTCCCCTGCTTTATGTCTTGGTTACGGAACATCTTATGTCCTCCATCCGTAACAATCCGGACATCTCAGGAGTAAAAATTAGAGGCCACGAATGGCTTTTGCAGATGATCTCCTGCTCAATATAACCAATCCTCGCACCTCCTTATCTTTGCTCTGTGAGATCTCTCGCTTCGGTGATTGGACTAACTTTAAGATCAACATGACCAAGTCTGAAGCCTTAAATGTTTCCCTACCCAGCCCCTTGGTCTCCTCTCTCAAAGCCTCCTTTCCCTTTGTCTGGCCATCAAATTGGGAAACATACTTGGGTGTAAAAACCACTGCTGACCTGTCGCAACTCTTTAGATTAAACTTCTCCCCTCTTCAACGATTCCAGAAAGTTTTGGAGTCCTGGCACTCTTGGTTTGGTAGAACAAGCATCTTAAGGATGAACCTGTTACCGAAACGACTCTACCTCCTATAGACCATCCCCCTCCGCATACACATACACTCAATGTTCAGGTCCCAAATGCGCCGATGCTTCACGTAATTTGTCTGGTCTCCTGGTAAACTTCGGCTAAAAATGGGAAGTTTTAACCCGACCCAAAGAGGTCTCCCGGACTGCTGCCTATACTATCATTCTACTGCCTATGCTAGGCTTGTAGACATGTTGCATACTGACACCTCCAAGTCCTGGGCACACATAGCACGAGACTCTTCCTCTTGTGCTCTGACAGTACTCCCATGGCTTATAGGCACTCCACGTTCTACCTCTCCTAAGCGGTCCTTCACGGCCCATCATACTTTTACGAAACTAGCATCCATTAACCGGCACACCTCTCTTATCGACCCTAAGGGCCCCCTCATACCGGTCACTGATCATCCGTGCTTTCCGCCA
This sequence comes from Bufo bufo, assembly GCF_905171765.1. Lineage (NCBI taxonomy): Eukaryota > Metazoa > Chordata > Amphibia > Anura > Bufonidae > Bufo > Bufo bufo. Next base: position 611,483,457 of record NC_053389.1, on the reverse strand, counting down.
GGACACTCTCCCCAGTCTTTTTACCAGGCACGAGAATCCGCCCTCTCAGGTTCTGCCATGTTCTGTCGGGGTCTTCCCTGAAGCCTTTATCCCTACTGTTGGAGACCCCAAGCCCTTCAGCATAAAACTCTTTTGAACACTTACAATTACAGCATTTTTACTCCTCCATGCGCAAAACCCACACATGATCCCGAAATTTCTCACCATTTGAACAGATATGCAAGGCCCAGTCTGTATATGGTTGAAATATTCCTGAATATCGCAATCTACTAAAACACCAAAGCTCTTCACATTTCCCCCCCCTTCTGTCAGGCCTGGGAGCGTGACCTGGGTATACACATCACCCCCTCTCAGTGGAATAGGAGCTTTCTCCTAGCCCACAAAGCCCTGATCTCCACTAAGGCCCAGGAAACAAGTTATACGATCATCTCCAGATGGTACAGGGTGCCCATGCTTCTCCATAGATGGTTCCCTACGGTGTCAGACCGCTGCTGGAGATGTCACACGGAGGAAGGTACGATGAGCCATATCTGGTGGTGCTGTGATGTCCTGCGCCCCTTTTGTACACATAATACGAGAGGTGACTGGAATCCCTGTACCAAACTCCCCCGAGTCTTTTACTATTTGTGCTTGACCTTAACATTCAAGCTTATAAGAAATCGCTCCTAAAGTATATGATTAAGGCAGCAAAAGCAGTTATCCCACGACACTGGAAATACCCCTTCCCCTCCCACGCTGGAGGAATGGTTCGAAGAGATCACCCTTTACCAGCGAATGGAAGATCTAATTACCCTGACACCCTCAGATTCCTCACGTTTTATAAAAACCTGGGGTCCTTGGGACACATTCCGCTCCTCAGAGTCATTTCGCAACATACAGCTCTGAACCAAACATTCAGCTCCGTATTCCTCCTTACCTGTTCCACTTTTTCCCTCCCCCTCATTCCTTCTCTTGTTTCTTTTTCTTTTCCTTTTCAGTTGTGCTCCCTTTTCTCCTCTTTCTAGTCATTTAACCAATGTTTATGTTTTATGATTGATTACTTGTCTTTGCCCATGCTGTTGCATGATTTAAGATTTATGAGCACAGAAAGTTACTTGTGCTCGCCTATACTGTATGTTTATTACGAGATTGTATTCTATGATGTTGTATAGAAAATATTTACCCTGAAAACTTTAATAAAACTTGAATAAATAAAATATACGGCAGTTTGCCGACTTATATCTGTCGCAGATTGCGGCACAAAGGTTATTTGCGGGTCTAAAAAAAGGGTGGCGTGGCATGGACAGACTGGCAGGCCTGTGTCATTTACCATTTTCTATGCCTGTTTTAGGCTACTTTCACACTTGCGTTCGGAGCGGATCTGTCTGGTGTCTGTACAGACGGATCCGCTCCTATAATGCAAACGCTTGCATCCGTTCAGAACGGATCTGTCTGCATAACTTTTTTTCAGATCAGATTTTTCACTTCGTGAAAACTTAGATCCGACAGTATATTCTAACACAGAGGCGTTCCCATGGTGATGGGGACGCTTCAAGTTAGAATATACTAAAAGAACTGTGTACATGACTGCCCCCTGCTGCCTGTAATTAACTCATTGGTGGCCAGTGCAGCCCCCCCCCTCCCTCCCTCGTATTTAACTCATTGGTGGCCAGTGCAGCCCCCCCCCTCCCTCCCTCGTATTTAACTCATTGGTGGCCAGTGCGGCTGGTCCCCCCTCCCTCCCTCCCCTGTTTTTAACTCATTGGTGGCCAGTGCGGGGGGGGGGGGGGGGGGGGGGAAGGGGGGACCGGCCGCACTGGCCACCAATGAGTTAAAAACAGGGGGGGAGGGAGGGGGGGCCGGCCACCCTGGCCCCCAATGAGTTAAATACAGGGGAGGGAGGGAGGGAGGGAGGGGGGGGGCCCATGTACAGCAGCAGGGGGCAGTCATGTACACAGTTCTTTTAGTATATTCTAACTTGAAGCGTCCCCATCACCATGGGAACGCCTCTGTGTTAGAATATACTGTCGGATCTGATTTTCACGATCTAACTCAAATCCGATGGTATATTCTAACATAGAGGAGTTCCCATGGTGATGGGGACGCTTCAAGTTAAAATATACCATCGGATTGGAGAAAACTCCGATCTGATGGTATATTAATAGGGACTCCTGACTTTACATAGAAAGTCAATGGGGGACGGATCTGTTTGCAATTGCACCATATTGTGTCAACGTCAAACGGATCTGTCCCCATTGACTTGCATTTTAAGTCTGGACGGATCCGTTTGGCTACGCACTGATGCATTCTGAGCGGATCCGCATCCACTCAGAATGCATTGGGGCTGTACGGATCCGTTCGGGGCCGCTTGTGAGAGCCTTCAAACGGAACTCACAAGCGGAACCCCGAACACAAGTGTAAAAGTAGCCTTAGGCGTAGAACATGGTCTAAATTTGAGCCAGCTTGAAGCTAGCTAAGATTTGGACTGGCGGTGGATGCGCCGAAATTAGGTAGAGTCCAGCACCTCTTCATAACTTCGGCAGATCCACTGCCAGTGCACGGGGTTATTAAGACCAGCGTCTAAAAGTGCTTAACAAGAATCACTACTTTTTGTAGGTCCCATTCTCCTGTATATACTTTGAACTGCTTATAATAAACCTTTTGACACAAACAATATCAGTTACAAGGGCCCACTCTAAGGCCTCTTGCACACGACCGTATGCCCTCCGAGACATATGGTCCGTGAGCAGGCCAGGTGTCCAGGAGCGGCATTGATCATGCGCATGGGAGTACACCGCATCATAGATTACAATGATGCTGTGCATGTCGGGCCGCCCGCGGGGCTATTGTCCCGCACTCATATGATCTAAAAAGTCTGTGAAAATTTTGTGTTGGGAGGGAATTCACAATATTCACAGCCAGCGCATTTCCCATGAAACCAAAAGGTGGGGGCACCGCAGCCTGCTAATTTAAACTGGACTTGTAAAATGAATCAGCATAAAGCGCAACAATAACCAGTATGACTTTGGCAGTAATCAGAAATAAAATACCCACTTACACTCCCACACAATAACTACAACTCACTTTATAGCCTGTGCTCCTGGTCTCTGGTATATTTTAGTGCTGAGATCAACTATCTGCACCTTCAATGTCTCTGGTGCATGGGCATCTTCTCTGATAATTATAGAGGTGCTAATCAGCTGGAAACTCAGAATATGAGCAACGTACTGGAAAGAACAAAAAAAAAGAAAAGTTATTTTAGCAGAAAGTTTATGCTTTTACACTTACAACAACAAATGGCGATGCATTTCTAAATTGGTGCAAAGAGGGTTTTCTGTGTTTAAAACACCGACCACCTATCCATAATTCAGAAATCCTGGAAACATTATCGAAAATTTAAATGATGGGCATCTCATGTGTACATAAGGCTGTGCCTGGTGATATACCTCTGATCCATTCAAGTAAAGATGTCAGAGAATATTAGAAGGCATTGGGCACAGGAAGATCAGAGAAAAGTTACAGACAGAGAAATCTAGAACTGTCCTTCTGTCATACATGGTAGAGGAAATGTGGTGGCCTGCTTTTGCTTTTGGTGCTGCACGGGGTAAAGGATGGCTATCATTCCATTCTGTAACATCACCACTGTCTTCTTATCAGTAAGCTGGTGGCCATCTTAGGTGAAAGAGGAGGAGCCTGGTAACCGGCGGCACAAAAAGGTCACATTTACCATTCCCCAGCTACAGACTTTTAATTTTGTAAAACCAGAAGGTTTAATAGAAGCTATTTTTTGTTTTCAAGCAGAAATAATTGCCTCTTGCTGCAGTTTTTATGCAAGCACCTGTAAAAATGCAGCAAGCACATCTACAGTACTTACCGTTTTGGGCAAACTGAGATTGTAAGAGCTTTCACTGTAACCTATTGCAGTAAAGAGTTTCTTCTTCTCCTCGGGAGTCATTAAGTCATCAATTTCTGAAACACAACACGGCACCAATTTATTATCCATGAAATAGGACAAATAATTTTCTTTATAAAATAGTAATCATGTTTAACGGTTGAATTGTATAAAATAATTAGCGACCTGCCCTTTCCTCCTCACTGTCAAAAGAAGCCTTCATTCGCATCATAGTCTAACAATCCTATAGGCATAGCATCAAAAGGTCATACTTTTCTAGTTTCTGCTTCACTTTGGTCTTTTTCTATACCAAAGTTCAATTTATGTGCAGAGAGCTAAAAACTCTGCAGTCAGTATATACAGATTGGGGTAAAATCATCATTGCTGTTCTGGTGCACTGAATAGTGCAACCATTAAAAAAAAATAATAATAATCTGCCAATTTTCTGCACTAGTGAAGCTCAGAAGCTGTGATAATCAACCCACACTGGACTGATTGCAGATTGAGATACACACCACACTAAAATTACATAGTACTGTTCCACTCCATTATATAAAAGGCGTTCAAAGTTCATTTGTCTATTAAAGCATGTTGCTTTTTTTATTACAAGTTTGTCAATAATTTGCTGTGGTTTCTTCTCAATTGATTCATCACATACATTCCCTTGAAAGAGCACCTGTCACTAAAAATAAAGAGGCAGCATGTTGTAGAGCAGGAGGAGCAGAGCAAAGTTTTATAAACTTCTGGGGGGGGGGGGGATCTGTAAAATTTGTAATTTATACATTTTAATCTCAGCTTTTTCTGCATGATAAATATATCCAAGAAATCCAAAAGTGAAAATACTGTGGTCAAATTTATCGCTGGTGTACTTGTCATGTTCATTTCTAGGTTTAACGTTCCTTATATATAGGTGGGCAATTGTATACATTCTGTTAAAACTTACTTTCTGGAACAGAAAGCTCTTCAGAGTCTTCCTTCTTAGATGCGTCTTTCTTCCCCCAAAATCCTGCAAACCAGCCTCCACCTTTCTTCTCTCCAGTCTGTGAAGCCTTCTTCGCCAGCACCTTTTGACCTGACCGCACTACCTAAAAATACAGAGTGAAAGAAAATGACTAGTATTTTTTTTTTATATTTATTTAAAAAACTCCTTTATTCAATCAGAGAAACCTAAAATAGATATCAATTCAGATTAAAATAGGTTTCAGTTACATGCACCAAATGGGTTAGGCACCCATTAGTGCCGGTGACGTCATCGGGCTCACTACTATGGAGAGCCTGGTACGTCACCGGATCTCTAAAAAATGGAGAGCATCAGAGCATGAAATCACGGTCTCCGATCAGTTACCATGACAACTTGGGGCCTGCTGAGGCTTCCCAGGGCTGTCATAGTAATCTGCCTGCGGAGCTATGCACAATGGATAGCTCAGCAGATAGAGTGGAGAAATCCCATTCACCCTAATAGATCTCTATCAGGGTGAATGGGAAAAGGGATCAAAAGATCCCAGGTTCTAGCCTCCTAAGGGGATTACACTTTATGTAAAAAATAAAGTTTAAAAAAAAATTAAAAATAAAAACCCATAAAAATATTCACCGCCCTTTCGCCAGTTTTACATATAAAAAGAAAACTATAAAAAAAAAATTAACTATTAAAATGTAAAAATAATTTTCATGTTTGGTGACCGCTGTAATGGAAAAAAATAAATAAAAAAAAAAAAAACACGATTCACCATTTTAGTCACCTTGTCCCCCCCAAAACAAACACTGAATAACAGTTATCAAAAACTCCTATAAACAAACTGTACCAATAAAAAGCTCCGCAAAAAAAAAGCCCTTGTACAGCTCCATGGATGGAAATTTAAAAAAGTTATGGTTGTAAGAAAATGGAGATGCAAAGAAGTTTTTCATTTTTTATATGGTTTTTATTTTTTAAAAGTAAAAACAAAACAACAACTATACAAGTTTGGTATCGTTGTAACTGTACTGACCTACAGAATAAGCACTTTGTGTCTTTTTTTTTTTTTTTAGAGCACAGTGAATGCCACAATGTCAAAATTTTAATTCATTTCACCCCACCAAATTTTTTCCCCATTTTCCAATACAAGACATGAAAATTAAATGGTGCCACTAAAAATACAACTTAACCCACAAAAAATAAGCCCTCTTATGGCCATTCGAACCAAAAATTTAAAATTTTGGCTCTTGGAATGTGGGGAGGAAAAAACAAAAATGTGCTTGGTCTTGTAGGGGTAAAAGCTTAAAACTCTAGTTAAAACAGAATTTTCATTTGAATTCTGATCTTTGAACCCATCACATCTCAAGTTACTACAGCTTCTGCCAAAAAAAAAAAAAAATGTCTGGGCTGATTTATTGTGACATTACATGGATGTGTTGGGGGACAACTGCAGCTTTCAGTCAATGACTGAGATCATACAGGTCACTTCTTGCGACCTCTAGATGTTCTGTACCCTCCCCGATACCTCAGCTAGCTGCAAGTCCACAGGTGTCTACTTTGGGAAATCAATGTGATTTATGCAAGTGATACAGTGCTAAAGCCAAATGCTGAGAAAGCGAACTTCGTTAGTTGATATGGAGTAAACTGCAAGACGTTAGAGGGTCTTTCAACTCCTTAACCAGTATGAAAGGAAGTTTAATAACTTTACGTTATAAAATGAATATACGTATTTAAACCTACCAGTATTTCAGAGAGTTAAGACATTAAAGGGAACCTGTCACCTGAATTTTGTGTATAGAGCTGAGGACATAGGTTGCTAGATGGCCGCTAGCAAATCCGCAATCCCCAGTCCCCATAGCTCTGTGTGCTTTAATGGTGTAAAAAACCCGATTTGATACATATGCAAATTAACCTGAGATTAGTCAGGGACAGGACTCTCTGGTTAATTTGAGCTGGCACCACGGCTAAATACGCGTGTCGGCGATTGCCGCAAACCGCAGGTCAATTCAGACCTGCGGTTTGCGGCTTTTACCTGGTGCGGCGGTGGTGCCATCGGGTCCCCATGGAGCTGTGGGGGGGGGACCCGGTGGCATGGAAGGCAGCGCGATGCCTTACTGAGGCATCTGCTCTGCCTTCTGGTGAAGAGCCTGTGAGATCCAGCCCACAGTATTATTCATACAGCCAATGCATTCCAATACAGAAGTATTGGAATGCATTGCAAAGGAATATACCCCCAAAAGTTCAAGTCCCAAATTGGGACAAAAAAATAAACTAAAAAAAAGTTGAAAAAATAAAGTTTTCCCCCCCAAAAAATTAAAAGTTTCAAGTAAAAATAAACAAAAACATCATTTTCCTCAAATAAAGTTAAAAAAAAAAAAAAAAATAAGTAAAAAATAGGGAGAAAAAAAAAAAAAAAGTATACATATTAGGTATTGCCGCGTCCGTATCGACCGGCTCTATAAAACATATCACATGACCTAACCCCTCAGATGAACACCGTAAAAAATAAAAACTGTGCTAAATAAACCATTTTTTTGTCACCTTACATCACAAAAAGTACAACAGCAAGCAATCAAAAAGGCTATTGCCCACTAAAATAGTACCAATCTAACCGTGACCTCATCCCGCAAAAATTGAGCCCCTACCTGAGACAATCGCCCAAAAAATATAAAAAACTATGGCTCAGAATATGGAGACACTAAAACAATTCTTTTTGTTTCAAAAATTATATTATTGTGTAAAACTTATATAAATAAAAATAAAAAAAAGTATACATTTTTAGGTATCGCCGCGTACGTATCGACCGGCTCTATAAAAATATCACATGACCTAACCCCTCAGATGTACACCGTAAAAAAAATTTAAGTAAAAACTGTGCTAAATAAACCATTTTTTGTCACCTTACATAACAAAAAGTGCAATAGCAAGCGACCAAAAAAAGTCACACGCACCCCAAAATAGTGCCAATAAAACAGTCATCTCATCCCGCAAAAATCATACCCTACCTAAGGTAATCGCCCAAAAACTGAAAAAATTATGGCTCTCAGACTATGGAAACACTAAAACATTTTTATTTTTTGCTTCAAAAATGAAATCATTGTGTAAAACTTACATAAATAAAACAGAAATTATACATATTCGGTATCACCGCATCCGTGACAACCTGGTCTATAAAAATATCACATGATCTAACCTGTCAGATGAATGTTGTAAATAACAAAAACGGTGCCAAAACAGCTATTTCTTGTTATCTTTCCTCACAAAAAGTGTAATATAGAGCAACCAAAAATCATATGTACCCTAAACTAGTACCAACAATACTGCCACCCTATCCCGTAGTTTCTAAAATGGGGCCACTTTTTTTTGGAGTTTCTACTCTAGGGGTGCATCAGGGGGGCTTCAAATGGGACATGGTGTAAAAAAACCAAAAAAACAGTGCAGCAAAACCTGCCTTCCAAAAACCGTATGGCATTCCTTTCCTTCTGCGCCCTGCCGTGTGCCCGTACAGCGGTTTACGACCACATATGTGGCGTTTCTGTAAACTACAGAATCAGGGCCAGAAATATTGGAGTTTGGTTTGGCTGTTAACCCTTGCTTGGTAAGTGGAAAAAAATTAAAATGGAAAATCTGCCAAAAAAAGTGAAATTTTGAAATTGTATCTCTTATTTTCCATAAATTCTTGTGGAACACCTAAAGGGTTAGCAAAGTTTGTAAAATCAGTTTTGAATACCTTGAGAGGTGTAGTTTCTAGAATGGGGTCATTTTTGGGTGGTTTCTATTATGTAAGCCTCGCAAAGTGATTTCAGACCTGAACTGGTCCCTAAAAATTGGGTTTTTGAAAATTTCGGAAAAATTTCAAGATTTGCTTGCTAAACTTCTAAGCCTTGTAACATCCCCAAAAAATAAAATATCATTCCTAAAATGATCCGAACATGAAGTAGACATATGGGGAATGTAAAGTAATAACTATTTTTGGAGGTATTACTATGTATTATAGAAGTAGATAAATTGAAACTTGGAAATTTGCAATTTTTGGTAAATTTGGTATTTTTTTTATAAATAAAAATGATTTTATTTTACTTCATTTTACCAGTGTCATGAAGTACAATATGTGACTAAAAAACAATCTCAGAATGGCCTGGATAAGTCAAAGCGTTTTAAAGTTATCACCACTTAAAGTGACACTGGTCAGATTTGCAAAAAATGGCCAAGTCCTTAAGGTGAAATAGGGCTGAGTCCTTAAGGGGTTAAAGGGTTTCTGCCACTAATATAAAAGCATGCAAACCGATATCCATGTTATATCACTTTCCCCAAATACCCCCATTAATCAAAAGTGCCTTATTCTGAATTCATTAGGCTACCACTGCACCACGTGGCAAATCTATTTTGATCTTCAGTTGCTGGTTACGTCCTGCATGGAAGCCTTGTAATGTAGGACCCACCAGTGTCATTGGTAAGAACACGAGGAATGGTTAGTGTCACATGATCTGCTGATGGGACAGCAGTCCCATGACAAATCAGGGCATAGGATTCAAACATGGGGACTAAGCAAAAACTGCAAATAAAGTAAATAAATAAAAAAACACCACAATCCAAGGAGGAATAGGGCCAAAGAGTAATTGATGAAAATAAACTTTAGTGTGAATGGCACAACCCCTTTGACTTCAAAGGGTCAAATTTATAAAAAATAAATAACAAAAAGTTACCTCTGCTTGTGCTTGCTGTCTAGCTAGAATTATATTACATACATCAAGAGGTTTTTCCAATGTCTAAAAGAAAAAGAAAATACGCACATATATTAGTAGAAGTTTTGTTCTTAAAACCACATTGCAAAAGATTAAAAAAAAGAATAATGAACACTCCAGAACAATTTTGTCTCCTTTAAAGGGAACCGGTCATGTGGATATTTGATTATAATCTAACTAATTAAATACAATCATTAACTACTAAAAAGTACCTTAGATGTATTCACTTACGGGTGTGACAGATGGTTATCTCATAATATACACACAAAGATGCCGCATGCTAATGAGCTGATTGGAGTCCGGCGTGATGTCATTGAGTCCAGCGTATATTTAATTCAGAGCTATAGCCACTCCCCTGCCCACCTGCTGCTGGTTCATATGGAAACAAACTGTCATTCAGCAGCAGGTAGGCGGGGAGAGTCAGGAGCTCATGAATATTCAGGACTCATCATTATCAGCTGGAGCTTTTCAATACAAGATGTTGGCAGATTGACTGGGTCAATTAAAGAAAGTGACCCAGCATTGTGCCAAGAGAATCAGTCACTTATTTATGTTGCCCTTAGTTAGGACACCATAAAACTGGTGACAGGTTCCCTTTAAGATCTTATAGATCAATTTATAAAATTAGATAAATTGTATTATTTTGAATTGGAATATACTGCATCTATGTAATCCTGTCCACCTTTCTGGGGACTTTTATGCTCATTCATTCCTTCTCCATGCTGTGCAGTAAGTCCTTAGTACAGAATTATTACGCCAACTAAAGCCTAATGTGCTAAAGTTTTGTTCAGTAGACCCACACAGGGTCTGGGTGGAAAATCCAGAATCAGATAAAAGCTATAGACACCTGTGACATGGGAAAAATATATATATTTTTTAACATATTTTAGTTGTTACACTGGAGGAGAAAAACAAGATTTTTGTATAACTTACCAGTAAAATCTCCCTCGCTCTTCCTTGGGGGACACAGGAGACCTTGGGTATAGCTCAGCTCCCTAGGAGGCGTGACACTAAGTGAAAACTGTTAAGCCCCTCCTCCAGCAGCTATACCCTCAGCCTGGAGAGAGAGACTGCCAGTTGCGTGTCCAAGTAGTGAGAAAAGGCAATGTCCAACAAGCCAACTACCCAACGGGGTAAACCAAGTCCAGAAACCGTGTAGAAAAAACAATGAATGGGTGGGTGCTGTGTCCCCCAAGGAAGAGCGAGAAAGATTTTACTGGTAAGTTATACAAAAATCTCGTTTTCTTGCCCATTTTCCTTGGGGGACACAGGAGACCTTGGGACGTTCGAGAGCAGTCCAATAGGAAGGGGGACCACAGCTCCAAGGCGAAGCACCCGAAGGCATCAAGGAACCACCGCCTGCAAAACCAGGCGGCCCAAGGCAGCATCCGCCGAAGCCCGAGTATGCACCCTGTAGAACTTGGTAAGGCGTGCAAGGAAGACCGGTGGCCGCCTTTCACAATTGCGCGGCCGAAGCCCAATGTCTCCGGCCCAGGAGACACCGACCGCTCCGGTGGAATGAACGGCGACACCGAAGGCGGAACCCTGCCCTTGACGCGGTAACCTCAGCAATAACCATTCTGATAAGGCGGGCGAAAGCCACCCCGGAGGTCGTCAAACCGTTGCACGGACCTCCTAGAACCACTAGAGTCCGAGCGCCGACAAGAGCCGGTGATCTCCAAGTAAAAACTGCAAGGCCCGAACAACATCCAATCGGTGAAGTGTCCGTTCCCGGGTGGGAAGGGGAGGACGATGGCCTCGTTGAGATGAAAGGCAGATACCACCTTCAGAAGGAAGGAAGGGACGGAATGGAGAACTGTCCTGTCCTGGGGAAGGACAGAATGCTCGGAACAAGAAGGGCCGCCATCCAGACACCCGTCTGAGAGACACGATGGTTACCGAAACACAACCGTACAGGACAGAAGGAGTAGAGAGAACTTCTGTAACGGCTCCAAGGGGAAGCTTGGAGCGCCGAGAGCACAGTATGTAGGGGGACGGTACAGAGGAACCAATGAGCCACTCCGTGGAAGAAGGTCTTGACAGGCCCAAGAGGGGCCAGGGAAAGCTGGAAGAGGATGGACAGTGCCGACACTTGACCCTTCAAGGAACAGAGTCCCAGTCGCAGGCCGGACTGGAGAAGGACAGAACCATGGGGAGAGAAAGGCAGAGTGGGGGAATGCCCAGCTTCCCGCAGAACCTCAGGTAAGAAGTCTGATACAGATCCTGGACGAAGCACGGCCGGGAGCGAACACTAGCGCGCCCGCTGGAATCGCCTGGGCAAGTGGGAAAAAAACTCAACGTGATCAGGCGCAGACCAGTAACACGGGCAGAGTAGTCTGGCAAAACTGGTCCCGTCGGCCCCCGAGCAACGTCGTCCCGTATCCACCTGGAGTGGAGAAGCAGAAGGGCAGACGGAAGGAACTGAAAGGGTCCACCCAGCATCCGACAGATGCCAGGACAAGACAGGCTAAATGTCGTTGTTACCACCAGAGGAAGGGGATCTACCGTCCCCGTGTGGGAGATCTAAGGACAATCTTGACCGAAGGGTAATCCTCCCAAGTTACCGAGAAGCTAAGTCTACAGCAGGACAATCGCCTAGAATGGAAAACGCAATCTGCACCCAAGGGGGAGGACAGAACGCAGTAGACCCGGTAAATGGGCGCACAGCAAGTACAGCCAGTGTGAACGAGTGAGACGGTACGAGGCCACAAGGAACACCGGATCCATCCAAGTGAACGACCATGCCCTCCCCAGAGGGGAGGGCAGTGAAGGAACAGCCTCTGAAGCCTGGCCGGGGCAGAAGCCACATGGAGTGATATGCCCCGAGCGAGAGCCAAAACAGAGTCGGCGAGAAAAAAAGCTACTCTGCGAGACGCCCGTCTCACCGCCTCACGGAAGGCAAATACCCTGAAGAACCCAAAGTGGAGGTCCCCGGACCTGGATAATCGAGCACCCAAGAGAAGTTGGGGGACCTTCCCGAGGGGAGCAGCCCGAACCTGGTAGCAGAGCAGAACTGAAGCGCAGAGGGCGCCCATAGGAAGGACTCATACCACACTGCATCCGAAGAGGAGGAAATGGAAGTAGGCGAGGGAACCGTAGTCCCGCCAGAGAGCAGACAGCACTCTCGTCCATGTGACCGCTTGCGCAGGGAAGCAATGCAGCTGGAGGACGAATGGGTACGCATCTAGGAACCACGAACACTCCCCAGGTGGAAGGGCCAACGAACATGGTGGATACCGTCACAACGGAACCGCAATATACAATCCAAAACCGAGAATGAGTACCGCCTAGCTCGGTGCAGTAGAGAGCAAGCAGAACCCGTCCGAATCAGGTGGAAGCAGAATTATCTCTTCAGAGAAGAGTGCAAGGCTTGCAGCAAGCATCGTATCCCAAGAGAAACAAGTATGTCGCAGGAGGAAGGGAGGCATACGTACGAGCAGCCCCGTAAGCAGTGAGAAGGCCAACCCACCTACGGGAGGAGAAGGCATACACGGCCCAAACAACGCAGAGCGCACACTCACTGCAAAATAGTCACTCAGCGAAGGGGGCCAGCCACAGAGTCCCACAGTATCTACGGAAGTGCAAAGTGCCGCCCGGAAGGGAGTTATGCACAAGACTAGTATGGCATGCGATGGAACGCAAGCAGTCCACCCAGAAAGGGGGGAAATGTATCTGGCAAACACTGCAGTCGGTAACAGTGCAAAGGCCCGCCCCAAAAGGGGGTGATGCCCAAGGCCAGTACTGACTTCAGAGAAGTAGGATATACCATATTCCGCACAGAAGGGGGCCATGCACATGGCTGCACAGTATCTAGTAGGAACGCAGGAGGTCCGCCTGGTGAAAGGGGAACATGCACAGGGTTATCCTAGCATTGAGTGATGGTGCAATAATCCACCCAACACCGAATTTCGTGAGAGTGCAAACTACTCCGCCAATAAAGGGGGACATGTACGATTCCAGCACAGCATGTACAAGGACAGCCGTGAGTCCCATGAGCGTGCAAAATTCCGCCCATGGAATGATAGGTGGTCATGCACCAGGCCAGCACCGTATCCAATGGGAGTGCAAGCATTCCACCCATGGAAGAGGGCCATGCTCATGGCCAGCAAAGTATCCGGTGAGAGTGCAGTATTCCACCCAGAGAAGGGGGATCATGCACATGGCCAGCATCGCATCCAGTGAGAGTGCTAGCACCCCGCCATGGAAGGGGGTCATGCACATGGCCAGCAACTTACCGGCGAGAGAACAACCCCAGTCAGTGAGAGTGTATGTATGCCGCCTGAGGGAAGGAGGCATGCCCATAGCCGGCAGCGAATCCAGTGAGAGTGCAGCATACCGCCTATGGAAGGGGGTCGTGCACATGGCTGGCAGCGAATCCAGTGAGAGTGCAGCATTCCGCCTATGGAAGGAGGTCATGCATATGGCCGGCAGTGAATCCAGTGAGAGTGTATGTATGCCGCCTGAGGGAAGGAGGCATGCCCATGGCCGGCAGTGAATCCAGAGAGAGTGCAGCATTCAGCCTATGGAAGGGGGTCATGCACATGGCCGGCAGCGAATCCAGCAATAGTGCAGCGTTCCGCCTATGGAAGGGGGTCGTGCACATGGCCAGCACTGTATCCGGTGAGAGTGCAGTATTCCGCCTAAAGAAGGGGGTCATGCACATGGCCAGCCCGCAGCCAGGGAGAGTGCAGTATTCCACTTAGGAAGGGGGTCATGCACATGGCCAGCACCATAACTGGAGAGGGTGACGAATAGAAAGGGCGGAAGGGGGCGCATGCACTTGGCCAGTGCCGTAACCCGGGAGAGGGCAAGGGTCCACCTAGAAGGAGAACATGCACCTGGCCAGCACCGCAGCCGGGGAGCGCGACATGCCGCCTATGGAAGGAAGGCATGCATACAGCCAGCACTACTGAGATCAGGCTGCAGCGTCCTGCGCAGCCAACAAGAATTCCGCTATTTATTTACCCAGTCTTTTTTTTATTTTTATTTAAAAACACAGCCTCTCTGAGGCAAGAAGGGGGCCACCATACAGGTGCACAGCCTCTCTGAGAGGCAGTAATGGGGCCAGCCATACAGGCCCATGAGGAAGCCCAGATCATAGAGGGTCTCCTCTAGATGGGAGCTGGCCCCTGGAAATGGCCGGTACCCAAAAGGTTAACAAGGATCCGGCCTGGGGGGGTGGCGCAGCGATCCCCTGAGGGCGGGGGGGGACCTCCAGGCGGGAACAATTCCCGCCTGGAGAAGTTACCGCCCCCTCCAACCGAGGCCGGAATTTTGCGGCCTAGTAGGCCGCGAAGCCGGGGCCTAAATTTTTGCGGCGCCCGGGAGGTACCGACTGTCGGCTGGGACCTGGAGGGAGCCGGAGTGGCGCATGTACATACCGGCCGCGGGTGCCCACCCCGCGGGCTGGCAGAGTCAGGGGCCCGGGGAAGGAGGGCCGGAATTGCGGCGCCCGTCCGACCGGAATGCACCGACGGTCGGCCGGGGCCTGTTGGAGCATCGTGCTCAGTACATGCAGGCAGCGGGTGCCCACCCCGCGGGCCGGACGAGAGGGCCCTGCGCCTCGGCAGAATCAGGAGCGGGCCCCTGGCCCTGAGCAGCGTACCAGTAAGGATGGGGGGGGACCCTGAAGTCCAGCACAGAAAACCCTGCCCTTGGTGGACCGGGTGCCCGTAGAGGAGCGTCAGGGGCAGCTAGGCGCGGGCCCCCTGGCCCTGAAGCAGCGACCTGTAAGAGGGAGGGGGACCCTGAGACCGGGTGCCCGTGAGGGTAGAGGAGGGACGCCGGCATAACCCCTGTGTCAGGGGCAGCTAGGTGCGGGCCTCCGGGCCCTGTTGCAGCATTCCTCCCGCAGCAATCTGCAGCTACCTTCAGGAGTCTGCAATGTCCTATGGAGGGGAGGAGAGGGAGCAGGGAGCAGATTGCCGCGTTGCGGCACCCCAGGGGACAGCCTAGGTCCAGCACAGAAGGGTCTACTGGCACCGTAGTGGCAGGACGCTGGAAGAGGGACTTGGCGTGCGGGCGACCCTTGCGCTGGCGGGATGCATGGGAGCCAAGCAGCCCTGGTCCACCTTGCCTTCTGTGGGGGAGGCAGCAGTGCGGGTGACCGGCACTGGCGCAGCTCAACCCCGGGAGAAACAGAGAGGTCTATTGCGTCTCTGTTGTCCCTGATGGTCTGGAAGAAAAAGAAAAAAAAGTAAAAATCAAAAACTAAGCAGGAAGTGTCTTGCCTCCTTGGACACTAAGCAAAAACTGGCAGTCTCTCTCTCCAGGCTGAGGGTATAGCTGCTGGAGGAGGGCCTTAACAGTTTTCACTTAGTGTCACGCCTCCTAGGGAGCTGAGCTATACCCAAGGTCTCCTGTGTCCCCCAAGGAAAATGGGCGAGAAAAGCAAATTAGGTTTGAGTCTTCAATTGTCATTCCTTAAATTTTCAGAACCTCTGATAACCAGTTTGTAAAACACTCCCAATTTCAGACTTATTCAGGTGGACGTTTTACCCCCAATAAGATGCTGGATGTGAGGTCTGTGTATCCAGGATGTTGCTGTCTTCATTAGCACTCATGTCTCAGCACAGCTTCACTGCTGGACTGATTCTTCTTGTACAAAGCCTATGTGACACTCACCCTGTAAACTGCCTTGTGTGCTCTTTCCTTACCATCTACAACCTATGTGAGCTGCCCACCTTGTATACTCCACCCCCTCCACATTTTGATCTGTCATGTAAAACCACCTCCTCCTCCCTGCTGCTATCTTTGAGGGTGCATTCATATGACTGTATATATTTTGCAACCTGCAAAATGTGGATCCGCAAGATACGGATGACATCCGTGTTATAGCCATTTTTTGCGGATTTGCAACCAGGTATAGGACATGTTCTATCTTTTGCAGAACTGACTTACAGATGCGGAAAGCACACAGATGTGCTTAAATGGTCACACAATGTTCCATTAATCAATAGTACAAGTAAATTTAAGAAACCTGTTCACTTCCTCTCCCTTTTCTAAACTAAATTTTCTCTGTGAAACTTGTGAGAACTGTACTGCTCTGTACTTAACTATTATTTCTTATATGGTGCTTCTGAGTGATTGTGAGAGATAGTTATGGGTCTCAATGCGTATGCCTTGTGGAGCATTTAATATCCACCCACCAGCTCAGAGACAGCTGAGAATTAGAGATGCAGCAGAAGTCATATAACGTTCAGATATGGGGCTTTAACTCATGCACACACATATGGCATCTTATTCTAAAAAGTTATATGAAAGTTTATGTACAGTACGCATTAAGGTTAGGACTACACGGCGACACTGGTCATGCAACAGCTGCCGTGGCTAGGATCTCTGAATTGCAGTGATCCCATAGTAATGAATGGGATCACCATGGCAGTCGCAAGAAATCTAATACAGCTGGATTTCTTGTGACTGTCGGGGCGATCCCAATCATTCCTATGGGATCACTGCTAGTCAGCGATCCCGGCTACGATAGCTGTTGCAGGACCAGTGTCGCCGTGTAGCCCTAGCCTAATCTCGGTTTAGGACGCAAATAAATAAAAAAGCACAATACTGCTCGTGGCCTTTAAATAATGGTACAATATGTGCATCCTAGTCACCTGTATCTGCTTTAACGTTTCCTCTGGAACTTTTGTTTGGGTGAGTTTGGCCTTGTATGCATTTTTGTAGCATTTTAGGTTTTCCCTGTGTTTTAAAATGTTACTCCACGACCACATCCTTGATCTTCTAACATGAACTTCCAAGATGCTGGTAATTGCATACTTCCACCTGCACACAAAGCAGGATATTAGAGAAAAAAAAAAAAAAAAAAACTATGAAAACAGGTAACTTTACAAAATCTTGTGAGTTTTTTCAAACTATATTCTTATTGAAGAATGTCTAGTTTTATGTAATTCGGAATTAATCATTATAATTATAGGCTCTACTACTTTTTTTATTACCATTTTCAAGATACTAGATTGCTGTGATTCTTGTATACATTCAGAGGCTACAAACTGGTACATACCTAGTTCTGCTCTCAGCTGAGCAATGGATACAGTTATATCCACTTTCATCCATCACCAACACAAAATTCTCTGTTATTTGGAGTGTCATTTGTATTTAGCTCAAGTTCTGAGGTGGGAGCAGGATTAGGTTATGTTCAGATAACATTTTTACACTTTTGCGCATGTGCTGGGAAGGCTCCTGAAACATATGCCAATCTTTTCCATGGAACCCTTCTAATCTGGCGAATGCCATAAAGCATCCTTTCAGCATACTGTGCCGGTATACCCTTAGTTCACCACACTATTGAATACAGAGACCTTCCACACCAAGTGGAATACCATGGGATCATATAGAACGGGGATCAGCAACCTTCTGCACTAAAGCTGTTGTGAAACTGCAATTCCCAGCATGCACCATTCATTTCTATGCGAGTTCTTAGAAGAGCAGAGCAAGTATGCATGCTGGGAGTTGTAGTTTCACAACAGCTGGAGTGCCGGAGGTTGCTGATTCCGGATATAGAAGATGTACCCTACCTCTGAAGCTTCCATCAGAGAAATATGAGGTGTTTTGTCCTCAAAATGAAATACGTGGAAAAAAATGCAAGATATGTACTGATTTACGGATTCTGGACACAAAAAAAAAGGAAGGGGTCTCATTTCTCATTAATCACAAATTAATATCTGGAGAATTGGGAGGAACTAAAACACAAAGAATAACAGAAAGCTGTATAAAATTTAATTTATAATGATTAAAATTATTTATAGAAACCTGGAAACCCCTGAAAAATGAATAAGACTCAAACTAAACATTACCTAATGTGTACCCACCATTTAAATTTCTTAGATATTATAAGACTAAATGACGCTATTCCATTAGTAGAGAGCACTGTTCCTGTGCTTTCCCTTACACATACTAGTTCAAATCCTTTATTAGTTGTCCCCCCACTAGTGGAACGCTATACATCTTGCAATCAAGTGTAAATAGAAGCACTGCATTATATAGCTATATACAGCGCTTGCCCACAAATGGGGAAAAAAGGAAAATTTGGCACACAGCATTACTATAAAATACACTGACGCTGCCCATACCCAATGAGTCTGACTGGGAATCACTGAAACAGGACAGATGAATAAACAAGTACGCTCCTACCATTGGTTGGGGTCGGCTTTCAGAGGTACTACTGGTCGGAACTTTCGGTATGGAGCATTCCTAACCATGTAATCAACAGACTCCAACACGTCAATTACGCTGAGGTACTAGAAATAACATTGGGAAAAAAAGAAACAATATGTTAACAAATACAAATTAAACATCAGTATTAGGCCTTCATGCACACGACCGCATCTGTTTTGCGGTCCACAGATCACAGATACTCAAAATATGGATCCTGGGGGTCTGCATGCCACCATTTTTTTCTTATGGGGGGGCATAGAACAGACAACAGATGTGGACCTCACAGTGTGCTGTCTGCATCTTTTGCAGCCCCATTGAAATGAAGGGGTCCGTATCTGATCTGCAAAAAATGTGGATCAGATGCGGAAAGAAAATACTGTTCTGCGCATGAGGTCTTAGACTATGTCCACACAGCAAAAATCCGCTGTGGGTTCCGTAGCAGAAGACAATAGTTTTCTGTGGCGTAATCCGCACTCAAAGCGCTAACCGCTTCCTATCGAGTTCAATGGGAAAAACGCCACCCTGTTCACATGCAATAGTTTTTTTATGTGGCCGATTTTAGCTTTGTGAACCTAGACTCACACCACGGGTACAAGGTTACAAAAATGTAAGCGATTAGAATGTATTTCAAAACTAAGATTTAGAAATACAATCAAAATTAAAGTTTATATACACGTTACATGTGATGTAAAACACATTAATTTGCTGGTTTTAAATTCTTTCTGTAGAAGGTACAACGGCACCCGTGTATATTACTTGCCTGTGGCTTGGTTAGTTCTATTGCGATATGCTGAACCTCCATGTTGCAGTCTAACTTGGGTGTTCGCAGTTCAAGTTCTGCATTTGGGTTCATGTAAAGCTTGGCTGAAGCAGATACTGGCTTAAAGACTAAAATGAAAAGAAAAGTGAACTGATATAACATAAAAAAACAGTAAGATATTAGATGTTCACTACAAAGATAGAAAAACAAAATGGGGGTCATTTATCAAACAATGGCTTTTTAACCCCTTAAGGACCTATTTCACCTTAAGGACTTGGCCATTTTTTGCAAATCTGACCAATGTCACTTTAAGTGGTGATAACTTTAAAACGCTTTGACTTATCCAGGCCATTGAGATTGTTTTTTCGTCACATATTGTACTTCATTTCATAACACTGGTAAAATGAAGTAAAAAAAAAAAACATTTTTATTTATAAAAAAATACCAAATTTACCCAAAATTTATTAAAAAAAAAATGGCAAATTTCCAATTTTCAATTTCTCTACTTCTATAATACATAGTAATACCTCCAATAGTTATTACTTTACATTCCTCATATGTCTACTTCATGTTTGGATCATTTTGGGAATGATATTTTATTTTTTGGGGATGTTACAAGGCTTAGAAGTTTAGAAGCAAAAACCCAATTTTTAGGGACCAGTTCAGGTCTGAAATCACTTTGCGAGGCTTACATAATAGAAACCACCCAACAATGACCCCATTCTAGAAACTACACCCCTCAAGGTATTCAAAACTGATTTTACAAACTTTGTTAACCCTTTAGGTGTTCCACAAGAATTAATGGAAAATAGAGATACAATTTCAAAATTTCACTTTTTTGGCAGATTTTCCATTTTAATATTTTTTTTTCCAGTTACAAAGCAAGAGTTAACAGCCAAACCAAACTCAATATTTATGGCCCCGATTCTGTAGTTTACAGAAACACCCCATATGTGGTCGTAAACCGCTGTACAGGCACACGGCAGGGCGCAGAAGGAAATGAATGCCATACGGTTTTTGGAAGGCAGGTTTTGCTCGACTGTTTTTCTTTTACACCATGTCCCATTTGAAGGCCCCCTGATGCACCCCTAGAGTAGAAACTCCATAAAAGTGACCCCCATTTTAGAAACTACGGGATAGGGTGGCAGTTTTGTTGATACTAGTTTAGGATACATATGATTTTTGGTTGCTCTATGTTACACTTTTTGTGATGAGGCAAGGTAACAAGAAATAGCTATTTTGGCACCGTTTTTATTTTTTGTTATTTACAACATTCATCTGACAGGTTAGAACATGTGATATTTTTATAGACCAGGTTGTCACGGATGCGGCGATACCTAATATGTATACTTTTTTTATTTATGTAAGTTTTACACAATGATTTCTTTTTTGAAACAAAAAAAATAAAAAAATCATGTTTTAGTGTTTCCATAGTCTGAGAGCCATAATTTTTTCAGTTTTTGGGCGATTACCTTGGGTGGGGTATAATTTTTGCGGGATGAGATGACGGTTTTATTGGCACTATTTTGGGGTGCGTGTGACTTTTTGATCGCTTGCTATTACACTTATTGTGATGTAAGGTGCCAAAAATTTTTTATTTAGCACAGTTTTTATTTTTTACGGTGTTCATCTGAGGGGTTAGGTCATGTGATATTTTTATAGAGCCGGTCGATACGAACGCGGCGATACCAAATATGTATACTTTTTATTTATTTATTTATGTAAGTTTTACACAATAACAGCTTTTTTAAAACAAAAAAAAAATGATGTTTTAGTGTCTCCATATTCTGAGCCATAGTTTTTTTATTTTTTGGGCGATTGTCTCAGGTTGGGGCTCATTTTTTGCGGGATGAGGTGACGGTTAGATTGGCACTATTTTGGTGGGCAAACGCCTTTTTGATCGCTTGCTGTTGTATTTTTTTGTGATGTAAGGTGACCAAAAAAATGGTTTATTTAGTACATTTTTTTTTTTTTTTTTTTTTTTTTACGGTGTTCATCTGAGGGGTTAGGTCATGTGATATGTATATAGAGCCGGTCGATACGGACGCGGCGATACCTAATATGTATACTCCCCCGCCCCCCCCCCCCCCTATTTTTTACTAATTTTTTTTTTACTTTATTTGGGGAAAATGACGTTTTTGTTTATTTTTACTTTAAACTTTTAATTTTTGGGGGGGAAAACTTTATTTTTTGTCCCACTTTGGGACTTGAACTTTTGGGGTCTAATCGTTTACAATGCATTCCAATACTTCTGTATTGGAATGCATTGGCTGTATGAGTAATACTGCGTGTATTACTCATACAGCTTCCGGCCTGTGAGATCCAGGGGGCTGGATCTCACAGGCTCGTCACCGGAAGGCAGCGCGATGCCTTCGTTAGACATCGCGCTGCCTTCCATGCCATCGGGTCCCCCCCCCCCACAGCCCCATGGGGACCCGATGGCACCACTGCCGCAACTTAGAAAAGCCGCAAACGGCAGGACTGAATTTACCTGCGGTTTGCATCGATCGCCGACACAGGGGGGGGGGGGTCACAGGACCCCCCCGCGCATTTAGCCGAGGTGCCTGCTCAATGATTTGAGCAGGCACCTTGTTCCGATCACCGCCCGCCGGTGATCGGAACACCACATGACGTACCAGTACGTCATGGGTCCTTAAGGACTCGGGAACCATGCCGTACCGATACGTCATGGGTCCCTAAGGAGTTAAGCCCTTGCGCTTCCAGAGGAAGTGCCTAATTAGGTACATATAGGGCAGTCTGTGCGCCTAGAGTGAAAACTACTCCAGCCTCTGAGTAGAGTAGTGTTCACTCCTCGTTTACAGCTGTTTTCAGGTGTAAATGTTAGTAAACTTGCTGGGGGCCAATAGCCTGGACCCCACCTCGCCACTCCCAAGTGGCAAGGACGGCATAAATTTGTGCCTTGTCATGAAGCTCCTTCAGCTTTTTTCCCAGTACAGAGGCCTCAGAGTCACCCGCTGTGCAGGAAACTGCAACTAGGTTATACTTAAATGGGAGACTAAATACTAAGATAAGGAACTTCGGGAAGTGAAATCTAAGCTGATCTCTGGAAGTCTGACTGGAAAAGAGCAAACATCGCTAGGAAACCTGTTGGTACCTGCAAATTTCTCTTGCAGGGAAAGGCAGAATTACAACTCAAATTAATTAGAACCGAGCACCTATTCAAAAGAATGGGTGACCAAGTGATGCATGGTCATGCCAAGCAAGCCACAAAAACAGCTTCTCTTTACATAGTCTCTCCACTCAGGGTGACACAATCAATAACAACTGAAGGGAGTATATAAGAAGTGACGCTAGCCCACTGGTTAACAATCACTATGTAGTAATATGCAAAACGAAGCATCTTTCAAATATACCTGCAGTCAATTTTTTGTAGTTTTTACATATTTTCAGTTCATATTGCTACCTGGAATCCAACAATTAGTTGACCTGCTGTTGACAGATCTTGTGCTAGAAATGAATGTGTCTGGCTCCTGCAAGAATTTATGTATACTTAAAATCCCAAGCTAAGATCAGTCACGGCACTCACCGATACTTGGCAAAGTAGTTTTCACTGGCTTCACAGCATGTTTAACAAAATCAAGTAAAGGACACCCGTGGATCAGCCAATGGTCGTTTCGTGTACACAGTTCTTTCTCAAAACCTTTATGTGTACTTATGTTTTAAGAGGGTTTTTTCAATCTGTCACCACGTAATTCAGTGGAATCTGCAGTCAACATTTTATAGAGCAGAAGAAGCTCTATACTCTACTAAGAAAGACTTTTTTTTGTTAAAGTGTACAGAGTGCCATAACTTTGGCACTTTGCCAGCCTTCATATCTCACTATTTGAGAGAGAATTGCACTGTGTACAGTTGGAACTGTAACTACTATAGTTGGATGTACTACAACTCCCAATTTGCATTACAGTAAAGAGACATTTATTCTCATTTCCAGCCTGGTTTCCTGACTCCTACACCATACGCTGGCCATTGCACTCTACATGGCCTGCCTTGCACCCATCTAAACACCTAACATCAAGGGCACCCCAGCTACCAGGAGGCAGAAGCCCCAGAATCAGGGTGTGCCCCGAGGGAAGAAACGGTATCCTTTCCTTTCACTACATGGCCCTAGGGAGCTCCTTTTTGGCTCGCTGCATATACACAATGTATACAAATTACACCATATAGTTAGTAAAATAATGAATGCATCCTTATTGTATCACAAGTTAAAACCACAATTAAAAAATATCATTGCAAAAATTTACCCACACTAAAAAGGGTGCCACAGCGTAAAGTCTACCACACATATCAGTTTGGCAGTGTACATATTGGTGAGCTATACACTACTCAATTATACATACTGCACTCCATAAATAATCAATTACAATGTAGTACAAAAAAAACTGGTTATCCACAAAACATACTAAAGTAGAATGGAAAAATACCCTCCACCCCAAAGCTAATTTGCAATCGCTTCCTCCAGGAGCAGCGTTTTTATTACTTATTGTACAGTGTTATTTGTTTACTGTTTAAAAAGATGCATTCATTATTTTACCAGTTATTATATGGTGTTATTTGTAAAGTATTTGAATAAACTTGAATTCATTCTTTTACTACTTATTGTACTAGTTATTGTAGCACTGTGTATACAGATTTAGCGCTTCCTGCTCCTGCCCCAATGGTCACGTGATCATTGGGGGTTGGTAGTCTGCAGGAGCTGCCGGGTCTCACTAGACCTAGATCAGCTCTACATTGAGGCTGTACTTTGCTATATAGTGCTATACAGCCTCTCTGGGGGCTCCCCCCTGTTACTGGGGCTTCTATGTCAGCCCCTGTTACAGGAGAAATCAACAATTAAAAAAAGCAAGCCATTTATCATTGTCAAAAAAAAAAAAAAAAAAACACATTTGGCATCACTGCATACAAAACAACCGGCTCTATAAATTTTTTTACATAATTTATCCCAATCAGATGAACACTGAAAAAATAATAATAAAAAACAGTGCTGAAATAAAAAAATTTTGGTCCCCTTGCTTCACAAAAAAAAACATAATAGTGAGCGAACAAAAAGTACTATGTAACCCAAAACAGTACCAAGTGAAAACGACACCTCATCCTGCATAAAGTCAAACCTCACACAAGACGACTGGCAGAAAAATGAAAAAAAGCTCTCAGAAAATGGTGAATTATTTTTTCCCCACAAATGCTTTTATTGTGTGAAACTGAAATAGTAATAATAAAATAAAATAAAAAATAAAAAGACATGTTTGGCATCACAGCATTCGTAACTACCTGCTCTATAAAAATGTCACATTAGGTGAACGGTAAAAAATTTATAAAATAAAAAAAAAACTAGACCAGAATAGCTATGTT
This sequence comes from Bufo bufo, assembly GCF_905171765.1. NCBI lineage: Eukaryota > Metazoa > Chordata > Amphibia > Anura > Bufonidae > Bufo > Bufo bufo. Next base: position 611,458,591 of record NC_053389.1, on the reverse strand, counting down.
TTGGTCACCTGACCCAAAAAACATAACAAGCGAGCAAAAAGTCTTATGTACCCCAAAATGGTACCAATCAACGCTACAATCTGTCTACATTGGCAGAAAAAATTAAAATGTTATAGATGTTCGTATATGGCAATGCAAAATATAAGTTAACAAGTGACTTTATGATGCAAAAGTAATAAAAAGATGAACAAATAGAAATCTGGTACCACAATAATCATATCAAGCCTCCATATCATGTACACAACATGGTGTACCCCATAAAAAATAAAAAAAAACACTGCCAAAAATGCAATCTTTTCCAACCTCAACTCCCAAAAATGAGCTAAAAAGCGAACAAAAATTAAAATGTACCCCAAAATGGTGCCAATAAAAATACATTTTATTTTCCTATTACTACAGTAGTCCCTCAAGATACAATGGCCTCAGGATACTACTATATCTTCAACATGCAATGGTCTTTCCTGACCCATTGTAAGTTGAAACCAGACTCCACATAGAATGTCTCAGACTCTGATCCAACCAATCAAAGCCACTTCTCTGGTAAAATAGCTGTATTAGTTGCTAGTTATCAGCTGTTCCTGACTGTTATATGTAAAGGCTTGTTTTATCTGTCTTAGTCATCTGCTTATTTTTATCAAATCTTCATTTTCTCTCATCTTAGATGACATTTTTGGGCTTTGGAACTGATTACTCAACTTACAATGGTTGCCCTGGAACCAATAAATATTGTAACTTGAGAGACCACTGCATTTGTTTACTGATCTAATAAAGATGCATTCATTATTTTACTACTTATTGTATGGTGATATTTGGAGTACATTTTTTAAATCAATCCAGAAGTTGATCCTAAAGGCAGGAAAAGTATTGACTTTTTTTTAGTACTTAACAGACTAAATAAAAAAAACGCCTTGTGTGAATCTGGCCTAAAGGTGCTAATGATGCAAGCAGACACACATCCCATTTACAACAGTATACAATCAAAGGGGTATTTCGGTTGTTACAAGTTATCCTCTATCCACCGGATAGGGAATAATTATCAGATTGGTGGGAGTACAATTGTGATCACGAGAATGCAGTACCCCTCAGAGCCCCATAAAGGGACGGAGCAGCAGGTCGAGCATGACCACTACTGCTCAATTCATCTCTATGACAGTTCCAGAGACAGATGAGTGCAGTGCTTGGAACTCCCATAGAAATCAATGGAGCAGCAATTTGCATGCCTGACCCGCTGCTTAATTTTTTTCGGGGCTCTGAGCAGTATGGGGTCCCATTGGAATACCTCTTTATCCTAATCCCTTCATGCACTAGCACGTTAATGTACCAGGAACGACGATCACGCCAAACCCGGTCATTTCACCCCTCAGATGCCATGATGCACGATAAGAGCAGTGAGACTATGGAACTCTCTGCCTGAGGAGGTGGTGATGGTGAGTACAATAAAGGAATTCAAGAGGGGCCTGGATGTATTTCTGGAGCGTAATAATATTACAGGCTATAGCTACTAGAGAGGGGTTGTTGATCCAGGGAGTTATTCTGATTGGAGTCTGGAAGGAATTTTTTATTCCCCTAAAGTGGGGAAAATTGGCTTCTACCTCACAGGGTTTTTTTGCCTTCCTCTGGATCAACTTGTAGGATAACAGGCCGAACTGGATGGACAAATGTCTTTTTTTTGGCCTTATGTACTATGTTACTATGAGTTAAGGCAGAGGGATGCAGCGCCTTCTGATCAGAGTCCCCACAGAAGGCAGGGCTGTCATAGTAATCTGCCTGCAGAGCTATGCAGGAGGCATAGCTCAGCAGATAGAGTGGCAGAATGCCACTCACCCTAATAGATCTCTATTAGGCCTAGTTCACACGAACGTGTGTGATCTGTGGCCGTATTGCGGGCCGCAATACACGGCCACAGTTCCGTGTGCATTCCGCATCACGGATGCAGGCCCATTCACTTCAATGGGTCCGCAAATACGGAAAAGCGGAACGGCCGCACGGAACGGGACCCCTCGGAAGCACTACGGAGTGCTTCCGTGGGGTTGCGTCCCGTACTTCCGTTCCGCAAAAAGATAGAACATGTCCTATATTTTTGCGGAAAGGGCGGATCGCGGACCCATTAAAGTGAATGGGTCCGTGATCCGATGCGGCTGACCTACGGCCGGCGATCGTGCATTGCGGCCCGCAATTTGCGGGCCGCAGCACGGGCACGGGTCACACACACGTTCGTGTGAACTCGGCCTTAGAGTGAATGGGACAAGGGCTCAAAAGACAAAAAGGTTTAAGGCGCCAAAAATGGCGAATCTTGTGTTTTAATTTTTTTTTCTGTTATGGCTTACATCATACACGAAAATTATTTTAATATTTCAAAGATTTTGGGGAAATGGGAGCGATTTAAACTAAATAAAATATTTTTATGTTTTTTTCAGGCTAAATGTTATGTAAAAAGTTAAAATAAAATAAAGTTTAAGTCACCCCCCATTTCCCCGCAAATTTTTGAACTATTAAAATATATTTTAAAAAATTTCACGTGTGGTGTAAGCAGTAACGGAAAAAAAAAAAATATGAAAAACACAAGTCGCCATTTTTTGTCACCTTGTCGCCCAAAAAAATTAAACAGTGTTCAAAAAGATGCACGTACCACAACAATGGTACAAGTAAAAAGATTCCACAAAAAAAATAAGCCCTCATACAGCTCCATGGATGGAAATTTAAAACAGTTATGGCTGTCAGGAAATGGCAATGCAAAGAACTTTGATTTTTTTTATTTTTTTTTTATAAAAATAATAAATAAAAAACTATACAAGTTTGGTATCACCATAATATTGACCCGCAAAATAAGGACATCATGTACTTTTTAGTGCATAGTGAAGGCCGTAACGTAACCCAATTTTTTAATTTCACCCACACAATCTATTTTTTTCCCCGTTTTCCAATACAAGACACACTATATAAAATGGTGCCATTAAAAAATACAACTTGTCCCGCAAAAAATAAGCCCTTGTATGGCTATGTGAACGAAAAAAATAAAAATAAAAATTATGGCTCTTGGAATGTGGGGAGGAAAAAACAAAAATGGTCTTGAAGGGGTTAAGCACTAAACGGACAAATTAGATTACTAAAGAAAGGTGGACCTTCATACTAAAACATCACAGAAGATTGCCACTTATGCTTTTTATGTTTTGGGCCTTTTTTTTTATCATTGTAAATTCAATGAGTTTTAGTAAATAAATGAAGAGTAGAGTCTCTAAACTCTGTAAGGGTGAATTCGCATGTGATGGAAAAGCTGTGAATTTTCTATGCGCATTTCTGCACAGATAATGAACAGCAGAATACAATATCAAAGGAGTTGTGAGGGATCCTAAAAAAATAAATAAAAAAAATAAAAAAATGTAATTTATCTTTGCTGCAAGATCAGCCAGAAACGTAAATGCCCACTCCACCCTTCCCTGGGCTGAAAACTCTGCCCACTTCATCCTCCATCATCCTTTTGCTGTGTCATCCTAATGCTTCATCCCACACAGCTACGATATGACAAGCAGTGGACCCCTTGTGGATTGAGAGCATTCGCCAGCCCATTCCATCACATGGGTCTCACATCACGACTATTCGGGCGGGGATTCTGACAGAGGGGACCATGGGAGGCCTAGTCATGATGTCAGAGGAACAGTCTCCACGGAGGGCGCAGTCACATGACCACTCTCTCGATCTCCGAAGTGAGACAAAAAAAAAGTAGCGCAAGTACATTAGTAAGTTGCAGGGCCTGGCAGGGGAAGCGCATGGAAAGGGAAACATTTATAACCAGATAACCCCTTTAAGTGGATCTCATCCACACACTGGATATTTTAACATATCGATTTTCCCCTTTGATTTGGATGGTAAAGACAAAATCCCCAATCACATCCTAGTCTAGAAAAGGGGATGTGTCTAAAAGCAATCAAAAACTATTTTTTACTTATTAAAGACATGCAACATTTTTTGCTGTAAAATATAAAGTATGTTAGTCAAGAGGTGAAAAGTGTTTAACATTTCTAGAAAGCTGCACCAAAACATACAGTGTGCACCAATGTGATAAATTGGCATTGGTTTTCCATGCATGGTCTAGTTTTATTCTGTGTAACAATTCGTCCCCAATAAGTATAAAAAAAAATAAAATAAATGATCATTTAAGTAAATAGGATTCCGTTTTATACTTTTAAAGGCACTTACTATACTGGTAGTCTAAGGGCTGCTTACTACTTGACATAACTCCAGATTTCAGATCAGCCTGTGGGAAAAAAACTAAAATTAGCAGTTCACCACTAAATATTCTGTTAAAATTATAAAATAAAATAAAAATACCAATATAAAAAATTAAAAAGGTCTGAGCCCATTCAAACCTGATAAGCAGAGCAGAGTAGTGTATCCTCCTTACAAAATAGCATATCTAGTATAATGTACAGTACCATACAGACAATTCTGGAAGCAAACCGTAAACATTTTCATCTTTCAGCAAATACAACAGAATGCCGTAAAAAAGGACACCGTTCTGCATTTTGCGGTAAAGTTTTCCGCTTTAAATTTTAAAGGATATTATTTCCTGTAAATCTGAATGACAGAGCTTCCTTAATAAGGTATGTAAATCTGAATCAAACTTCCTGTATATCTTCACATCACATTAGACAAGCGTACTACTGAAACAAATACAGAAACTGGCTTGCAATCCCCAATAGAAATAAATGACGTTTGTAGGCGGATTAGCACATGGAAAAAAAAGTATGCATGTGTAAAAATGGTACTTCTACACGTTCCTGAAAATTTCACTGGAAAAGTATGCTGCGTTTTTGCCTCTGAGCCGCTGCAAAAACCGCATATATAATGTGGATTTTTCGATGAAAACGTCAGTGGGCTTCACTCTCCATATCGATGGGTGAAATCCAAGGAGCAGGACCACAGCATAAATTAACATGCCACAGATTTTAAATGTAGTCAACTTACAGTGCCTTGAAAAAGTATTCATACCCCTTGAACTTTTCCACCTTTTTTCATGTTACACCCACAAACTTAGGGTACTTTCACACTTGCGTTAAACTTTTCCGATATTGAGTTCCATCCTGGGGGCTCTATACCGGGGAAAAAACTGATCAGTTTTACCCAAATGCATTCTGAATGGAGAGCAATCTGTTCAGGATGCATCAGGACGTCTTCAATACAGTCACTGTACGGTTTTTAGACTGAGAAAATACCGCTGCATGCGGCAGTATTTTCTCCGGCCAAAATTCCGGAACACTTGAAATGCATTAATGCCGGATCCGGCACCAAAGTGTTCCAGTAAAACTAATCCGGTTTTGCGGTCTGTGCATGCGCAGACCTTTAAAAAATGTGAAAAAGATAAATACCGGATCCGTTTTTTCCGGATGAAAACCGGAGAGACAGATTCAGTATTGCAATGCATTTGTGAGATCCGGATCAGTCTACAAATGCTGTCCATTTGCATACAGATTGCGACGGAGCGGCCTGCCGGAATCCAGCAACGCAAGTGTGAAAGTACCCTTAAGGTCTATTGCACACGACCGTATGGCTTTTTCAGTGTTTTGCGATCCTTTTTTCACGGATCCGTTGTTCCGTTTTTTGTTTCCGTTGTGTTTCCGTTTCTGTTCCGTTTTTCCGTATGGCATATACAGTATACAGTAATTACATAGATAAAATTGGGCTGGGCATAACATTTTCAATAGATGGTTCAGCAAAAAACGGAACGGAAACGGAAGACATACAGATGCATTTCCGTATGTGTTCCGTTTTTTTTGCGGACCCATTGACTTGAATGGAGCCACGGACTGTGATTTGCGGGCAATAATAGGACATGTTCTATGTTAAAACGGAACGGAAAAACGGAAATACGGAAACGGAATGCATACGGAGTACATTCCGTTTTTTTTGCGGACCCATTGAAATGAATGGTTCCGTATACGGAACGCAAAAAACGTCCAGTAAACGGGGAAAAAAAACGTCCGTGTGCAATAGGCCTAAGGAGGACCTTTCATCAGTTTTTACTTGCTAATATCACTACTTCACGCAGTAGCCCAACATTTTTTATACTGATCTGCTCCTCCGTTGCGCCACTGTGCCCCCTGGTCTGTTCTGGCGTCCTGTATGGTAATCAATCAATAGCACTGAGGGGAAAAAAATAATAATAATAATTAAAAAAAAAAAAACTCACCTTCTCCCTGGCTGTGACGCGGTCCGCTGCGATTGGACAGCTCAAAGCCAAGAAGGGGACGCCCCCTGAGAAAAACTGCCATCTCCTGCTCCCTTTACCCATGCTATTGACTAGCATACAGGGCAACAAAACAGGACTGGGGGCCCAGCGGGGCAACGCAGGAGTGAATCAGTTAAAAAACAAAAACAAAAATAAAACTGCGTTGAGGTAGTGAGTGATGAAAGGTCCTCTTTAAATGTATTTTATTGGGATTTTATGTGATAGACCAACACAAAGTAGCAAGTATGTGTGAAGTGAAAAGAAAATGATATAGTTTTCAAAATGTTTATGTAGTGGGTTTCATGAACTTAGGCTACTTTCACATCTGCGTTTTTGCTGGATCCGTAAAAACACTTCCATCATGATAATACAACCGGCTGCATCCATTATCAACAGATCTGGTTTTATTACCTGTAAAATAGCCATGACGGATCAGTCTCTAAAACCACTGTTAGTCAATGGGGGATGGATCCGTTTTCTTGTGTCACAGAAAACTGATCCACCATTGACTTAAGCCTCATTCCTACGTCCGTGTCCATGCTCAAATCCATGAGAAAGTGGTCAGTGATGCATCCGTGAAGCATCCATGTTGTCACACTCGTGTGTGGGAGGAAAACACCACACCGAGCATAGAAGGGAAAGGGGATACTGGAATAAGGCCTGGAAACTAGGGAAGGAAGATTGACACCTCCTAGAGAAAACCCTAACTCCAGTCATGCCAGACTACCAGTATGAACAGGCCCCAAAAGGTAGGCAAGTTCATATACCGGATACCTAGAACCCTATCTCACCCTATAGGACACTGGAACTAATGTCAGGAAGGAGTCTACCTGTTCCTCCAAAAGGAAATGACGAACAGGAGTCTCCCTCAGGCCTAATAAACAAGATTGAAAGGCAACATATATATTAGGGCTGCACGATATGGGAATTTTGTGCGATTGCGATTAGGGCCCTAAAAATTGCGATAACAATATTTTAAGGGAATTGTGCTAGAGGTCTATTTGCTTGGATTTTCCCATATGAGCCGCTGACGCGGCTGGGTATGACAGTTATGGGGTGGATCTGTGGAGGACGCGCTGTTATGGGGTGGATCTGTGGAGGACGCGCTGTTATGGGGTGGATCTGTGGAGGACGCGCTGTTATGGGGTGGATCTGTGGAGGACGCGCTGTTATGGGGTGGATCTGTGGAGGACGCGCTGTTATGGGGTGGATCTGTGGAGGACGCGCTGTTATGGGGTGGATCTGTGGAGGACACGCTGTTATAGGGTGGATCTGTGGAGGACGCTGTTATAGGGGATGTGTGCTATGACGCATAGGGCCATGAGGGGGGCCAGCATAAGACACACATATAGCATCTTATGCTGGTCCCCCTCATGGCCCTATGTGTCCTAAACTGCGCACTTAACTGGATTTGTGTGTAAAGTATTTTACTAGTGTGTGAAACAATCTCTCTCCTATTGATAACATGGCCGCCTCTGTACTCACTGTCACTATGAATGCACTGCAGCGAGCTGGCCGGCCGGCGCGTGACTGACGTCACTTAGTAACGCTCCTCCCACTTGAGGAAGCAGGAGCGTTACTAAGTGACGTCAGTCACGCGCCGGCCGGCCAGCTCGCTGCAGTGCATTCATCGTGACAATGAATACAGAGGTTGGCCATGTTATCAATAGGAGAGAGATTGTTTCACACACTAGTAAAATACTTTACACACAAAGCCAGTTATGTGCTCGGGGCCCCTTCATATATAATCGCGGCATTTTCGGGTCGGCCAAATCGCCATATCGCATTTGCCGATTATCGCGATTCGATTAATTTTGCGATATATCGTGCAGCCCTAATATATATATTACAAAAGGGAAAGGAAACACTTCTCTTCAATAAAGCTTTGGTAGCACCAGTAACTCAGCCAAGAACCAAACACAAGCTAACCACAAGTCTAACAGAAGCTATAAATTGCAAAGCATAGTGGGAGAAACAACAATAGAGAAGGTAAAATTACCACAATAGCCACACCTGGGGAAAGAAGGTGTGGCAAGCACCAGAAACAACACAGACGTCATTTGATCCAAAAGGAAAACATGTCAGATCAAACCACGTGTTAACAGTCTCACCGATCTCCTGCCACCTGTCGCGGGATGGCATCCGTGTTGCATCTGTGGCTTTCACCGACATATAGACTACAAATCGGCGTGATGGACAAAATAGAGCATGCATCCATGCTAAAAACACGGACCATGCTAAAACACTGAGCTCTGAATACACACATTAAAATGAATGGTGGATGTGTGCTGTCCGTAGAGAACATGTACAGCACATGTCCGCGGAACACTGACGTGTGAATGAGGCGTTCCTATGCGCTGTAAAACGCTCAACAGGCAAAAACCAATGTTTCCCTATGGGCATGGTTCTCACCTGAGCGTTTTACAGCGCGTACGAACGCGCTGTAAAACGCCCTACACCCCAAGAAGTACAGGAGCTTCTTTGGGGCGTATTGTCGCGCGTTCATGGCAGTTTTTCATTGTATGCCTCTGTGGTCAATCACACAAACGCGCGTACTACGCGCGTTTCAAAAATACAAAAACGCCCCAAAATACGCCTCAAAAACGCCCGATAAAAACACCTGTAAAAAGCGATTCTCGAATACGCTCAGGTGTGAACCCAGCCTTACATTGTGACGGATCCGTCTTGCTCTGCATCCAAGGATGCACTCAAAAACGCCGCTTGCAGCGCATTTGTGCCCAGCGTGGGAACGCAATGAAACAGAACAGAATGCATTCTGATGTACTCCGTTCCCTTCCGTTCTGTCCTCATTGACAATGAATGGGGACAAAATTAAAGGGTTTTCCCCGCTATTAAGATCCTATGACGATCTCAATAGGGGAAAGGGAAAGCACAAGTGTGAAAGTAGCCTTACCTAGCCACGATCCTGCACTGTCTTCCTCTCTGCCCAGCAGTCGTCACTCCGGTCTGTGTGTGGGTGCTGGTGAAGATCAGGAGTAGCGCATGCTTGAGTAACATGGCCATTCCCGAAGGGTTGCCATGTCAACCATCCAAGCCCTCGCTGATCAGCCGATCAGAGAGGGGACACTGAGCCCATCAGGGCCCTCGCTTGGCACCTATGAAGGCACAGTGAGGGATTTAAACCAGGCGATAATTGCATTGCTTGTGATTGTGTCCTGTCTCTTGTGCATTGTGCTACTCAACTCCTGCATAAGAACTCTTGGTGAACTGCACGGTGGCTTGTTTCTGGATTAACCCTTTGTCTGCCAATTCAGCTTCTTTGGATTCTGCTGGTGTACTGACTTTTGGTTGATTTCTGGATTAACAATTTTTCTACTGAATTAGCTGTATCTCTCTCTCCTGGTTTAGACCCTGCTTATACCCTTTTTATCATCGTCATTCCGGTAGGTGTGCTACTAGTGAGTTCACACAAGTTTTCTGCTACCTTTCTCTACCGACATAACCCGCCAAGTCGATCCAGCCTAGTGGTGGAATTTGGTAAGAACCTAGGGGTAGCTTAGCCTTCTACCAACCACAGTAGTTAGGGATGGCTTCCAGCAGTTTTTGAGTTTGCTGGCTGTGGTTCCAGATGGTGACCATAGTACTGTACTTCCCTTCAGTGGATGACATTTCTTAAAATCTCATCCACTTGCTACATGCAGGCACTATAAAATGTGGCAGATTTGGCACACAAAAAAACCGGAATTAGTCTTACCGGTAATTCTGTTTCCATGAGATCATCACGACGGCATACAAGGAGATTGACCCCTGACCTCTGTAGGGGCAGGAACAGAGAAAGGTTAAATACCCTCCTCCCACCACCAACACCAGTGTTTCCAAAATCACACAGAGCAACCCGGTGGTGGAAAATAGTGAAACAAAGGTATTACTTCATACCTTCTAGAGACCTACTAGGTCAAAACGATTTAAATCATAGGGAGGGAATAACGTGCCGTCGTGATGATCTCATGGAAACAGAATTACCGGTAAGACTAATTCCGGTTTTTCCATAGCATCATCACGACGGCATACAAGGAGATATAAAAAATATATCAGTTAAGGGGGGGCTACAGCCTGGAGGACTTTCCGCCCGAAGGACAGATCAGAAGATCTGGAAAGATCCAGGCGATAGTGCTTTATAAATGTATGAATGCTGGACCAAGTGGCAGCACGACAGATTTCCTCCAGAGAAGCCCCAGCTCTCTCCGCCTGAGAGGAAGACATGGCTCGAGTGGAATGGGCCCTAATGTTGACTGGACATGTAAGGTTTTGTATCTGGTAACAAAGACTAATGGCTTCTTTGAGCCATCTAGCTATAGAGGACCGGGAGGCTTTTTGGCCCTTAAATCTTCCTCCAAACAGGACTAGAAGATTGTCAGATTTTCTAAACTTCTCAGTCACCGTGATATAGTTTAGGACTGCCCGTCTAACGTCCAGAGAGTGAAACGCCGATTCTTTATCATTAGAGGGGTGCTGGCAAAAAGAAGGTAGGGTAACCTCCTGGCTCCGATGAAAATTGGATACGACTTTGGGGAGAAATCCAGGATCCAAACGGAGAATAATCCTATCATCTAGAATACGGAGGTAGGGTTCCCTGATTGATAGGGCTTGTAATTCCCCTACTCTGCGGGCCGAAGTTATCGCAATTAAGAAGGCCGTTTTCAAGGACCATAATTTTATTGGACAGTCAGACATGGGTTCAAAGGGTGGTAAAGTAAGGCCTGTAAGAACGACGTTCAGATCCCAGGAAGGGACACGGGCGGTGATCGTTGGGCGGAGCCTCGTCGCCGCCTTAATGAATCTTTTGATCCAACGATGGCCGGCTATATCTTGGTCAAAGAAACAACCTAGGGCTGAAATTTGGACTTTCAAGGTAGAGGGTCTAAGTCCCAGGTCCAGACCTTGCTGTAGGAAATCCAGTATTCTTTGGATGTTGGGTTTACGCAAATGTGGCGATTCGTCACCACTCCAGGAACAAAAACGTTTCCATATCTTAAGGTAAATTGCTGACGTTACCTTCTTTCTGGAGGCTTTCAAAGTAGCAATAACTCCGTCTGACAGGCCCTGAAGCTTCAGGGTTTGGGACTCAGGATCCAAGCCGCCAATTTCAGAAACTGCGGGTTTGGGTGTAGAACTGGACCCTGCTGGAGTAGATCCCCCCGCACAGGAAGGAGCCATGGATCTTGTAGGGAAAATTTTTGGAGGGATGAGAACCAGCTTCTCTTTGGCCATAGGGGAGCGATCACAATCACCGTGGCCTTGTCTTGAAGAATTTTTTGTACCACCTTCGGAATTAGAGGAAGTGGAGGGAAAGCATAGCACAGATTCCAATGCCAACGAATGGCGAAGGCGTCTAAGGCATGAGGTCTGTCCCTGGGGTTTAGGGAACAGAATGTTTCCACCTTTGAGTTTGCCCTGGTGGCAAACAGATCCACGTCGGGCATCCCCCATTTCCTTACTACTAGCCCGAATATTTCTGGACTTAGAGACCATTCTGTATGGTCGATTCTGTGGCGACTGAGAAAATCCGCTTCCTGATTTAGTATTCCCTTCAGATGAACTGCCGATATCGAGGCCACATTCTGTTCTGCCCAAGCAAAGATTTTTGTTGACAGTGCTTGTAGGGTTACGGACCGCGTTCCCCCTTGATGGGAGAGGTAGGCAATGGCCGTAGTGTTGTCCGACAGCACTTTTATGTGATGATGACACAACATTTCCTCTGCTACCTTTAACACCTCCCAGACTGCTCTCAGTTCCCTGAAGTTCGATGACTGGGATCTGATCGAATCTGGCCAAGTGCCCTGGAACATACGATCCCCCACCTTTGCACCCCAGCCGGACAGACTTGCGTCTGTTATTACCTGGACCTGGGGAGTCTTCTGCCACGGATTTCCCCGAGATAAGTTTCCGTGGTCTTTCCACCAATTTAGGGACTGCAGAATCTGAGTTGGTGGGCTTACTTGATGATCTAGAGAGGATTGGCACTTGTTCCAGACACTCAGGATCCAGGACTGTAGGGGTCTGAAGTGTATTTGACACCAGGGAACTGCCTGAATACAGGATGTTAGCAGGCCCAGCAGACTCATCGCCTCTCTGATAGAGCAGGATCTTCTTTTTGAAAGGACCTGATCTTTTGTTGGAGAACTGATATCTTGTCTCGAGGTAGGAATACCGCTTGCCTTCGGGAGTCTAGGATCATCCCTAAGAAACGAACTTCCCTTGAGGGGGTGAGGACGGACTTTCCTTTGTTCACGATCCACCCCAGATCGTCTAGGATGGAGAGAAAAAGCTTCAGGTTCGAACTGATTTGGCTGAGACTTTCGCTGACTAGAAGGAAATCGTCCAAATAAGGGATTATCATAAGTCCCTGTCTTCGGGCAAAGGCGACCATCTCTACCACTACTTTGGTAAATATTCTTGGCGCAGATGAAATCCCGAAGGGAAGGGCCCTGAACTGGTAGTGATGGACGTTTCCTGATATATCCTGGATTGCAAACCGGAGAAACTTTTGTGAGTCGGTGTGAATGGGAATGTGGTAATAAGCGTCTTGTAGGTCTATTGTGCACATGAAGACGTCTTTGCTTAGCAGAGGGATTGTAGATGCTAGGGTCTCCATCCTGAATTTTTGATAACGGATGAATCTGTTTAGTGGTTTCAGGTTTATGATAGTCCGTAAAGTGCCTTCTTTCTTCCTGATTAGAAATAGGGTTGAATAGAAACCCCTGCCTCTTTCTGGAGGCGGGACCGGTGAGATTACATTCATTAAGTGAAGTTTCTGGACTCCTTGCCAAAGGTTCATTTGGAACCGTGTCAGTGAAAATTTGTTTGGGGGTCTTGAAGACCACTCTATTTGGTAGCCTGCCCCGACTACCTTGGAAATCCAGGGGTTCTGGGAGATGGATTCCCATGACCCCAGGAATCTTGAGAGTCTTCCCCCCACCCCGACGTCATTGCTTATCGGAGGATTTTGGGTGGGAGAAGGATTGGCCTCTTCCTCTTCCCCCTTTTGGATAGCTCCAACGTCCTGATTTCCCTTTCCCCCTGTAGCTTTTTTCTTGACCCGAGGAGGGGCGAAAAGGATACCGGCGTCTGGAGGGGCGATCTTCCGGAAACCCCTTCTTTCTGTCCGCGGCCTTCTCTAGAATCTTATCTAGCACCGGGCCAAACACATATTCTCCAGAAAAGGGTATGGAACAGAGCTTCAATTTAGACGTCTTGTCCCCTGACCAGCACTTCATCCAGAGGGCTCTTCTGGCTGCATTGGAAAGTGCCGCGTCTCTGGCTGAGAATCGGACTGATTCGGCAGAGGCATCCGCCAGGAAGGCCGTGGCGGATTTTAAAAGAGGGAGAGAACTAAGAATTTGTTCCCTAGATGTTCTATCCTTAATATGAGTTTCCAATTCTCCCAACCAAAGATACATGGATCGGGCGACTGAGGTAGCCGCAATATTGGTTTTAATATTGAACATGGACGCCTCCCAGGATTTCCTGAGAAGACTGTCCGCTTTACGATCCATTGAATCTTTAAGTTGGGAGGTATCTTCAAATGGGAGAGATGTTTTCTTGTTCACTTTGGCCACCTGTACATCGATCTTGGGAATTTCATTGAAAATTTTAGATTCCTCTGGATCAAAAAGCAACCTATTTTTGAACGCAGCCGGGACTCCCAGACGTCTTTCTGGATCTGCCCACTCATCAAGGACCATATCCCTAATACTCTCGTTAATGGGGAACACACGAGTTTTCTTGACTCTTAGGCCCCCAAACATTTCTTCTTGTACTGAATGGGTACGTTGCACTTCCTCCACGCCCATGGTCGACCTTACTGCCTTTAATAGGTCGGACATTTCTTCTGTAGAAAAGTAATATCTACGACTGTCATCCACTGAGTCTGTATCAGAGACTCTCTCCCCCTCTTCCCATGACTTAACGGAGTGGGCACTTTCATCCGCCATAACTTCTAGGTCCGAAGGGGACGGAGACCTAGCCCGCTTCCTCTTAGGTTGCGGCAAGTCGGGGGGATTAGTGGACAGGTGGGCCAGGGATGAACGGATCTCTTCCTGAATCATGGTTTTCAATTCCTCTTTTAAGCAGGGTGCTTCATCCCGTACAATATTAGAAATACAAGACTTGCACAACTTTTTAGGGTAGTAGTCAGGAAGTCTGCTATTGCAGGAGATACATTTGAGTGTTTTTTTGATTTTTTTCGGGGCTTCTTTAGCCTAAAAGAGAGGAGAAGGCAGGGCATCAGGGTATGACCACTAGAGGGAGAGAGAGAGAGCAAGAGGGGGACAGCAGAGGCGAGCTAGCTGCCCCTGGAAATAACTTCCTCTCTCTCTTTTTTCCCCCTTCCACCCATTACAGCAGGAGAGGGGGATCAACAGACTCCCTGACCTGCACAAACAATACCCCCGAAGGGGACTCACAGTTGGTAGCAGCGCCGGTGGCTCAGCTCTGGGGGATCGCTCAGATGCCGACATCGTCCTCTCTGTAGGCAAGGGTTCCGCACCAGTGGGGACCGATCCTGGGAGCGTTCTGACACGGGCGGTAACCAGCGTTTATGCCTCTGTTTTAAACTGGGCTCCACGCTGCCGCCGCGACGTCACTTCCGGGTCGCCGGCCGTGACGTCATAAACATGCGCTCCATGCGCCGGCGCGCACCCAGCTATCGCCCTTTCCTTAGGCTAGGAGGGAGTCTGCGCCAGGGACAGGCCCCGGAATAACCAGGACGAGATAGGCCCTGAACCCCCTGCCCAGCGTTAGTACTTGGACCGCGGGAGGGCAGGGGGACGCCATGCTGGATGCCGGCGTTTTCCAAAGGTAACGGAAAATAAAAAATAAACAGGTTCCATTTCCTTAGCTTCATCTCCCTGCATACAGGGAGACCTTTCTCTGCCCTGTCCTCTGTAGGGACAGGAAACACTGGTGTTGGTGGTGGGAGGAGGGTATTTAACCTTTCTCTGTTCCTGCCCCTACAGAGGTCAGGGGTCAATCTCCTTGTATGCCGTCGTGATGATGCTATGGAAATTTGTGATGGGAAATCCGTAGTATTTCAGTCATGTGTGGGCATAGCCTAAAAGGTACATGACTGCACATATTTTTCATACAAGGGATTCATTTCACAAGTAGAATAAACCCCTTTTGATCTGGCTATGATTTTTGGCAGGATGGTGTGGATAGTTCCACAGAAACCTGTGACTTAAATGGGTTGTCTGACTTAAATAAAAAAAATTTTTTTAAAAAGGCACATAAGCTCCTAGAACAACAACAATTTTTTTTAATATTTGTATTGACTCAAATCTCCTATGTTCCAACACCACCATCCTACCCTCCGGGCTTTGTTTACAAGACTGCAGTGGTGACACACTCATACTGCATATGACTGTTGCTGCCAATCACTGTTTAGGACAGTGAGTAATTGGTTATTATTGTAATTATAACTTCCCTGTTTTGTTTTGAAAATTAACCCAGGCAACCTGGTTTAACCACCTCCGGACCGCCTAACGCAGGATCGCGTTCCGGAGGTGGCAGCCCTGCGCAGAGTCACGCATATATGCGTCATCTCGCGATGGGCGAGATTTCCTGTGAACGCGCGCACACAGGCGCGCGCGCTCACAGGAACGGAAGGTAAGAGAGTTGATCTCCAGCCTGCCAGCGGCGATCGTTCGCTGGCAGGCTGGAGATGTGTTTTTTTTAACCCCTAACAGGTATATTAGACGCTGTTTTGATAACAGCGTCTAATATACCTGCTACCTGGTCCTCTGGTGGTCCCATTTGTTTGGATCGACCACCAGAGGACACAGGTAGCTCAGTAAAGTCCCACCAAGCACCACTACACTACACTACACCCCCCCCCCCGTCACTTATTAACCCCTTATTAGCCCCTGATCACCCCTGATCACCCCATATAGACTCCCTGATCACCCCCCTGTCATTGATCACCCCCTGTCATTGATTACCCCCCTGTAAAGCTCCATTCAGATGTCCGCATGATTTTTACGGATCCACTGATAGATGGATCGGATCCGCAAAACGCATCCGGACGTCTGAATGAAGCCTTACAGGGGCGTGATCAATGACTGTGGTTATCACCCCATATAGACTCCCTGATCACCCCCCCTGTCATTGATTACACCCCTGTCATTGATCAACCCCCTGTAAAGCTCCATTCAGACGTCCGCATGATTTTTACGGATCCACTGATGGATAGATCGGATCCGCAAAACGCATCCGGACGTCTGAATGAAGCCTTACAGGGGCGTGATCAATGACTGTGGTGATCACCCCATATAGACTCCCTGATCACCCCCCTGTAAAGCTCCATTCAGATGTCCGCATGATTTTTACGGATGCACTGATAGATGGATCCGATCCGCAAAACGCATCCGGACGTCTGAATGAAGCCTTACAGGGGCATGATCAATGACTGTGGTGATCACCCCATATAGACTCCCTGATCACCCCCCTGTCATTGATTACCCCCCTGTAAAGCTCCATTCAGATGTCCGCATGATTTTTACGGATGCACTGATAGATGGATCGGATCCGCAAAACGCATCCGGACGTCTGAATGAAGCCTTACAGGGGAGTAATCAATGACTGTGGTGATCACCCCATATAGACTCCCTGATCACCCCCCTGTCATTGATTACCCCCCTGTAAAGCTCCATTCAGATGTCCGCATGATTTTTACGGATGCACTGATAGATGGATCGGATCCGCAAAACGCATCCGGACGTCTGAATGAAGCCTTACAGGGGCGTGATCAATGACTGTGGTGATCACCCCATATAGACTCCCTGATCAACCCCCCTGTCATTGATCAACCCCCCTGTCATTGATCAACCCCCCTGTCATTGATCAACCCCCCTGTCATTGATCACCCCCCTGTCATTGATCACCCCTCTGTAAGGCTCCATTCAGATATTTTTTTGGCCCAAGTTAGCAGAATTTTTTTTTTTTTTTTTCTTACAAAGTCTCATATTCCACTAACTTGTGTCAAAAAATAAAATCTCACATGAACTCACCATACCCCTCACGGAATCCAAATGCGTAAAATTTTTTAGACATTTATATTCCAGACTTCTTCTCACGCTTTAGGGCCCCTAGAATGCCAGGGCAGTATAAATACCCCACATGTGACCCCATTTCGGAAAGAAGACACCCCCAGGTATTCCGTGAGGGGCATATTGAGTCCATGAAAGATTGAAATTTTTGTCCCAAGTTAGCGGAACGGGAGACTTTGTGAGAAAAAAATTAAAAATATCAATTTCCGCTAACTTGTGCCAAAAAAAAAAAAATTTCTATGAACTCGCCATGCCCCTCATTGAATACCTTGGGGTGTCTTCTTTCCAAAATGGGGTCACATGTGGGGTATTTATACTGCTCTGGCATTCTAGGGGCCCCAAAGCGTGAGAAGAAGTCTGGTATCCAAATGTCTAAAAATGCCCTCCTAAAAGGAATTTGGGCACCTTTGCGCATCTAGGCTGCAAAAAAGTGTCACACATCTGGTATCGCCGTACTCAGGAGAAGTTGGGGAATGTGTTTTGGGGTGTCATTTTACATATACCCATGCTGGGTGAGAGAAATATCTTGGTCAAATGCCAACTTTGTATAAAAAAAATGGGAAAAGTTGTCTTTTGCCAAGATATTTCTCTCACCCAGCATGGGTATATGTAAAATGACACCCCAAAACACATTCCCCAACTTCTCCTGAATACGGCGATACCACATGTGTGACACTTTTTTGCAGCCTAGGTGGGCAAAGGGGCCCATATTCCAAAGAGCACCTTTAGGATTTCACAGGTCATTTACCTACTTACCACACATTAGGGCCCCTGGAAAATGCCAGGGCAGTATAACTACCCTACAAGTGACCCCATTTTGGAAAGAAGACACCCCAAGGTATTCCGTGAGGGGCATGGCGAGTTCCTAGAATTTTTTATTTTTTGTCACAAGTTAGTGGAAAATGCTTATTTTTTTTTTTATTTTTTTTTTCATACAAAGTCTCATATTCCACTAACTTGTGACAAAAAATAAAAAGTTCCATGAACTCACTATGCCCATCAGCGAATACCTTGGGGTCTCTTCTTTCCAAAATGGGGTCACTTGTGGGGTAGTTATACTGCCCTGGCATTCTAGGGGCCCGAATGTGTGGTAAGGAGTTTGAAATCAAATTCTGTAAAAAATGACCTGTGAAATCCGAAAGGTGCTCTTTTGAATATGGGCCCCTTTGCCCACCTAGGCTGCAAAAAAGTGTCACACATCTGGTATCTCCGTAATCGGGAGAAGTTGGGGAATGTGTTTTGGGGTGTCATTTTACATATACCCATGCTGGGTGAGAGAAATATCTTGGCAAAAGACAACTTTTCCCATTTTTTTATACAAAGTTGGCATTTGACCAAGATATTTATCTCACCCAGCATGGGTATATGTAAAAAGACACCCCAAAACACATTCCTCAACTTCTCCTGAATACAGAGATACCAGATGTGTGACACTTTTTTGCAGCCTAGGTGGGCAAAGGGGCCCACATTCCAAAGAGCACCTTTCGGATTTCACAGGTCATTTACCTACTTACCACACATTTGGGCCCCTAGAATGCCAGGGCAGTATAACTACCCCACAAGTGACCCCATTTTGGAAAGAAGAGACCCCAAGGTATTCGCTGATGGGCATAGTGAGTTCATGGAAGTTTTTATTTTTTGTCACAAGTTTGTGGAATATGAGACTTTGTATGAAAAAAAAAAAAAAAAAAAAAAAAAATCATCATTTTCCACTAACTTGTGACAAAAAATAAAAAATTCTAGGAACTCGCCATGCCCCTCACGGAATACCTTGGGGTGTCTTCTTTCCAAAATGGGGTCACTTGTGGGGTAGTTATACTGCCCTGGTATTCTAGGGGCCCAAATGTGTGGTAAGGAGTTTGAAATCAAATTCAGGAAAAAATGAGGAGTGAAATCCGAAAGGTGCTCTTTGGAATATGGGCCCCTTTGCCCACCTAGGCTGCAAAAAAGTGTCACACATCTGGTATCCCCGTACTCAGGAGAAGTTGAGGAATGTGTTTTGGGGTGTCTTTTTACATATACCCATGCTGGGTGAGATAAATATCTTGGTCAAATGACAACTTTGTATAAAAAAATGGGAAAAGTTGTCTTTTGCCAAGATATTTCTCTCACCCAGCATGGGTATATATAAAATGACACCCCAAAACACATTCCCCACCTTCTCCTGAGTACGGAGATACCAGATGTGTGACACTTTTTTGCAGCCTAGGTGGGCAAAGGGGCCCATATTCCAAAGAGCACCTTTCGGATTTCACAGGTCATTTTTTACAGAATTTGATTTCAAACTCCTTACCACACATTTGGGCCCCTAGAATGCCAGGGAAGTATAACTACCCCACAAGTGACCCCATTTTGGAAAGAAGAGACCCCAAGGTATTCGCTGATGGGCATAGTGAGTTCATAGAACTTTTTATTTTTTGTCACAAGTTAGTGGAATATGAGACTTTGTAATAAAAAAAAATAAAAAAAAATAAATCATAATTTTCCGCTAACTTGTGACAAAAAATAAAAAGTTCTATGAACTCACTATGCCCATCAGCGAATACCTTAGGGTGTGTACTTTCAGAAATGGGGTCATTTGTGGGGTGTTTGTACTGTCTGGGCATTGTAGAACCTCAGGAAACATGACAGGTGCTCAGAAAGTCAGAGCTGCTTCAAAAAGCGGAAATTCACATTTTTGTACCATAGTTTGTAAACGCTATAACTTTTACCCAAACCATTTTTTTTTTACCCAAACATTTTTTTTTTATCAAAGACATGTAGAACTATAAATTTAGAGCAAAATTTCTATATGGATGTTGTTTTTTTTGCAAAATTTTACAACTGAAAGTGAAAAATGTCATTTTTTTGCAAAAAAATCGTTAAATTTCGATTAATAACAAAAAAAGTAAAAATGTCAGCAGCAATGAAATACCACCAAATGAAAGCTCTATTAGTGAGAAGAAAAGGAGGTAAAATTCATTTGGGTGGTAAGTTGCATGACCGAGCAATAAACGGTGAAAGTAGTGTAGGTCAGAAGTGTAAAAAGTGGCCTGGTCTTTCAGGGTGTTTAAGCACTGGGGGCTGAAGTGGTTAAAAGGCAATGTACACCTTTGGGAGCAATTTTTTATGGTTGCATTTTGAGCTAAAAATCTTATTTTTTTCCAATTAGTCTTTATTAAAAATATTGAATTATTCCATCACAAAGGCTTAACTGTTTTTCTAGCTGCGTGAATCGTACTTTCACTTTGTGCTGCTCATCTAATAAACCTCATCTCTAAATTACTAGAAGGTTAAACACTTAGCCTTTAATAATGGTTTCTGACACATTAAGGCTGGTTTGTACAGGCTGAATTGAATATGGACATGTCTAAACCGAACATTACCCATCTCCTACAGTTAGAGGAAAACTAAATTTATAATTCATGGTATTTCCCCATGGTATTTCCCCCTTATTACCTAGTGTCCCATACTTTTTCCTAATAAATTAATAGGCAGTTCAGAAACCTGAGATAAGGAGTGAAGCTATAAGTGGTCTTTTTTTTACTTTTGTAAGCACTGTATCTTTTCTATTAAAGCTTGAAGAAGTTCGGTCATTGTATGCACTAAAAGAATCCATAGCCTTTATAAGGGTGCTTGATAAGAAAATACAGGAGAATTCAATAGATGGTCTGCATTGTGTAGACTATGTTGGGGTGTGATTAAACCATGCTTCGACAGTGCGTACATGACCCTATGTATTTTGGTAATGTGACAAGTAATGCAATTTCCAATTTCATTTTAACATGAATTCAACATCCCTCCCACACAATCTGGTCTCTGTGCGTGTCAATAAAAATTCAATCATAGAACTCGATAAACAAGTTTTCACACATTTGACGTAAGCTTTGGCAATGTAAATAAGCAGTGGCACAAACAATGAACAGTGACCAGCTTTTTCAGAAACACCAGGAAGAAGATACATATTGACATTTACTAAGAATACAAAGCAGCTGACAAGATTAGATATTTATTCCGGCTACTGGTTACTTAGAAAATTGCGATAACAAAAATAGTAAAGGAAGAACAAAGCCCTGCTAACACAAGTATCAATACTGAAGCTCTGCATGTAACATGGAGATAAGAAAACCAGTTAAAATACAATATACGGGACAGGATTTACAAACTTTTCATAGGCAAAGCCCAGCAATGATTTGAATGTGGTTTCCTCCTGAACACAAGGTAATTAGTAAAACAAACAGAAACAATCTGGTTATGGATTACCACATTATAATGCATTAAGCTAGCTCCAAAGCCTCCATCATGTCTAAAGATGCCCATACACATTAAATATGGCAGGAGATCCTTGGACAACTTTGACTACATCTTCTACCAAGACATTTATATTATTATCAACATCAGTAGGACAGTTATTGATCCATGGACCATTACTAATTAGTTTTAAGCAGGGATGCCCAACCTGCAGCCCTCCAGCTGTTGCAAAACTACAACTCCCAGCATGCCCGGACAGCCTACAGCTATAGGCCTACAGCAGAGCATGGTGGGAGTTGTAGTTTTACAACAGCTAGAGGGCCACAGGTTGAGCATCCCTGCTCCAGGACAATTAATCATGGTCCCCTGTGCCACAGACATCTTGGCAGCACTGCTGCATACCCAAATTTGAAGGGCCAGTGTCAGAATAACATCTTCAGCGCTGACCATGATTCATTTTACCAAAGTAATTTTTGATGGTCCATAAATCGATAGTCATCCTACCGATCATGATAAAAAGATAACCATCTTGACAGAACATAATAGAAGTTGCTCAAGGATTTCCTGCCACGCTCCATGTACAGGTGAAGAAAGACCATCGTGAAATTGCTGGGAAAAAAAAACTGACAAAACTTGAGAATCAGTGCTGAAATAAAACATACACTATCTGGTAGATCCCACTGTTAATTTGACAGGCTTAACGCATTAATGCAACAAGTCTCATTACCCCCTTAAAGGGGAACTAAACCTTGAAAAAAAACATACCATAAATGCATTTAATCCATACAGCACACAGATACACAGTCGAGTTATATTATTACGACCACTTCCTACTTTCGACGTCAGCAGCGCGTAGCTCATGAACAAAGTCAAATGTCGTGAGCTGGCTTGTTGAGTATATAAGGTGTCCACACATATACCTCTCTGAGATCGTGGGTAAAAGGGGCGATTTATCAGAGTTGGAAAAAGGGATGATTATTGGCTTTCGGGCCACGAGTGGTGGTATTTCTGAAGTTGCGCAGTTTGTAAACTGTTTGCATGCTGCTGTGGTAAAAGTGAATTGTGGGAGGACAAATGGCACCATTGCGAATAAGCGACGTGGAAACTGCGGAACACCATGTGCCATTGTTGTGAAAGGTGAACATCAGCTACAAAAGAGGCTTAAGGGGGGACCATAACGCTACAGTGGAGTGGTTCACCGTCAAAATTAACCAGGGGGCTACGAGACTTGTGGCTAATACAAAAGTTCAGCAAACCCTACTGCGTATGTGGCGACAAAGTAAACAGATTGTCACTGCACCTCTGCTAACGAAGTTGCTTCAATTTTCGCTGCAATATCAGAATTTGGACCTCCACTGATTGGCAAAAGGTTGTCTCCTACTAGGAGTCATGTTTCCTGCTTCATCAAATGGATGGATATTGGCATGTCAGGAGAGAAACATCAGAGAAGAAACTCCCTGCAACCAATGCTAGAAGAACACAAGCTGGTGGAGGCAGCGCTATGGCCTGGGGAATTTTTTTTGTGGCATTCTCGGGGCCACTCATCCATGTGGCATGAATTCTGAACAGATTTGGGGAATAAAGCCATCCTTGCAAATCACATACGCCCATACATGCCGACTGTCTTTTCTGGGGCGGATAGGATCATCCAGCAAGACAATGTGACATGGCACTCAGCTAGAAATGTCCGACATTTGATGGAAGAGCATGACAAGGCTTACAAGTATTACCCTGGCCCCCTAATTCACAAGACTGAACCCAATTGAGCATCTGTGGGACCACCTTGATCTTCTCGTTTGCTCTACAGATCCTCCCCCACGCTCCCTCCTGCAGCTGTAGGATGCACTTCAGTCAGCATGGCTCCAGATACTTGTGACAACGTACCAGGACCTTACTGAGCCATTCCCAGCCCATGTAGCTGTTGTCTGTGCTG
Source organism: Bufo bufo (assembly GCF_905171765.1). Classification (NCBI taxonomy): domain Eukaryota; kingdom Metazoa; phylum Chordata; class Amphibia; order Anura; family Bufonidae; genus Bufo; species Bufo bufo. The sequence goes on along the minus strand of NC_053389.1, from coordinate 611,435,136 downwards.
CACACGGAGGTTATTATGGATATTAGCTTGTGGTCATCATTTGAATTGATTGTGTATGGCTACAAAGTGCTCTCATAAGCAGTTTAGGAGAGATCTTGCAGAAAAACAAACAGGTTGCTGGCATTGAATTAGTCCCTAACCAACTAATAGGGGACAGACCGTCTATTGCTGCAAAAGGAAGCCAGGTGGATCCTACGAACAGAGGCATTAGGTCAGTTAGGTCTGAATGATAGAAATGATCTAAGCGTTTTTCTGTGAATTTTGTACTCTACTACTTGTTTATAATCACGACAGTTTGTTGGTTTTAATGATGTATACCAATGGGTGTTCGTTGACATGTTTCTATGGCAACTGCACCCAGGTTGCTTGTAAGGCAGCGAGAGAATACGCGCCGACATCAGTGGCCTGTGGAAATGCAAATTAGCAAAAAACGGCCGTGGGACCGCCCCTGTCTGTTACCCTGAATATTTTCAAGAATAAAAGGACTGATTTTACAACACAGCATTGGTGAGTGCTGCCCTATTCATTTTCTCGCTTATATGAACAGAGCTGCAATGAAATGCTGGCAGATCGCTCTGCTGTTACTGCTATAGGAGTGCCTGCCCTTAAGTCCAACAGCCACTTTCTATTGCACTCCCCTGAGATCTATCATCTATTGCCTCCTAGCTTTTTCAACTTACACATTCCACTCTAGCCAATTTCATTTCACCCCATTTACCCATCGAGACAGAGCTCAGCAGTGCAGAGAAGTGGTGTAGGACCTGTAAGGACCTGTGTGTTCTCAGGATGTGGGTGGAGCTCCTGTGCGGTGTGTGATATCAATTAGTATTTCAATCTATAAGTTGACAAATACTAGGAATTGTAGTGCTTTCCTTATACTCGCTCCCTGTAATGTCCTCCGATAGCTCATAATAACATGATAGAAATGCTGGAAGTTGTATTTCTCTATATCCCTCTCCATGTAATGGCCACTGAAACTACATAACAGTCTGGTCATGCTGGGAGTTGTAGTTCTCATCTTATACCCTCTCCCCCCTATAATGTCCACTGATGTCCCATAATAACAGCCTTACATTATTGAGTAATACTTACTATCACTACAGAGGAAGACCTAATAGAATTCTGACAGAAAGGGTTTTTGTCAGAACAGGCATTTTCTCTCACTGATTGTCGCTACAAACCATTGTCTAGGTTATATTTGTATATATTTGAGTGGGGAAGGGGATTTGTATTGGTACATTTAGTATTCTGGAGTCTATTGCAGTTCTACATGGTGCTAGCCCAACTTTACCAGGAACCTAAAAGGCAAATCTGCATAGCTGTGACACTATTTAGGAGTGGGGTGGTGGATTTATCTTGGTAGATTTAGTATTCTATTAGTAGTATTAGTAATCTATTACAGTTCTAAATGGTTGTAACCAAATAACCTTAACTACGAGATTCCTTCCAACAAAATGGCCACTCTCGTTCTGTATGACAAAAGGTATCCACACTACAACCAGCCCCCTCCTACATTTTCTGACTCGCATGCACTAAGCACAAGAGGGGAAGGTTTGCAATTGTAATTACGAAACAAGCACAAATAACAAAAACACATAAGGATATTATGTTATGTTGGTTTTTCTTTTTTGTGTTTGGATTCTAGCTGCAGTTCCCTTTTAAAGGGTGGGCCAATTTTTGCAGAACAACTTGTATCTTTTAATTTCACTATTTAATTTACCACAGCCTATACTAGAAATGGGGAACAAATTCCTTGTGGGGTAAAACTGAAAAATAAACACCATTCCACCAAGATTTTTTGGGTTTTGATATTATGGCATTCAATGTGTGCTAAAAATGACATTACGTCCTTATTCTGCAGGTCAGTAATATTATGGTAATACTTCTGTTTTACTTCTTTAACAAAAAAAAAAAAAAAAAAAAAAAAACCTTTGAAAAAATAATTTTCTTTGCATCGCTTTTTTATATTTCTGTATAAGAGCTTGTTTTTTTTGTCAGGTGAACTGCAGTTTTTATTGGTACCATTAAGTGGCACATACAAGATTTTTTATTTATTTTTTGGGAGGAAAATTTTGATAAGATCTAAAGACCCATTAGAATGCTACTGGTCAGATTTGCTCGGATCTATACATATAAATGCATCTTTAATTTGGCCTCATACGTACTGTAATCCAGCTTCTAGCTGGATTTTTGACTCTCCCAATCTCCTGAAAAATATAGTACTTGGTGAACAAGAATGTTTATTCTCAAGAGATTAGACAAATCGTTGCTGGACACTTCTGACAGAGGCTTATGTCCTGACAGATCAAAGGAGTGGATATGCTGAAATTCACGATGGTCAATCTTCATTGATGATATTAAAGGGGTTGGCCACTTTTCTATAAATATATCGCATAAGACATACAATATGTTATAGCAGTGTAGATAGCAGTATGTTCCCTATGTTTAAATTCTGGCACAGTTTGGTATTCTCTTGTTACTGTCCTGAACATAAACAATCAGTTTTCCATTGGACAAACACTGCTGGATGTCCAAGTGATGTCACCACCAGGGAAAAAGGAGGGGTGGGGGGTCACCTTACCAACCTGTACATTACTATATGCATGCTCCCGTCCCTATGTTTCTATTTTGCATGCTACAAAATCGTAGAATTGGACCTAGAACAGTATTAATTTACCCTGTCCATTGTGCTTCCAAGACGATATAGCAGCGCAGTGCAGTAGACCCCATATAACAAGCCTAATACTGCACATGCGCCAATATATAGTCCTTAATGCACAATGGATGGGGAAATAGTGGAATACGTATGTAATTTCTAATGTCCATGTCCCGGTTCTTGGAGCATGCGAAGTAGAGACAGTGATTGTATGCATGCTCCAATCCATCTAACAAGTGGGTCAGGTAATGTTACCAGGGAAATCTGATTGTTTATGGTCAGGGCGTTAAGTAGGGAACAATGAACTGTATTAGAATTGAAGGTTAGGAAACGTACTGCTATTTACATTGGTACAACATATGTCTAATACACTGCATTTATGGGAAACTGCCCAACCCCTTTAATCTACTGTGTATGGGCAGCTTTTCCCTTTAACATGGTTGTATCTACATTCAGCAATATACACAGGAATATGGATTTAAAAGGGTCAATCCTATCACCTCTTAAAAATAATATGCAGGAACTTTAACATCTAAACAGGCTTTATGACTGGGGTCTGCTATATTTCATTGCATTTGCTGTCCAATGTTTGTGCAGCTCACTTACTGCTGATAATATTTCTGAACGATAGGCTAAGGGTCCATTTGCATGGGCTGATTCACAAACCATTCATTCCCGATCACTGCACACTTATGTAGGCTGCATTTACATGCAGTATTCATCCCCTGTGTTTGGGGGTGAACAATTGCTACCATAATTGCTCAACCCTGTACAAATTCTTTTTATGGCAACAGCACATCCTAATTAGGAGAAACGTGCCAGGCCAAGTAGGCAAACAGTTTTTAGAAAAGTGGTAAGTGTGACATAAACAGGGAAGAAAGACAAGACGAGGTTTGCACAACAATTTGCACCTTTTGTACGCTAGAAAACTGGTGTACAAGCTGTATGAATTCCCCTATATTATATTTACATTCTTTTTTTTTTTTAAAAAGGTTGACACACAAATGGACCAATAGAAAATTAATAATTATTTTTTTTTTAGATAGCAGAGGATCCTATACATACATAAAATATTAAGTACAAAATGTTTAAGTCCTTTAAGGACTTAGGCTACTTTCACACTTGCGTTCGGAGCCGATCCGTCTGGTGTCTGCACAGACGGATCCGCTCCTATAATGCAAACGATGGTATCCGTTCAGAACGGATCAGTCTGCATTATATTTCAGAAAAAAATCTAAGTCTAAAAGTTAGTCAGACGGATCCGTCCTGACTTTGCATTGAAAGTCAATGGGGGACAGATCCGTTTGAAATGGCACCATATTGTGTCAACTTCAAACGGATCCGTCCCCATTGACTTACATTGTAAGTCTGGACGGATCAGTTTGGCTCCGCACAAGCTGCGTTCGGGTGTCCGCCTGCTGAGCGGAACGGAGGCGAAACGGAGCCATACTGATGCATTCTGAGCAGAACCGCATCCACTCAGAATGCATTGGGGCTGTACGGATCCTTCAAACGGAACTCACAAGCGGAACCCCGAACCCAAGTGTGAAAGTAGCCTTAAAAGAGACTGGATTAAATAAATAAAACTCTTATAACTATTTTCAATTAGGATGTGCAATGATGCCCCACATGAAGGACACATGATTTAGGAATGTACAAAGTGATGTATAGTTGTATGGATACTGGAAAATAGTTTACAGTGTACCAGAGTTTTAAAAAAAAAAAAAAAAAAAAAAAAAAAAAAAATTTGCGCAATGGCTGCGCTTCTGAAGGAACAGTTATGTTTGTGCTTCCCTAAAGTAAACCATATTATTCCATGTTTCAGCTGCACAGCTAGATGGATTTCTCTCATAAGCAGTGAACATCTGCCTCATCCCAGAGCTGTATGTGGGGACCTTACTTCTTTTATTTCCCACTATGTTTGGTTTTAGGTCCAAAGCTCACTGAACAGAATAAGGAGGGATAAATCACACTTAGGCCTCATGCACATGACAGTTGTTTTTTGTGTCCGCTAATTGTGCGTCCGCCCAAAAAAATGGATGCGGCATCCGTTTTCTTTAGAGGATCCATTTTTTTCCACAGATCCCTTGTAATAAATGCCTATCCCTGTCCACAAATGTGAAAAAAGTAGGACATGCACTATTTTTTTTGCTGAAGGGAAACACGGACAACGGACGCGGAACACAAACTGATTAACTATCAGCATTTTTTTTGCTGACCCATTGAAATGAATTGGTCCCCATCCTATCCGCACGTCGTGTGCTTGAGGCCTTCGGCTGGGTTCACACTTGAGCGTTCTACAGCGTGTTCAAACGCGCTGTAAAACGCTCAACACATGAAAACCAATGCTTCCCTATGGCCCTGGGTTCTCACTTGAGCGTTTTACAGCGCGTTTGAACGCGCTGAAAAACGCCCTACGCTCAAAAAAGTTCTTGAGCTTCTTTGGGGCGTTTTGTCGTGCGTTCCCATACATAGACTTCCTGGAACACGCGACAATGGGCGTTCGCTTGTTCCGGAGCCACGTCTGTAAATGCGCATACAATCGCGCATACAGAGCGCTCCATCCCGTACGCTCAGGTCTGAACCCAGCCTTACAGAAAGGCAGGAGGATTTTGTGATGTTCAGATGCAGTGCAGAAAAAGCTAGCTATGCAACCCCCCTCCCCCCCCCCACCCCCATTTCCAGGACGTAGTGCGCTCACTAGGACCTGACTCTGCACACAATCAGTTGACAGTGCAGCACGGTCTGGAGAAGACAAGGGAGTGTGACCGAAGGAGCCATCGCTTGACCTGGTCTGATGTGAGTTCCTGATATGGGGGTCTGAACTGAGTTCCGGATTTAGGGCTCAAATCTGCCGATCGTATATGGGGGTCTTACTTTTCTCCTCCAAAACCTGGGGTGCGTCTTATAAAGCGAAAAATACGGTATATTATTTGCCTATGGTAAAGACTGCTGCTGAGTAATTTGAAAAAAAAGTAAAATTTATCACAAAAAAGTGACTGTATACATTATAATCCAGTACTAAATATGACCTGTTGCTCTCACTTATAGTTTATACCATCTGTGCAACAGTTTCATCTCAAAGCTAAAATGTCCTGCTCTTCAGCATCTCTCACACACATATGGAGGAACTGATAAGCTGAGCAGAGAACCAACACTTTGAAAGGGTTTCTAAGATACCCATGAAAGCAGCTGGCTTTATAACAGACTGATAGCAATGGCCTGATATTACATCACCAGGGAGCCGAGGACATGCTAATAAGTGTTACCACTTGATTGGTAAAAGAAAATGGAGACGTGAAGGAACACCGTATGGAACTCTGCTTGGTGGAGCCCTTGTTTTCTTTCTTAATGATGATAAATAATACTTTCCACATTCAACTTTCAGTTTTCTCACTTTACAGGTTTTAGAATTGACAAATTGGATAAAGCATTAAAAAACAAATATCAAGGGTGTTGTAAGAGAATTAAAGGAGTTGTCCCAAGAGTTAAAGTGGTTCTGCACTTTCATTTAACTGATGATCTATGATCTCGATAGATGATCAGCTTCTGATCGGCGGGGGTCCGACACCCGGGACCCCCGCCGATCAGCTGTTTGAGAAGGCAGCGGCGCTCCAGTAGCGCCGCGGCCTTCTCACTGTTTACCGCCGGCCAACTGACGTCACGACTAGTATCAACTAGCGTGGGTGGGGCTAAGCTCTGTTCACTTGAATGGAGTTGTGACGTCAGTGGGCCGGCGGTAAACAGCTGATCGGCGGGGGTCCCGGGTGTCGGATCCCCGCCGATCAGAAGCTGATTATCTATCCAGAGGATGTTGACACTCCATTCATCCCTAAGGGACTGCTGAAGAGAAGCATAGTACAAAACTTGGCTCTCTCAGGCTGTCCCATAGAGATGAATCGAGGAGGCATGTACATGCTTCATCAAGACTCATTGGTGGGACCCCATTTCTTGTAATGTGAGCAGGAAATTTTATGAAAATTAAAAAACAAACATAACTCGCCTCCCGTTAAATCCCCAGTGACTGCAGAGAAGATGCTCCCCCCTGGTCTATGTTCAGCATTGACTTGTCATACATGCTGGGATCAATGCTGAGGATAGTGACCGTTTGCCGTGGACACCTTTAATCTATGACGTCATCGCTTCAAGAACATAAATACCTGGTGGAGACCACTGGAGCAGCGGGTGATTTAAGTGGTAAGAGATGCTTGTTTTTTTTATTTTATTTTAAAAGCATTTCCTTCCTACATTTTCAAGAAATACCGTAGGTTATATTCTACATTACATTACCATCTTTGGTAACATAAAAAAAGAATAATAAACCTTCACATTAAAATCAACTCTTTTACTTAAAAGGGGTTGTCCAGCTTTATAACCCCTTAAATTTTCCAGTACTGTAAGAAAGCAGAAAATACAAAAACCTACTCCCCGCTGCTTCATTAAAAGGTTTCTACCACCAGAAATACTGTTATGTAGCCGACTGATATAGCGATGCGCTAATGTCAGCACTACATAACAGTATGTTTCTAACATTAGTCCCTGCAGCCGTTCTGATAAATTAAGCACTTTTATTATATGCTAATGAGCCTCTAGGTGCTATGTGGGCGTAAAATCAGCACCTAGAGGCTCCGTCTACTCACCTTTATCCCGCCCAGGTCCCCTGTCCTTCCCACCCCGCTCCTCTTGATTGAGGTCACGGTTCGCTGACAAAATCCCGCGCCTGCCCCGTTCACTTCTGTATTCGGCGCAGGCGCAGTGAGTGAATGATGCGCTCCTGGTGCCAGATTCCTCACTGCGCCTGCGCCGACTACGTCAGTGAGTAAGCCAGCATCAGGAGAGCGGCCTTCACTCACTGCGCCGAATACAGAAGTGAACGGCGCAGGCGCGGGATTTAGTCAGCGATGCTGCGAACCGTGACATCAATCAAGAGGAGACGGACGGACAGAACAGGGGACCTGGGCGGGATAAAGGGTGAGTAGACGGAGCCTCTAGGTGCTGATTTTACGCCCATATAGCACCTAGAGGCTCAATAGCATATTATAAAAGTGCTTATTTTATCAGAACTGCTGCAGGGAGAAATGTAACAAACATACTGTTATGTAGTGCTGACATTGGCGCATCGCTAATGTCAGTCAGCTTGCTACATAATGGTATTTCTGGTGGTAGAAACCCTTTAAAGTGGAGAGGACCTGATCTGCATCTGCACTCCTTCTGGTCCCTGGACTGTAAACTTCCAGACACACAGGGTCATGTGCACAGCAGTAACATGTCCCTCAAGCTGCTGGATCACATGCTGCTTGAGGACATGTCACCACTGAGGGCAGTGGTTGGCGTCAGAGGCAACAAGACCATATCTGGAAGCTTAGACGTCGGGAGTTGGAAGGAGCAACGATCTGGCGCTCAGCCCTGGAAAGGATCAGCGAGGAGCAGATAAGTATATTTTTTTCATTTCTTACAGTGCAGTACTGGCCACATTTAAAAAGGGGTTTATAAAGCTGTACAACACTTTTAAAGGGGTTTTTTAGAAACTTTTATTTTTATTTTTTATGATGACCTATCCCCGCTGATCAGCTGTTTGAGAAGGCATCCGCACTTGCAGTAGCAACAAGGCCTTCTCGCAGCTTAGCCTAGGCCAGTGGTGGGCAACCTTTTTTTTCAACTGAGCCAAATCTCGCCAAAACCACGATTGAAATTTATTTTGAGAGCCACATTTTTAAAACCGAAAATACATAGGATGGTACACTGTTTTTAGTTTCAATAAGTTTTTATTGAGAATATTGTGCATGCAAGTATCCACATAGGTCGGGTACTGTGGGACTCTTTGCACCGGCCCTGTCACGTGGACGTGACCAGAGCCTGTGCAAGGATTTTTTGGCAACACAAGCGAAGCTACATCTCGGTGACCCCCTTCTCCCACCGCCCCGCCCGCAGCTCACCTGGTCCTGGTTCTGTCTGCAGCAGCTGGCTTCTCCTCTGTGTGGTCCTGATATCTTCGATCTGGTTTGAGGACTGTACTTTTCGCCCTATAAGATGCACATAGGTTTTAGAGGAGTATAATCAGAAACAATATTTTCCATTATACCTCAGGTCAGACCACCAATCAGACCCCCAATGTTAATCATACCTCAGATCAGCCCCCTATATCAGCAGTCAGCACCCCATCCATCATGCCCATGTCAGCCCCCATCCATCATGCCCCCATGTCAGCCGTCATGCCCCTATGTCAGCCGTCAGCCCCCCATGTCAGCACCCCATCTATCATGCCCATGTCAGCCGTCAGCACCCCATCCATCATGCCCATGTCAGCCGTCAGCACCCCATCCATCATGCCCATGTCAGCCGTCAGCACCCCATCCATCATGCCCATGTCAGCCGTCAGCACCCCATCATGCCCATGTCAGCCCCCATCCATCATTACCCCCCATGTCAGCCATCAGCCCCCCATGTCAGCCATCATGCCCCCCATGTCAGCCGTCAGCACCCCATCCATCATGCCCATGTCAGCTGTCAGCCCCCATCCATCATGCCCCCCATGTCAGCCGTCATGCCCCTATGTCAGCCGTCAGCACCCCATGTCAGCCGTCAGCCATCAGCCCCCCATGTCAGCACTCCATCCATCATGTCCATGTCAGCCGTCAGCCCCCATCCATCATGCCCCCCATGTCAGCCATCATGACCTTATGTCAGCCGTCAGCACCCAATGTCAGCACCCCATCCATCATGCCCATGTCAGCCGTCAGCACCCCATCTATCATGCCCATGTCAGCCATCAGCACCCCATCATGCCCATGTCAGCCCCCATCCATCATTACCCCCCATGTCAGCCATCAGCCCCCCATGTCAGCCATCATGCCCCCCATGTCAGCCGTCAGCACCCCATCCATCATGCCCATGTCAGCTGTCAGCCCCCATCCATCATGCCCCCCATGTCAGCCGTCATGCCCCTATGTCAGCCGTCAGCACCCCATGTCAGCCGTCAGCCATCAGCCCCCCATGTCAGCACTCCATCCATCATGTCCATGTCAGCCGTCAGCCCCCATCCATCATGCCCCCCATGTCAGCCATCATGACCTTATGTCAGCCGTCAGCCCCCCATGTCAGCACCCCATCCATCATGCCCATGTCAGCCGTCAGCACCCCATCCATCATGCCCATGTCAGCCGTCAGCACCCATCCATCATTACTCCCATGTCAGCCATCATGCCCCCCATGACAGCCGTCAGCCCCCATCCATTATGCTCCCTAATGGGGGACAATGTTGGAGTCTGCACCATCGGGGGGGTGACATGATGAGGGACAATGTTGAAGTCGGTACCTGATATATCACTGGGGTCTGGCTGGAGTGGGGTCGGTCTGGTCCTGGCTCCAATCTCAGCTGGCTCTGCCTTAAGGTGTCTTCTCCAGAGTCCAGACTAGAGTCCAGCAGGGTCGGCCAAGTTCCAACAAGTCGTGCCTCAGTGTTACTCTGTGACTGTGTTCTTCTGCTGCCAGCCTGGAGGGGCAGCTTTTACAGGTCATAGCAGACAGAGCAGCTCCGCCTCCTCGCCTCCCTCCGCCGCGGCCCCACTGACAGTCAGTGACGCCTCCTTTGGCCTGAGCGCCGCACGGCACACATGTAGGCAGGACAGCCGCAGGCTGCCGCCCCCGAGAGGAGGGAGGGGAGCGGGCGCCGGGCACACAGAACAGTGCTCCAGACTAAAAAAAAATTCCAAGTAGCCATTGGCTCCTGAACTGAAAAATTTAGGAGCCAAATCAAATTTTTAGTTGCCAAATCGAAACTGAATCAAAATTTTGGTATCGTGACAACGCTACGCCGATCAGATCGGCGTAGGGTTGTTTTGAAACCAAAATTTTGATTCGCTTTCGTCACCATAAAAAAGTATTGTGATACTCAATACCGTGCAAAAAAAAAAAAACAACAAAAAAAGCTGTGTGCATTTCGCATTTTATGAAACATTCGGCCCATAATAGAACAGTCCTATGCTATTTTTTGGGGTGACAAGGTGACTAAAAAGGCTATGTAATATGTTTATTTATTTATTGTTTATATATTTTATATGTAAAATTGGGAAAGGGGGGATTTAAACTTAATATTTTAAAGTACTTTCACATTAGCGTTTTTCATTTCCGGCACTGAGTTCCGTCACAGGGGCTCAATACCGGAAAATAACTGATCAGTTTTATCCCCATGCATTCTGAATGGAGAGTAATCCGTTCAGGATGCATCAGGATGTCTTCAGTTCAGTCATTTTGACTGATCAGGCAAAAGATAAAACCGTAGCATGCTACGGTTTTATCTCCGGCGAAAAAAAATGAAGATTTGCCTGAATGCCGGCTCCGGCATTTTTCCCCATAGGAATGTATTAGTGCTGGATCCGGCATTCAAAATACCGGAATGCACCCGCACTAAATCCGGACCCATTCACTTCTATGGGGCTGTGCACATGAGCGGTGATTTTCACACATCACTTGTGCGTTGCGTGAAAATCGCAGCATGCTCTGTTGTGCGTTTTTCGCGCAACGCAGGCCCCATAGAAGTTAATGGGGCTGTGTGAAAATCGCAAGCAAGTGCGATTTTCACGCATGGTTCCTAGGATGAAAGTCTATTCACTGTATTATTTTCCCTTATAACATGGTTATAAGGGAAAATAATAGCATTCTGAATACAGAATGCTTAGTACAAGGTCAATATAATAAACATTGGTGGCGCAGTGCGCCCCCCCATCACCCCAATATAATAAACATTGGTGGTGCAGTGCGCCCCCCTCAATATAATAAACATTGGTGGCGCAGTGCGCCCCCCCCCATCACCCCAATATAATAAACATTGGTGGCGCAGTGCGCCCCCCCTCAATATAATAAACATTGGTGGCGCAGTGCGCCCCCCCATCACCCCAATATAATAAACATTGGTGGCGCAGTGCGCCCCCCCTCAATATAATAAACATTGGTGGCGCAGTGCGCCCCCCCCATCACCCCAGTATAATAAACATTGGTGGCGCAGTGCGCCCCCCCCATCACCCCAATATAATAAACATTGGTGGCGCAGTGCGCCCCCCCAACACCCCAGTATAATAAACATTGGTGGCGCAGTGCGCCCCCCCCATCACCCCAATATAATAAACATTGGTGGCGCAGTGCGCCCCCCCTCAATATAATAAACATTGGTGGCGCAGTGGGCAGTGCCAATGAGGGTTAAAAAATAAAAAAATAATTAACTCACCTCCTCCAATTGATCGTCTCCTGTTCTTACTTCTTTCTAGTTTCTTCAGGACGCAGGACCTGTGGTGACATCACTGTGCTCATCACATGATCCATCACCATGGTAATGGGCCATGTGATGAGCTCAGTGACGTCACCACAGGTCCTGAAGAAACTAGAAAGAAGTAAGAACAGGAGACCGGCAGCTACCTGATCAACTGGAGGAGGTGAGTTAATTTTCTTTTATTATTTTTAACCCTCATTGGCACTTCCCACTGTGCCACCAACGTTTATTATACTGGGGGAGGGGGGGCGCACTGTGCCACCAACGTTTATTATACTGGGGGGGGGGGGCGCACTGTGCCACCAACGTTTATTATACTGGGGGGGGGGGGTGGCGCACTGTGCCACCAACGTTTATTATACTGGGGGGGGGGGCACTGTGCCACCAACGTTTATTATACTGGGGGGGGGGGCACTGTGCCACCAACGTTTCTTATACAAATACAGGAGGCGGGTGCCGGAATCAAATAGCCGGCACCCGACCTTTGTGACAGGGAGCTGCGATCAGCGGCAGTTAACCCCTCAGGTACCGCACCTGAAGGGTTAACTCAACTGCAGCGGATCGCAGCTCCCTGTCACAGAGGTCGGGTGCCGGCTATTTGATTCCGGCACCCGCCTCCTGTATTTGTATTAACAGGTCAGTTTTCTTCATTGGTGGCGCAGTGGCCACAGCCCCTCCCCTCCTCCTCCTGCCTCTTCTTATTGGCAGCGGCGGGGACAGCAGCAGCACAGGGGGGAGGGAGAGACTCCTCCTGCGCTGCTGAGAACGATCATCTCCTGTGCCCGCCGCTGTATTGAGCAGAGCTGCGGCGGCGGGTCTAGTCGCTAATGGCATCTGGAGCCCTGCAGAAGAGCCGCATTAAAGTGTGTAAAGAGCCGCATGTGGCTCGCGAGCCGCGGCTTGCCGACCACTGGCCTAGGCCATGTGACGTCACATTCATTGGTCACATGTCCTAGGCGCAGCTCAGTCCCATAGAAGTGAACGGGGATGAGCTGTGATACCAAGCATGGCCACTATACAATGTACGGCACTGTAATTGGTGAGCTGAAAAAGGGTTGTGGTGCTACTGCAAGTGCCGATGCCTTCTCAAACAGCTGATCAAAGGATAGGTCTTCAGTATAGAAGTCTCAGAAAACCCCTTTAAAGTGCAGATTTGTACCTATGAAACAGGCTGACCAGTTACATGTGCACTTAGCAGCTGAAGAGATCTGTGTTGGTCCCATGTTTGAATGTGCCCTCATTGCTGAGAAAAATGTTTTAATATATGCAAATGAGTCTCTAGGAGCAACGGGGGACATCGCCTTAAGAGGCTCTGCTCTCTCTGCAACTGCCACACCCTCTCCACTTTGATTGGCAGGATTAGGTGTGATGATGTCAAAGTGCAGACGGCTCGGCAGATGCAGAGAAAGCAGAGCCTCTAAGTGTAATGGTAACGCCCCTGTTGCTCCTAGAGGCTCATTTGCATATATTAAAACATAATCTTTCTCAGCAATACAGGCACATCTGAACATGGGACCAACACAGATGTCTCCAGCTGCCAAGTGCACATGTAACAGGTCAGCCAGTTGCATAGGTACAAATCTGCTGACAGATGCCCTTTAAGTTTGGCTGCAATAAGAATCCATACACCTGTTACACATGTGGATGTATACTTCCAACTAGGCTTTCTATGGGTAAAGTTACATATTAACCCACAGCGATAACAAGAACATTAAAAGTAATATGTTCAGCAATAAATCCTGATTATACAAGTCTAGATCTTTCCACTATAAAGTATTCATTAAAAACCCGACATTAAAGTACTGTATAAACAGTATGCATTAGGACTGTTCCTTATCATATACAAGATTAATATTTAAAAGGCGAGTATTGCTAAGGCTACTTTCACACTTGCGTTCAGAGCAGGTCCGTCTGAAGTCTGCTCAGACGGATCCGCTCCTATAATGCAGACGTTTGGATCCGTTCAGAACAGATCCATCTGCATTATAGTTTTAAAAAAATTCTAAGTGTGAAAGTAGTTCAGACGGATCCGTCCAGACTTTACATTGAAAGTCAATGGGGGACGGATCCGTTTGAAAATTGAGCCATACTGTGTCAACTTCAAATGGATCCGTCCCCATTGACTTACATTGTAAGTCTGGACGGATCTGTTTGCCTCCGCACGGCTGCAAGCAGCGTTCAGGTGTCCGCTTGCTGAGCGGAGCGGAGGCTGAACGCTGCCAGACTGATGCATTCTGAGCGGATCCGCATTAGGGCAGTACGGATGCGTTCGGGGCCGCTTGTGAGCCCCTTCAAATGGAGCTCACAAGCGGAGCCCCGAACGCTAGTGGGAAAGTAGCCTAAAACGTTTACATAAAAGAAATTGAATTTTTTTTTAATTCAATCAATATTTTTATAGAATTATAATACATTATGCCAATGGTTCCCATTGTTATAGGGAAACTCCTGAAAATAGTTCCCACTCCAACAGAGCCTCCAATTTGATTCTGATCTCCAAAAAACAAAAAGGACGGTCAAATCATTCTTTAATCTATATTCTGCTCAATATCTATCAACTGCATTGTGTGACCCCATGCCAAGCATCTCTGAGCAGGTCAAAATAATTTCACCATCTCTCCTGCAAAATTATCAGCTCTTATCAAAGAACCTTGCCTTCGGCTCTGTTCACATTTTCCATCAGCGTTTCGAGCATGTCTGATGGCAAGAACAGCACAGACTGCATTGTTATCCTTTCTGTCAAACATACGGAAACTCAAGCAGGATCCTGATGGACCCCATTATAAGCCAGTGCAGATTTGTCAATAGCTGGGCCTTACAGAACTGGTGCAAATGACGTCTTTCTGAAAGACGTGCAAATATTAATATTGTTCTGTGGTGTACAAATAACTTTAAAAAAATTCAATTAAGTTAATCAGACACAATTTTCTGCAACAAAATACAGCCATGAACTGCCGTGTCACATGGTTAACGTAACATTTACTTTCCTTGCAAAGAAAGTAAATGCGGGTCTGTGCATGTGCACTGCTCTGCCCACTATGGGTAAAGGCACTGATCTTAGCAGTGCGCATGCGCAGCCCCAGTGGTGACCAGTGTTCGAGCGAGATCTCCAAGCCAAAGTAGGTGGACGAAGTAGTAGAGGAGGGCGGTTATCTGTGCGCATAGCTGAAGGGCCTGGGCACTTGTGGCCATAACTGCCCCCCTGAGTACTTAAGACAGCCAATTTGCATAACTTTATAAAATACTTTTTTCAGGATCTCTACGTGGGACAGACACAAGAGAGGTACGATTTTAATGGGTTGGGGGGGCAAATGTTCTATAACGCTATCTGAGCGGTCAAACTCAGAGTAGGTGACGGACTCCCGTTAAACCACACGTTCAGCTGTGAATCATCTGCAGAGTGCAAAAAGAAATACTGCAGCAAATTTTATCATATTCAGAAAGTGATTAGAGGGTACAATATTTACCAGGATCTTTTCTCGTGATTGATGGTAATACACTTTGCTGTTCACATTCCAGTAGGTGCTGAAACTATCCAGACGTACCAACTAGAGAAGATAAAAAAACATAAAAAAGTTAAAAGGTAAAGTCAATGGGGGGGGGGGGGGGGGGGGGGGGGGGGGGGGGAAGATTCACTAGTCAAAATGTGCCAGAACTGTGGTGCAATCTGCGCCAAATAACTAGCCTACATATTTTGTACCATATTTAATAAAGTGTTTTAGACACTTCTAAAGCCTGTTTCTAACTTGTACATCAAGGGGGAATGGTCTGACAAAACAGGGCCTGGCGTAATGGGTGCCAAGTCAGTCAACTACTACGTGGTGTAAAGTTAGACTAGACCAGTGGTGGCGAACCTATGGCACGGGTGCCAGAGGCGGCACTCAGAGCCCTCTCTGTGGGCACCCGCGCACTGGGAAAAGTTTATGGTGTACCAATATGCCTTAGACTTTTCTTGCCATTCATCAGCGCAGGGCGCACTATGAATGGCACAGGCAGCGCATTGAATGTAGGCAGGTTATTATAGATAAATTACATGGAAGACATACTATATTGGTATTCATTGCCATTGCAGTGTTGGCACTTTGCGATAAATAAGTGGGTAGTAGGGTTGCAGTTTGGGCACTCTGTCTCTAAAAGGTTCACCATCACTGGACTAGACAGTCAATAGGTGCATCAGAATCTGTAATATATCTGGTGCATTTTTAGATGATCTAGTATTAGTTTACATAGCATTAGATAGCATTCGTAAATCTGCCCCCATTGTATTTCTGGTCCAGTCTGCCACTGACAGCGCAATGTGGCTGCAGATGTTGATTAGCAACAGATGCCAAAGGAGTGTGCCTGGAAAGATGAAGATGCTTGTCGGTCACATTCTGGCCACTGACACAGTTGCAGTATTATAATGTGAACATCAGTACAATTATTTTTTTACTCATACTAAAATAATGTTTAGATTACCTTGTATATAATTTTAGCAGCTTCATTTAGTATGCATGGCGTCCAGGATTCATTGGATGTCTGTCAAAGAAAATACAAAAAAATGTAAGCTGAGACAAAAGATATTCCTCATACTCATCCAACAATTCTACCTGTAGGAAAAGGCATGAGACATATGCTTGGAAAATCTGCAGCTAGCTAGATAGCAGAATATCAAATAAGACATCCTCTCTTTAGGCGCCTCCGTATGATAGAAAAATAATACAAAAAACTTATTTCACAATCTTCACACAACTGTATCCATACTGTGGTCCGAAAACCACGGATCCACAAAATGCAGATACAGTCAGTGTGCAATCCGCATTTTTCTCACACCCACTACTGGAAATGACTAATCTTGTCCAAAATACGGACAAGAATAGGACATGTGCTATAATTTGCGGAGTGACCACATGGATGTGGACAGTACATGGATAAAAATCGTGTGCGATTTAAAAAAAAAAATTTTTGGACTCTTTAGAAAATGAATGAGAAAAAGCACCCGCTGCGCAGAAAAATGCAAATGCGGTCGTGTGTATGAGGCCTTATGGAAATGATGAGAGAAGTTTTGAATCATTCGGAAAGGTACCAGCCATGTCTTGAATCTGAGAGATTCAATCATCACCTATGAAAAAACACTTAAGATGGCAACAGGGTCTAGTGAGCGGATTACATTGGGGTAGTGCCATAACAAGCCAGTATCATTTTTCTGTTCAGCGCTAATTACTGAATTTTGTTAACGTTTTTAAATGAAAAAGGAAACTACTGTCCTGAGAAGCTATCCATGTATTACTACATAGAGGTGGGAAATATCTGGCTGGTTGTGACTTCTGTCAATATCGGCTACTTTTAGGAATCTGCCAGCTGAGAAGGGTTGTCTTTGTTGAGCGTTCCCCTATAAAGGAGCCTTTCACCATAAAGTAGTCGCATCTTCGTGCACAGCAGGAGGATGCAACTACTTTAGGAGTGCCCAGCAGCCTTCTCCATTATGTGTGCAAGCTCAGAAGACCTCTCAGTGTATACCAGTGCCAGTTTGAGGGCACAGAGGGGCAACGGGGGTAAGTATGCACATAAATATTAGCGGGAGTTGCAGCAGTACTATTCATATAGTGCTGCACTTAAAATGGGTTATGCCATGAATAATGTAAAAAATAAAAATAAAAATAAAACATCATATAGTACATGACAATCTCTAACAAAGTCAGAACCAGTGCTGTACAGTACATGGATCCAGTGATCTCCCAATTTATTGCTTCAGTTGTTTTGCTAGATTCTGGCAGCTCAGGGGTGTGTTATTTTTTTATGCAGATCACTCCTTGTAACCGCCGCAGCTTCTAACAGAAGAGATGTCTGGTGACAGCTGAAGATTTAAACTGAGTATGTGTGACCACCTCAGTGAGGCAGACAGGAAATAAGGAAAAAGAACAAACAGCAGGTGGCGCCATACAGATACATTTTATTTAATATCTCAATGGCTATACTGACTTTTTAATTACATGCAAATTACAAAAGTATTTAGATCCAGGTGCTGGATTAAAACATGTAGAATATGTTTCATGAAACAACCCCTTTAATAGCACTAGCGGGAGTTGACAGACTGCCTTTAATAAAAAAATACCACCTTGGATGCAAGGAGAGGCTGCAATAGGGGTAATGCAATAGGGATGTTGCTTTGAGTTGGTAAAGGGAATGCTTTCAATTGGTTTTAGACAAGTGTGGTGGATAAAGGGGGAAAGGGGAACTATTTTTTCGGGTTTCTAGGGTTATTCCTCGGGGTCCACACTCTCCGTTCAGTATAGGAGGGTTTGAAGCAGTTATTTGAATATGACTTGCACAATTCTCCCCGATTATCGTATTAATGTATAACTGTACACTCGTTTGGAAACAAAAACTAATCAAATAAATGTCTGGGGGGAAAAAACCTCACCTTGAAATTGTGAAGAATAATCATTTCAAAAGGTTGCATAGTAATTGTCTTTGTGACATTTTATTACTTTAAATTCAAAAAATTGTTTATGCAGAATGCACATTACCAAGTACACATGCCCACATATGAATGTATGAATATATGTCCTACTTTTCATCTTATGTAATAAAAGTGATTTTAATGCTCATGAGTCTACTGTGGAAGTGATCTGTATGACTCACATACAACGGATGGAAAACAAGGTCATTTTACCTGAAGACTCAGCTCAGCCAGGGTTATTCCGACAGACACTGGAATACTGACATCAGTGATCTATGAATAAAAGAAAAGAACATTCAAATTCAGTCCCAATTTCTTCACCTATTACAATGGATTTAGAAGAAAGACATTTATAATACTAGGTTACTGGCACTGGCAGTGATCGTTTTCTATACCAGTGCTTCTCAAACTGTGAGGTGGCACCACTGGTGAAGAACTCCTAAGTTGCTTCTGAGACACCATAGTGAGGGCGTATTGACTGAAGAGATTACGGTATATGCAGCACAGGCCTCTCTACAGCTGCACCAACTTCTGGTTTAGCAACATTACTGACGCTGTAAAGAACTTGCCATGGACCGAAAAAGTGGTATGGCAATAAAAGTGAGCACACCTACCAACGATTATACAATGCTACTTTATTAAATCGCCAAAACCGGACCATGTACCAACACATAAAATCATTTAAAAACATAGTGAAAACATAGGAGGGCTGCAATGTAATTCACCCATCCATACGCGTCGGGTGCTTTACCCATCCCCCCTGCTCGGGCCACAGAACTTACGTATTGCAGTATCATTATTATTATTCGCTCATTGCGCGTCATTTATCTGGTACTCGTGTCTTATTTACACATCTTGTTCTATTGTACAGGGGGATGGTGTATGGATGGGTGCCTTACATGGCGGACCTCCTATGTGTTCAGAATGTTTTTAAATGATTTGGTGTGTTGGTACATTCTCGGTTTTAATTGGTGTATCATTGCATATTAGTTCTTAGGTGTGCTAACTTTTTATTGCCATACCACTTTCTTGGCTTTGTTCATATTATATTTACTATGGTTGTGTAGTACCCCCTTGTTTTTTTATTTTGGGTTGTGCACCCACATTACTGTTTTATCTCGAACTTGCCATGGACTACAACCAATGGAGAGGGCCAGCCCTGACCATGTTCTGGCTGGTAAGGCCCCAGCAAAAAGCCCTGGTACATACTATACTGAAGTTTTGCTTCTGCTATTGTGTAAAAGAAATGAGTACAAATTCAGCAATCTTCTTGTACACAACAGGGCGCATACCTACAGTATTTTTTTTTCCTATCCAAATAACTGGAAAAGAATTTTAGTTGGGTAATATTTAATGTGTTCCATATTTAATGACACAGCATACCATACATACGGTAGTTCTGACTACTTACATCATCTTCATATCGGATGTGTATGTTTGTGATTTTGACCTGCAGATTCTTGATAACCTGTGCCGCCAGCTTTTCAAGAAAAGTATCTTTCTTCTCCTCTTTTGGCTTATCTTGAAAAACAAACACATACAACCAAGAAGTAGTCAATGACAGAGTCAGCCGCATGGTTCAGATGACTACGATGCTTCAGTTGTGAATTTGAAACACACCACTAAAAAGGCTAATAAAAAAAGAGTTGGTACAAGAAATGGCAGCTAAATGAAATCAGCGTACATAACATATCTATGCCCTGATGAACGAGCATGATCTAACCTTAAAGGTTTTCAGAAAACGCCTCAAAAGTTTACGTCGGATTATATACTCATGAGGGCAATTCTTTGTTAAAAAGGACACTGACCCTATAAAAGGTGGGGGGGGGGGGGGGAACAGGCGTGTCTATTTGTCAGTCTGGAGAACTTTTTTCAAAATAGCCTTGTGAAAAACATCTTCATGCCTTTTCTTTCAGTCACGTGCATGCATTGTACTTCGGGAAGTAAGACTGCTTGCTTGGTCTCTCAATGCAGACAGACAAGTTGGGAAAGGTCTCTGCTGCAGCAAGCTGCTTCCCCGCCAAAAGAAAGCAGCCATTTAAAGGGGTTGTCTGGTTACCACTATAGATAACATATCCTCAGGATAGGTCATTAGGCTGACCCCAACTGATCAGCTGTTTGAAGAGAACACAGCAAGCTCTGTGTTCTCTTGACTATTTGTCAATGGCGAGTAGGTGTAATTACAGCTCCTTCGTTCCATTCACTTGAATGGCAGCAGTTGTAGTTACACTCCATGTCATTCAAGTAAATGGGACGGAGGAGGTAAACAGTGAAGAGAATGCAGCGCTCTCAGAAGGAGGATATTGATGAGGATAAAACATAAATATCAGTAACCAGACAACCCCTCTAAAGGGCTACTCCTGCTCAGGGTAGGTCATTAGTATCTGATCAGTGGGGTAGGGGGGGTCTGACTCCCAGTACTCATTAACTGCATAAAAAGTCTGTGGTGGGCGATGCTACCTCCTCGCAGCTTACCGTAGGGCATTGGAGTCACGTTCATCAGTCACATGGCCTAGGCACAGCTCAGTCCTATTCAAGTAAATAGGGCTGAGCTGTGATAACCAGCACTGCTGCTATCCAGTGCTGTGCTTGGTAAGATGCAAGGGGGCCTCAGCATCTTCAAAACAGCTAATTAATGGGGGTGCCAGAAGTCAGCCCCCTCCGATCATGTACCGATAACCACTTTTGAGGATAGGTCGCCGTACATGTATGGTGAATGTAGTTGCTTTAAAGAGGTCCCCATCTCTGCAGTGAATCAAGCACCATGGCCGCTGGGTACCTGCTGTTTCAGACAGCAGACACCCTGGGCTAATGTCTGCAATTGGCAATAACGCCAATTATAGACATTTAACCCCAGGGCTGGAATGACAGCAGCGATCGGGGAGCTGTTGATTCCCTGTGACATGTGCAGTCTCTCTGGTGGGATCCGAGGCTTCCACGGCTATCTTTGTATTGAGAACCTGCCTGTGGCAGGGCTCCATAGTAACACAGCAAATCTCTCAGACTTCAATGAACTGATCTGATGATCACATGTTCAAGTTCCCTAGCGGAATTTTTAAAGTGTTTAAAAAAAAAAGAAGAAAAAAAAAAAAAAAAGTTTATAAAAATAAGTAAATACAAAGATCAAATCACCCCCTCAATTCCCCAAATTAAAAATAATAAAAAAATAAACATCATAGACATCGCAGCGTAACAAAACACCCATATGGGGGGGCGGGGGGGTAGAATCAAAATTGCTGATTCATCATGTTTTTTTGTCGCTTCAACTCCCCCAAAAAAAAAATTGAATACAAATTGATCAAACACAACCTAAAATGATAAATCACTGAAAAGTACAGTACATCACCCTACACAAAATAAGCCCTCATACAGCTCGAGAGACATAAAAATAAAAAAGTTATGGGCTCCAGAATATGACAAACAAAAAAAATATACAAAAGTATTATTGTAATTATACGGACCCAAAAAATGAAGGTAATAAAGCAGTTTTACGGCATAGGGAAACCAAGTAAAAACAAGACTCAAAAAAACTGTGGTGGAATTGCCTTTTTCCCAATTTCACCCCATTTAGAATTTGTTCCAGCTTCTCACTACAATATTAAGAGTGCTGCTACACAACAACACTGCTTGCGCGACAGCCATCAAGAGTAGAATCCCATAGAAATGAATAGGATCACTGTGCCCATCGCAAGAAATACAGTAGTGTTGCTATCCGTGTAGTCTTACCCTAAATGAGATTAGAAAGTGTAACTTGTCTCGCAAAAAACAAGCCCTCATACATGTATGTGAATAGAAAATTTTGTTATGGCAGGGAGTGAAAAATAAAAACTAAAAATGTAAAGTTGCCCAGTGTTAAATGCACTGAGGGAGGGGAAATAGAGGAGGCAAAAAAATAAATATATCATGAGAACACAATAGGACATTAAATAACAAGGACCACCTCGACATACATGTATTTGCAGTTAACAATCATGCAGACATTTTTGGTTATATAAGGAAGTGCGGTTCATCAGCACAGCATGTAATCCACTCATTCAAAGAGTGGGTATCATTCTGTATTTGCTTTTTCCCCATCTAGATGTACTGGGAAGGATATAAAGAGGAGAGACTAAATGAAAGCTCTTGGGAATGAGAAACTAGGCGACTTAAAGGACCATCTCAACATGTAAAAAAATATATATGTGAATACAACATTTAAATAACTTTTAACTGGACTTCTGCATGCAAAAGCATGCTTACTATAGAAAGCAGCGTACCCACCTTTTTTATCATCATGAACCCTAAAACGTTTCCTAAAAGATTTGTGCTTTTTACGTTTGGGTCCTTCATAATGAAAGCATAGGTATGAGAAAAGCATAAAAAGGGTTAGTAAAAGACCCCATTAAATTTTATATGAGAGGAAACCAAACAATTACATCAAGGACGTACACACATACAAGTGATTTTCATGATCAAGCGAGCATAACCAAAAAGCACTAGCCTAATAAAAATGTAGAAAATAATTTTTACTTAAACAAGGATATTACAATGACAGTCCACTTAAAATGTGTGCTAACAATACACATGCATTTTTATAAACAAAAATCTACTGTTGTGTTTTACAAAGCAATGAAAGTATATAAAATGTAAAAGCACAAATTGAAAAAAAAAAAATTCCCTGATATAATTTAAAGAAGTGCCCAAGAAAAGTAGTTACCGGTATATTTCAGTCATATTGTAGAGAAATTGACTTTTGGGGGCCACACTAAAAACACTGTATGATTCAAAGTCTGGAGTCACAATGGTGTATCAAAAGACTGATAATGAAGTACTCAATAAGCAATAAAAGGCAACTTCTTACCAGATGAACTGTACATTACAAATGAGAAAAAAATTCTGGTAATACTTCTTAAAATTCTAAGGGTACATGCACACGTTCAGGATTCATGTGCGGAGAATCCGCACTGAAATCCGCAGGTGTTCGCAGGCAAATCTGTGCGGTCAATCCGCATTAATTGGTGCGGATTTGCATACGGATTTGCGTGCGGATTTGGTGCGGATTTTCCGCATGCGGATTTCACTAAGTGAATGAAGAAAATCCGGTCAGGAAAAAAAAAATTAATTGACATGTCGCGGATTTTAAAATCCGCACCGCAGGTCAAAATCCGCGCGGAAAAAATCCGCATCTTGTGCATTGAGAATTTCAAATTCTCATAGAATACAATGGACATGACCTACGGTGCAGATTTTCCGCACGCAAATCCGCGCGCAAAATCCGCACGCAATCCTGATAGTGTGCAGGGGGCCTTAAAGATATCCCATGACGTTTTAAGAGTTCGCCAGGTTTCTGACAGTTTATACGCCATTCCTCACCCCGTCTCGGAGAATGATCCTATCTTGAGTGGGTCTAAAGGTAGCCTGGGAGTCCCAGGCTATGAGCTGTGCGCTACGATTGGCCAGCACTGCAGCAAGGGACAACCCTAATACAAAAACTCCGCCCCGTACAACAGAGGGAGCTGCACACACCGGAGCCTATACCGGGTGAACGGAGCAGCGCCCAGACATACTAGTAAGTGCAGGGGGACCCCTGGGTGCCGCTCTGCCCACTGATATAGTTAGTTTTCAGTTTTTAAACTAGTGAAAGGTCCTCTTTAAAGTATATATAATGCATTTAAAAAGTCTTCAGACCCTTTCACTTTTTTCAAATTTTATTATGTTGCGGCCTTGTGCTCAATAAAAAAAGAAAAAAAGAAAAAAAAAAAAAGAAATAAAGAAAAAAACATCCCTCCCACCCCGTCATTCTGCATTTAATACCCCATAATGAAAAGTGAAATCAGAAAGTTAGAAATCTTAGATAATAATAAAAAATAAAAAAAAAGGAAAAAAATAAAATCTTACATTGACAAATATTTACACCCTTTACTCCGTAGTCAGAAGTACTTTTGGCAGTGATTACAGCCTCCATTCTTCTCAAGTATGATGCCACAAGGTTCGCACACCTGGATTTGGGGATATTCTGTCATTCCTATCAGCAGATTCTCTTAAGCTCTGTCAGGTTGGATGGGGACCATCAATGGAAAGCCATTTTCAGGTCTCTCCAGGAATATTCGATTGGATTCAAGTCAGGGCTCTGGCTTGGCAACTTTCCTGTGTTTTCTCAGATGTGCTCTTAGGCTCACCGTCTGGTCGGAAGGTAAACCTTTGGACCAGTCTGAGGTCCAGAGCATTCTGGATCAGGTTTTCATTAAGAATATATCTCTATACTTTGCGTCATTTAGCTATCCGTCAACCCTCACCAGTCTCCCTGTCTCAGCCGATAAAAAAAAAAAAAAAAACACCCTCACAGCATTTTGCTGCCACCACCATGGTTCACTACAGGGATGGTATTGGGAAGATGAAGAGCATTTCCTGGTTTCCTCCAGACATGACTCCTGGAATTGAGGCCAAAAAGTTCAATACAGGTTTGATCAAACCAGAGAATTTTATTTTACACAGTCTGAGAGTTCTTTAGGTGCTTTTTTTGCCTACTGCAAACAGGCTTTCATGTGCCTTTTACTGAGGAAAGGCTTCTTTCTGGCCACTCTCCCATAAAGCCTAGATTGGGGGAATGCTGCAGTGATCTGCACACAGGATCTTTGGATGAGCCCTGGTTGTTCCAAACATCTTCCATTTAAATATTATGGAAGTCATTAGGCTCTTCGGAACAGTCAGTGCAGCAAAAAAGTTTTATGTACCCTTCTCCAGATCTGTGCCTCCACACAATCAGGTCTCTGAGCGTTACAGGTAGTTCATTATTCGTCATGGCTTGGTTTTTGTTTCGACATTCATTGTGAGCTGTGAGGCGGTGTCTTTCCAAATCAAGACCAACTGAATTTACCACAAGTTGACTCAAGTCAATGTGTAGAAAAATCTCAAGGATGATCAAGAGAAATGTGAGGCCACCAGAGCTAAAGTGCAAGTGTTATAGTAAAGGGTCTGAGAACTTATGTTCATGCAAAATTTTAGTTTTTACTCATTATGGAGTATTCAGCATAAATGAAAATCAGGAAATAAATCCAGATGTATTAAACTGGCGATTTTTCACACAGTATTCTAGTCACTCAGTAGTCTAGGAGAGGGGAGGCTCCAAATGGCTGAGAGCTGTAATAGCAATGTCACTAGGAGGTGGTGCTGCTATATGGAAGAGAGAAAAAAGGTCGTCTCCTGCCATATTTGCTGTAGTTGCTGTGTCAGCCTGGTTGGGAAGTGACACTGTGGCTGCGGACGGCATGTTGGATCTGCACCACAGTCCCCAGACGACTGGAGAGTCTTGAATAAGAGGTCTAGAGAGGTGTCACTTCAGAAATGAGAGGCGCAGGATACCTAAAGAACACACATGTTAGTGTGGTTCAGAGTCTCCGGAACCCCTGTCTGCACGCAGCTGGCCCCACAGCCTGCAGAGGGCCCCCTAGACATTATGATGTTCATATGGCTTAATATCCCATAAGGACAGAGGATTTCTTCATCAGACAACACTTCATAGTGTACAGTGGTTTCAGTAAAGTTAAACTTCAAATTTGGTCAAGCCAGTGAACGTTTTCTCTTCTAGTTATAGGTCATCAACATTAAAAGCCTGGACAACCCCTTTAAATGGTTGATGATCATCAGGAGAGATAGGGTAGAGCACTTCGAAATGGATGCAGAATAAATGGTGTGTTAGGCTCTCTCGCTGCTTGCCTGTCTGCATCGCTGCAAGCAGCCAGAGTGTACTTTGTAAAGAGGGATGTGTTGCCCAGAAACAATTGTTTTCTACAGGGACAAGTGATTGCAGTAGTGATCACTCGTCCCCATACAGTGGAGGTGATCACTGCATGTAACTGCAGTCCTCACCTCCGATCACGATCAAGCAGCTATTTAGAACATTCAGTTCAATCCCAATAATTCCCTGTACTTGGGTCAGGTCAACTGCTATGCAGTGTGAAAAGACCCATGGGCCCTTATTCACCAGAGGCCCTTGTGGCTTTCATTTGACTGGGATACATCAGGGTTGTTGTTTTTGTTTCACCTGCTTCTTCTAGATGTGTTTGACTACGGGATAACACCTTTCATTTTGGGGTCTTTGTCTTTCAACAAGGAAAGGGTTAACCAGCTAACTGAGGTATAGGGGAATAATAGGAACTCAATGATAGGGGCAAGGAAAGGGTTAACTGGGACAGAAATGGGTTAACCTGCAATCTGAATAGGAAGGGAAAGGGTTAATTAATGGAAAGGGTTAATGCTTGTTGTCTAGGGGGAAATAGGCAGGGAAAGGGTTAATGTAACGTTACTTAGCCAAGGATCATGCATTCCTCCAACCACAGATCCCTAAAGGTTTCCTCTAGGGAACTGCTGGGGGTGACACAGAGTTGGGGGTGTGCCATTTCATAGCGACTGGTCTGATAATAAGAATGAGGCACTGAACCAAAAAAAAAAATATATAGTCGATTTTAAATAAATTTTAACACCCATTATTAAGTGTTTTGTACATTTGTTTTCATAATTTAGGTTTTGGTGGTTTTGCTTGGGAGTGAGAAACCTTTACACATTACATAGTGATAAAGCCAGATATACAGAGAGTACGTTTTTAAACCTGTACTAGAAAATAGGGTGGTGAGAAGTACCGAAGAGGACAGGATACTGCAGGGGCACAGCCTGGTTGTTCCGGTACCTTGTGTCATCTGGAAGAAGGCTTGGCTGCACCGTGGCTGAGTGCCACTACACGCTTCAAGTGTAGGTGAGAAGGGCTTTCTCCTTTTCTTTTGGAAAATAGGATGGAGCAGATATGACAAGCTTTGCTGCAAAGTCAAGTCAATGTGCGCATATCCATGGATTAAGATAATGGGAGTGATTTATCATTAGTGTTGAAAGGAGCATGAATTTATTAATATGTCAAAATTGCAAATTGCACCGAATTTATCAAAAAGGCACAAGTGTAATGATAAACCTGAGTCAACTCGCTAGTCAATTCCACGGGCCTGGGTCCCAACCAGCAGTTTTCCCAGAGTGGGACCTGCACCTATGCCGAGAATGGAGTGGGGAGAGTGGAGGCTGGAGGACCCCGGCCACAGCTCCCATTCATTTCTATGGGGAGGACGGAAATAGCCGAGCCAGCACTCGGCTATTTTCGGTGGCCCCATAGAAATGAATGGAGGGTGGCTGCGTATGCGCGGGTCCCAGAGATGGGACCGGCACATATCAGACAATGGGGACATATCCTAGCGATATGCCCCCATTGTCTGTGATGAAACAACCCCTTTAAAATTTCCTTATATAGGTTTAATTATCCTCCTGGGAGATTAATGAACCTTCCTGGGGCATAATTTTCCAGCGGTGGGCTCAATCACCGAAACTGACCAGGACATTACCAGCCACTTTGCCCAAGGCCTCGGGTATCAAACTGCAATTTTCTCCATGCCTGGATTTCAGGTCCTGGGGGTTGTCAGGTCGTAGCTCCAACTCAGCAGAGGCAAACCATGCCAGGCAAGGTGCTTACTCTTTCTCCCTTGTTTAAAGTGGTTTTCCGAGTGTTTGGCCCCTTGCAGACGAGCGTGTCCGGATTAGGTCCGGATGTGTCCCGATGCATTGCGGAAAACCTGCACGAGTAGGAACGCAATTGCAGTCAGTTTTGACTCCGATTGCTTTCCGATGTTCAGTTTTTATCGCGCGGGTGCAATGTGTTTTGCACGCGCGTGATAAAAAAACTGACTGTGGTACCAAGACCCGAACTTCTTCACAGAAGTTCAGGTTTGGGTTAGTTGTAGTGTAGATTGTATTATTTCCCCTCATAACATGGTTATAAGGGAAAATAATAGCATTCTGAATACAGAATGCATAGTACAATAGGGCTGGAGGGGTTAAAAAAAAAAAATAATTATAATTTAACTCACCTTAATCCACTTGTTCGCGCAGCCGACATCTCTTCTGTCTTCTTTTGTGAGGAATAGGACCTTTGATGACGTCACTACGTTCATCACATGGTCCGTCACATGATCCATCACCATAGTGATGGATCATGTGACGGACCATGTGATGAGCGTAGTGACATCATCAAAGGTCCTATTCCTCACAGAACAAGACAGAAGAGATGCCGGCTGCGCGAACAAGTGGATTAAGGGGAGTTAAATTATTATCATTTTTTTAACCCCTCCAGCCCTATTGTACTATGCATTCTGTATTCAGAATGCCATTATTTTCCCTTATAACCATGTTATAAGGGAAAATAATAATGATCGGGTCCCCATCCCGATCATCACCTAGCAACCGTGCGTGAAAATCGCACCGCATCCGTACTTGCTTGCGGATGCTTGCGATTTTCACGCAACCCCATTCATTTCTATGGGGCCTGCGTTACGCGAAAAACGCACAAAGAGGAGCATGCTGCGATTTTCACGCAACGCACAAGTGATGCGTGAAAATCACCGCTCATGTGCACAGCCCCATAGAAATTAATGGGTCCGGATTCAGTGCGGGTGCAATGCGTTCACCTCACGCATTGCACCCGCGTAGAAATCTCGCCCGTGTGAAAGGGGCCTTTTACACCAATGACCTACCATCAGGCTAAGTCATCAGTATGGGATCGGTGGGTGTCCGACTCCCTGCACTCCTACCAATCAGCTGTTTGAAGAGGTCACTGCACTCCAATGAGCACTGTGGCCTCCTCACAGCTTATCAAGCACAGTGCTAACAGCAGCTGTGCTTGATATCATAGCTCAGTTCCATTCTGCGCTAGCTTATGTAATCTTTTACATGAGGTCACTGGCCTAGGAAGAGATCACGATGCTCACTGAAGCACCAGGGCCTCTTCAAACAGCTGATCGGAGTTGGACCCCCAGTGATCACACACTAATAACATATCCTAAAAATAGGTCATCAGTATAAAACACTTTGGAAAAAACTTTTAATCTTCTGCTATAATTTGACTGGGGCATAATTAGAAAAAGTTGGGCAGCCTAGCAAATTTCAGATTCACCACCCACCTCACCATGTGACAATGTGTTCACTGGGTCCGTTTTTTTTTTTTACATTTTACTACTTTTGCATAATGGCAGCAAATTTCATGGAAAAAAGGACAGGGTAGGAACAGTAACATTTAAACTAAACTGATGTTTGTGTAAACATGGAGCTAGAGTTCAGTGCAACTTATTTTATGCCGTCAGCCGAACACTGAAATATCTGAATCATGGCGTCAATTAATTGCCTAATTAAGAGCAGTAGGCGTGAGCAGATGTGCAAGCACTCATCTTTTCAAGAATTTAAAATCAATCATCCTCATAGGTTACTTCTTCCCCTACGATCCTGTACAGTAGCTACACAGAGAGAGGATCTATATCTCATTCCTCTCCTTGCAACCTGTCAGTACTTCCCCCACAGGACCATAGCCAGCTGAGGATGGAGACTGTTTTACCCTGCTTCCTCAATGTATAGCAGCTAGTGATCTGAGCCACATCTTTTAAAGGCTGCAAAGTACTGTATTTTTCACCCTGTAAGACGCACCTCCCCACACATTGGAGGGAAAATTTCAGCGTGTATTATAGGGCAAATACTAATGAGCGATTCCATTATGGAAGTGCTCATTAGTACAGGAGGACCGGGAAGCTGTGAATGCAGAGCTCCACAGGCTCAGTACTAACCGCTTCCTTATCCTCGGTCGCTCGCTGTGCTTTGACTGCGCACAGCGTGAGCATGGCGGCTTGCTGTACTAGAAGAGTGTAGATGTGAGAAGCAGTGGCATCTGGAGCAGGAGAGGTAAATTAATTTGTAAATGTGTTTTAATGTTTGCTTTGAGCTTGGGGGTCTGATCTGAGGTCTGCCTGGGGGGGGTTGTCACTTAGATCGGGGGTTTGATCTGAGGTCCGCTTGTGGTTCATTTGCATTGGGGGGTCTTAATGGTGGGGGTTCTTATTCACATTGGGGCTGTGATCTGGTTGGGGATCTGAGCCGAAGTTTGAAAACATTGTGGGTCTGATTGTGGCTCTGAGGCGAGGTCTCATTAAGACTGGGGGGTATGATTGGGGCTCTGAGGTCTGATGAAAAATATTTTGTTCTTATTTGTCTCCTCTAAAACCTAGGTGCGCCTTAGGCCTCATTGCACACGACCGTATTTTGTTTCAGTGTCCGCTCCGCAGGCCCATTAATTTCAATGGGTCCGCAAAAAACTCGGACAGCACACCGCGTGCTGTCCGCATCAGTATGTCCATTCTGTTGCTCCGCAAAAAAAATAGTGCATGTCCTATTTTTTTCTAGTTTGCGGACAAAGATAGGCATTATTACAATGGATCCGCAAAAAAAACGGATCTGCAGCAAAAAAAAAAAAAAAGAAGAAGAAGCCATACGGAACGGCATCAGTTTTTTTTTGCGAACCGCAAAACACATACGGTCATGTGCACGTAGGCTTATAGGGCGAAAAATACGGGAATACTTGCAGATCTCACTCCTGACCCAGTTTCTAAAAGTTCTGTCTCTAGCTGCATGGTTGCTAGCACTGTGATCCTGGTCTTGTTTTAAAGCTCATCTTTAAAACAAGACCCAGCACATATTTCTAGCTGCTATACAGCCCGAGATAGGAGGTTAAAGTAGCCTCCCTTCCATCCAGCTATGGTCTCAGCTACTGGCTTGGCCCTAATGAAACTGCAGGCTCCACAGCATCTGTTACTGTATGCTGTATTTCCACCCCTCCTTTCATTTTACTAGTACAGGTTACCTGCAGAGATGCGTGTCAAATGCGATTTCCAACATATGCCTCTTTCTTGCAAATTGCAACAACTTTGGACAAACCACTTAAAAAAATATTCTCCTTGT
Organism: Bufo bufo; assembly: GCF_905171765.1. Taxonomy (NCBI): domain Eukaryota; kingdom Metazoa; phylum Chordata; class Amphibia; order Anura; family Bufonidae; genus Bufo; species Bufo bufo. Next base: position 611,403,981 of record NC_053389.1, on the reverse strand, counting down.
GCAACAGTAACTAGTAAATTACACTACAGATACCAGTCTGTGCTTTTTAGCTCCTGCTCCTGTTCTATATCCAAGTTTCCTGTTGGCTTTCGCACCTACAGAAACGTGAAATAATTAGAAACAGTTGCTATGTTTCAAAAAATAAATAAATACTTCAGTAGTAGTGCCTCAAGGTATGGTACACTGAGCCTACAAATGGAGGCTTTCCAGAGTCATGATCTTTCAGTGACAGAAGAAGGGAATATCAAGCCAAAATTAACACGGAAAATAAGAGAAGAAATCCTCATGGTGACAGCATGATAAAGTTATGTAAATATGATAAATGTAAATCATGGAGGAAATTAATAAAAGTTACATCTTATTGAACAACCACAAATAGTTAATGTTTACACAAGTCAGGACTTTTCAGGAAAAGCATAATCAATGCATCTTTTATTTTTCCCTGGTAAACATACGGTATACTGGTACACACTAGTTTTTATGCCTCGGGCAGACTGTGATCGAGACGGCATCACTATGTCCTACAGCTATAGGGAGCAGAGGCGTAGTAGCACTGTTGACAGTGCTGGGTAGCTCTGACTAGTTCTGGAGGAACAAGGGGATCACTTAAACCCTGGACAACCTCCTTTAAATGACGGAAGACTTTCAGGCTTGGTTCACACACAGTGGTAGTGTGCCAGGCATCAAAACTACAGTTGTTTAGCAATGCCGTTTTTAGCCACACAATTTTTACAGAAAAAAATACTCTTTTAAAAGGTTTCCTTAGAAAAAAAAAAGCTACACTGCAAAACTGCAGCAATACATTGCCTTGAAAATGTATTCATACCAAATTTTTATTTATAAAAAATTCTGAAAACCATGTATCATTTTCACACATGCTTGCTACTTTGTGTTGGTTTATCACATAAAATCTCAATAAAATACATTTAGGTTTGTGGGTGTTACGTGGAAAATGGGAAAGTTCATATGCAGTCTCTCAACCTATCACTATGGAGGAAGAGATTGAATACAGCGCCCCACAGTGTCTGTGTGTGTATATTGGTGCTATCCAGCCTTATCTAAGCTACCAACAGAATTGGCGGCACAGAATACGGATGAAATACTGCTGCAATATTCTGTCCGGCAAAATACTGGTATTTATGCTGGAAACGTGATACCCCCTTATATAGTAAACAAGATCGTTCCTGCACCAGCAGTGTCTGGCATACGTCGGAACAGAATACTGGAATCATACTGCTGATGTGCCTAATAGAGCTGTAATCATTAAGGGGGGTTTTCGAAAGTTTTTTTTTACTGATGACCGATCCTCTAGGAACTCACCAAGCACAGTCAGTGCCTACGCTTGGTATCACAACTCAGCCCCATTAATTACAATGGGACTGAGCTGCACCTAGGGCAGTGACGGCTAGCCTCTGGCACTCCATCTGTGGTGAAACTACGACTCCCAGCATGCTCCATTCATTTCTATGAAGTTCTGAGAACAGCTAAGCAAGTGTACATCTTGGGAGTTTTAGTTTTACCACAGCTGGAGTGCCGGAGGTTAGCCATCACCGGCCTAGGCCATTTGACCAATTAAAATGACATCACATGGTCTAGGCTAAGCTGCAAAAAGACTGGCGCTACTGTGAGCGCCAATGCCTTCTCACATAGCTGATCAGTAAAGTCAGTTAAAAAAAAATAAAAAATCCTGAAAAACCTAGAAAAATAAATAAAATAAAAAAATTGATAAATTTGCTGCCGCTCCAGTGCTCTCCATCAGTCTTGGCTTATCTTCCTGCAGCATGCCCATCTACCCATATAAAATCAGTGGTCTCAGTAGAGTATGACTTGAGAACGCTGAGGGTGGAGATGAGCTGCAGCAGTCACATGGGTAGATGGACATGACGCTGCCGCAGCAAAGTAAGCGATGACCAGCCGGGTGCTGGAGCAGCACCACATTTATTGGGCGAGTATAGGTCCTTTTGACATTTTGCCATTTCCTCCATTTAGTCAATTTTGTTGTCAGAAGACCCCTTTAAATTCCTCCTCTACCATTAATGTGAAGACATCCATTTTGTTAGTCTGTACAGCAAAGATGGCAAGTGAGCTGCAGGAAGAATCAGCCTATATAAAAGTTTATGATAAGAATTTGATTAAAAAGTATGTTATTTTCTGAGGACACATTCCCTTTTTTGAAATGTAGGCTGGTATTTACTGGAAGGTGACAACGGCAGGGACAACAGCAGTAATTCAAAGTGGACTCAGGCACTGCCATTATGGGGGACTGCCATTATGGAGATGGCTGTGGGCCCAAAAGGTGGCATATCCTGTGCACATGTACCAAAAAGGTCTAAAAAAGGAAATACCTCTAAGGATATGCTGCCTTTATAAAACAAAAAAAAAATTAAAATCAAATAATTTAATGAATGAACTCTCATATGGAAATGCTGTTTATGGTGTAAGAAATATCATTTATACGCACCAGACTGTTTCTTACTACACATAAAACTCTGTAAGTTGTAATAGTCGCCAAGAACTCCTTCATCCAAAAGGCAAGCAAAAAAGTAACAGAAATGACAAGGACTTTAAGCACCTTATTCGAAGAAACTGATTTTCCTAATTTTCCTACTCTAAGGCAGATAAAAAAACCTTACAGTAACAACAACCTTTTTCAGCAGCTTTCTGTAGAGCCTCGTCAATCCGGAGCAGCTCCCTCTGTTTTGCCTCTTGAAGATGTCGTTCTTCTTTTTCTGCATCATATTTCATGCCTGGAGAGTAAAATTTTAAATCAATTTAACTATATTTTTTTCACATTACACTAAAAAGATCAAATGTATGCATATATTGTCAAAAAACAGAACATCAGACTCCATATCATGCCACCTTAAAATGGACAAATATTCGGTCAGCTTTTCTTGGCTGGTTTTGGCTATGGCTACTTTCACACTCGCGTTTGATGCGGATCAGTCATGGATCTGCACAGACGGATCCGTTCAGATAATACAACCGTCTGCATCCGTTCAGAACGGATCCGTTTGGATTATCTGTAACATAGCCAATACGGATCCGTCTTGAACACCATTCAAAGTCAATGGAGGACGGATCTGTTTCTTTTGTGCCAGATTGAGTCATAGAAAACGTTTGGCTTAGTTTCGTCAAACGGACACCAAAACGCTGCAAACAGCGCTTTGCTGTCCGCCTCTAAAGCGGAATGGAGACTGAACTGAGGCAAACTGATGCATTCTGAGCGGATCCTTTTCCATTCAGAATGCATTAGGGCAAAACTGATCCGTTTTGGACCGCTTGAGAGCCCTGAACGGATCTCACAAACGGAAAGCCATAACGCCAATTTGAAAGTAGCCTTACAAATACACTATACGGTTCATGTAAGATAGCCTCAAGTTGTGTCACGTTATTGATGCAGTAAAAAAACCACAACAAAACCGCATTAAATAGGTTGTTGGTCTTCCTGTAGTCATTGCTGTCCTGCGTTGCGATAATTGTCCACATGTGTTTCACCTTCAAAAACCATTTATGTAAGTGCACGCGTTTTTTTACAGTGCAGCTTTGGGGCTTTTTTTTCTGTATAAGGCCTAGTTCACACTTCAGTGATTTGGTCAGTGATTGTGAGCCAAAACCAGGAGTGTGTCAAAAAACAAAGAAGGTGCAAAGCCTTTCCATTAGAGCCAATCCACACAACTGTATTTTTGGTCCGCATCCAATACGCATGCGGACCCATTAAAGTGTGTTGTCCGCATCTGTATGTCTGTTCCGCCATCTCACAAAAAAAGATAGAACATGCCCTATCCTTGTCAATTTTGTGGACAAGAATAAACACTTTAACAATAGTGTGGGACTTGCAGATGGGAAAGTGCAGGATGCACATTGTTTGTATCCGTTTTGCAGATACACTGTTTGCAGACCGCAAAACGGATACGGTTGTGGGCATGAGTCATTATAACTCATCTCTGTGTAACCGCCACTCTGGTTCTAGCTTACAATCAATCACTGATGGAAATCACTGACCAACCATGGACTGTGTGAAGTAGGCATAAACCCAGTTTGATGGCACCTACACACTGATCAGCCATAGCACCGCTGACAGGTGAAGTGAACAATGACACCGGTCAATGGCCAGTTTCAGCTGAGCGTGTCCACTGCGTGAAATATACTCTGTTTGGGAGCGTGAATTCCCATAGTGGACTCTGCGGTGTTATAATGATTTATAATGCTGTGTGTCTCTGCCTGACCTCAACTGTCATGAACTGTACTGACAGCATTATGAGAGTACAAATAGTTACAGCTGGGGTCAAGCAGAGATGCACAGCATTTTAAATGATAACACTGAGGTCCTGTCAAAGAACAATAACACCCGACATTTTCAAAACTTTTTTATTACTTCGTTTTCTCTAAAATTAGTAAAATCAGACATTGCATGCGGTTGAGCTTGTCAGACACTCTCAGACCTTAACAACACTTGCAAAGATGTAGATGGCTACGATTCATGGTGGTACCACAATTTTCAATGCAACCAAAAGTCCTCATGTGGCCCTAACCTTACTTCCTGTACCTTACTTCCCATGTGTCATTAAGGAACACAGCCAGATTACTTGTCGTAGTCGCAGCCTTGTTTACCACAGGTTATATCACGTCATCTCAAGCTCTTACCAAGACTTATGGGTAACCAAATTTTGTTCCCATGTGAACCCAGTGAGATGTCGTGACAAGCTAGTTGACTGCAAGTTCGCTATATCATCCGTTTATTTTCTTCTTTATTTCAGCCACACTGGCAGAGGTTTCTGAACATCACATGTTTGTAAGGAGTATTGGATTGCCTCAGGACTGAATGTTTTTTTATGTCCTTACCAAAACAAATGCAGATTAAGTCTCTGAATACCCCAGACATTATCCTGGGATCTTCCAGTTACTGCAATCAAACGTTAGTAAAAAAAAAAAAAAAAAAAAAGTAACCTCTCCAATCCTCTGCTGCTCTGGTTTATACCTTCCTGGGACCCCTGCTTGCTGGTCCTGGTCCACATGCAATACATTATATGGACAAAAAAAAAAAAAAAAAAAATTAGTACAGCTACACAATAAACCTGCAAGGAGCTTTTAGAACATCCCATACTAAATCCAGGCATTAATATGGGGTTGGTAAAACAGTTTCAACTCGTCTGGAAAGGCTTTCTACAAAATTTTGGGTATGTCTGTGGGAGTCAATTCACCCACAAGAACATTTGTGAGGCCAATCCCTCATGTTGGACTAGAGGACCTGGATCTAAATCTTGATTCTAGTTCACCCCAAAGGTGTTGGCTGGAATGGAGTTCTTCCACACCTTGCTTTGTGCACTCGAGCACAGTCATGCATTAGCATTATGCCTCTTCCACCAAGCCTACAGAGACCACAATGCAGTCAGGCAGGTAGTGTTCTCCTGGCAATCGCTAAACCCGAACTCATCCATCAGACATCATACTCCACTGAAGACATTTCCACTGCCCCAGAGTCCAGCATTGATGTGCTTTATACCACTACATCCAACACTTGTCATTGTGCTTGGTGATGCAAGGTTTGCATGTAGCTGCTAGACCATGTAAACCCCGTTCCCCAAAGCACCTGGCGCACAGTTTAGAGGTTTGCAGTTATTGAGTCAGAGTGTTTGCGAGTTTTATCCACCATTCGCCTACCCACTGTGACCTTGCTATGTAACCTTACATCACTTCATGACCAAGTTACTGTGGTTCCGAAATGCTTCCACTTCGCTACAATACAATTCACAGTTGCAAGTGGAATATCTAGGAGGGAAGAAATTTCACAAACTGACTTGCTGCAACGGTCGCCATACAGGACCAACCTGGAATTCCCAGAGCTCTTCAGAACGACCCATTCTTTAAAGACAAACTGGTACCTTGGAACCAAACCAGAGTTCGGGAAATGTTTATTTTTACAGTACAAGTTAATTTATGAAGTTAAAACGTGGAGTCCTGCAAGACTTCGCAAAGCAATAACTTTGGCTCATCGGAGCCAATACATTCTAATACTGTACAGGGCTCCTGCTCCGTACACTATTAGGCCTCTTTCACACGGGCGTCATGTTTTTGGCCCGGATAAGACGCAGGTGCGTTGTGGAAAAATGTGCGATTATTCCGCGCGAGTGCAAAACATTGTAATGCGTTTTGGACGCGCGTGAGAAAACTTGGCATGTTTGGTTCCCAGACCTGAACCCGGACTTCTTCACAGAAGTTCGGGTTTGGGTTAGGTGTTGTGTAGATTATTATTTTCCCTTATAACTTGGTTATAAGGGAAAATAATAGCATTCTGAATACAGAATGCATAGTAAAACATCGCTGGAGGGGTTAAAAAAATAAATAAAAAAAAGATTATTTAACTCCCCTTAGTCCACTTGATCGCGTAGCCCGGCATCTCCTTCTGTCTTCATCTGATCTCTGTGCAGCAATAGGACCTGTGGTGACGTCACTTCGGTCATCACATGATCCATCACATGATCTTTTACCATGGTGATGGATCATGTGATGACCGGAGTGACGTCACCACAGGTCCTGTTGCTGCACAGAGATCAGATGAAGACAGAAGGAGATGCCGGGCTACGCGATCAAGTGGACTAAGGGGAGTTAAATAATCTTTTTTTAATTTATTTTTTTAACCCCTCCAGCGATGTTTTACTAGGCATTCTGTATTCAGAATGCTATTATTTTCCCTTATAACCAAGTTATAAGGGAAAATAATAATCTACACAACACCTAACCCAAACCCGAACTTCTGTGAAGTTCAGGTTTGGGTACCAAACATGCACGATTTTTCTCATGCGAGTGCAAAACGCATTACAATGTTTTGCACTCGCGCAGAAAAACAGCGGGTGTTCCCGTAACGCAACCGCAACGCCAGTCTGAAAGAGGCCTAACAGTGAGTTGGGTTAGTACCACTGGGCAATAATAGGTATAAGAATTTGATAACACAAACACTAAAAATAAAAACTATAAAAACACTATAGTGCAAACTTCAACTTAAATTTGCAACACCAAGAAGGAAGAAAAAAAATGGTGGAATTATGGAAAACACAGGATTAATAGACATGTTAACGTGCAAATGTTAGAAATATTCAAAAAAACATCTTAAATTAAATTATTCAGTATTGAATATAAGCACCACGCACAGAAACACACACACTTACACATCTTGGCATACTATCAGTGACGTTATTAATGGATGTCTGAGGAAGGTTCTGCCAGGCTGAATGCACTTGTGCACGCAATTCATAAAGACCCACTGCTGGCAGCTCCCTTTGCAATTGCCAACCAAAGACGGCAAGACGTGCTCGATGGCAGACAAGTCTGGAGATACTGCAGGCCATGATACATTGAGGCCAAGAAGGCTGTTCACAGTAGTACGAGCAACATGCATCCTGGCGTCCTATTGAAAACGGCTCCTGGGACACCTTGGAGAAATAGCCGTACCACTGATTCCACAACCAAATCTATGTAAACTATGTGATGCCCCCTTGTGAAGATCTCTTCAAGGCATTGCCCATTAAGACTAATCTCTGGCTATCATTGCTTCAGAAACAAAAGCGGGACTCATTGCTGGAGAGAATAAACCTCCATTCCAGCCCCCATTGCCATCTTGCTTTGCACCATGATAGCCTTTGAGAACAGTGGTGTGAGGCCAATGGAACACCTGAAGTTGGTATCTGTCTCATGGCCCAATGTCATGCAAACACCTTCTGATGGTTTGTGTAGACACAGCTCAAGGATTCTGTCCCTCTCAGTTTGGGACAAGTGGTGATAACTGGCATGTGGACAAACAGAAGGCATCGCACAATCATCTCACAGGACTTGATCCAATTTCTGAGGTTTTATGTGGCTAAAAACTTTGCTTTCAATTTGGCCTTTAGGCTCCTTCCACGTGCCACAGATTTGGCCATCTGCAGATGTTAAGCTGGCCATACACATTAGATAGAAGTTGGTTTATGGTTGAAAAGCAGTTGAGCAAACAATCACCTGGTGAACGTTCATTTCACAGACACGACCATACATGTTTTAGTCCATATCGGCCGTTACAGTTGTTCAAACTGCCCTGAACCTTTATTTTATTACAAAACGTGAGCTTTTCTGATATTAGACGCAAAGGATTCCCTATGAAATTATAGTAAATGACTTCTAGAATGGAGGCATTAATAACGCGGCTGTTACTCACTTGCGCCAGGTACCACTAATAGATATAAACCTTCCAGAGTAGCAACCACTGCATCGCCATACAAATTCTTCCAAGGGATTTTCAGGATGAGTTTATCTGGTAATGTGAAATAAAGATTAATCGTATTAATAAATAAAATATCACGTTACAATCTCTAAAGCAGGGCTCAGCAACCTTCGTCACCGCAGCGGCTGTAAAGCTACAACTCCTGTTTTGAAGTGAAATTAGAAATGGAGTTACATGTATTTTGGGGCCATTTTTGCTTTACTTCTTTAAAGTCTACATTACTCCACGATTTTATCTTACAGGGATGATTTCATAACTATTTTAAAAAAAAACACACTGAACGTTGATGCGGAAGTAAAACACTTCCTCCATTAGGCTACAGTCAGACGACCCTGCATGCTTTGAGGTTTGCAAATTGCAGACATGCTCTATAAAATTTGTGTGGGGTGGTGGAACGGAACCACGGATGCGGACAGCACACTGTGTGCTGTCCGCATCTTTTTCGGCCCCGTAGAAATGAATGGGTCCGGATCAGTTCCAGAAATTCCAGTTGTCTGAATGCACCCTTATTATCACATCTATTTCCTCTGATCGAGAAAAGAGATAAAAGGAAGATAGAAAGCTAAATCGCTCATCACTAAAACAATCATGTACAATAAGCATAGGTTTAGATTTGCATCTCCCAGTCAAGTCAAATAGCAAAGCTGTGCCAGAAGTTTCTAATGGTTTCTCTGAAGGATAATGAAATACAGATCAGCCACTTTAGCTGGACTGTTACCCCAGTAAAGAGATTGATGAGGGTTGGAAGGAAATGTTAGAAATGGTCTTGCTGGGGCTCCCTGAAGGTGCAGTCAGAAGCATGGACTGGTGTACATAGGACAGGCTTCCCCGATTTGTAGGCCAACTGTATTCAGACAACTTTCCTGCCTTTCAGTGGTTAAAAATATAATTATGTTGTTATCTATTACAGCATTCGCTGACATCTGATGAAAAGATCAAACTGTGATTTTCAAAGCTTGAGGAGATGAACATCTGTGTGTGACTTTGATATTTGCCTAATAAAAGGTTCACTGATTTTATGCACTTAACGCACACAATCCAGAAAGAGGAGACTACAACCATGGCAACTCAGCTCCATTTTGGGAAGGTGTGGGTGAGGCGCTAATGATGGATGAGCCAGATTTCTCATCCATCAAAGCATCTAGCTACATTAGCAACAACATCTAAAGAATAGATGACGCTGAAAAACTTGAAATATTAACATTAACAAGACACAGAACATAAAATTTTTTAAAAAAATGGTAGCAAGAGGCTTTAAATCGGTTATATAACAAATTTTCTGAACCCGATTATGCAGGCAGCCATCTTGCCTGACCTGCTGTGTGCTTTACAGCAATTGCATGGACCATAGGAACTTTTAGAATGGAGATGACTCATTGACCACTATGGGAGAAATTTCTGGACAAGTTCTGTGGCCTGTGCAAAGGTCGTTATGCAGGAGGGGGGGGAGAGTAGGGAACTTATGTCCATCGTCTATTGTGAATGATAGAAATGATATTCATCACTGCATGGGTGATTTCAGTCATTGTAATCCCACCTGTGATGATAATGATATGACTGCTGAAAAAAAGGTTCTCTCCACAGAACAGGAGTCAGCCTATTATTAGGCTTAGTGCCAAAACTGCAATATTGCAGTTGTTTTTAGAATATAGTTAGTGAGACAAAAAAATAAATATGCCAAAAATATGTTTAATTTAGAAACAAAAAAAGTTAATTATTTGATGACACATTGGGGCAGATTTACTCATCCTGTCTAATATGTAGACAACATAAGCTGAAAGTCTAAAAATCTGACAAATTTATCACAGCGGCTAATGCTGAATAAACACAGTCCACGGCTAGACACTGATATCTAAATGTATACAGCCTATAGGTTGGCTAACTTTGCAATAGAATGGGGCAAAGCACATTGCAGACCATTTACACTTTTATTCAAAGTCCTGCACTCCTGGCAGGGAATAAAATTTCTCTAAAATGAGAGGAGACAAATTGCACTACAATTGTGCCCAATTTGGGCTCAAACCGAGTCAGAATTTAGACGCTCCCACAATATTTAACGTGGGACATCCAATTTAAGTATTTGTCGGGTCCAGTATTTGACCCTGGCAGATAAAGACAGACTATGGGACTCATTGATTGACTATAAAAGGTGTATCCTCATGTCTTATTATTTTCACAAATTAACACTTTAAAAAGGGGTTGTTCATAATACTGGACCCTTTTTTGTCAACCCCAGTCTGCTGTAGCTGTTGAATAAAATCATATACACCTGTTCCCCAGATCCAGCCCCCATCCCATAAACATCCAGATAGAGGAGGTCATGTGTGCTGATGCCAGTCATTGACTGCAGTGGTGCATGTGACCCCATCCAACTGAAACTTCACAGGATGGGGACCGGAAGACCTCTGAAGGGAGTGGTAGGGAGCAGGTAGATATGATTTTAACAGGTATAGCAGGTTGGGGTTGACAAAAAAAAGGGTCCAAAAAGCTGGATAATCCCTTTAAAGGGGGCTACATTTATCAGATCGGTGAGGGTCCAACTCCAACGAACTGTTTGAAGGGGGTGCAGCACTCGAGCTAGCACTGACTCCTCTTTAATGGTTACCTGCACGCCATCTACTTCGTAGAGGTGGAGCAATGTAATTACAGCTTCACTTGAATAGGACGAGCAGTTGTGATCATAAGAGAGACAGCATGCAGATAGATACTGACAAGGACGCAGAGCTAGTATAACCTGTGCAGCCCCTTTAAGCATTGGTGGGGGTCCCAGATGTCAGATACCTGCCGATCGGCTATTTATGACCAATCCTGAGAATAAGTCATCACTGTCCGGAGCTGAATTAAATATTAAAAAGAAGTTGTATTCTGCTTTGTAATGAAGACAAATTTGGCTATAGACTTCAGAGGGAATGTCCGTCCAGCCGACAGCTCTCTCCCAAAATGTTACACCTAGAATATTGAGCTTGGTATCATGTGAACGCTAAGATCCTGCACTAAGGTCTAACAGCAAGCACTCAAAAGACATGACACATAATTTACACCATTCATAGCAAAAAGAATAAAAAACGGCTTAACAAATATTCTATCACATGAATAGCAGTAGGACTTTTCAAGGCGTTAAATAGGATTCGAAAAAGAAAAACGTGCCTGCCGTCTTTATACTGGTCCATGTATCACGCGTGTCTAGTATTAGAGCTTAACATGAATGGGGCCAAGCCTCAATACTGCACACAAATGTGTCATCTGTATGTGGATGAAAGCAGCCATGGTTCTAATCCTGTGCAATCAGGTTCACATCAAGTTTTTGTCATCTGTCTAACATATACATTTGGGGGGGGGGGGGTAGAGAAATACAACGCTTTTTTGTATACTGCAGAGCATGTTAAAAACATAGGTTAAAGTATGTTTTTTACCATAAACCTCTGGTGAATGTATGCCACTGTCATCAGACTTACCCTCAGTTTACACCTGAGCGTTTTACAGTGCGTTCCTACGCGCTGTAAAACGCTCAACAAGGAGAAACCAATGCTTCCCTATGGGAATGGTTCTCACCTGGGCGTTTTACAGCGCGTACGACCGCGCTGTAAAACGCCCGACGCTCAAACAAGTACATGAGCGTTTTTTCGGGCGTTTGTCGCGCATTGCCGTACATAGACTTTCGGGAACGCGCGACAATGTGTGTTTGCTTGTCTCTGTATGCGCGATTGTAAACGCCCGTACAATCGCGCATACAGAGCGCTCCGGTGTGAACCCAGCCTTAGGCTGGGTTCAGACCTGAGCGTATTTGATATGTGCGTTTAACGCGCGTTTTTGTCGCGCGTTTTTATGCACGTTTTTTGCAATAGTAAACGCGCGTTTGACGCGCGTTTGTGTGATTGACTGCAGTGTCCTATGGCCACAAACACGCGTCAAAACGCCCCAAAGAAGCTCAAGAACTTGTTTGAGCGTAGGGCGTTTTTCAGCGCGTTCAAACGCGCTGTAAAACGCTCAAGTGAGAACCAGGGCCATAGGGAAGCATTGGTTTTCATGTGTTGAGCGTTTTACAGCGCGTTTGAACGCGCTGTAAAACGCTCAAGTGTGAACCCAGCCTTAGGGTACTTTCACACTAGCGTTTCTCTTTCCCGGCACAGATTTCAGTCCTAGGAAATTCTGAATGGAGAGAAATCTGTTCAGGATGTCTTCAGTTCAGTCACTGAACAGCGTTTTGGACGGAGGAAACACCGCTGCGGTATTCTCTCCGTCCAAAATTCCAGATCAGTTGCTGGAATGCCGTATCCGGCATTAATTTACATTGAAATGTATTAGTGTCGGATCTGGCATAAAAAAATATCGCAATGCCGGACCGGTAAAAATGTGAAAGAAAATAGAAACTGATCTGTTTGTCCATATAACAAACGGAGAGACGGATCAGTTCTTGCAATGAATTTGTAATACGGATCCGCATCAGGATCAGTCTACAAATGCTGTCCGTTTGCATGCAGATTGCTTGTTCCGGCAGGCAGTTCCAGCGACGGAACTGCTTACCGGATCACTCTGCCGCAAGTGTGAAAAATAGCCTTAGGCATCCGTTAACGTATATGTTTTATGTATATGTTAAACAGATGGCAAAAACATGATATGAACCCAGCCTCCTAAATATTAAGTCAAAGCAAATAATAACCTGGTATACACTACACTAGAGCAAGAGTGGAGAAAGGGAGCATCTAGAATGATGGCTAGGGAATATAAAATGTATAAAATAAAAAAAATAAAAAATAAATAAATAAAAAAAAAAAAAGGAAAATACATACCGATCTGCCCAGCTTTTACTTTAAATGGCACATCCAACTCACTCTAATAGATAAAAACAAAACATCACTTTAGCATTGCCAACATAAAATGTACTTAGAGACTGCAAATCAATGAAACTGAGCATCATGTGAATAACCTGAATTATACATTCTCTGCTCTAAACTTCATTTGATATAGGCTTAGTGCTTCTATGGTAGAAAAGAACCCAACCAATACTGTGCATACCTGAACTGTATAATTCATGCAGGGGCCACAACAATCACATCCATGTCACAGCATTTGCACCAAAATGACGTTCATTATGGTCCACATGGATCCATGCATTAGATGAGATTGCAGGGAAAAAAAAGATAATCAAATACATTCCTCATGATTTTAAAATTTAAAAAATTAAAGTGGGTGGAGGGCATTCAAATGGCTGAGAAACAGAAGTTGAGACTATAAAATTTTTTTATTAGTTACTGTTTTGAGGGGGTTTCACACACTTATTTTAAAAATTTGTATAAATAAAAGTGGCAGCATTTTGAACCAAAGGACTTCTACTTCTCCGTCCTACTGGACACACTTCAGGCTTAAAAAAATGCTTTAAAGAGTAACTAGACCTTGATATAAACTTTTAATGTGTTGTCCCTAATGCCCTAATAAAAAACTAATATACTTTATTAATGAATTTTTACTATACTTCTTCCTACCTAAAGCGCACCATTCCCTGTGCGCATAAAACTGTTCTCTGTACAGTGATGACAGCTCAGCGGTGTACGGAGTACATTTTATCAAGGGGCAGCAGCAGCGCTGAGAGTATGGGCAGGAGCGCTCATTGCTGCTCCTGAATGTACTTCCTGGACTATTACTAACTCCTGGCATAGCACATGGGTACTCTGTACATGGGCGCCTGCTTCTGCCTGCTCCGCTAAGCTAAGAGAACTGTATGTCGGATTTTAGCTTAGCAGAGCAGGCAGGAGCCCGATCCGCTCAGCTAATCTTGGCATAGTAGATGGGTACAGGGTATCCATGTGCTATGCCGAGAGTTAGTAATCCTCCGAGGGGCACGGGCAGCAATATGCGCTCCTGCCCGTACTCCCAGCGCTGCTGCGGTCCTGTTGATAAAATGTACTCCGTATACCGCTGAGCTGTCATCAGTGTACAGAGAACAGAGTTTTATGCGCACAGGGAATGGTGCGCTTTAGGTAGGAAGAAGTATAGCAAAAATTGAAAATTCATTGATAAAGTATATTAGAGATAGTTTTATTAGGGCATTAGGGACAACATATTAAAAGTTTATGTAAAAGTTTAGTTACTCTTTAAAAACTGAAGTGGTGTTTTTCCTAAAGCAACATATGTCTGAAACCACCAATAAATGCAATGTGTAACAGATTAAGATTAAGGTAGAAGAGGATGTTGTGAAGGAGCAGATCATATTGGGGAAGGGGGATGTTTACCTTATTTTACCCACAAGCAATAGCCAAATACAGTGTCATTTACATGCGAAAGACAGTTAAGGTGGACAATTAGTGGACACGCACCGTGGCAAAAAAAATGGTAATGCAGTGTTTATATAGATAGGGGGTCATTTACTAATAGCGGCGATCCACGCTGGCGGTGTACCATTTTCTATGCCTAAAACAAGTGTAGAAAATGATGAGAGGCCTGGCGGCCCGTCCCCGCCCACTTTTTTAGACTTGGCATGAGCGGGTATAAGTTGCAAATTGTGGCGCAGTGGTGAAATACACCCAATACTGTACAGGCATATTTCAGGTTGATAAATGACCCCCATAATACCTATTAAGTAATCATAAATTAAGCTTCACATATAAAAAAAATTGTCGTAATTTATACTACACATTAGCAGAGAAATCTATCAAAACAGCTGTGAAATTTAAGTCCAACTGAAACATGACATCTAGGTGGAGATTTATCAAACTGGTGTGAAGTAGAACTGGCTTAGTTGCCCATAGCAACCAATCAGTTTCATCCTTTCCGTTTCCAAAGCAGCTGTGAAAAATGAAAAGGTGGAATCCGATTGGTTGCTATGGGAAAGTAAGCCAGTTCTACTTTACACCAATTTGATAAATCTCCACCTAGATGTCATATTTCAGCTGGACTTAAATTTCATGTTTCAACACTTTTTGAAGAAATGTAGTTATGTACATGCTACATTATGTAAATCTATTTAAAAAAAAAAAAAAATGTAGATTAGAGAGGAGTGAATTGATCCATTGTTCCAGCTTCTGAAAAGGCAGGAAATTGTCAGGGCTGGGGTAAAGGTCCGTCCAGGTCAATCCTGCGGCAGGTGGGTGCTTCTTCACCTGCGGGGACAACCCTGCTGAGGAGATGGATCGATTTGCTCATCTCTAATGTAGAGGTCTAGCCTGACCTAAAACAGAAGAGGAAAGAAAAAAAGGCACAAGATCCCATACATGGAATACGCATGCTATAAAGGGGTAATATGCTGCAAGAACCGCTTTGTATAAAAAATAAAAACGCATTAAGGCACCACATGAGAGGAATGGGGCTTCCGGGGATTGTACCAAACTAGAGTAGGCCATCAAGACAACACTGCGAGCTAGGTGCAAATGTATTGCTTCTCGTACACCTGTCCAAATGAATATGTAATGCAGTCAGTGTGACCGGCTGGAGGCAGTTTCTACTTGTTTAGTTAGGAATTAAGAGAACCTTTCACTTCTCCCGACACGTCTGCTTCAGTAAATAATTGTGTTCCACAAGAAATGACGACCGTCTTAGGACTCTACACTGAGCTGTTCTTCTATTATTCCTACTAGACGTTAATGAATAAACTGCCAAGTGCATGTTGTGTCCCTGAACAGCTGGCAGACTATGCAGGGGCACACTGCTTTGACGTTGGGAATGGTAACACCCAGCTGGTAGTTCAGGAACAACATACAATTATAAGAATAGACGCTCCAGAATTGTCATTTCATGGGGCATGCAAGTAAAACAGATAGTCAGGAGAGGTGACATTAGATCTTTAACAGAGAGCAATCAAACTAAGACCCATCTGCATAGACA
This sequence comes from Bufo bufo, assembly GCF_905171765.1. Taxonomy (NCBI): domain Eukaryota; kingdom Metazoa; phylum Chordata; class Amphibia; order Anura; family Bufonidae; genus Bufo; species Bufo bufo. The sequence continues at coordinate 611,387,906 of NC_053389.1, read as the reverse complement.
CAATGCAAGTGCGTCAATGCCGTTTATATATAACCGAGGATGAATCATGGCACTCCGGGAAACTGGGCGGTGCTGGCTTGGCTGTAGGTTCCCAATCCAGGAACAAATCTAGATAAAACTTCTCAACACAGCAAACGTTGCGGAGACCTTTTTTTATTATTGAAACTAAGGGCTCATGCACGCGAACATATTTTCTTTCCACGTCTGTTCCGTTTTTTTTGCAGACCATAGGCGGAACCATTAATGTAGCCTTATAAAGATCAATGTCAAGCTCCATAGATTTTTCAAGTGAAATGTAGTAACATGATTATGCAGCTTCTCAGGCACGTACCATATAGTAAATGGACCCAGACTACTAACTGGGACATGTGCTTTTATACTTATGTGATATAAAAGGACACCAAGTTTGCACCTAAACCTACTAAATTGGTCCCTGTAACTTCATAACAAGTAAAGACTTGGGCAGTGTCTATGTGGCAGGCCACGGGCTAGTTTGGTTATTTCTTGCACCTAACAGTAGTACCACCTGTACTGCCATGATGGCTGCCTTACACGATGGCTATAAAAGCGTACACTTTTATGTAGCCAAGTGTTCAGTTTGGGTTGACCAGGAAAGTCAAAAGTCAAGCATAATCACAATGTACAGCAGCCAGAACATTACAAGTACACCAGTTATGATTATCATATACTGTAGAGGTACTACCACATGGCGCGGTTGTGTCCCAGTTGTGATGCAGCCATTAAACTAATGAGGACCGCATTGTTTAATCAGGCTGAATCGTTAACGTTAATTTATTGCAAAAAAATAAATAAAAAATAAATATGTTTTGCAGTACATGAACAAGTCACAACCGTGACGTCATACGCTTACTGGGCAATCAGGAGCAGGGCATCAGCTGTAATACACCGCTGCAGCTACGCTTTAACTCCTTGTATGCTGCAATCAACGCGGACCATTGCATTAAAAAATATAAATAAAAAATAAAATACCACGACTGACTGAGTGGAAACCCCACTTTAATTGTGTCACAGGGAGTCCCCTCTGACATGAAAGGTTCCCATACCTTGTATAGGCAGATAGAATATGGTCATTGCACCCTAGGCCCAAGTTGTTAAAGGGTAACTCATTTTTTTATTTGCTAGTTTATTAGAGCTAGGCATGTATACCTGAGTTAGTCTGTCAATTGCTAAAAGATCTTTAACTAACTTATAATAACAGCTTTCATTAATGTCCTCTGTCCCTTTCCGCTGCTCCCTATGGACCGTTGCTATGGCTTGTCTGTCTTCCCTTTAGTATAAACATTAGACACAGGGGTAGTCCTCCACACTGCATGCCTGCATTAGGCTTCAGAGTGAGGAGGCTTGTCTCTCAGTAATCCAATCCAAGCTGGCTCGGAGCTGTTGGCTACAGCAAGTGTGTATGGGAAGTGAGGGAAAGCAGTTTTGGCCACAGTGAACTGGCAAAGGAACCATTTTGAGAAGGTCCTCATATTGTAAATGTTTAAACAGCCGTAACTAAGGGAAAAACTAAAGGAAAACAGTGGTATGTGAAGAAACTAAGGATTGCTTTATGAATAATGCTGCTCCAGCAATAATATATGCCAAAATTGATTTTTTTTGACGAAAACATGAGTTACCCTTTAAGGCATACTTAAAAAGGTTTTTCAAGACTTTAATACTCCTGTGAGCACTGAGGCCTTCTTCACACTTACCAAGAAATACATCATACATTGTGTCTGACCACCACCGATCAGATACCGATGACCTATCCAGAGGATAGGTCATCAGTAGTAAAGTCTTGAAAAACCCCTTTAAGATATTTCCTAACAACCTGCCTGTATCCTATTAGCACAAAAGCTAATGTGCAGGCAAACAGATTCTCTCTCTATATATATATATATATATATATATATATATATATATATATATATATATATATATATATATATATATATATATACATACACACACACACACATACATACATACATACACATATACACATATATACACATACACACACACTGCTCAAAAAAATAAAGGGAACACAAAAACAACACATCCTAGATCTGAATTAAATATTCCTCTGAAATACTTTGTTCTTTACATAGTTGAATGTGCTGACAACAAAATCACACAAAAAAAAAAAATGGAAATCAAATTTTTTAATCCATGGAGGTCTGGATTTGGAGTCACCCTCAAAATTAAAGTGGAAAAACACACTACAGACTGATCCAACTTTGATGTAATGTCCTTAAAACAAGTCAAAATGAGGCTCAGTAGTGTGTGTGGCCTCCACATGCCTGTATGACCTCCCTACAACGCCTGTGCATGCTCCTGATGAGGTGGCGGACGGTCTCCTGAGGGATCTCCTCCCAGACCTGGACTAAAGCATCTGCCAACTCCTGGACAGTCTGTGGTGCAACGTGACGTTGGTGGATAGAGCGAGACGTGATGTCCCAGATGTGCTCAATTAGATTCAGGTCTGGGGAACGGGCGGGCCAGTCCATAGCATCAATGCCTTCATCTTGCATGAACTGCTGACACACTCCAGCCACATGAGGTCTAGCATTGTCTTGCATTAGGAGGAACCCAGGGCCAACCGCACCAGCATATGGTCTCACAAGGGGTCTGAGGCTCTCATCTCGGTACCTAATGGCAGTCAGGCTGCCTCTGGTGAGCACATGGAGGGCTGTGCGGCCCTCCAAAGAAATGCCACCCCACACCATTACTGACCCAATGCCAATCCGGTCATGCTGGAGGATGTTGCAGGCAGCAGAACGTTCTCCATGGCGTCTCCAGACTCTGTCACACGTGCTCAGTGTGAACCTGCTTTCATATGTGAAGAGCACAGGGCGCCAGTGGCTAATTTGCCAATCTTGGTGTTTTCTGGCAAATGCCAAACGTCCTGCACGGTGTTGGGCTGTAAGCACAACCCCCACTTGTGGACGTCGGACCCTCATATCACGCTCATGGAGTCTGTTTCTGACCGTTTATGCAGACACATGCACATTTGTGGCCTGCTGGAGGTCATTTTGCAGGGCTCTGGCAGTGCTCCTCCTGTACCTCCTTGCACAAAGGCGGAGGTAGCGGTCCTGCTGCTGTGTTTTTGCCCTCCTACGGCCTCCTCCACTTCTCCTAATGTACTGGCCTGTCTCCTGGTAGCGCCTCCATGCTCTGGACACTACGCTGACAGACACAGCAAACCTTCTTGCCACAGCTCGCATTGATGTGCCATCCTGGATAAGCTGCACTACCTGAGCCACTTGTGTGGGTTGTAGACTCCGTCTCATGCTACCACTAGAGTGAAAGCACTGGCAGCATTCAAAAGTAACCAAAACATCAGCCAGGAAGCATAGGAACTGAGAAGTGGTCAGGTCACCACCTGCAGAACCACTCCTTTATTGGGGGTGTCTTGCTAATTGCCTATAATTTCCACCTGTTGTCTATCCCATTTGCACAACAGCATGTGAAATTGATTGTCACTCAGTGTTGCTTCCTAAGTGGACAGTTTGATTTCACAGAAGTGTGATTGACTTGGAGTTACATTGTGTTGTTTAAGTGTTCCCTTTATTTTTTTTGAGCAGTGTATATATACATATACACACATACATACACACACACACACACACACCATTACATGAATAAAAGAAAAGTAAAATAAAAAAATCTTAAACATTTTATTTTTACAATAAAAGTCCCAAGATAAATAGCAATATACAGATGTAGCTACATCCAGGGGTGTAGCTAGAGTGGAAATCGGGGTTGTGGCTGCTAGGGGGTTGAACTCAGAAGGGGCCCATCCAGCATGAGGCCTAAAAGTCAACAGTACAGAGGAAACGACTGTTTTACAAGCAGCAGTTTTTTACTGAAGGTGAGAGTGTAGGCCATATGCTCTCGGTTATCGCGAAAGCGCAGCAAGGGTCACAATGTATATCTGGCCTGTTAGATGCTGGTGGCGTCCTCAGGCGTGATACTGACAACATTTTGAATATACTGAATAACTCTGCTATTTGCAGTTGCAATTGAGCCGTTAGCCGCAGCGATTCGTAAATCACCGGACATTCGGGGGTTCCAATTTGGGACAGTTAATAATAAAGTGGCGATGTATGCAGACGACACTTTGCTTTTTCTGGGGGGCACTGGTCCATCTTTGGAAGCTGCTATGAAAATCATTGATTGCTTCGGTGACCTGTCGGGTCTGACTATTAACTGGAGTAAGTCGGCGATTATGCTGCTTGACGGGCAAGTGCAATCGCAGACAGTCCGAGACAGAAATATTCCATGTGTAGCGACCTTTAAGTATTTGGGTATCCATATATCCCCTAGAATCCGAGACTTTGGGCGCCTTAACTTTGACCCGCTGGTTATTAAATTTCGTAATAAAGCTAAGGCATGGTGTAAATTATACCTGTCGGTGGCGGGAAGAGCCAATCTTATTAAGGCTACTTTCACACCTGCGTTCAGGTGTCCGCTCGTGAGCTCCGTTTGAAGGAGCTCACGAGCGGTCCTGAACGCAGCCGTCCAGCCGTGATGCATTCTCAGTGGAGGCGGATCCACTGAGAATGCATCCGCCTGCCAGCGCTCAGCCTCCGCTCCGCTCAGTGAGCGGACACCTGAACGCTGCTTGCAGCGTTCGGGTGTCCGCCTGGCCGTGCGGAGGCGAGCGGATCCGTCCAGACTTACAATGTAAGTCAATGGGGACGGATCCGCTTGAAGATGACACTATATGGCTCAATCTTTAAGCGGATCCGTTCCCCATTGACTTACAATGTAAAGTCTGAACGGATCCGCTCAGGCTACTTTCAGACTTAGAAAATTTTCTAAGTTATAATGCAGACGGATCCGTTCTGAACGGATGCGAACGTCTGCATTATAGGAGCGGATCCGTCTGATGAAACATCAGACGGATCCGCTCCGAACGCTAGTTTGAAAGTAGCCTAAAATGGTGTTGATGCCTCAGCTACTCTATATTCTACATAACTCCCCGGTCTGGCTGTCAAAGTCCAAATTTGTTCCAATCAATGCTATCTTCAGGGAGCTCATATGGCGTAAGGGGCAACCGAGAATTAAGCTTGAAACGTTACAATATCCTAAGACGGAAGGGGGCCTTGCAGTGCCAAACCCCTGGGTGTACTTCCTGGCTGCACAATGCCAACATTTTAAAGGGTGGATGGAACTGGAGTCGAGTGAGATGTCGTGTCAGTTGTTTACTCATTGCTTGTCATCTAATGACCTATTGCTGATCCTTGAGACTAAGGGGGGCCGGGAAGAATGGTATGATGGGAGATCTGGGATACTTGATGCACTCCGTGTGGAACAGGGTTAAGCTCCTGAGGGGGGTTATCGGCAATGCAGAATACACTCCACTGTGGGGCAATCCCGTGCTGCCAGAATTCCTCTCTGTCTGATTTTGGGGCATGGAAAAGAAAGGGTATTCTGAGGTTGGGCCACCTTTTGGAAGAAAAGAAGTTCATGTCATTTACCAGATTTCAGGAGAAGTATGAACTGCCTAGAACTCACTTTTATAAGTACCTTCAGGTGAGACACGCATACAACTCCACATTTAAAAGGTACGACTGAGGTGGCAGGGAGAGATGCTGCACTGCACCAGATTTTGTCTAGAGGGGCGAGGAGAGGTATGATCTCCTGTATATACAAGCTGTTGCTTGATAAGTTTCTAATGTCACATCCGCTTGCGGCTAAAGGTAAATGGGAGAAAGATGTTGGCGTGCTAACTGATGACCAATGGTCTGACATACTGGAGGCGATACCGCTCTCTCTTCCTTGAGTGAAGGACGTAAACTCTCGCAGCTGTTTATTGTCCATAGGGTCTACAAAACACAGTTTTTTTGTTTCGTATAGGGTTTAGACCCACGGATGAAAACCAAGGTGCTCTATGGATTCTGCAGATTTGTTGCATATGATGTGGACGTGCGAGAGGTTAGGGAGATATTGGGAGTTGGTATCTCAGATAATACACAACGTTTACAAGGTACGGATACCCTCTGACCCTAAAGTGTGTGTGTTGGGATATGTCTCTGAATTGGCCACCGGTCAGGTGCATAAAATAGCGATAGGTAGAGTGTTATATGTTGCTAGGAAGTTAATCGCCCTACATTGGATACAGACAGCGCCGCCAACCCTAGGCGAATTCTTAAGTGCGGTTGACACGATGTTGAGTTATGAGCGGATGGTGTACCAGAAGCGTGGATGCCCAGCAAAATTTGAAAAATTATGGGAACGATGGCTGTCGTTTCGACGTCTGAATAGAAATGTCTAACAGTGTGCCTTTGTATTTTGCAGGTTAGGGTGGGGTGGGTTGAAATTTGATTATTACACATGGTTTGGTATCCTTTTTGTTATCTGCCTTATGGATAATATGTCTCTATGTCATCTTTGTACGTGATATGTTAAAATGTGTATTTACATTGTAAAATGTTCAATAAAAAAATGATCTGATTTAAAAAAAAAAAAAAGTCAACTGTATTATACAATGATAATATATACAGTGACATGACATTCAGTATATACCTCTGAGAAAGCGATCATAACTAGCCACAGGAGTAGAGGTTGCGAAGAAGTTACTGGGGGAGTGGTCACATTCATAAAATTTGCTGTGGGGCCCAGTCATTTCTAGTTATACCACTGGTTTCATCTATACCCTTATTTATAACACTGTGGCTGTAACATACACAATAAACCTATGATAAACAGCGTATTCTGCTCAAAATTGCACAGCAATTGATTTTCATCTGAGTTTTTGCAAAAATGAATATATACATTTAATCTAATGTATACAGTACATACCAAAACATCACACTGACAAAGTATGCCATCTAGCAAAAGACAAAGCCTCTGCATCTATGCTGAATAAAAAATTAAAAAATTAAAAAAAAGGCATGCCCGCCAGAAGGCAAAAATTCACCAGCAAAATGGTCCTTGAGGGGTCAAACTTTTTTTCCTTCTAAGGCCCCTTTCACACGGGCGAGTTTTCCGCGCAGGTGCAATGCGTGAGTTGAACGCATTGCACCCGCACTGAATCAGGACCCATTCATTTCTATGGGGCCGTTCACATGAGCGGTTATTTTTATGCATCACTTGTGCGTTGCGTGAAAATCGCAGCAAGCTCTATTTTGTGCGTTTTTCACTCAACGCAGGCCCCATAGAAGTGAATGGGGCTGCGTGAAAATCGCAAGCATCCGCAAGCAAGGGCGGATGCGGTGCGATTTTCACAAACGGTTGCTAGGAGACGATTGGGATGGGGACCCGATCTTTATTATTGTTATAAGGGAAAATAATAGCATTCTGAATACAGAATGCATAGTACAATAGCGCTGGGGGTTAAAAAAAAAAAAATTATAAAAAAAAAAAAAAAAATTTTAACTCACCTTAATCCAATTTTTTTTTTAACTCTCCTTAATCTTAATCCACTTGCTCGCGCAGCCCGGCTTCTCTTCTATCTTCTTTGCTGTGTACAGGAAAAGGACCTGTGGTGACTTCACTCCGGTCATCACATGGTCCATCACATGATCTATCACCATGGTAAAAGATCATGTGATGGACCATGTGATGACCGGAGTGACGTCACCACAGGTCCTTTTCCTGTACACAGCAAAGAAGAGATTAAGGAGAGTTAAATTATTATTTTATTTTTTTTAACCCCTCCAGCACTATTGTACTATGCATTCTGTATTCAGACTGCTATTATTTTCCCTTATAACCATGTTATAAGGGAAAATAATACAATCTACAGAACACAGATCCCAAGCCCGAACTTCTGTGAAGAAGTTCGGGTTTGAGTACCAAACATGCAGATTTTTCTCACGCGCAAAACGCATTAAAATGTTTTGCACTCACGCGGAAAAAAAATTAAAAAAAATAAATAGCACATGTTCCCGCAACGCACCCGCACCTTTTCCCGCAACGCCCGTGTAAAGGGGCCCAAGGCTAGTTTTGCAGCAGGGAAATGTGATAGGTTGTTCTGGTAGAAAACAGCTTGAAAGAGTTCCTTGGATCGGGCATTGCCAGATACTACCGTCTTCCTGCCAGACCCCATTGACTATAATGTGTGCAGAGGTTTTTGTCTGATTTCTGGCACAGAGGATAGGTCATTAATATAAAAAAACAAAACAAACAGATAATCCCTTTAAATATTCCTTTAATATAATTCAGCATTAAAAACGGTTTGCTTCTATAATTCACATTACAAAAATTGACAGTTGTGAGACATTCTCTATTTCATTATAATTGCACTCCTTAGTAATGTGCACGTTCACCTACTGAGGTGGTCGCATACGCTCAGTTCCATCTTTCAACTGCCACCAGCTATATCTACTATTAGAAGCGGTGACAGTTACAGAAGAGCTGCAGCATAAAGGACACCGCCCTAAAAAGGACCTGCCTCTTGAGGAAAAAAAAAGACATACCCCTGAGCTGCCAGCATAAGGAAAATCAGAGCATTTGGAGCAATGAAAGGTGAAATTGCAGGATACATGTGAGGTACAGGGCTGGCAATTTTTACCATGGCATGTCATTACAATCATGACGGCAACATTATATATAGTAGTGGTGGAGCTCCGCATACTAGGTTTGCTGGTGCCAGCAAGGACTTGGCAGTCGTGATCAGTGAAGAGAAGATGGCGGCACACAGGTTCTTCATTTGCAATTTATACCATTTATTAGTTCATCATCATATATGAATTATAATCCAGTTACATCATGTAATACTGTAGCTACTTATGATAATCGTGCTGACCGAACGTTTCGGTCCTACATGGACCTTCTTCAGCGGTCTACCTTTTCAGTTTTTTGTGGCTGGGGTCTACGGCGCTGGATCACAGGATACTGAGGATAGGTCATCAGTATAAAACTCTCGGAAAACCCTTTTAAAATGTCTATTTGGCTGCTAACATCCATTTGTAAGTCATGAAGAGCATGATTTTTACAGACTGCCAGGAAAGAGGAACTGATGAAGTCAGCAAGATTTTAGGATAGGTGTTAAGCACCCATTTTGTCTTCCGCCATATGTTTAATCATAAGTATATAGCTTGTGTTTTCTACAATCTGCTTCCCAACTATCATTTATAAGGAACTTTGCTTCTGCTACATTTGCAGGCAGAGGAACGGCTGAGATACAAAGATATTACTACATTTAGAAAAGGGGCTTTTTGCAGTTCCTCAGATCAAGTGCTTGTACGTTATGTCAAGATGTATTTTTCTATTATACCATTATACTTCTGACTGGTTGCTTTAAAAAAAATGCTTCTAATTGGTTGCATTGAGATTAGTGTTGGGGGGGGGGGGGGGGGGGGTCTAGACGCTCAGGCTGTAGTTAAAGAGTAATTACACTTTTTAGTCGGCGAAGACCCCTAATCTCTAGAATGGGGAGCCAAGTGCTGATTCTACTAACTGCAGAGCGTGAGACTGTAGAGTGTTTCAATAGAAAGTCTAAGAGACCGCCTACAGTCTCGCGCTCAGTGAGGAGAAGCAGCGTTCAGCTCAGTACTTCTGACTCCTCGTTCTAGCGATCAGTGGGGGTCTCAGCGCTGGGACACCCACCCATCAGCACTTTTGATCTCTCCAGATGACCTATCAAAAATTGTGTAGTCACTCTTTAATAAAAGAGTTCCAGGGGCTACGCCTGGGAGAGAATCCATTACACAGCAAAGTTGTCTGCGTCTGATTATTGGACCAGCCGACTTCCCTTGGCACAGGGGAAGACCATCACCCAATTTGAACCCCACAGACAAGCCAGGTGTATTCCCCATGTAAAAATTCTGGAGCATCAATTGTTATTACTCTGTTGTGCCAATTATTTATTATTCCTTTCAGCAGGTAATAATTAATGGTCCAACAGGGTGTAACCAGTTGGGGTATGTCACTGCAAGGTCTGCCATTGCCAGCACCAATTGGATATTGTTAGACTACAGAAACACCCTCCCCACTGATAACACCTAGTCGACTCTTTATTGAATAACTTCTAGTGGTAATAGAGGAAGGGAACAACATACAGTCATAGGAATATAGGCTTCAGAATTGCAGTTTCATGTGGAATGTAATTATTCACTAAACAGACTTTTCAGGAGTGGTGACAAGTTTTCTTTAAGCCTAATCCCTGAATCCTGAGTGAACCAGAGTAATGAATGAGGGTGTTAGACTCCATGGTATTGAGTAACGACTAGAGTGTGACGCAATGTCCTCGCTTCAACCGAATGCTTTATCCCTGTAGTAAAGTGCCCTATATTAATGGGGATATCTAGCTTACATTAGGTCACCGTTATACAGAAACATAATCATCAGGGCCAGGCAGTGGCAAATCAGCAAGTGAGAGGCTGACCACAGTGGAGCTTGGGTGCAATGACAACACCCTTGTTGCACCAAATGACTAATTTGCATTAGAAATAAGGGCTCATGCCCACGGCCGTGTGCCGGCCGGGCCCGTGCTGCAGACCGCAAATTGTAGATTGTGGGGCAGCTGCATGCGGATCACGAACCCAGTCACTTGAATGGGGTCGGCGATCCACATCAGACGGTCCACACCACAAAAAAGTAGTACATGCACTACTTTTTTGCGGCGTGGAGGCACTGCTAGAAACACCATGGAAGCACTCTATAGTTGATCCATGCCTCCATTCCGCATCTCCGCGATTGCGGACCCACTGCGAGGTGTACACGGCCGATGCCAGTATATTGCGGACTGCAATTTGGCCACAGCCGTGTGCATGAGCCCTAAGGCCTCTTTCACACTACAGTATGTCGATTTCAGTGTTTTGCGGTCCGTTTTTCACGGATCCGTTGTTCCGTTTTTTTCTTTCCGTTTGGCATATACAGTAATTACATAGAGAAAATTGGGCTGGGCATAACATTTTCAATAGATGGTTCCGCAAAAAACGGAACAGATACGGAAGACATACGGATGCATTCAGTTTTTTTTGCGGACCCATTGTCTTGAATGGAGCCACGGAACGTGATTTGCGGCCAAATATAGGACATGTTCTATCTTTCAACGGAACGGAAAAACAGAAATGGAATGCATATGGAGTACATTCCTTTTTTTTGCGGACCCATTGAAATGAATGGTTCCATATACGGAACGTAAAAAACGGCCCGCAGAACGGAAACAAAAAACGGTAGTGTGAAAGAGGCCTAAGTGTGACAACCCAGAAACAGAGGTGCTCTACAACATGCTGATCTGACAGCATAGTACACGTGACAACTTCTCTTTAATGATCAGGTATTCCTCTGTTCTTAGGATCCGTTGTCATATCAGTCAGGCCCCAACCGAACAGTAAGCAATGGCATTTCGTAGATATTTGCCATCACTTACCGTCATGGAAATAACACCTTGAAGTAACTTAAAAATCATCACAGCCTCTGTCAGTAGAGTAATTTGATAAACCAGAATGGGATGTGTGCCCCTGAAACAAAGCACCAACTTTTTTCTGGTAACCTGAATTTTTAAAATGGCACCAATCTGAGCAAATAGAAAATGCAACCTTGACGGCAAGAGAAGGCCCCCCTTCTCTTGCCGTCAAGGTTGCATTTTCTATTTGCTCAGATTGGTGCCATTTTAAAAATTCAGGTTACTAGAAAAAAGTCAGGATGACAAAAATACAACAATTCCACCATTGTTTTTTAGGTTTTGTCTGTCCAGTTTTATACTTAAAGTTCATCATGTTGTATAAGTGACATGATCGTTTAATTCTGCGGGTCATTACAATTAGGGCGCTTCCAATTAGGGCTCATGCACAAACGTATTTTCCTTTCAGTGTCCGTTCAGGTTTTTTTTTTTGGGCGGACCGTATGCGGAACCATTCACTTCAATTAATTGGTCCGCAAAAAAAACATGTCCCATTATTGTCCGCATTACGGACAAGGATAGTGCTGTTCTATTAGGGGCCAGCTGTTCTGTTCCGCAAAATACAGAAGGCACACCGATTTCATCCGTATTCTTTGCGGCTCACAAAATACATACGGTCGTGTGCATGAGCCCTTAGGTATACGTTTTATGTATACCTAGGCCATTTTATGTGAAAAAATCCATTAAACTTCTGTATTACAGCGTATTATTGGCTGTCAGTGTAAAGCTGGTGGCCCTGGAGGACACTAGAATAGTGCAATCTAATTAGGGATGAGGGAGGGAGCCCAGTTCTGTGGCACACTACAACAGTATTGTTGTTGGGCTCCTGATCGCTGGATCATTTGGAATCTGCCCGCTCTATGAAGAGTTATTTTATGGTGTGGGAGTGTTCACATTAACCCCTTCAGGACACACCCATTTTTCACCTAATTTTGCAAAGCTGACATGTGTCACTTTATGTGGTAATAACATTAAAACGCTTTTACTTATTCAGGCCATTCTGAGATTGTTTTCTAGTCACATATTGTACTTCGTGACCGTGGCAAAAACAGTCAAAATATTTCATTTTTATTTATAAAACAAATAAACTACCAAATTTACCAAAATTTTTAAAAAAATTAGCAAATTTCTCTACTTTTATAATAGATAGTAATACCTCCAAAAATAGTTATTACTTAACATTCCCCATAGGTCTACTTCATGTTTGGATCATTTTGAAAATTACATTTTTTTTTGGGACATTAGAAGGCTTAGAAGCAAGTCTTAAAATTTGTAAGAAAATTTCCCTAAAACAATTTTTTTTAAGGACCAGTTCAGGTCTGAAGTCACTGATTGAAACTTAAATTTTTTTAGTATAAAAAAAATAAATAAAAAAAAAATAATAATAATATTTGTCCCACTTCACGTTTTCAGGGTTTGATCCCTGTTTCAATTCAGTACAATACATTCTGTATTGTACTGAATTGAACTGTCAGTGTCTTACACAGCAAGACGCTGACAGTTGCCTAGGAGACCCAGCCCTCAGGCTGGATCTCCTGGGCTTCCGTAGCTGGCAGGCTCCAATGCCTGTGAAAGGAATCGGGGTTGCCATGGCAACCATCAGCCCCCTGCCAGCACAGCGCCGATGGAGTCAGAGGAAGCCCCCTCCCTCTGTAAACCCTGCATGTGCTGTGGTAAGCGCTGACCACGGCATGTGAAAGGGTTAATCCGCCGGCATCACTACATACAGCGATGCCAGCAGATGCAGCAGGGGCCCGGCTATCAGTAACGCCGGGCCCGTGCTGCGGATCGGGCTGGTGCAGCTCCTGCACCGGCCCGATCACATCATGTATATACACGTGGGAATGCGGTAAGGCACCACATTCCCCCATGTACATGTACGTGATTTTGCTGGAAGGGATTTTTATTATAGCAGTACCCGCAGTGATGACATGGGCACGGTTCCTAAGCCCATACCATTACTGTCCCATAACAGTACGCCAGCTTGCGCTTACTAGCTGCTTGCCATGACATTATTATGGTGCTGAGAGGAAGAGGATAAGGAATAGAAAACTGATGAAAATAAGTATATATTTGCAATATTTTTGTACATACAGAAATTTACCAACTCTTCTGTTTCACTTAGGACTAAAACGTCAAAATGTAGAAAAATACTGAAATAAAATTAAACAGATAGTATAGAACATATACATGTGTATCAATTATCAAAACACTCACCAGGGCATTTTCCCGAATCTTCAAGTTCTCAAGTGAAACATTTCCTTAAAAAATAAATAAAATACATCAGGTTCAAATGAATCAAAACATACCTTTTATTGTCTACATTCATTGGGGGGGTTACATAGAAGAGTTTGAATGCAAAATGGACATGGTCGTGTGCATGAGGCCTAAAACAGTTTTTTCCTGTTCCTCTGAAGGAATGGAATAGTTGAAACTAAGCACAGATGTGAACAAGCCTTAGGGCTCATGCACACGGTCGTTACCATTTTTGCAGTCTGCAAATTGTGGATCCGCAAAACACGGATACCGGCTGTGTGCATTCTGCATTTTGAGGGATGGAACGTCTGGCCCTCTATAGAACTGCCCCATTCTTGTCTGTAATACGGACAAGAATAGGACATGTTCTATATTTTTGTGGGTGTCGTGGAACAGACCTACAGATGCGGACAGCACACGATGTGCTGTCTCCATCTTTTGCGGCCCCACTGAAGTGAATTGCATCTGACTTGCAAAAAAAGTGGGTCGGATGCGGACAAAAATACATTTGTGTGCACGAGCCATTATCCAGGATTGGAGCCTCCACAGACATAAGGTATAAGGGAAAGATCTGCACCTGCTCTGTGTTTAGAGCCGCACCTGGTTTTGGCTCAAAATCACTGATGGAAATCACTGACCGAACGTGTGACTGAAGCATAAGGCCTCAAGCACACGACCATTGTGTGTTTTGCGGTCTGCAAAAAAAAACAAAACAAAAAAACCACGGATGGCATCAGTGTGCGTTCCACAATTTGCGGAACGGCACGGACAGCCATTGATATAACTGCCTATTTTTGTCCGCAAAACGGAAAAGAATAGGACATGTTATATTTTTTTTGAGGACCACAGAACGGAGCAACGGATGCGGACAGCACACGGAGTGCTGTCCGCATCTTTTGTGGCTCCATTGAAGTGAATAGGTCTGCATCCAAGCCGCAAAAACTGTGGCTCGGATTCGGACCAAAACAACGGTCGTGTGCATGAGGCCTAAAGGTGTTCTCCAGGATTTTACCAGGTTGGTGCCGTTCTGACAACTGCAGCCCCGCCAACCAGTTCCTCAGGAGTAGCTCCATCCATTGTGTAGTGAACAGAGCTGGTTACTGCCAGACACAGCTCCGTCCACTGTATATAAATACTGAGTTTTGCAAGTTTCTAATATACTCTGAAAGGAAAGCCCCATGTGCTGGTTTTCTGTCACCAAACAGTAGCAATTTTTTTGCACAGGTCGTTTATTTTTTATTATATTTGCAACGTTTGTTTTTTTTCACCACTCACTGAACTTTTTCTCTGTAGCTTGCTGCAATGCATGAGAGTGGAAGCCGCACTATATAGGTCATAGAGCATTGCCGGATTTCCTGCTCCACAAGAGCTAGTAATGGAGTGATCACACATGAGATCTGCCATCAGACTGAGCACACTGACAGTGAATGCAGTGCAGTGTAACAAGGCCCTGTTCCCCTCACCAGCTGTACAAGAAGAGGTAAGGCCAAGTTCACACCAGTTATTGTAAGCCAAAGCCTACTCAGATCTGCTCTGTGTTTTTGACCATCACCTGGTTGGAAATAACTGACCAAATAATTGAAGTGTCCACTCAGCCTTACCATCCTAGTCACATTCTAGGATGGCTTGCTGGAGGTAATGTTTATGCCCTTCCTGGGGAACCCCTTTAAAGAGCCGGTCTTATCTATCCTTGTCTATGGGCCGTCTGAAATTCACATTGGCTCGGCCTTGGCTAAGTCATTGAAGCCGAAGTGCAATTCCTTTCCGACTCCAAATCTGGCAATCAGAATAAATCCCTGGATCAACGTCCCGTCTCCAGAAACCTAGTATCTATAACCTACAATGGGCAAGTTGCGCTGTGCATTGGAAAAAAAAAAAAAAAAACAGACCCTTTGGTTTAATACCAAACAGCCCCTTTAGAGTACCTGCGCACGTTGCAGATTATGCTTTGTTCTTCAGCGCGGAAAAACCGCAGCATAGTACAGTGCCAGTAAAGTGTATGAAATTACACAAATCCCACGTACATTTTGCAGATTTTCAAATTTGCAGCATGTCAATTATGTTTGTGGTTTTAGCTGCGAATTTAACCCTTTTAGGCTACATGCACACGACCGTATGTGTTTTGCGGTCTGCAAATTGCAGATCCGCAAAGAGAAATCAAAAAAAGTAACAGACACAGAAACAAACAACGTTCGTGTGCATGTAGCCTTATTCAGAACCAGACCAACTGCAGTGTCAAGGTCCCACTTTTCAAAATACACGTA
The DNA here is from genome assembly GCF_905171765.1 of Bufo bufo. NCBI lineage: Eukaryota > Metazoa > Chordata > Amphibia > Anura > Bufonidae > Bufo > Bufo bufo. The sequence continues at coordinate 611,372,024 of NC_053389.1, read as the reverse complement.
CCTACCATAAGACACTTCACCTATCCTTACACCACCCCATGGCTTACATACCTCATAGCACCAACGTTTTGTGATGACAAAAAATAAAAAATTTGTACAATATTAAATTAATTTGGAGTGTCTTGGACACATCTCTTGGTCTTGACAATTCTCAAAACTGCTGAAAAAGCACAAAGGAGCAATGTTCACATGTTTCAGAGGCTCCATTTTTTGTCTAGCAAGTAAAGTGGGTCCTGAATTGTGCCATTCAGTTCTGTGCTGAATACTGTACTTGTTATTTTTTTTTGTTCTGCTCCTCTAATGGAAAACGTTAGATACTAGTTTGCAGCATTCCCCCCCCCCCGAAGGCTTGGGAGCGGCACTTCTGTTTGTTTTCTCTATAGACTTCGCAAGGCTTTTTAATGCACGCACACAGTTAAAATGCTAAAAAAAAAAAAAAAAAAAAACCTGCTAGTGTATGTTTGAAGGGAAACAAATCTACCATAACATGCCCTCATCACACACCGTTCAAGTGCCTAACAGTCAAAGCGATTACTTTCCGGCCTCTCCCATAAATCTGCTCAGTCATTTTCTGTTGCCCGAGGAGGCCTCTGGATTATAATTCTATAAGTACTGTAAGGACCACAATCATGGAGGTCTGACTCCCCAGCAGAGCAATATGGGAACAGAAGCGGACATTTATAGCAGCAACGTATTAGCCACCAAACTCATACAAGTACAAAGGGCAGCAAACCTGGAAATACATGGACATGGCCAAAAGAAGATGTGGCTTTCATGTCTACGTCTATAGTGCAGGAGGCCACAAATCCTGGCATCTCTTCACTGGCCCCCCTCAATGACATCCACATACATTCAGCTACGGCCTAGTATAGAACAGCAGAGTGACCTAAGGGCTTACAGCTCCTGCACACGGCCGCATATCGCGGATCTACAAAACACTAATCCCGGCCGAGTGCATGCCATGCTACCATTTTTTTTTTTTTAAACTTAAACTGTAAAAATGTCCTATCCTTTGCCACAGAACGGATTTGCTGATGCGGACAGCACATGGGTCTGCATCCGATCTGCAAAAAATACGGATTGGATGCGGACTGAAACTACAGTCGTGTGCATTAGCCCTTATTCGCACAGTCAGTGTTTGGTCAGTGATTGCAAGCCAAAATCAAGAGTGGAGCCGACACACCGGTTCTGCGTTTAGAGCCACACCTGGTTTTGGCTCACAATCACTGAACAAACCCTGTCTAAATAAAGTCTCCTGCACACAACCGCATCCTTTTTGCGCAAAAATTGCAGGATGCATATGGACTGTATCTTTATTTTGAGGACCCCCCTGTAATAAAATAAAAAATAAATATATCCTATTCTTGTCTGCAAAACAGACAAGAATAAGACAGGTTCTATCATTCGCAACCCAGTCGCACGAATCCGAACAGCACTTGGATGACAACCATATGCAGTCCCTTTTTTTTTTTTTTCTCAGATCCATAGAAATGAATGGGTCCATGTGTGATCCGCAAAAATGTAGATCGGACAAGGACCAAAAATATGGTCATGAGGTATAAGGCCTAAGAGATTTTCGGGAGCAAGCAGCTGTAAGTGTAGGGTAAAGGCCTTGTTACTTATTAAGCTTTTGCTGGCTGAACTCACTGTTTTCATCGGGACCAGATGACAATCTAATGTGTGTGGAGGCCTCCCGAGACAAGGATTGGGTGCACTTAATTTAACGCCAATCCTTTTATTTTCAAGCAAGATACTGATAAAGCTGCTGCCTCTCTCCACATTGGGGACTGGGACAGATGTGAGTGAGGACAATCCCTGTACAGTGCTGCAGAATCTACTGTATATAAAATGGATAAAATTAAAAAGGGTCAATGAGTTAAAAAAAATGAAAATCCAAAAATTTATATCACATAGAGACATGAAAGTTTTGATTGCTGAGACCCTCACAGATCACTAGGAGGAGAGAGAAAACGCTCACACATCGCACTCTCTTCTTGCTGCAGAGGCCCATAGATGTCTATTGAGCCAGTCTCCTGGAAACTCAGTGACCCTTTAATGCAGAGACATTAGGGAGACAGCCGAGCAAGACTGAACCCCAACTATATGCCTCCTGAAGCCATGCGGGGGAAAAAATAAAATCTTCATTTTTCAAACAAGTTCTATCCACATTTTCTGCAAATAGTACACTGACCCATTCATTTTCCTGGGACCATGCACACACACCCATATTTTTTGGTGGATCCAACTAACCATTCTGTAAATTTTAAACCATATCCTATTCGTGTCCATATTGCAGAAAAGAACAGCCCTTTCTATTGGTAGGAGTGAGAAAAATCCAGAATGCACATGGAAGGTAGCTTTATCGTGGGGACTGAAGTACTGACACGGCTTTGGACATGAGACCTTAGATAAAAAAAATAAAAATAACTACTGTATTCATGCAGTCTGTACATTTCTACACACTACATATATTATGAATAGTTACATGCCAATAATGAGCAATGATATGCAGATTGTTAAAGGGAACCTGTCGCCAGGAAAACGCAATGTAAGCTACCGACACCATGGTATAGAGCAGGAGGAGCGGAGCAGATTAATGTATAGTTTTATAAGAAATAGTTCAGTAAAACTTGTAATTTATCCATTTATCAGCTTTCATTCTGGGCTTTGAACTCAAGGAGGTGGTCCTATCAGTGATGGACAGCCTTCCCTCTAGGATTGTGGATACAGAGCTTACATTGCATTTTCATGGCAACAGGTTCCCTTGAAGTAGTTAGACCTTGTTGCACTCTGCTTTAGTGCTGAAAGTAGGGTTCCCACCCAGTCAATGAATAAAGGTTCCCTTTAAGGCCCCTTTCACACGGGCGAGTATTCTGCGCGGATGCGATGCGCGAGTTGAACGCATTGCACCCGCACTGAATACCGACCCATTCATTTCTATGGGGCTGTTCACATGAGCGGTGATTTTCACACATCACTTGTGCGTTGAGTGAAAATCGCAGCATGCTCTATATTGTGCGTTTTTCACGCAACGCAGGCCCCATAGAAGTGAATAGGGGTGCGTGAAAATCGCAAGCAAGTGCGGATGCGGTGCGATTTTCACGCACGGTTGCTAGGAGACGATCGGGATGGAGACCCGATCATTATTATTTCCCCTTATAACATGGTTATAAAGGGAAAATAATAGCATTCTGAATACAGAATGCATACTGAAATAGCGCTGGAGGGGTTAAAAAAAAAATATATATATATATATATATATATATACACACAGTACAGACCAAAAGTTTGGACACACCTTCTCATTCAAAGAGTTTTCTTTATTTTCATGACTATGAAAATTGTAGATTAACACTGAAGGCATCAAAACTATGAATTAACACATGTGGAATTATATACATAACAAACAAGTGTGAAACAACTGAAAATATGTCATATTCTAGGTTCTTCAAAGTAGCCACCTTTTGCTTTGATTACGGCTTTGCACACTCTTGGCATTCTCTTGATGAGCTTCAAGAGGTAGTCACCTGAAATGGTTTTCACTTCACAGGTGTGCCCTGTCAGGTTTAATAAGTGGGATTTCTTGCCTTATAAATGGGGTTGGGACCATCAGTGGCGTTGAGGAGAAGTCAGGTGGATACACAGCTGATAGTCCTACTGAATAGACTGTTAGAATTTGTATTATGGCAAGAAAAAAAGCAGCTAAGTAAAGAAAAACTAGTGGCCATCATTACTTTAAGAAATGAAGGTCAGTCAGTCAGCCGAAAAATTGGGAAAACTTTGAAAGTAAGGGCTATTTGACCATGAAGGAGAGCGATGGGGTGCTGCGCCAGATGACCTGGCCTCCACAGTCACCGGACTTGAACCCAATCGAGATGGTTTGGGGTGAGCTGGACCGCAGAGTGAAGGCAAAAGGGCCAACAAGTGCTAAGCATCTCTGGGAACTCCTTCAAGACTGTTGGAAGACCATTTCAGGGGACTACCTCTTGAAGCTCATCAAGAGAATGCCAAGAGTGTGCAAAGCAGTAATCAAAGCAAAAGGTGACTACTTTGAAGAACCTAGAATATGACATATTTTCAGTTGTTTCACACTTGTTTGTTATGTATAAAATTCTACATGTGTTAATTCATAGTTTTGATGCCTTCATAGTCATGAAAATAAAAGAAAACTCTTCGAATTAGAAGGTGTGTCCAAACTTTTGGTCTGTACTGATTGATAGAGAGATATATATATATATATATATATTTATTTTTTTTTTTTATTTTTTTTAACTCCCCTTAATCCACTTGCTCGCGCTGCCGGCATCTTGTCTGTCTCCTTTGCTGAACAGGACCTGTGGTGACGTCACTCCGGTCATCACATGATCTTTTACCATGGTGATGGATCATGTGATGACCGGAGTGACGTCACCACAGGTCCTGTTCAGCAAAGGAGACAGAAGGAAATGCTGGGCTGTGCGATCAAGTGGACTAAGGGGAGTTACATTTTTTTAATTTTATTTTTTTAACCCCTCCAGCGCTATTTTACTATGCATTCTGTATTCAGAATGCTATTATTTTCCCTTATAACCATGTTATAAGGGAAAATAATACAATCTACACAACCCCGATCACAAGCCCGAACTTCTGTGAAGAAGTTCGGGTTTGGGTACCAAACATGTGCGATTTTTCTCACGAGTGCGCAAAACGCATTAAAAAAAAATTAAAAAAACGCACGTGTTCCTGCAACCCCCCTGTGAAAGAGGCCTAAGGGTTACAAGTGAGGCAATAACCATTAAAGGGGGTTATTTATGATTCAATATATGCCACTTTTTGGTGTAAATCTGTTAGGCACCAGCAATGGATGCCCCCAAGTTATGTAGAGGTTGGCGCCTCTACATAACTAGGCCCCTCTGGCACCAGCACAGGAGTATTAAGAACGGCGTCTAAAAGGTTAGTCCTAATAAATAACCCCATGAGACTTCTTTCTGAATGTCCCAGAGCAAATGCCCATTAGAAACCATGATACAATTACTAGCTTGTTAGGCCTCATCCACATTTCCGTGTCATTGACACATCCATTATAAAAAGCGTACGCGTTTCATCAATGAAGATGTCTGTGAAGGATCAGTGGTTGGTCCGTGTGTCCGTTTTTACCATCTGTGTGTCATCCGTAATTCACGGACTTTGCTCAGCTGAAAAATAATTTCCAAAAGAATCTCCTAACAGCCGTCAGTAAAAAAAAAAAAAAAAAAAAAAAAAAACACGGCCATCCATGATTTTCATGGACCCATAGACTTCTATGGGCGTGCTTGGTCCGCATCACGGATCAAAGTAGTGTATGTCTCCATGATTTATTTTACTGATCCATGGTCAGAAAAAATAAATAAAATTAAAATACAACAAAAATACACAGATGTCACACGTTATCAGTGTTTTGCGGACCAGAAAATACGTAAGGTTCTGTGCATGAACCCTAAAGGAGCATTCTGGTTTCATGATATTGAAGACCTATCCTCTGGAAAAGTCATTAATAGCAGATCAGTGGGGGTCTGACTCCCCTGCTGATCAGCTCTGTGATGGGGCTGCAGCTGCGTCCTCTTCAATGTTTAGACTACTTTCACACTACCGTTATTCTTTTCCGATATTTAAATCCAGTAAATGGGCCCAATACCGGGAAAAAAAACGCATCAGTTTGTCCTAATGCATTCTGAATGGAAAGCAATCCGTTCAGTATGCATCAGGATGTCTTCAGTTTCATCCCTTGTACGGTATTTGATCGGACAAAATACCAAAGCATGCTGCAGTATTTTTTCCCGGACAAAATCCCGGAACAATACCGCACTTGCTGGATCCGGAATTCATTTCCATAGAGATGTATTAATGCCGAATCCAGAAACAAGTGTTCAGAAAACTGGATCCGGCGATGCGGCAATTTCCGGGTCTACGCATGCGGATCAGTTATTACGGATGAGACGGATCTGGTATTTCATCGGATCCGGAAAAACAAGCTGTTTGTATACGGATTGACGGATGCGGCAAGCAATTTCGTTGCCGGAACTGCCTGCCGGATTCTAACAACGCTAGTGTGAAAGTACCCTTACGTGCATGCCATGTACATTATAACAGCGGTGCTGCGTAATTACAGATTTTTTCTTTTTGCCACCTGTGATTTTTGCAGCTCTTTGCCATCTTTTCAGGTATTTTTTGCAAACATTTATGACTCATTATGCCAGTTTACTGCAATAAAAAAAAAAAAAAGCATACAGCCTAATATTGCAACTTGAGGCCATCAACACTAGGAAGTGGCGGGGACGGGGTTGGGGCCATTTACAACAGTTTTCTGGCGTAAATGATTATTTTAATTTTAAAATTTCATAAAGTCATAAATGTCATAGTAAAAATAATTAAAGGTATCCTCAGTGTAGGGAACATCAAAGACCAGCATAAAATGACCCCTAGTGTTTTCGTAATGGTATTTTTCCCCTATAGAGAAGGGGATGTGAAAACCTCAAGAACTACAACATGCTGCATTTTTAAAAAGCAAAAAAAAAAAAAAAAAAAACCCACACACACCTACAGTGAGTAAGGCTACATGCACACGACCGTATGTGTTTTGCGGTCCGCAAAAAAACTGATGACGTTCCATATGGCATCCGTTTTTGGGGGGGATCCATTGTAATAATGCCCATCCTTGTCCGCAAACTAGAAGAAAAAAAAACATGCACTATATTTTTTGCGGGGCAATGGAACGGACATACTGATGCGGACAGCAGACGCGTATTTTGCGGACCCATTGAAATTAATGGGTCCGCATCCTATCCGCAAAAAATAAAAAACACGGAAACAAACAACGTTCGTGTGCATGAGGCCTAACAAACAGCTGTAGAAAAAAAAAAAAAAAAAAAGGTTTAATACAAGTTCCAGATTTCTGTGCCGATTACACCCTCTATGGCAGGGGTGCACAATCTTTTTTGGTTTGGGGGCCGCATTGTCACAACGCACTATTTCAAGGGGCCGCAAAAAAAAAAAAAAAAAAAAAAAAAAAAAGTTAATTAGCGCTTGTTTGCATCAGCCTATTACACAGGTTAATGCAAAGTGACTGGGGAGGAATGATCACTATCACAGTCATTCCTCCCTCATTCCCTTCTATCGATTATCGTTGGCAGATACCCGATTACACGGTGAGATGTGCTGACGATATTGTACGTCTTTCATCCTGATAATATATGCAGATCAGCCGACAAACGAGTGATTCCTTGTTTATCGGCTGATCAGCGGCACGATTATACCGCCAGATATCAGGAATGAGCTTTCCTATGAACACTTGTCCCCAGTAATTGTCCTGAATATCGCGCCGTGTAAAAGGGGCTTAGAGATTTCCGGGTAAAAAAAATGTTTTAACCCGATCCTGCAGCATAGGCCTGAAACCGAAGATACTTTCCTGCTACAGTTGTCTCCATCTTCTGGTTCTGGCGCTGTTTACATCCGTTTCGATATGGGCATAGTCGCTTCCACTGCTCCAGCCAATAATGACTGGCCTCAGTGGTGATGCGGCCACAAGCTGCGTTTTACCGCTGAAGTCAGTCATTCGCTGGAGAGGTGCTACGGGACCAGAAGATGGCGACAGTGAGAGCAGCACGAAGCAGGAAAGTAGGAATCTTCTTTCAGGGGTCTATGCTGCAGGAACTCCTTAAAAATTATTTTTAACTAGGCAACCCCTTTAAGTGGCGATGTTTCCTTCCAACCTCCTATTCACAAATGAGTGCTTTCCTTCACTGCAGAGGACGCACTCACTGGTTATTACCTCCTCCTGCCCCCAGTTATAGGTGTTTTAGTCCACATCCGAGCTGCATTTTTTGATGGTGCTTGGATATGGACCCATTCACTTCAACGGGGCCGCAAAAGATGCGGACAGCACTCCATGTGCTGTCCGCATCCGTTACTCCGTTCTGCAAAATGCAGAACACACATGGCTGGTGTCCTGCGGACCAAAAGAAAAAAAAAGGTACGGTCGTGTGTATGAGGCCTCACTAGCCGGGAAAGCACTTATTGGTTAACCCTTTAATGAACAGGCCTGAAAAGGCCTTAAAGGGAACCTGTCACCAGGATTTTGTGTATAGAGCTGGGGACATGGGCTGCTAGATGGCCGCTAGCACATCTGCAATACCCAGTCCCCATAGCTCTCTGTGCTTTTATTGTGTTAAAAAACAGTTTTGATACATATGCAAATGAACCTGATATGTGTCCTGTGTCCGGAGATGAGTCCAGCGGAAAGGAGCCCAGCACCGCCCCGCGTCCTCCGAATCTCCACCTTGCTGGCTGACGTCACAGAGCTGGAGCGCCGAAATCTCGCGATGCGCGAGCTAGCGCATGCGTAGTTCGTTCCCTGTGCTGATGCCAGCACATGGAATGAACATGATGCCGACACTGCGCATGCGCTAGCTCGCGCATCGCGAGATTTCGGTGCTCCAGCTCTGTGACGTCAGCCAGCAAGGTGGAGATTCGGAGGACGCGGGGCGGTGCTGGGCTCCTTTCCGCTGGACTCATCTCCGGATACAGGAGACACATCAGGTTCATTTGCATATTGATCAAAACGGTTTTTTAACACAATAAAAGCACACAGAGCTATGGGGACTGGGTATTGCAGATGTGCTAGCGGTCATCTAGCAGCCCATGTCCCCAGCTCTATGCACTAAATCCTGGTGACAGGTTCCCTTAAAATGACCAGTCCCTTTTTTGTGATTTAGCGCACATTATTCAAACACTTGTCATTTTTTTTGCAGGTTGTGCACCTCTGCTATATGGAGACATTCTATTATAGAAAAGCGACAACACACATTATATGCACAGCAGAATACAGGGCAGGAATTCACACTTCTTTCCTACAATCACGTCCTCCTGTGCTTCCCTGATCTTGCGCGTGCGTCGCCCCACGGTTGGCCTGCACATGTGCACTGCTCTGCCCATTATGGGCAAAGGAACTGCTAGTCATATTGCGCATACGCCAGTCTTTGGCATGAAATCCAGCCGGCAGAACTGACAAGCGGTACCCAAACACCGGCGCATGCGCAATATGACTAGTGGTGACAGTGGAGCGGCGCACGTGGGAGATCTGGGAGGCAGAGGACGACATAATAGGAAAGGGCGGGCCAGAGGGCTGAAAGAGGTGTGGTTTTCTGGGTACATCGCCGAGGGGCCTCGGCACTTGCGGCAGTAATGCCGCCCCTGGCCACTTGCAGAAGCTCATTTGCAAGTTTATAAAGTGTATTTTTCACAATCTCGATGAAGGACACAGACAAGGGAGGTACCATTGCAATGGGGGTTAAACAGTCTTTAACCTGATCTGAGCGGTCCAAAACCGCTCAGATTAGGTGACAGACTCCCTTTGTTATTTTACAACAAAAAAAGGGCACATTAGGGGGATCCTTTACAAAAACACGACATTTTACGGCTGTTTCCAGGCATAACCGATAGTAAATATGTCAGGCCTGGTGTTTAAAAAATAAAAATATTGCAAAACTGGGTCCTGGGACTTTACGCAAAAAAATAAAAAATGGCATAGCGCCTGTCATAAATGACCCTGGTAGTGCCCATTTTACTATCGTTTTTTCTAACCACTTTAAAAACAGCTCAGGAAAGGGTCTAAAATCCATACAAAATTTTGCAGACATGGGTATTTACCAAGCTAAATGCACAAGAACCTGCATCAAAAACGGAGGTACATGTGTTTAACACACTTTGTATGTCTCGCTCAACAAAAGGGCTCATGCACACGAGCGCAAGTGTCGGTATTGCAGACCGCAACACTGGCCGTGTACACTCCGTATCATGGATGCAGACCCATTGACTTCAATGGGTCCGCGAGCACCATATACGACCAAAGATAGGGGCCTCAATTATCTTTTGCGGAGTGGAGGTACGGATTGAAAGACTATGGAAGTACTAAGAAGCGCTTCCATGGGCTTCTGATCCGTGCCTCCACACGGCAAAAAGATCAAACATGTTCCATCTTTGGCTGTATTTTGCAAATCGTGGAACCCATTCACGTCAACGGGTCCGCATCTGCAAGCGGAGTGCATGCGGCAGGTGCAGTATGCTCGTGTGCGTGAGCCCAAACAGAGTTAAAGAGGCAGAGTTTCATGAGAAAGTGGGTGTAGACCGGGATGCACCAATTTTTTCTGCAAAGCACGGCAACCAATAGGCAGTGAAGATTTACCGAAAAGTAACTATCGATGCACCATATTTATCACGCAGCGCGAGACACTTCGATAAATAGGGTGTAACTTTACATTGCCTAGTCTAAATATCAGACGGGATTAGCAAATCTGCCCAGTGTATAAATGTTTTCTTGTCTCCATGACATGGAATCAGAAGTAATCTTCATTATCCCTATACTGTACGTACATTAATATCCTGCTGATTGAAAAACTAACACAACCCCAATAAGTCAAAAAGCTGACACCAGCACATATAATGGAGCTATAAGAACATAATTGACGTGCCATTTATTCTGAATTCCGTGTGGCCAGTCGGTTTCCGCACAGACAAAATCTGCAAAGCGTCCATGAGATTTGTGTAATCTCATACACCTTGCGGTTTCTCCGCGCAGAACAACCGCACATATTCTGCAATGTCAGTTAAATCATTCGAATAGGGTTGCAAGCCCCATTCAGGTGAATGGAACCGATTTTCAGTTGTGGAACTTTCTGCAACAAAACCCGCAGCGGACATGTGATGAGCCATGTGACGGACCGCCGTTCAGCACACGTGATAATAGGCTGTAGTAAGAGGATAATAGGAGTGAAGGAATGCATTTTTTCACCATGCCTCAGGGGATGTTCAGAATATCCAAGGCTTTATGGCTGACAATTCAGTTGCAGGTGTCATATCCAATTTCGTCTAAATGTGAAATGCAATCACACTTTGTGGGGGGGGGATTATTTTTTTAAACATCAGGAATTATCACTAGAAAAGTATTACTCTACAATGAATAGGGCATTGCTATGGCAGGGTGAAATATACTGTATGGTCCTTTGTATTAGGACCATACAGTCCGAAAAAGAAATAAATCCCCCCACGCTTTACATCCTCCAAATTCCACATATAAGGGCTCATGCACCTAAACGTTGATTGGGTCCCCATCCGAGCCATATTTTTTTGCGGCTCAGTTGCGGACCTATTCACTTCAATGGGGACGCAAAACAGGCTGACAGCACTCAGTATGCTGTCCGCATCCGTTGCTCCGTTCCGTGGCCCCGCAAAAACAAAAACACAATAGAACATGTCCCGTTTTGCGGACAAGAATAGGCATTTCTATTATGGGCGGCTTGTTCCGTTCTGCAAATTGCGGAACGCACATGGTCGGACCGCAAAACATGGCACGGTTGTGTGCATGAGCCCTAAAACGCAAGTCTTGGTGATGAATTGGCATATTAGTAAGGGCTCATGCACACGGCCGTAACAGTTTTTTTTTTTTATGCGGTCCACAAAGAGCGGATCTGCAAAACACAGATACCGACCGTGTGTGTTCCACATTTTGCAGAACGGAGCATCCTGCAGTCTATAGAACTGTCCTATCCTTCTCCGTAAAACAGACAAGTATAGGACATGTTCTATTTTTTGTGGGGCCACAGAACGGACATGCGCATCTTTTGTGGCCCCACTGAAGTTCATGGGTCCGCATCCGACCCGCCAAAAATGTACACGGACTTAGTGGAGTGCTCCACCCATTTGTGGAAAGCATTCAGAAGGCAATGCCATGCGAGAGCTTGAAACTGAAAGTAACAAACCTTTATGGTCAAGGTTTCCCAGTTATGTTATTACATTACACTATTAAGGCTCATGCACACGACTGTATCCGTTTTGTGGTCCACAAATCGCAACTCCGCAAAACACAGATACCGGCCATGTAAATGCCACATTTTCCCGTTCCGCACATCATGACTTATGCAAATAAAAATCCCTATTCTTGTCTGTAAAATGGACAATAGGACATGTTTTTTTTTTGCTGAACTGAAATGAATGGATCCGCATCCGAGCCACAAAAAAATGTGGATCTGATCCTGACAGAAAATATGGTAGGTAATCTTATGTAAAGATTACCTATTAATCCTAGTGGTCAGTTGGCAAGATCATGCCCACTTGCTGTGTACAGTATGTCACTTTGCTACCTAAATGCAAAACTAAGTAACATTCTAAACTTTCTAACTTGCTTTCATTAAAAAAAATAAAAATCTTACTATTTTGCTGCAAAGTCTGTGCAACAACGTTACAGATCGGGCTAATGGAATAAACAGATTTGCATTAGTAAAAGCTATTAATGCAGTCTGGATCTTAAACATTTTTATATTTAGGCACTTGTTTTGGTAATGCGTATATTGAAGGGTCTAGTCCACAAAAAAATATTTAGCATCTATCATCAATATATGGATGAGCCCTGGAGCCGGATCACTAGAATGATCTATGTCGCTGGGGCTGACAGACAACTGAGCCTGCACTCACCTATCTCTGTCAATTCCAGGCTTTGTGTAGAACAGGGGGCATGTGTGACCACCATTACATCTCCTCTGTCACAAGGGCTCAGGACCACTGCTCTGGTGACTGGTGGACTCCTCAATGGGATCACACAGGGAGGAAGGAAAGAGTCCACAGCAGGGGAGGGAAAGGAGATCACACGTCTGCATTAGTAAATTGAATAAAAAGTCTGTATATAAATCAAGCTGTGAATGATACAGGAGAGCTAGTGAAGGCAGCAGCATCCTGGGCACACAGACAGAAAACTCTTAAACTATGAGCAGGTTGCAAACTGAATATCATTGAAGGAATGAAAATTGCAGCCTGAAACACAACATTTTTAACCTAAGGCCAACCACGTACATAAGTAAGAATCATTTCGTCCATAGCGTTTAAGTCCCAGTTAAACGTGACCTTAACCATCAGATGGATTTTGCAAATAAGTAAATGGCCATAATATGCAGACACAGCCTAAGGCCTCTTGCACACGAACGTGCTGCGAACCACAAACTGCGCGTGCTTCCGTGGGGATCCAGTCCGTATCTCAAGGTTTGTGAAGATAGTGAAGGAGTCCGCATCCATGATGCAGAATGCACACGGCCGGTGTGCCGTTTATTGCGGACCCGTTGTATGTGGGCTGCAATACGGCCATGGGGGACACACGGTGGTGTGCAAGAGGCCTATGGGTGCCTGTAGCTCCTAGCTGAATTCTGACACTCTTTGGCCTCATGCACACGACCATTGTTTTGGTCCGCATCCGAGCCGCAGTATTTGCGGCTTGGATGCGGACACATTCACTTAAATGGGGCCTCAAAATATGCGGACAGCACTCCATGTGCTGTCCGCATCAGTTGCTCCGTTCCGTGGTCCACAAAAAAATTTAATAAAAAAAAATATATTATATATAATATATCCTGTCCTATTCTTGTCTGTTTTGCGGACAAGAATAGGCAGTTATATTAATGGCTGTCCGCGCCATGCCGCAATTTGCGGACCGCAAAACACACAGTGGTCGTGTACATGTAGCCTTTAGTGTATTTTTTTGGCGATTTTGCTTCTCTGTGCGTTTCTCAAGTTAAAAGCATTGCAGTATGACGTTAAACTGCATGTGCGGGTCACTACTGCTAGGTGTGCAGATAGTTTGAGAAAACCATTTCAAATAGAAAAAAAGACCCAAAAGTATTACGTTTTTAACATAAAAACCATTTGGCATAAAAAACAAAGCGGGAATTTATCAAGTCCTGCAGTTCAGAATTCTGGCTTAAAGAATCTGTAAAAGAGGGCTTTTGCAACTTTTTAAGATTAAGCCAAGTTTACACTTCAGTTATTTGGTCAGTGAGCAGAGGCACGGAAACACACAGAAGCACGGAAGTTTCTGTCCACGTCTCCGCACCACAAAAAATAAAAAAATAAATAGAACTATGTACTATTTTTATTTTTTTGGTGCAGACGAATCACTATCCCATTCAAGTTGAATGGGTCTGGATCCATTGCGACAGCCACATGGATGGTGCCCGTGCATTGGGGACTGTACATTACTGGTTTTGGCTCACAATAGCTGATGTGGAGCTGCAAAACACGAATATCGGCAGCGTGCATTCTGCAGAACGGAACATCCTGCCTTCTATAGAACTGTCCTATCATTGTCCGTAATACGGATTAGGGATAAGAACAGCATGTGCTATATCTGCTTGCAGGGCCACAGAATGGACATACGGATGTAGACAGCGCAGGGTGTGCTGGTCGCAACTTTTGCGGCCCCACTGAAGTCTGCATCTGCCCCTTAAAAAATGTGGATCGGACGCGGACTAAAACAACGGTCATGTGCGTGAGGCCTAAGAATAGATTTTAATAAGGGTCTTTGAACGCTGACAGTTTTTGATATTCTTTTTAGCCTTAGTGGGGGGGGGGGGAGCTATTAGGAAGCTGCGGTTATTCTCCTGTACAGCTGTGCCTCTTGAACCCAAAAATGTACTTTGGACATAATCTGAAGGAGATGCCAACAGATGGCATACAGACTGGCACGTTCTGGTTTGAATATTGCCCTACAGCGAGATTACTACTAAGCTAGAGGAATTCTAAGAAGCGCCTCTTGTCCGGATATTAACTTCTCAGCATCCACTATACAAACCTGTCACCTATCAACTGATAAAAAACTGTTTAACTCATTTAGTTCCTTCGGGGAAGATCTTCACTAAACCGGTTCAAGCGACTTCAAGGAATCCCTCTGGATAAGGTGTCAGAGAGCAGGTTAACCTGTGGTGACCCATAAACAGTCATTTCCTAATATTATGCCTCCACAGGAATAGCGCTTTTAAAGGGGTTCTCCAGGCTTTAAAAAAATAAAAATCCAGCAGTATTCTGAAGATAGTGTGGTCAGTACTTACCCCTCTGTCGGGCCCCCAATTCCACCGTCTCCTCTGCGCTGCGTTCCTGAGTGTTCCAGCAGCTGAGGAACACATCTGGTGACTTTCTTTAAGCCCGGAGAACCCCTTTAAGGGCAATATCACATGAGAAAACACTCTCCGTGCGACAGCTGTATATCCCAGCCTGAACCCCGCTCACGTCAGGCAATGATTTAAGCCTCATGCACACAAACATATGTCTTTTGCGGTCCGCAAATCGCGGATCTGCAAAACACAGACCCGGCCGTGTGCATACTGCCATTTTCTTTTTCACTTCAATACAAACGTCCTATCCTTGTCCGGAAAACAAACAGAAATAGGACTTTTTTTGTCCCATTGTAATGAATGGGTCTGCATCCGATCTGCAATTTTTTGGGGAAGGGGACCAAACATACGGTCGTGTGAATGAGCCCTTAGGAGTCAATAATTATGATGCTGTGAGTTTACGTCAGAGGAGCGGTGTTCATTCCGGGATATGTAGCCCTGACACACGGGTTTCCCAGGCTGAATATGCACTTGTGAAATTGGCAAAGGGCATATTCACAAGATGCCTTTGGGCACCCATCTGAGAATCACATGCCAAAAACTGCATGCCATGTTAGTGAAGCAGTTTTAATGAGCTTTGCAGGCTACGTGTGATGATGTAATGTACTGGCACGCCAGAACACACTGCACATGACTGCTGAAGCCTCTGATTGGCTGCAGTGGTCACATGCTGGTATGGCACATAATCACTGGCAGACTGTAAACAATCGGGGAGATTTACTTCAGTTCTGGACGCAATGAATGAAGACATACTTAGGGGTGTAGCTATACAGGAAGCGGCTGCTTTGGGGCCCTGACCCAGAATGGGCCCATCCAGGAGGAGGAGGACTAAAAAAAAATTGTCAGGGCCCCCTCAACAGTATTACACAATGAAATTATATACAGTGACAGTATAGACGGATGGAACAGTTGCCGGGCCTGGTCTGAGAGAGAGATCTTTAATAGCCACAGGAATGGGGGCCCCATTCAAAAATTTGCTGTGGGGCCCAGTCATTTCTAGCTACACTAAATATAATAATAAAGGTGGTCTTTTTACAGCATGCTCCATTCACTTTTATGTGAGTTCTGGGAACAGCCAAGCAACTGTGCATGCTGGGAGTTGTAGTTTTAAAAACAGTTGGATGGCTGAAGATTTCTGACACTACACAGTGGGATATGTCTGAGGCATACGTCAGGCGTGATGTGAACAGAGCCCAACATTGATACTGGACTGCGCGGCACATATACAGGGTGTACTGGCATATGTATGACCCCTGGAACTATATGCCATGTCACAGCACATACTTTCCTGCCCTCCAGCAATGTTCCTCTGGCATGGCCCAGCCATTAACCCCATGTGTCAGCCATTAACCCCATGCCACAGGCATTCTGTCAGGTCCCTGCACACAGGACCCCAAGACCTGGCTGAACATAAGCTATAGGACAACAGCAGACTAGCGCCGACATGGTCTATATTCACACTACACGACAGAAGCAGCACATGCGTCTTACCCCCCCAGATCCCCAGCTTTAACTGGGACCTGTCCAGATTCTCCACGTAATCCCCCAGGAACCTGTTCAGCAGATCTGCCACCACAGACTCCAACATGACTGCCCGAGAAGGTGCGAGCCCTCAGCGCAGGAGACGGGCCGACTACTGTGGGCAGGCTGTCACTGCTGTCAGTCTGTCAGGCATGCCCAGCACTGGGACAGCGCTATACGCCATTATCAGATAGGAGGAGAGCTCCTTCTAGTTCCTACTGGCCTAAAGAGGCTCTTATCTTATGACGTCACGCCCACGTGACCCGACTGATGAGGGAGGAGTCAGAGTGTGTTGTTGTGCCGGGGTCGCTGCAGCTGCTGGGGGGCCACACTGTGTGCTGGTGCTGGGTCGGCATCAGTACTCTGCACAGACTGAGGGTGCAGTGTGGGCTGCGATGCTCTGCAGGGGCCTACCACTCTGAGATGCAATGACCAGCAATTGATTTTATGCTGTGCAGGGACTTGAGACTTATGGGTGCGATGATCTGTATAGACTGAGGACTGGGCGCAGTGGGATGCAATGCTCTTCAGGAACTGAGAGCATGCATGGGATAGGCATAAGGCCATCCTTCATATAAGATAGGGCCAGCGGCTATCCATAGTATTTAGTATATTGGGCAGACTAGATGGGCCAAATGGTTCTTATCTGCCGACACATTCTATGTTTATGTAATGCCCTGCAGGGACTGGACAGGATCTAATGGTGAATGATAAGGGCCCATTCAGACGGCCGTAGTGCTTTGCGGATCTGCAAAACACGGATACGGGCAGGGCCGGCACCACCTGTAAGGCGACCTAGGCAGCCGCCCAGGGTGCAATTTAGCAGGGGGCGCCGTCCCCGTGCGGTTTTAAAAAAAAAGTGTTGCCGCAAGTTTTTTTTTTAAAGTACGGCGGCGGGCCCTCCCCCGCACTGGGCGGCTGCCGCACTGCCCAAAGAGAGGGACTGACAGGAGGGAAGTGCTCACTTAGTGTGCACTTCCTTTCAGTCCGGCCGGGTACAGGAAACATGCTCCTGTACCGCGGACCGAACAGAGCTCGGCCACGCTACACTAGAGGTGGAGGGGAATGGAATGAGAGTGACAAGGGAGGGGGGGAGGAAATGATGAGAGTGACAAGGGAGTGGGGGGAAGAATGTGAGTGACAAGGGAGGGGGGATGAGAGTGACAAAGGAGGGGGGGAATGATGAAAGTGACAAGTGAGGGGGGGATGATAAGAGTGACAAGGGAGGGGGGATGAGAGTGACAAAGGAGGGGGGGGAATGATGAGAGTGACAAGGGGGGGGATGAGAATGACAAGGGAGAGGGGGAGTAAATGAGAGTGACAAGGGAAGGGGGGGTGAGAGTGACAAGGGAGGGGGGATGAGAGTGACAAAGGAGGGGGGGAATGATGAGAGTGACAAGGGAGGGGGGGAGTAAATGAGAGTGACAAGGGAGGGGGGGAATGAAAGTGACAAGGGAGGGGGGGAGTAAATGAGAGTGACAAGGGAGGGGGGAATGATGAGAGTGACAAGGGAGGGGGGGAGTAAATGAGAGTGACAAGGGAGGGGGGGAATGAAAGTGACAAGGGGGGGAGTAAATGAGAGTGACAAGGGAGGGGGGGATGAGAGTGACAAAGGAGGGGGGGATGAGAGTGACAAGGGAGGGAGGGGGAGAAGAGAGTGACAAGGGAGGGGGGAGAAGAGAGTGACAAGGGAGTCCCCAGAGCCAGACTGCAGCCAGAGACCAGACCATCTTATTGTCCTGGTGGTAAGTAGACAATGCAATATGTTTATTATGTAATTGTTTAGTTATTAATACTAAATTGGAAACTAATTTACCTCACATTAAGGCTCCATTCACACGTCCGCAATGTGTTTTGCGGATACACGGAGCCGCGGATCCGCAAAACACGGAAAGCGGTAATGTGCGTTCCGCATTTTGCGGACCGCACATTGCCGGCACTAATAGAATATGCCTGTTCTTGTCCGAATTGCGGACAAGAATAGGACATGTTCTATTTTTTTGCGGAACGGAAGTGTGGATCCGCAATTCCGTGTCCGGGCAGCACATCGTGCTGCCCCATAGGAATGAATGGGTCCGCAATTCTGTTCCGCAAAATGCAGAACGAAATTGCGGACGTGTGAATGGAGCCTAAAAGGACACTATAGTCCCAGAACCAGTACAGTTTAATGTAGTGGTACTGGTGTCTATAGCCTGTTCCTGCAGAGAAAAGACACTGTGCAGTACTGGTGGTAAAGGAGCACTATAGTGCCAGGAAAACAAACTCATATTCCTGGCACTATATAGTTGTTAGGAGTGGGGCACCCTCGTGTCCCCCTCCCACTGGGCTGAAGGGGTTAAAACCCCTTCAGCCACTTTCCTTTCTCCAGCGCCGGCACTGGGAACTCTTCTCCCCGATCCTCCTCTCAGCTGCGAATGCGCATGCGCACGCATTCAAAACTATGTTCCGCGTCTTCCCACTGTAATTTTCACAGTGAGAATCGCGGAAGCACCTCTAGCGGCTGTCAGGGAGACAGCTACAAGAAGCTGGATTAACCCTAAGGGAAACATAGCAGTTCTTTTAATTTAAATGCTGAGAAAGGGGTGGAACATATGTGATGTCATGATATGGGCAGATCATCTGATAAAGGGGGGGGGGCGGCAATTTTTATCTTGCCTAGGGCGGCAAAAATCCTTGCACCGGCCCTGGATACGGGCTGTGTGCGTTCCGCAATTTGCGGATCGCACATGGCTGCAACCATAATAGAAAATGCCTATTCTTATCCGCGATTACATGCTCTATCTTTTCCACAGAGCTGCTAAAGGGAACCACAGAGGCGGCCCTATTGAAATGAATAGGTCCGCACCCATTCTGCAAAATTGCGGAATGGATGCGGACTCATTCATACGGCCATCTGAATGAGCCTTAACAGTGAAACGATCCTCAGCACTCCAGTGCTTGGTAGCTATGGCAACTACCGTAAGTTTATTTCGCCCTCCTGGAATGCAGTGGGTATACTGGGGTGCAATGTTCTGTATTAACTGGGATCTTTGTGCACTGGGATGTATTTTTCAGCAGTGAAGGGACTCTTGGAGCAATAGCTGAAATGATCTGCAGGTACAGGGTCTCTCCTCCTAGCAGTGGCGGATTAAGTGCTTGATAGGCCTGGGGCTGTCTACCCAATTCGGGGGCCCCCCACCCCCTCCATTTTAGTTTGTTTGTTTTTTTTCTGTATGAAGAGGCTGCGGTGCTTTGTGAGCGCAAAAAGTCTCTTCCTAGGCCATATGACATCGTTCACAGGGTCTAGGTGCAGCTCTGTCCCATCTGAGTGATTGGGTCTGAGCTGTAATACCAAGCGCAGTGCTATCAAATGGACAAAGCTGTGCTCGGTAAGGAGCAAAGAGGCTGCGGCGCTCACTTTAACATCACGGTCTCCTCAAACAGCTGATTGGTGGGGGTGCCAGGAGTCGGACCCCCACCATCTCATAACTCTCTGAGTACAGATTTCATAGATGTTACCTGCAATACTATGTCACACCCCACATAACAAAGTGACATATTGTGTTATGTGGGGTGTTACATAGGACTGCATGGAACATCTACTACATTATCTGCACACAGAAAGTTATCACTGTTATCTGGGCTTTTACATACGATTATGATAAAAAAAATACTTGGAGGAGAAGATGAGACGCAGGTCACAGTAGTGAGCCCGCTCTACATATAGCAGAATACAGCACCACATACCTCTTACATTTCCTGTCAGGTAGACCTTCTCTTTCCTCTTCTCCTCCGTTTGACCCAGACCGCCATGACTAATTCTTTCAGCCACATCTCGTCTCTACAGAGTTAGTTACACAGACAAGTTAGAGTTCTCATAATTGGGGTCATTTATCAAACTGATGTAAAGTACAACTGGCTTAGGTGCCCATAACAACTAATCAGATTCCACCTTTCATTTTCCAAAGGAGCTGTCAAAAATGAAAGGTAGAATCTGTTGCTATGGGTAACTAACCCATTTCTACTTTACACCAGTTTGATAAATTACCCCAAAGGTCCCTATAGTGTCTACAACAATTATAATGTCTCCTAGAATGCCCCCAGTAATAACACCCTATATTGTACTCCAGGAAAGAATGCCTGTATAGTGTCCCCAAAAATAATGTCCCCTAATAGCAATGCCCCCACACTGACCCCATATAGTAGTTTCCCCCACCCTATCCCCATATAGTAATTCCCCACACACTGCCCCCATATACTAATTTCCCCCACACTGCCCCATATAGTAATTTGCCTCACACTGCCCCATATAGTAATTTGCCTCACACTGCCCCATATAGTAATTTCCCCCACACTGCCCCCATATAGTAATTCCCCACACACTGCCCCCATATACTAATTTCCCCCACACTGCCCCATATAGTAATTTGCCTCACACTGCCCCATATAGTAATTTCCCCCACACTGCCCCATATAGTAATTTCCCCCACACTGCCCCCATATACTAATTTCCCCCACACTGCCCCATATAGTAATTTGCCTCACACTGCCCCATATAGTAATTTGCCCAACTCTGCTCCTATATAGTAATTTCCCCCACACTGCTCCTATATAGTAATTTCCCCCACACTGCTCCTATATAGTAATTTCCCCCACACTGCTCCTATATAGTAATTTCCCCCACACTGCTCCTATATAGTAATTTCCCACACACAGTAATTTCCCCCACAGTGCCCCCATACAGTAATTTCCCCCACACTGCCCCCATACAGTAATTTCCCCCACACTGCCCCCATACAGTAATTTCCCCCACACTGCCCCCATACAGTAATCCCCCCCACACTGCCCCATATAGTAATTTCCCCCACACTGCCCCATATAGTAATTTCCCCCACACTGCCCCCATATAGTAATTCCCCACACACTGCCCCCATATAGTAATTTCCCCCACACTGCCCCATATAGTAATTTCCCCCACACTGCCCCCATATAGTAATTTCCCCCACACTGCCCCCATATAGTAATTTCCCCCACACTGCCCCATATAGTAATTTCCCCCACACTGCTCCTATACAGTAATTTCTTCCACACTGCTCCACATTAGATAATTGTCGCCGACACTGCCATCCATTAAGTAATTTGCCCCCCACACTGCCCCCACAGTATTAATCTCTCCACACTGCCCTAATTTCTCCACACTGCCCTCGCAGTATTAATTCCCCCCCATGGTAGTAATTTGCCCCCACAGTATTAATTGTTCCCCACACTGCACCCACAGTATTAATTTCTCCCACACTAGTAGTTTGCCCCACACTGTCCCTTCAGTAATTTCCCCCAAAGTTGGCACACAAAAAATAAAAGCTAATACTTACCTGTGTCCTAGTCGGGTCGGTGCTTACTCGTAGATGGTGCAGGTGCACTGCGCACACACGTCAGTGTGCTGCGTCCGGGCACAGGCGCCCGCCTGCGCCGGGATTTTACTACTGCATAGGCTTCAGGCCTACTATGCCTGAAGCCTATGGCAGTGATCGGCGGCGGGGCAGGGAACTATGTGCCCCGCCGTAGTTTGGGTTGGTGTTGGGCCCCCCAGCGATGCCGGGGCCACAGACCCAAACGCCCCAATTAGATTCCACCACTGCCTCCTAGGCATACATCCCTAGAAGTATAGTGCTTTCTGGGACCACACCTATTATGAGAATGGAAGGCCTGCAGATCCTAGACCTCATTCACACAGTCAGTGTTCGGTCAGTGATTTCCATCAGTGATTGTGAGCCAAAACCAGGATTGGAGCCTCCACAGACATAAGGTATAAGAGAAAGATCTGCACCTGTTCTGTGTTTAGAGCCGCACCTGGTTTTGGCTCAAAACTATTGATGGAAATCACTGATCGAACACTTACGCGTGAAAGCGGCCTTATAAAGAGCTGCATGGGATTATAGATCATACAAAACCCGTATCCAATCACCTTATCAATACAACTGAAATAAATAAATAAGACACGTGGACACTAGGGATCGACCGATATTGATTTTTTAGGGCCGATACCGATAATTTGTCAACTTTCAGGCCGATAGCCGATAATTTATACCGATATTCTGGGTATTTTTATTTTTGAGGAAAAAAAAGTTTTTCCTACACGAATCTGCTGAAAATTAATCTTTATTGTTAACGTGTATTATTATTTATTTTTATTTTTTTTTAAATCTTTTTCATTTATACTTAATATTTTTGTGTTTTTTTTTTTACTAACTTTTAGCCCCCTTAGGGACTAGAACCCTTGTCCTATTCACCCTGATAGAGCTCTATCAGGGTGAATAGGAGATCACACTGTCCCTGCTGCTCTGTGCACACAGCAGCAGGGAGCTGAACATGGCAGCCAGGGCTTCAATAGCGTCCTGGCTGCCATGGTAACCGATCGGAGCCCCAGACTTACACTGCTGGGGCTCCGATCGGAGGAGCAGGGGAGAGGGGATCCTGTGGCCACTGCCACCAATGATTAATACTGGGTGGGGGGGGCGCACTGCGCCACCAATGTTTTTACTATTGGGATGGGGCCGGGGGCGCACTGCGCCACCGATGATTAATACTAGGGGGCTTGGGGGGGGGGGGGCGCACTGCGCCACCAATGAAGATAAGTCTCTCATTCATTCATATACAGGAGGCGGGAGCTGGCTGCAGAATCACCTAGCCGGCTCCCGACCCCTATGAACGGTAGCTGCGATCCGCGGCACCTAAGGGGTTAACTACCGCGGACCGCAGCTGCCGTTCATAGAGGTCGGGAGCCGGCTATGTGATTCTGCAGCCAGCTCCCCCTCCTGTATATGAATTAATGAAAGACTCATCTTCATTGGTGGCGCAGCGGCCACAGCCCCTCCCCTCCTCTTGTCTCCTCTCCTGCTATTGGCGGCAGCGGCATCACAGGGGGAGGGAGACACTGCTTCCTTCTCCACTGTGCTGCGGAGGGAACACAGAGAGCGCTGAGAGCAGCGCGTTCTGTGTTCCCAATACGTTATCGGTATATCGGCAAAATAGATGCCGATACCGATAACGTTCAAAATCCTCAATATCGGCCGATAATATCGGTAAAACCGATAATCGGTCGATCCCTAGTGGACACCTTATATGGTGGAAGATTTTGGCCACGACCAGCTTTATTAAAGAACAGCTTAAACCAAATAAACATTAAACCATGTACCAATATAACCTTTATAACCACATAACGGCCCAGCCATAAGCTCGGACCAACCAGCTTAATACCACAGATTAGACCAGCCATAAGCTCGGCCTAAATACCCGAATAACTCGTCCACTCACCATTTCAGTGAGCGACTTTACCCCTCCTTCTAATAAACCAGTCGTGACGATATAGCAAAATTGGGCGGGCGGGCGGGTGCAGCTCCAGACTTGCGGTTTGGCTGACAGCTGGATCACTGACAGCCACCGCAATATATACACAGACAGACCCCATCCCCATAAATCAACACCCAATGCCCTAACTGTTGCTGGGCATCAACAATTAATCTGCCCAGCAACCATCCTCTATAGGTGCCCTAACTAGCCAATCCCCAACCCTTGACCTTCCCCAGTAACACTGGCTAAATTTAGCCACCCTGACCACCACTTTCGGCCACAAGGAGACGTTATACTGTATGGGACCACATCATCCTCTTTATGCATGTTGTCTTACTCCAAGCTGTATAGGCTCGAAAGCCTACTACCAATTAAGCATATTAGGTGATGTGCATCTCTGTAATGAGAAGGGGTGTGGTCTAATGACATCAACACCCTATATTAGGTGTTCATAATTATTAGGCAACTTCCTTTCCTTTGGCAAAATGGGTCAAAAGAAGGACTTGACAGGCTCAGAAAAGTCAAAAATAGTGAGATATCTTGCAGAGGGATGCAGCACTCTTAAAATTGCAAAGCTTCTGAAGCGTGATCATCGAACAATCAAGCGTTTCATTCAAAATAGTCAACAGGGTCGCAAGAAGCGTGTGGAAAAACCAAGGCGCAAAATAACTGCCCATGAACTGAGAAAAGTCAAGCGTGCAGCTGCCAAGATGCCACTTGCCACCAGTTTGGCCATATTTCAGAGCTGCAACATCACTGGAGTGCCCAAAAGCACAAGGTGTGCAATACTCAGAGACATGGCCAAGGTAAGAAAGGCGGAAAGACGACCACCACTGAACAAGACACACAAGCTGAAACGTCAAGACTGGGCCAAGAAATATCTCAAGACTGATTTTTCTAAGGTTTTATAGACTGATGAAATGAGAGTGAGTCTTGATGGGCCAGATGGATGGGCCCGTGGCTGGATTGGTAAAGGGCAGAGAGCTCCAGTCCGACTCAGACGCCAGCAAGGTGGAGGTGGAGTACTGGTTTGGGCTGGTATCATCAAAGATGAGCTTGTGGGGCCTTTTCGGGTTGAGGATGGAGTCAAGCTCAACTCCCAGTCCTACTGCCAGTTTCTGGAAGACACCTTCTTCAAGCAGTGGTACAGGAAGAAGTCTGCATCCTTCAAGAAAAACATGATTTTCATGCAGGACAATGCTCCATCACACGCGTCCAAGTACTCCACAGCGTGGCTGGCAAGAAAAGGTATAAAAGAAGAAAATCTAATGACATGGCCTCCTTGTTCACCTGATCTGAACCCCATTGAGAACCTGTGGTCCATCATCAAATGTGAGATTTACAAGGAGGGAAAACAGTACACCTCTCTGAACAGTGTCTGGGAGGCTGTGGTTGCTGCTGCACGCAATGTTGATGGTGAACAGATCAAAACACTGACAGAATCCATGAATGGCAGGCTTTTGAGTGTCCTTGCAAAGAAAGGTGGCTATATTGGTCACTGATTTGTTTTTGTTTTGTTTTTGAATGTCAGAAATGTATATTTGTGAATGTTGAGATGTTATATTGGTTTCACTGGTAAAAATAAATAATTGAAATGGGTATATATTTGTTTTTTGTTAAGTTGCCTAATAATTATGCACAGTAATAGTCACCTGCACACACAGATATCCCCCTAAAATAGCTAAAACTGAAAACAAACTAAAAACTACTTCCAAAAATATTCAGCTTTGATATTAATGAGTTTTTTGGGTTCATTGAGAACATGGTTGTTGTTCAATAATAAAATTAATCCTCAAAAATACAACTTGCCTAATAATTCTGCACTCCCTGTATAGTCTGATGAAAGCACTTGTGTGCTGAAACGCGTCACTATGCTATAATATGTGACAGAATAAATTCTCATGATACTTCAACAGTGCGAGTGACGGTCTTTTTTCTACACACAAGAGAGGTAGCATGTCCTCTGACGGTCTTCATAAAGAGGTGGCATATGCAAATTAGTGAAGAGGATGTTAGGATCCTGGATTTTAATATGGAAGGATCCGCATGGGATTTTGATCATGGCAAGGTCATTAGGTGAGGTTTTGGCGGGAGATTTTCCCGCCGAAAGTGGTGGTCAGGGTGGCTAAATTTAGCCAGTGTTACTGGGGAAGGTCAAGGGTTGGGGATTGGCTAGTTAGGGCACCTATAGAGGATGGTTGCTGGGCAGATTAATTGTTGATGCCCAGCAACAGTTAGGGCATTGGGTGTTGATTTATGGGGATGGGGTCTGTCTGTGTATATATTGCGGTGGCTGTCAGTGATCCAGCTGTCAGCCAAACCGCAAGTCTGGAGCTGCACCCGCCCTCCCGCCCAATTTTGCTATATCGTCACGACTGCTTTATTAGAAGGAGGGGTAAAGTCGCTCACTGAAATGGTGAGTGGACGAGTTATTCGGGTATTTAGGCCGAGCTTATGGCTGGTCTAATCTGTGGTATTAAGCTGGTTGGTCCGAGCTTATGGCTGGGCCGTTATGTGGTTATAAAGGTTATATTGGTACATGGTTTAATGTTTATTTGGTTTAAGTTGTTCTTTAATAATTTCAGCTGTGGGAGGAGTCTAATGATGTGACGTCAGTTCCTTTGTATCCATTTGTGTCTATAGCAGGTACAAGGGTAGGATGTATGTATATAGTCTGATGAAAGCACTTGTGTGCTGAAACGCGTCACTATGCTATAATATGTGACAGAATAAATTCTCATGATACTTCAACAGTGCGAGTGACGGTCTTTTTTCTACACATTGTCTATTGGGAATCCTGCCCGCTGACACGTGCACCGCCATATCGCTTTAGGAGCAGTGCCGACCTTCTGGATACATGCTACCTCTCCTGACATGAATGTTTTAGGCTGGTTTCACACGGGCGTTGCGGGAAAAGGTGCGGGTGCGTTGCGGGAACATGCGCGATTTTTCCGTGCGAGTGCAAAACATTGTAATGCGTTTTGCACTCGCGCGAGAAAAATCGTGCATGTTTGGTACCCAAACCCGAACTTCTTCACAGAAGTTCGGGCTTGGGATCGGTGTTCTGTAGATTGTATTATTTTCCCTTATAACATGGTTATAAGGGAAAATAATAGCATTCTGAATACAGAATACATAGTGAAATAGCGCTGGAGGGGTTAAAAAAATAAAATTTAACTCACCTTAATCCACTTGTTCGCGCAGCCCGCATCTCTTCTGTCTTTAACTGTGAGCAATAGGACCTTTGATGATGTCACTGCGTTCATCACATGGTCCATCACATGATCCATCACCATGGTGATGGATCATGTGATGAGCGTAGTGACGTCATCAAGGGTCCTATTGCTCACAGTTAAAGACAGAAGAGATGCCGGCTGCGCGAACAAGTGGATTAAGGTGAGTTCAATTTTTTATACATTTTTTTTTAACCCCTCCAGCCCTATGTTATAAGGGAAAATAATAAAATATACCGGATCCGTTTTTCCGGATGACACCGGAGAGACTGATCCGGTGTTTCAATGCATTTGTTAGACGGATCCGTCTACAAATGTTATCCGTTTGACCCCCGGATTTCCGGATCCGGCAGGCAGTTCCGGCGAAGAAACTGCCTGTCGGATCTTCACAATGCAAGTGTGAAAGTACCCTTACCTGACAGAATGCCTGTGTCATGGGGTTAATGGCTGACACATGCCCCTCTCACCCTAACTGGAGGGGGAGGGCTGCTTTAGATGCTTCTATCTCCTGAATGGTAGCAGCTAGAAACATACAACTGGTCTTGTTTGAAAGCTGACATTCCAGCTGACAGCATTAGCCCAAGCAACAGAGGAGAAATTACTGTTAATACCGGACTGGCATTGCAGGAGCGCACGGCGTAATAGCAACCAATGACGCCGTGCTCTCCTGCAATGGCAGTCCGGTATCTCACGGACCGTGTTCCACGGACGTCTGCATGAGGCTTTAGAAATCGAGTCGGGAATAATCACCAGTAAAACCAGTGTTTTTACTTTCACTTTCAGCTGCATTCACAGTATCCCGATTTCTATCAGTGATATCTTCCCCTGTACTGAATGTATTGCTGTCATTCTGGTATTGTCTGAAAGCTTGGAATGTCAGCTTTCAAACAATATCTCTATCTGGTACCAAACCAGACATATGAGCAGTTAAAGCAGCCGCCTCCCCCCCCCCTCTTCAGTCTGGAGGAGAATGGGGGAGCAGCTGCAGGCGGAGAGAACAAAAACTGTAAAAAATATATAGAAATGTGACATTATCATCAATGTACTGACCCACATAATAAAATTACGTTATTTTTTACCACACAGTGAACACCGTAAAAAAAATTCCACGAACTAATGTAGAAATTGCAGTTTTTTTTTATCTTTCCCCCTAAAAATAAAATTTTAAAAATTATTTAATACACTATATAACCTTGAATGGTTCCTAAAAAACCTACAACTAATCCCGCTAAATAAAAAAAAAGTTAAAATTAAAAAGTTATGACTGCTAGAACACAAAGGGGGAAAATATTATTTGTCCTTAAGGCTAAAATTAATTTTAAGATTTACTGCAGACACACATTAAAAATCTCCAAGAAAAAAAAGTGACATTTTTGGGAGGGTTTTTCAATTTTAATGTGACTGTTAGGAGGTTAATGTGTTTGTTCACACATCCTTGTTTTTCCACTAACTGTGGATCATTGGAAAAGCCACAGCGACATGCACTATGTATGCGGACCAAACGCGCCCATTGACGTTTATGAGTCAGTGAAAACCACTGTCACAACACCGATGGCATTCGTATTCTGTCAGTGATTTTCACTGACTATTGGTAGGTAGGGTTGCCCCCAGTAAAATAATGCCCCATTAGTGCCCACCAGAATTAATAGTGCCCCCATTAGAGCTTCCCAGTAATAAAACTGCCCCCCTCTCTTCTCTGTGCAAAAAAAAAATAAAAAAAATTATATAGAACTCACACATACTGCTCACTGGAAGCTCAGGACAGGACCTGTGAAACGTCATCACGCTGGATCGGAGGTCCTGTCCTGAGCTTCCAGTGAGCAGCGAGTGTTCACAGAGTCACAGTGGCGAGATCAAATGGAGGAGGTGATTTTTTTTTTCTTAACATAAGTGGGAGGGGAGCGGGCGTTAAAGGCTGTACTAATGAGTGCCCCACAATGGAAACGCTCATTAATAGTCCTTATAGGAAAATACTGGCAATTATTATTGCCGATAGAAAATAATTACTGGCAGGGGCACTAAATTACCAGCTTGGCCGGTGAGATACCAGTCGGGTGGCAACCCTATTGGTGGGAGATGCTCTGGAAGCTAATTTTCTGCCTAGCAGTGTTCATGGAATATGGGTTATACTTGTAGGGCAAACAACGGGCACATGGACCAAGCATGGGCCATTCATAGACATCTTTATGGATGAAACACTGGCGAGGACGTGTGAAAGAGGCCTTTTCATGATTAGTGAGGTCCCAGAAAGCACTGTACTCCTGGGAATGTATGCCCACCTTCTTGCAGAGCATGGCATATGACAAGATCATTCAGAATTGTTATTAAATGGGGAATGCAAGTAGTTACTAAAACAGACATGTCAGGAGATGCCACAGTCCTCTTCAATATGCTGATGTAGTCTCATAGTATAAGTCCAGCTCTTCCCATGAATTGAGGTCTCACCCCGTCTCCACTCGTCCTCTGAAACTGATTGAAAGGCTGCTGTGTATGTACTTTGTGGTAGGTCATCAATCTCACATCAGCAGGGGAGGATCTAACCTATCCTAAGAGCATAGTTGTCCTGGTCTCTCATCGAGTTTCTCTCATATATGTAAATACAGAATACATACTAGCTGTTACTTCAGAGGCCCATGTCCATCGCTGCTCTGTTACTTCTATTAGGAACATTACTCATAGAACTACTACTACTCCCATTTTTGCCTTCACTACCACTCTCCTTGCTTTGTATGTTGCTACATAGCTGCTTCTAATTGTTAATCATCATCTGCCATAACTCTGTGCTGCTGAACTTGTTTCTTTGCCTGAGCAATTAGATTCCTAGCTTGCTTAGTTCCTTGAAAATGTGTGCTGTTTCCTGTTATCGACCTGTGCCTGTTTACTGTTGTGACCCTCTGCTACCTGTCGTGTCCTCGACCTTTTATTTACTATGTGTTTTGCCTGTTGCTTCCGTGCCTTGCATCGGTGTCTCTTAGTCCATGTGGGACAGCTGTTATCCGCACCAGGACTACTCCATGAGGTAGAAGTCTGGTGGTTCACTGCAGTGAAGTCCAGCTCTCTGTATAGGTGTTAAAGAGTGAATACCAGGGAGCCGCCAAGATAACTCCCTTAAGTTTAGCCCAAAGTCATACCGATTGGTTGACACAGTGGTTCCACACCCACTGCTGTAACACCTGTACATTCCAATCTTCCTCCTTATCAGTGTTTCTCTATTTTATTTGGAATTACGTCTGAAAATTTTCTAAGATCACTCTTCTGTTTGGGTTGACCATGGCTGTGTCTTTCCCTTCTCTGTTTTCCTCAGATGCTATTCAACGCTTCAAAGGTGGGTATCTGACAAGAGTATTCTCCAGACTGAAGTTTGGACAATCTTAAGACCATCACTTTTTCCTCTGGCTCTAAATGTAGATTAAGGGCTGGATTGTACCTACCATGTCTACTGTTCCCTCTGACAAGATCCATTCTAGGCTCCTTGAGGCAGCTATCCTCTCTAAGATAAGTCCTCACTTTTCCTGGACCTGCTCTCCAGTCTTGGCATTAATCACTCCACTTTTCTGTCAATCCTAATTTTTTTTACTCAGAGCTTCATCTTTTAGACAGACAACACTATTACTGTGGGATGTACCAACCACCTGGATGGCACATGTATCAAACTGTAATGAAGAAAGCAGATCATTTACTCTTCTTGGCGGAATACCTTGTCCCAGAGAAGACTTTCAGGCTTCTCACCGCAGTAATCAAATATGGCTGGATTCTGGTGAACAAACATTCCACCCATAGAGCAAGCATGTTCAGGAAAATGCAGTAAAGTAATAACAGACAGGGTGTTTACCATGGATGGCTGCCCTGGAATAGGCACAGCTCTATGAAAAAGACTTTGGAGAATAATTAAGGTCCTGTCTGTTTACCCTACTACTAGGAGCCCACCTAGTCAGGTGTAGTACAAAATGTTCAAGGAAATCATGGGTTTGAATCACCAGTACACTATCAAGATGGACTTCATTGGGTGCAAATTGAGCGTCCAACATTTCAAATTCTCAATATAAGTCACTTTATTGAAGGTCTTAAAAACACATTTCAGGGCTTTAAGGTGCCCCTTCATCAGATTTATCTCATGCCTGTGATTAGCTAAGCTGGGTGTACCCACTATTTTCTTTGTGCCCCAATGAATACTATGTGAAAGAGATGTTATAATGAATACTAAAATCCTCTGTTAGTTGTAGTAGTGTTTGGTATTGCAGCTCTGTAGCTTATCCCAATCAAAGTAAATTAGACTGAGCTGCAATGCCAGACATACGATAGCACTGTTAAAAGTACAGGGATGCAGCACTTGGTGGGGGTGTTGGGAGTAGATCATCAATATTATAGTACCAGAAAAACTCTAGTATTAAAATGACATATACTAAATTAGTGTTTGTATCTGATCATTGGTTATATCCAGATAATTTATGTTACTTTTCCACATTTAGTATTAGAGTCAAACATAATACAGGGTTAAACTACATCTGAAATAGATCAGGTAAGTGAAAGCAATGCTCCTGCATTTTTGACAGGTTCTAGGAGCAGACACATTAGTATATCTGGGCCAGTGCACTTGTGTAAGAATTAAATGACCACAAGTACATTTTTTATAAAAAAAAAATTAATGGAAGCATCATAAATGAGAAAGGACTTGAAGTGGTACGTGATAAACTTGTTCTTAGCTCAGTGACTATGGCTGTTTGGCATTTAGGACCCACTATAAGATATGGCAGCAGACACCTCTGGGAACACCTATGTAACACTTATGTAAGTATCATCGGCTGAGAAGACCTAAGATGGGCCATCACATTTTTCGGCACTGGCCATACATGGGCACAAAATCGACCCTTTTGGCCAACAATCTGACCCATATATGTCCAGCTTAGCAACTTCCAGGCGATACCACATAACTTAAAGGGGTTATCCAAGACTATTAAATGTCCCCCATATAGTATGCTCGGGTCCCTCACACTGAATATACTTACCCGGCTCCCCGCTCCATGCGCCTCTCCTGGTCCCTGCACCGCCGCTGCTGCTTCTCCCCATGCTAGAATGAAAATATCCGGTGTCGGGGGGCAGCCGATGGCAGACGGGGATGAGCTTCCCTAGCGTCACCCGTGATGCTATGAATGCTAAAAGTTTAACTTTTTAGACTAAATACAAAACGCTATGTGTTGCAGAAAACTAACACTGCACATCACACTAAACACACCAGGCTTTTTTGCAGCAGGAATAGGTAAGGGCTCTTTCACACCTGCGTTCTTGTCTTCCGGCATAGAGTTCCGTCGTCGGGGCTCTATGCCGGAAGAATCCTGATCAGGATTATCCTAATGCATTCTGAATGGAGTGAAATCCGTTCAGGATGCATCAGGATGTCTTCAGTTCCGGAACGGAACGTTTTTTGGCCGGAGAAAATACCGCAGCATGCTGCGCTTTTTGCTCCGGCCAAAAATCCGGAACACTTGCCGCAATGCCGGATCCGGAATTAATGCCCATTGAAAGGCATTGATCCGGATCCGGCCTTAAGCTAAACGTCGTTTCGGCGCATTGCCGGAGCCGACATTTAGCTTTTTCTGAATGGTTACCATGGCTGCCGGGACGCTAAAGTCCTGACAGCCATGGTAAGTGTAGCGGGGAGCGGGGGAGCAGCATACTTACTGTCCGTGCGGCTCCCGGGGCGCTCCAGAGTGACGTCAGGGCGCCCCAAGCGCATGGATCATGTGATCGCATTGGACACGTCATCCATGCGCATGGGGCGCTCTGACGTCATTCTGGAGCGCCCCGGTAGCCGCACGGACTGTAAGTATACCGCTCCCCGCTCCTACTATGGCAACCAGGACTTTAATAGCGTCCTGGGTGCCATAGTAACACTGAAAGCATTTGGAAGACGGTTCCGTCTTCAAATGCTTTCAGTACACTTGCGTTTTTCCGGATCCGGAGTGTAATTCCGGCAAGTGGAGTACATGCCCGATCCGGACAACGCAAGTGTGAAAGAGGCCTAAGCTGGTCAGAGCTGATGGGAAGATGGAAGAAGCTAAATACAGGGAAGTCTTGGAGGAAAACCTGGAGGCTGCAAAAGACTTGATACTGGGGTGGAGGTTCACCTTCCAGTAGGACAACAACCATAAACATACAGCCAGTGCTACAATGGAATGGAGGAAATTGCTTCTCACACGTGAAGCATACTGGATCTTCATCTTAAATACAGTGAAACTGTATAAATCATCGATCAGACATAATGTATTTTTGTTAATTCATTCGTTGTTTCATGATGCTGAAGTGATTTGTATTTATCTTATAAGAAGTTTTTTCATTTGTTCTTCATCCGGGGTTTCCACCTCCATAGAGAAGCCATGTGCTATCAATGTTCAAGAATTAGTGCATGGACATTGCTGGATACCTTTTTCATTTGGATATAATAGGATTTAAACAAACTTTGCATTAATCAATAGTATAGTGTGTGTACATAAGGAATAATACTATTTCTGGTCACTATATCACTTAAATCTGCCATTTTTTTTAGCAGTTTTCCTCTGTGCTTGTTGAATATCTAGTTTGTAATGATGGATGGAAACTAGCTTCCATCCACCGAACACACAGAAAGTAGAGGAGAATATCTTTCCTAACTGGCTCACAGTCACTCAGAAGCAGCCCCAGTATTATGGAGGACATTACAGATTAACAGCTGATAACAAGAACTAGACGTTGCTCCCTGATACAACATATTACAAAGTTTCTTGTGGTTGTTTGTGTTATTGATTTATGCAAAGTTGAGTGAAACGTTAGCGACCATTTAAATTGGAATAATAAAAGGATTCGTGTAACTACAATGATATACTTGTCTATGTATACATTCTGTGGCATAAGTACAGGGATATTGCCGCGTCCATAACGACCGGCTCTATAAAAATATCACATGATCCACCCCCTCACCTGAACACTGTAGAAAAAATAAAATAAAAACTGTGCTAAAACAACCATTTTTTTTTGTCTCCTTACACCACAAAAAGTGCAACACCAAGGTGTATGCCCCCCCAAAATAGTACCAATCAAACCATCACCTCATCCCGCAAAAAATGAGCCCCTACATAAAACAATCGCCAAAAAAAAACTATGGTTCTCAGAATACGGAGACACTTAAATAAATAAAAAAAGTATACATATTAGGAATTTCCGCGTCCGTAACAACCTGCTGTATAAAAATATCACATGACATAACCCATCAGGTAAACACCATAAAAAATAAAAACTGTGTCAAAGAAGGCATTTTTTTCACCTTATATCACAAAAAGTGTAATACCAAGCGATCACAAAGTCATATGCACCCTAAAATAGTACCAATCAAACCCTCATACCGAAAAAAATGAGCCCCTACATAAAAGACAGTCGCCAAAAAAAATAAAAAATATGGCTTTCAGAATATGGAGAAACTAAAAAATATTTTTTTTAAAAAAAAAAAGCTTTATTATGTAAAACTGAAACAAACAACCAAAAAAAGTCATATTTGGTATTGTCGTGTCCGTAACAACCTGCTCTATAAAAATACCACATGATCTAACCTGTCAGATGAACATTGTAAAAAATAAAAATGGTGCCAAAGCTGCTATTTTTTGTTACCTTACGTCACAAAAAGTGTAATATAGAGCAACCAAAAATCATATGTATCCTAAAATAGTACCAACAAAACTGCCACCTTATGCCTTAGTTTCCAAAATGGGGTCATTTTTGGGAGTTTACTCTAGGGGTGCATCAGGGGGTCTTCAAATGTGACATGGCATCTTAAAATTATCCCAGTGAAATCTGCACTCCAAAAACCACATGGCGCTCCGTTCCTTCTGCGCCCTGCCGTGTGCCCATACAGCAGTTTACGATCACAAATGGGGTGTTTCTGTAAACTACAGAATCAGGGTAATAAATATCGAGTTATGTTTGGCTGTTTACCCTTGCTTTGTTAGCGGGAAAAAAATTGAATAAAATGGAAAATCTGCCAAAAAAGTGAAATTCTGAAATTTTATCTACATTTTCCTTTAATTCTTGTGGAACACCTAAAGAGTTAACAAAGTTAGTAAAATCTGTTTTTAATACCTTAAGGGGTGTAGTTTCTAAAATGGGGCCATTTATGGGTGGTTTCTATTATGTAAGCCCCACAAAGTGACTTAAGATTTGTTTCTACACTTCTAAGCCTTCTAACGTCCCAAAAAAAGAAAACGTAATTTAAATAACTATTTTAGGAGGTATCACTACCGGTTTTAAAAGCAGAGAAATTGAAATTTTGAAAATTGCTAATTTTTCCAAATTTTTGGTAAATTTGGTATTTTGTTATAAATAAAAATGAAATATTTTGACTCAAATTTACCACTGTCATGAAGTACAATATGTGACGAGAAAACAGTCTCAGAATGGCTTGGATAAGTAAAAGCGTTTTAAAGTTATCACCATATAAAGTGACATGTCAGATTTGCAAAAAATGGCCTGGTCTTTAAGGTGAGAAATGGCAGGGTCCTGAAGGGGTTAAGTGGCATGTCACCAGTGGGCGTGGCCTAAACTGCGCTTCTTGTGTGCGTGGCAGCACATCTCACTCATTGCGCCCGCACAGTAGCCTCAATGCTGGGGTCTGGACCGGCAATCTGGGGACAGAAACCTGATCAGACTTAGGCCTCGTTGACATTTCAGTTTTTTACCGACGTGTACCGTCCACATTTTCTGTGGACAGCACACGTTCACATTGATTTAAATGTGCCTGTTCACATTTCAGTATTTTTTTTTACTCACAGTGGGGATATGCACTACTTTGAACCATGATGTGGACCATGCACGCCAATTGAAGTCTATGGGTCCATGAAAATCACTGACAGACATCCGTGTTGTGTCTGTTTTTCACTGAAGACTAATAGGAGATTCTTTGGAAATTTATTTTCAGCTGAGCAACGTCAGTGAATAACAGATGACACAGGGATGGTAAAAACTGAGACACGGAACCACGGATCCTTCACAGACAGCTTCATGGATGAAACACATACGCTTTTTTTCACGGACGTGACACTGACACGAAAATTAGAAAATACGCAGCAATACATTATACAGTGTATTGTAGAGCCATCAGGCCCACTGGATCTTCAAGAATCAAGTGGGTCTGGGTCCAAAAAGTGTTAGGCCCCTTGCAGACGACCGTTAGCGGATTAGGTCCAGATGCGTTCAGTCAAAAAAATGTGCAATTTCGCAAGCAAGTTCATTCAGTTTTGTCTGCGATCGCGTTCAGTGGTTCAGTTTTTATCACGTGGGTGCAATGCGATTTAATGTATTTTGCACACGCGTGATAAAAAACGGAATGTTTACAATCAACATCTCTTAGCAACCATCAGTGAAAAATGCATCGCATCCGCACTTGCTTGCGGATGCTTGCGATTTTCACGCAGCCCAATTCACTTCTATGGAGTCAGCGTTGCGTGAAAATCACAGAATATTGAACATGCTGCAATTTTCACGCAACGCACAAGTGATGCATGAAAACCAACGCTCATGTACACAGACCTATTGAAATGAATGGGTCCAGGTTTCTGTGCATGCGCAATGCATTGTACCCGCGCGGAATACTCGCTCGTGTGAAAGGGTCCTTAAAAAAGTGGGGGGAAAAATGTAGTTTCTTCTTATAGCCGCACATTTATAAAAAAAATAAACTGTGCCAAAAAAGCAATTTTTTGTCACCTTGCATAAAAAAAGTGTAATGCCAAGTGATCAAAAATATATATACACCAAAATAGTACCATTTAAACCGTCACCACATCCTGCAAATAATGAGGTGCTACATGAGACTATCGCCCAAAAAGGAAATAAAAAAATGGCTTTCAGAAAATGGAGACACAAAAACATTTTGCAAAAATTATTTTATTGTGTAAAACTGAAAATAAAAAAAAATAAACATATTAGGTATCACCTCGTCTATAACAACTTGCTCTATAAATATATTGCATGATCTAACCTGTCATGTGAACATTGTAAAAAATAAAAACTGTGCCAGAACAGCCATTTTTTGTTACCTTGCCTCACAAAAAGCGTAATATTGAGCATTCAAAAATCATATGTACTCTGTGGTAATGTGGACAGTGCGGAAAGGCGTGTGTATCCCACCCAGATACCTCAGCTGGGTGAGATAACTAAAATCCGAAAAGCTGCAGTGGTCTTAGCAAAGTATAGTTATTATGACTTGAGACATTACTGACCCTATGCCTACTTCTGATGCATCTGTCTGAACAATAAATTCCCGGGAGAAGTCAGGGGCTAACAAGATGGGCTATCTACAGAGGGAGGACTTAAGTTTTTGGAAGGCCTCTTCAGCCTCCGGCGACCACTTGATCACAGCAGACCTCCCCCCTTTGTAAGGTCGGTCAGGGGTACTGCTTTTTCTGCAAACTAAGGAACAAATCTCCTGTAGTATGCCACAATACCGAGAAAGGCTTTGACCTGTTTCTTGGTAAGTGGGCGGGGCCATTTTTGAATAGCTTCCACTTTAGTTACTTGGGGTTTTATTATACCTCTTCCTACGATATATCCCAAGTATCGAGCCTCTTCCAACCCCATGGCACACTTACTTGGATTTATAGTGAATCCGGCCTTTCGTAGCGCATCTAGGATGCTCTGTACTTTACTGAGGTGATTCTCCCAATCTTGACTGAAGATCACTATATCATCCAAGTAAGCGGCCGTATATTCCCGGTGTGGGCGTAAAAATTAGTCCATAGCTCTCTGGAAGGTGGCGTGGGCCCCTTGCAACTTAAACGGCATCCTAACGTACTGGAAGGACCCTTCCAGTGTACAAAACACAGTTTTTTCCCTAGCTTCTCTCGACAACGGAATTTGCCAGTATTCCTTTGTAAGATCCAGGGTCGTTATGTATCAAGCTGGCCCTAGTCTCTCAATGAGCTCATCCACCCGGGGCATGGGATAAGCATCTACTTTGGACACCTCGTTTAATTTTCGATAGTCATTACAAAACCGCCATTCTCCATTGGGCTTCGGGACTAGCACTATTGAACTAGACCACCCACTTTTTGATTCCTCAATTACCCCCAGTTTTAACATTCTCTGGACCTCTTTGGAAACTATCTCCCTTCGGGCCTCGGTTATCCTGTACGGTTTTAAATTTACTTGCGCCTGGGGTTCCGTTAGAATCTCATGTTCCACGACCTTGGTTAAGCCAGGGGTTTCTGTAAACAAGTCCCTATTCTGCTGTAACAGGAGCTGGCATTGGTATTTTTGGGAAGGGGACAGGGTTTCGGTAATTTTTACATTGTCGACGGTGGCGTCTGGTTGCGTCAACAGACATGGGCTCTCAGGAGGGTCCCTATCCTTCCATGGTTTTAACAAGTTGGTGTGGTAGATTTGATAGGGTTTTCTCCTACCTGGCTGATGTACCCGGTAGTTAACTTCGCCCACCCTCTCAGTTATCTCATAGGGCCCTTGCCACTTGGCCAGGAACTTGCTCTCCACTGTGGGGACTAAGACTAAAACCCGGTCTCCAGGGCTAAACTGTCTAAGACTGGCCGTCCTGTTGTATATGTTCGCTTGCGCCTCCTGTGCCTGGAGCATATGCTCTTTCACAATAGGTGTAATTTGAGCTATTTGCTCCTGCAATGTAGTCACATGTTCCATGACACTTTTGTAAGACGTGGCCTCACTCTCCCAGGTCTTCCATACAACAACTCAAAAGGCGAGAAACCTGTTGACACTTGGGGTACGTCTCTGATTGAGAACAGTAAATAAGGCAACAGGTAACCCCAATCTCGGCCATCTTTCTCAACCACTTTTTTCAACATGGCCTTCAAAGTTTTATTGAAGCGTTCCACCAGGCCATCTGTCTGTGGGTGGTACACTGAGGTTCGCAACTGGTTAATTTTTTATACTTTACAGAGAATCTGCATGACCCTGGACATGAACGGGGTCCCCTGGTCAGTCAGGATCTCCTTGGGCAGCCCTGTTCTGGAAAAAATATGAAACAGTTCTCTGGCTTTATGTCACGGGGTTCCGAAGGTGCACTCGGTCCCCCATTGCCCGCAGAACTGTTGCTTAGCTTTTGGAATGAGGTTCTGTGTTTGACCTCATTCCCAGGGCGGCTTTACTAGCTGGGTGGCTCCTTGCTCCTAAGTCTGCCTTGAGCGCCGAGCTGATCACTCGGTGCTCGACTGGTTGGTCTGTCGGTCATGTGACGCTGGCCACCTCACATGACCCTCACTCCCCACTATAAATACAGGCAGCCTGCTGGCTACAGGTTGCCTGTTAATTTCTAGGTTCCTGGCTATTTGTTGGACTGCTGAATACTTACCTGATCCTGTTCCTTGACCATCCTTTTGCCTGATCCTCCTGTACTGCGCATCCGTCCTGGTATTGTGACCTCTGCTCCCACCTGACTACTCTCTTAGGACTCCTCTTGTACTTCTTTGCTCTCCTGGTATTTATGACCCCGGCTTCTCCTGACAATTCTCTGCTTGCTCCATTTGTACTTTGCAGCTTTCCTGGTATTGACTCGGTCCGTTCACGTCCTGTTTGTCTGTCTGTCATCCCTGCACTTACTCCAAGTTAGGGATTGCCGTCCAGTTGTCCCCTGTCATTAGGACTCGCGAGGCAAGTAGGCAGGGCCAGGGGTAAGGGTGGAGCGCAGTGGTCACTTCCCTCCCCCCTGTGTGTGTGTGTACGCAACCGTTACAGATTAACAGGCCCAATAACCACTGTATTATGAATCCTCTGGTGACCCTGACTGACTATGTCTCTAATCTGACGCAGATGGTGCAGGAGTTAGGGGAAAAACTCAGCTCTTTTGAGTTAGGGCAAGGCTCTTCCACTCCTCAGGCCTCCAGTCCGCATTTTGAGCCCCAGATTAAGCTCCCAGAAACCTTTTCTGGAGACCGGAAGAAGTTTCTCTCTTTTAAGGAGAGTTGCAAACTTTACTTCCGTTTGCGCCCCGTGTCCTCTGGCCCCGAGAGTCAACGCGTGGGCATTATCATTTCCCGATTACAGGGTGATCCCCAGGACTGGGCGTTCTCTTTACCTGCTGGCGCCAGTTGTTTATATTCTGTGGAGGGGTTCTTTCAGGCCCTAGGTACCCTCTATGATGAACCAGACAGGGCTCTAGTAGCCGAGACGGCTCTAAAGGCACTGGTTCAGGGCAATTTACCAGCGGAGGATTATTGCACCCAATTCAGAAGGTGGTGTGTCCCCTCAGGATGGAACGAACCAGCCCTGAAGAGTCAGGTCAGGTCTGTCTGATAAATTAAAGGATCTTCTGGTCAGTTATCAACTTCCAGAGACCTTAGAGGAGATGATGACCCTTGTTGTCCGACTTGACCGACGGGTTAGAGAGAGACGACAGGAACAACAGTTCTCTTCCCAGATGGTGGTCCAGCCAGAGGCCTATCCCAGAGACAATGCTGAGGTCTCCACCGAGGAACCCATGCAGGTTGGCATTCAGTAGCGCTCCCATTCTGATCCAGCCTGATCAGGAGAAACCTTTTATTGTGGAGGTGGATGCGTCCGAGGACGGCGCAGGAGCAGTCCTTTCACAAGGTCCTGCCAGCCTCACTAATCTGAGACCATGTGCCTTCTTCTCCAGGAAATTCTCTCCCACGGAGAGAAACTACGACATAGGGAATAGGGAGCTGCTGGCCATTAAATGGGCATTTGAGGAGTGGAGGCATTTTCTGGAGGGGGCAAGGCATTGTGTAACTGTTGTCACTGACCATAAAAACCTTATGTTTCTCGAGTCTGCTAAGAGGTTGAATCCCCGTCAAGCCAGATGGGCTCTGTTTTTTACTCGTTTTGATTTTTCCATCACGTTCAGGCCGGGAAGTAAAAATGTGAAGGCGGATGCATTATCTCGGAGCTTCCAGGCTTTTCAACCTACTGAGGTACCACCTGAATCCATCCTACCAGCAAAAATCTTCTTAGCAGCTCTTACCCAGGATATCTCGGCTCGCATTAGGTCGGAACAACATCTGGCACCGGTATCCACCCCAACAGATAAGTTGTTTGTTTCCGTACAATTTCGTCTCCAGCTGTTGGGTGAGTGTCACGATTCTGCCTTTTGTGGACATCCGGGTGTTGAGGGCACTAAGGATCTGGTTTCTAGATCTTATTGATGGCCCACTCTAACTAGGGATGTCAAGTCCTATGTGTCAGCCTGTGAGGTTTGTGCCAGGTCCAAGACACCTAGGACTCGCCCTGCTGGTAACCTATGACCCCTACCCATTCCCAGTAGACCCTGGTCCCATATCTCGATGGACTTTATAACTGACCTACCGCTGGCGGAGGGTAAAACTGTAGTGTGGGTAGTGGTGGATAGGTTTAGCAAGATGGTCCATTTCATTCCCCTGTCTAAACTCCCGAATGCCAAAACCCTGGCGTCTATTTTTGTGAAAGAAATTGTTCGATTGCATGGTATCCCGGAAAATATTGTTTCGGACAGGGGTGTGCAGTTTGTGTCCAAATTCTGGAGGGCCTTCTGTCAAAGATGTAAAATTTCGTTGTCTTTTTCTTCCGCCTACCATCCTGAGAGTAATGGGCAGACTGAACGCCTTAATCAGTCTGTGGAACAATTCCTGAGGTTGTATGTTGCTGATGACCAGCAATTATGGGTCAAATTCCTTCTGTTGGCTGAATTTGCTCTGAATAACCGTGTCAATTCTTCTGCTGGGGTCTCCCTTTTCTTTTGTAACCATGGTTTTCATCCCCGTTTTCATTCTGGGTCGTCCGTCTCCTCCTCTAACCCTGAAGCTGATAAACTCTCCTCCGAATTGTGCACAGTTTGGGCCCGGGTTCAATCGAACCTAGAAAAGGCTCAATGTTCTCAAAAACTCAAGGCCGATAGGAGACGT
This sequence comes from Bufo bufo, assembly GCF_905171765.1. NCBI lineage: Eukaryota > Metazoa > Chordata > Amphibia > Anura > Bufonidae > Bufo > Bufo bufo. The sequence goes on along the minus strand of NC_053389.1, from coordinate 611,330,111 downwards.
TCAAGCGGGGTAAACTTTCAGGTTGGGGATAAAGTATGGTTGTCCTCCAAGAATCTATCTCTCAAGGTAACTTCTAAAAAATTTGCTTCTCGTTTTATTGGACCATATAAGATCACGGAAGTGATTAACCCGGTATCTTTTAGGTTGGAGCTGCCTGAGTCATTCCACATTCATAATGTGTTCCATAAATCTCTGCTTAAAAAATATTTTGAACCGGTAGTACCATCAAAAGCCTCGCCTCCGCCAGTTCTTGTTAATGGTGCTGTCGAGTATGTGGTGTCTAAAATAGTGGATGTCAGGAAGGTGCGTAATTCCTTGCAGTACCTGATTCACTGGAAGGGGTATGGACCTGAAGAGAGATCTTGGGTACCTGCCAGGGAGGTTCATGCTCCTAGACTTGTTCGTAAATTTTATTTAGAACACCCTGAAAAGCCATCGCCTGAAGTCTTGGGTCCGGTGGCCCCTCGTAAAAGGGGGGGTACTGTCACGGGGTTCCGAAGGTGCACTCGGTCCCCCATTGCCCGCAGAACTGTTGCTTAGCTTTTGGAATGAGGTTCTGTGTTTGACCTCATTCCCAGGGCGGCTTTACTAGCTGGGTGGCTCCTTGCTCCTAAGTCTGCCTTGAGCGCCGAGCTGATCACTCGGTGCTCGACTGGTTGGTCTGTCGGTCATGTGACGCTGGCCACGTCACATGACCCTCACTCCCCACTATAAATACAGGCAGCCTGCTGGCTACAGGTTGCCTGTTAATTTCTAGGTTCCTGGCTATTTGTTGGACTGCTGAATACTTACCTGATCCTGTTCCTTGACCATCCTTTTGCCTGATCCTCCTGTACTGCGCATCCGTCCTGGTATTGTGACCTCGGCTCCCACCTGACTACTCTCTTAGGACTCCTCTGCTCTCCTGGTATTTATGACCCCGGCTTCTCCTGACAATTCTCTGCTTGCTCCATTTGTACTTTGCAGCTTTCCTGGTATTGACTCGGTCCGTTCACGTCCTGTTGTTTGTCTGTCTGTCATCCCTGCACTTACTCCAAGTTAGGGATTGCCGTCCAGTTGTCCCCTGTCATTAGGACTCGCGAGGCAAGTAGGCAGGGCCAGGGGTAAGGGTGGAGCGCAGTGGTCACTTCCCTCCCCCCTGTGTGTGTGTGTACGCGACCGTTACACTTTAACTTTAGAGGTAGCTTTCCTCAAGGGCACCGCCTCAGGGTATCGGGTAGCATAATCCATTACCACTAATATATATTGGTGCCCCCTTGCAGATTTTACTAAAGGCCCGACTAAATCCATTGCAATTCTCTTGAATGGTATCTCGATAATTGGTAATGGTATTAGAGGGCTGCGGAAGTTTGCAACTGGAGAGGTTACTTGGCACGTAGGGCAGGATTGGCAGTAATCCTTAATTTCTCTGTAGCACACGGGCCAATAAAACCTCTGCAAAACCCTTTCAAGAGTTTTATCAGCCCCTAAGTGTCCCCCTAATACATGGCTATGTGCCAGGACCATTACCATGCGTCGGTATGCTTTAGGAACCACAAGCTGTTCAACTAATTCTTCTCGGATTTTAGTCACCTGGTACAAGTTTTCATTCATTGCAAAGTGAGGGTACCTTTTGTCTGCCCCTGGCTCTTGAGGTGCCCCATTGACTACCCCCACATTGTTTAAGGCCCCTTTTAGAGTCTCATCTCGGAACTGAGCAGTCCCAAAGTTTCCCTAAGACACCTCTAAGTCAGGGACCGTCTCCTCAAGGGCAGACTCTTCCTCATTCTCGCCTACCATGGCCAAGAACAGAAAGTCAGGGACCATCTCATGGTCAAGGAGCACGGGGCTGTCTGCGGCAATGCCTTGGCCCACAGAACACAGGACAGTCCCGGCCAATGATCATCTCATGCATCAACCCCTGCACGACCCCTACCTGGTGGTATACTGTACCCTTTTCTGTTTTTAAGGTGACCTGGGCTATTGGGTAGACCTTGGTATCACCATGAATGCAGGTGACTCCCAAGGTCTACCCAGGAACCAATTTATGAGGAATACGGGCCGTTAGGAGTGTGACCAGGCTCCCCGAATCCAGAAGTCCCGTTGTGGGGTTGCCATTAACATTAATTGTACAAAAAGGGAGTCCTCCCTCAACATTAGGAACTGTACTACACGCAAACAGTGAGGTTCGTCTCCCCACAGAACAGTCCATTTGTTCTGGGCTGATGGGACATTGGGCTGCCATATGTCCCAGGCCACGGCACCTCCAGCAGATGACCTCTCTTAAGGACGGCCGTGGCGTTGGTTCTGATAGACTTCCAGTAGGGGGAGTTCAAGGATCCTGAGGCAGCTAGGGTTGACTCTACGGCATAGTACCTCTCTACTAAGCCTATTAAGTCATCTGCAGTCTGCGGATTTCCTTGTGCAACCCAGCACTGTACGGCTTAGAGAGAGCATGCATGAATCGGTCCATTACGACCCGCTCCACCATTTTGGCTGGGGAACAGACATCCGGCTGTAGCCATTTTTGGACGAGGTGCAGTAGATCAAACATTTGGGACCTGGGAGGCTTGCCTCTCTGAAACCCCCACTGGTGCACCCTCTGAGCTCGGACAGTGATGGTTACCCCCAGATGTGCCAATATTTCTGCCTTTAGTCAGGAGTAGAGTTGAGCGAACCCGAACTGTAAAGTTCGGGTTCGTACCGAACTTTAGGGTTTTCGGCACCCGAACATTTACGTAAAAGTTCGGGTTTGGTGTTTGGCGATTTTTATGGCGCTTTTTGAAAGGCTGCAAAGCAGTCAATCAACAAGCGTCATACTACTTGACCCAAAAGACCATCACAGCCATGCCTACTATTGGCATGGCTGTGATTGGCCAACTGCAGCATGTGACCCAGCCTCTAAGCTGGAGTCACGTAGCGCCGCCCGTCACTCTGCTCGGATTAGTGTAGGGAGAGGCTGCAGCTGCTGTGAGGGAGAGATCAGGGAGAAATCTCATCAAGAACTGGTTTATGTATTCAGCGATCTACAGAAAAAGTGTTTTGTGGGTGCAGTGCACAATATTTTTAAGCCCGCCTGTAAGATCCTCACCTGCTTTGCACTCCAGGGGAACCAAGAGGGGTCCTCGTGGAGTTGCGGGACAGGTTATGCGTGTCTCTGATGCACCAGCGCTGACCCCTTTGTGAGCCAGTGCGGGGATGCGTTCGCGTGGACATCGGAGGGGAGGACCGTCGGAGTCCCGGGGACAGAGTGGCCAGGCAAGTGACAAGACGCCGCGGCCAGGGTTGTCTCCGGTGTCTCCTGCGACTTCCGTTTCCGCATCTGGGTCCACGCGCTCGCATACTCGCGCTGAGTCAATCATGCGTCCGTGCGTACGCACGAGGGCAGGTTCGCAAAGGGATACACGGTCGCGAGTACGCGCTTCTTATGCGCTTCGTCGACCAGTGACGCATAATATACTGACTCACAAGAGCAAAGTGGATTAGGGAGCCAGCCATGGGTTAATCAACTTGTGATTGCCTTAGGCCATGTACTCAGGTGCAGGGCAATTTGTTCACCTATGGTAGTGGACACTTGGCACCCTGGGATTGGTCAGCAGGCATTTAAAAGGAGGTCTCTCAGGGTGATCAGTGCCCACTGTTATTTTCCCTCAACCAGGTATAGGTCACAACTGCTAGTGACTGAAGACTGCCAGGAACTTTGTCCTTTGCAGCGGACCCAAGATCTGGAGTGACTCGACTGCCAAGTGCACAGCATCATTCAGCACTGGTTGGGACTATTCCTGGAATCTCCTTGCCTGGTTTTTGTTATTATTCCTTGTTACCAGCAAGTGTCCTGGACGTTTATGTTTCTGGTGAATAAACACCTTTTTGCTTTCATCACTGGTCTGTTTGTTGGTGCCTTGCATTACAGAACAGTGGGCCCAACTAACAGTTGCCATGGACAAGATCCAGCAGCAGCTGAGTGAATTAACGGGAGCCGTTAACCTGCTGTTCCAACGACGCCCAAATATACCAGCAGCCGCTGCAGCGCAAATCCAAGAGCAACTGACAACTGTGATGGAGGAGGTTCAGCAGCTGATCCAGGGAACCTCAGCACTACCCGTCACTATCGCAAGGCATCAAACAGAACCTAAGATCCCTCTGCCTGACCCCTTCACAGGAGAGCGACAGGAGTTCTTAAACTTCAGGGACTCCTGTTTCCTTTATTTCCAGTTGCGTCCGATGGCTTCTGGCACTCTCAGGCAGAGAATTGGGATTGTAATGTCACGGCTACGTGGAGACCCCCAACGTTGGGCATTTAATTTGCCTCAAGACCATACAGCTTTTTCGTCAGTGGACGCCTTCTTCGAGGCTATGGCTGTGATTTACGATGACCCGGATCGTACTCGCACCGCAGAGACCAATCTTGAGCATATTCAACAAGGCCGCCGCCCAGCTGAAGAATACGCTGCAGAATTCAGGCGATGGGCAGCTTTCACCACCTGGGGCGACGCAGCCCTACGCCATCGCTTTCGTTTGGGACTTTCGGATGCGGTCCGGGATCTTCTTTTGGCCTTGCCTACCCCCTTCTCGTTGGAAATGGCTATCTCTCAGGCAATCGATGCCGACAGGCGAATCCGTGAGAGGCGAGTGGAACGGTCGTCTCGGTTTTCATCCTCTCGACCACATCCAGGGCCTCTTAAATTGGCCGAAGAGCCAATGGAGGTTGGATCCTCCCATCTCACACAGGCAGAACGAGCTCGTCGCCAACAGAAAGGCCTGTGCCTATTTTGCGGAAAGTCTGGACACCTCGTTAAAACCTGTCCCCTCCTGCCGGCGGGAAACGAATGAACCTAGGGGGCATAGAGGAGAACCCCCTAGGTGCTATTATCCCTCCTCCAAGCCGGGTGATGGTATCCATATCCTTACAGTGACAAAACAAGGTCCATGAGTTTTCAGCACTAATCGATTCTGGGGCCGCTGGGAATTTTGTGGACTCAACCTTGGTTCGTCGACTTGGCATCCCGTTGATCCAGCCGAAAACCACCATGTCAGTGACCGCGATTGATGGTTCCCCTCTTCAAGATGGTCGTGCAGTGTGGATGACTCCGGGAATACAGGTAACGGTGGGGGCTGATCATCGGGAGACCTTAAGCCTTTTTGTCCTTGACATGCCATCCACTCCCGTGATTTTGGGTCTCCCTTGGTTAAGGCTCCATAATCCAGTAGTGGACTGGCGCTCGGGTCTTATTTGTCAGTGGAGTACGGAATGCCTTACTAAGTGCATTCGTCCCGACCTGTCACTAGCCTCCATGGAAGTATTAACCACTTCCCATCTGGGCCCTTTGCCCCCTTCCTGACCAGGCCAAATTTTGCAAAACTGACATATCTCACTTTATGTGGTAATAACTTTGGAACGCCTTTATTTATCCAAGTCATTCAGAGATTGTTTTCTCGTGACACATTGTACTTCATGATAGTCATAAATTTGAGTCAAAATATTTCACCTTTATTTATGAAAAAATCCCAAATTTACCCAAAAATTTGAAAAATTCGCAATTTTCTAAATTTCAATTTCTCTGCTTTTAAAACAGAAAGTGATACCTCATAAAATATTTATTATTTAACATTCCCCATATGTCTACTTTATGTTGGCATCATTTTGGAAATGTCATTTAATTTTTTTAGGATGTTAGAAGGCTTAGAAGTTTAGAAGCAATTCTTCAAATTTTTAAGAAAATTGCCAAAACCCACTTTTTAAGGACCAGTTCAGGTATGAAGTCACTTTGTGGGGCCTACATAGTGGATACCCCCATAAATGACCCCATTGTAGAAACTACACCCCTCAAGGTATTCAAAACCGATTTTACAAACTTTGTTAACCCTTTAGGCGTTCCACAAGAATTAAAGGAAAATGGAGATCAAATTTTTAAATTTCACTTTTTTAGCAGATTTTCCATTTTAATCAATTTTTTTCTTTAACACATCGATGGTTAACAGCCAAACAAAACTCAATATTTATTACCCAGATTCTGCGGTTTACAGAAACACCCCACATGTGGTCATAAACTGCTGTACGGGCACACGGCAGGGCGCAGAAGAAAAGGAACTCCACATGGTTTTTAGATGCCATGTCCCATTTGAAGCCCCCTGATGCACCCTTACAGTAGAAACTCCCAAGAAGTGACCCCATTTTGGAAACTAGGGGATAAGGTGCCAGTTTTATTAGTACTATTTTTGGGTACATATGATTTTTTGATCATTCATTATAACACTTTATGGGGCAAGGTGACCAAAAAATTGGTTGTTTTAGCACAGTTTCTATTTATTTATTTTTACAGCGTTCACCTGAGGGGTTCTGTCAAGTGACATTTTTATAGAGCAGATTGTTACGGACGTGGCGATACCTAATATGTATACTTTTTCTCATTTATTAAAGTTTTACACAATAATAGCATTTTTGAAACAAAAAAATTATGTTTTAATGTGTCCATGTTCTGAGAGCTATAGTTTTTTTATTTTTTGAGAGATTTTCTTATGTAGGGGCTCATTTTTTGCGGGATGAGGTGACGGTTTTATTGGTACTATTTTGTGGGACATACGCGTTTTTGATCACTTGGTGTTGCACCTTTTGTGATGCAAGGTGACAAAAATTGCTTGTTTTGACAGCTTTTTTTTTTTTTTTACGGTGTTCACCCGAGGGGTTAGGTCATGTGATACTTTTATAGAGCTGGTTTTTACGGACGCGGCGATACCTAATATGTCTATTTTATTTTGTTTTTTCTATTTTTAATTTTTTTTTTTTTATTCCTTACTTGGGAACTTTTTTTTTTTTACATGTGAAACTTTATTTTATTTTATTTTTTCAACCCTTTATTATTATTATTTTTGTTTACACTTTTCATCCTCCATAAGGTCATACAAGACCTCTGGGGGACATTTGCTTCACTTTTTCTTTTTTTTTCACAGTTGATTTCTCCTGTAACTGGGGCTGACATAGTAGCCCCAGTTACAGTGGAAATGCACCCCTATAGAGGCTGTACAGCAGCAATCTAGCGCTGTACAGCCTCACAGCAGGGCTGATCGAGGTCTCTGAGAGACCTCACACAGCTCCTGCACACTCCGGTCACGGCGGTCACATGACCGCCGGGCCGGAACAGGAAGCGCACAGCGCTTCCTTCTCTGCAGACACAGCGCTCGGTGAGCGCTGTGTCTGCAGCGATCGTGAAGGCAGGGACACCTGGGCACTGTCCCTGCCTCCTCTCTGGGTTGCCCTGCTGTCACTGACAGCGGGCAACCCGATCAGCAGCTGCACGATTAGCGTGCAGCTGCTATTTCTGACAGGACGTTCTAAAACGTGCTGTCAGAAATAGACGTCCACCCATAGGACGTTTATATCCTATGGGCGGACGGGAAGTGGTTAAGTACTTTACCACAGCAGTATCATAATTTCCGAGATGTGTTCAGTCCTCAGGGGGCTGATGTGTTACCTCCCCACAGGTCATATGATTGTCCTATAGACCTGTTGCCAGGTACCATGCCACCACGAGGGCATCTTTATAATCTCACTGGGCCTGAGGTTCAGGCTCAGCGGGAGTATATTAAAGAGAACCTTGAGAAAAATTTCATTCGTCCATCCACTTCCCCTGCTGGAGCTGGATTCTTCTTTGTGGAGAAGAAGGATGGAGGCTTGAGACCTTGCATCGATTATCGTGCCCTTAATCGGATTACGGTGAAGAATCGGTATCCCCTGCCTCTGATTGATGATCTGTTTTCTCAGGTGGCAGGGGCCCGAGTCTTCACCAAACTCGATTTAAGGGGTGCTTATAATTTAGTTCGCATTAGAGAGGGTGACGAATGGAAGACCGCATTTAATACCAGAGACGGGCATTACGAGTATCTCGTGATGCCTTTCGGTCTCTGTAATGCTCCCGCGGTCTTCCAGGAGTTCATCAACGATGTTCTCAGAGATTTCTTGGATAGATGTGTTGTTGTCTATCTAGATGACATACTAATCTACTCTTCGGATCTGGTCTCTCATCGGAGACACGTGTGTCAGGTTTTCCAGAAGCTGAGGGAGAACCGCCTCTATGCCAAACTTGAGAAGTGTCTGTTTGAGGTGAAGGAGTTGCCTTTCCTGGGGTACATTATCTCAGAAAAGGGATTGGCTATGGACCCATCCAAACTTTCTGCTGTCTTGGATTGGCCTCAGCCTAAGGATCTTAAGGGGTTGCAGCGTTTCTTAGGCTTTGCCAACTTCTACCGCAAGTTTATTAAGAATTTTTCTGCGATAGTAGTACCTCTCACCAACCTCACTAAGAAGGGAGCTAATCCTTCTAAGTGGACGAGAGAGGCAGTCAGAGCCTTTGAGACGCTGAAACAGGCCTTTTGCACGGCACCAATTCTTACTCATCCAGACACCTCCAGACCTTTTGTTCTCGAGGTCGATGCCTCAGAGGTCGGTGTAGGGGCAGTTCTCTCACAGTATTCTGAGGACCCTGAGAGGTTACATCCCTGTGATAAAAAGAAAACAAAACGAGCGGCACTCACCGTTGATAGGCAGGTAACTTTATTCCATGGCAGGAGGGGGGTGCAAGGGTTGCAGATACAGCAGCAAATAAGCAACAGCCGTTTCGCGTGTGTATGCGCTTCTTCTGGCTTTCCAACACTGAAGAGGTCACGGCACCTACTTATAGTGCACAGGAAGCCGCATCATCACAGTAATATGCTTAATTACTAAGTAATCAACACCTGGCCTCTCAAGAGGGAGGGCAGGGATTTCAGTCAGGCGGGACCTCTTCAATGATGTAAGGTGCATATGTGAACATACATAAACCAATAAGAACAAATCAAAATACGAAAATACAATAAGCAAGAGTGGTTCATTACAAAAATACGCTCATATCTATTTTTTCATTTAGTCCCAGCGGACCCAATGCATCCGTGCGTAGGATCCATATAGTTTCTCTTCTCAGAAGCTCCCTTTCTCTGTCACCACCTCTTTCAGTGCGGTTAACTACTTCAAGGCCAGCAAAAGTCAGCACATTGGGATTTCCACTATGTGCCTTATTCACATGATCTATTAACCGCGGAACACCCTTTCCTGTTTTTAAGGAGTTTAGGTGTTCGCGGAATCTTTCAAATAAGCAGCGGATAGTTTTTCCGATGTAGAAGCGTCCGCATCTACATAAAATTATATAAACCACAAATTTGCTGCGGCAGGTAATAAGTGGAAAAACCCTATGTTCTATCCCTGCAAAAGAGATCACTTGTAGTTGGGAATTGAAGCTGCAGAAGGAACAGTTTCTGCAACTCCTATTCCCTTTTGGTCTCTGTTCAGACAGCCATGTGAGACGTTTTTTCCTGAAATGGCTAGTTACCACTTGATCGCGTATAGTATGGCATCTTCTAAACGCTATCACTGGTTTCATATCTTTCAATTGTTTTAGGGAATCGTCCCTCACTAGGATACTCCAATTTTTCTTTATGACCTGTTTTATCTTATCGGCCATAGGACTGAATTTAAAGGAAAAGGCGAAGGGTGGGGGCCCTTTTATTGAGGGTTTACCCTCCCTTACTTCTGTCTGATGTACTTGTGACGCTTTTGTCATAGCTTGATTCAACAAGTCTGGGGGATACCCTCTACGTCTCAGCCTAGCGCGCAGATCCTGCGCCTGTTTATCATAACTCATTGAGGTGGTATTTATACGTGCAAGTCTTCTGAATTGGCCATATGGCACTGATTGTTTTACTGTGCTTGGGTGATAGCTGGAGAAATGGAGGAGGGAGTTGGCGGCGGTCGGCTTGCGAAAACCTTCCGTCACCAACTCCCCCTCCACCACTGATACCACTACATCCAGAAACTCGATTTTATTGCCCCCAAACTGGTAAGTAAATCGCATGTTCATGTCATTCTGTGTATTCAAGTAATCCACGAAAGCCCGGAAATGTGCCTCGTCGCTGGACCATATGATGAAAACATCATCCACGAATCTGTAATAGGCATGCATATATTTCAGAAATGGATTAAAACTCGAGTACACAAAACGGTCTTCGAACCGGGCCAGGTACAGATTGGCAAAAGTACACGCCACTGGGGTTACATCCCTGTGCCTTCTTCTCTCGGAAGCTCTCTCCAGCCGAGTGTAATTATGATATCGGCAATAGAGAGCTTCTGGGAGTAAGATTGGCTTTTCAAGAGTGGAGACATTGGCTAGAGGGTGCAGAACATCCCATCACGGTTTACACTGACCACAAAAATTTGGAGTATCTAGAGAGTGCCAAAAGACTCAACTCCCGACAAGCCCGGTGGGCATTGTTTTTCACCCGCTTCAATTTCCGCCTCACTTATAAACCAGGTTCCAAAAACGTGAAGGCAGATGCCCTGTCCCGCTGCTTCCCCGAGGCTGCTTCCGCCCTGGACTCTGAGCCAGAAACCATTCTCCCAACTAAATGTTTTCTTGCTGCCCTGGGGGCCGCAGAAGTAATGGAGGACTTGTCCTCTCTTCTTGAGCCTTCACAGGCAGAGAGTCCACCTGACAAACCCGAGGGTCGATGGTTTGTACCCATTAACCTTCGATTGAAGGTCATCCAACAGCTTCATGACTCAAAGTCTGCCGGGCATTTGGGTGTTAAGAAAACACTTGCCCTTGTTAAACGTCACGTGTGGTGGCCCAACATGTCCGTGGATGTTAAGGCCTATATCCAGGCATGTACTGTTTGTGCCAGATGTAAACCGTCCCGGTCTGCCCCTTCTGGGACTTTACTCCCACTGCCAATTCCCCAGGCTCCATGGACTCACATTTCCATGGATTTCATCACAGATTTGCCAAGGTCCTCTGGAAGTACGGTAATCTGGGTAGTGGTGGACCGTTTTAGTAAGATGGCCTATTTTATCCCACTCCCTGGATTGCCCTCGGCCAGAGAATTGGCAGATCTGTTCTTGAATCATGTCTTTCGATTACACGGAGCGCCGGATGACATTGTTTCAGACAGAGGAGTGCAATTCATCTCTCGCTTCTGGCGTTCTTTCTGCTCCCGATTGGGTATTAATTTGTCTTTTTCTTCTGGTTTTCACCCAGAGACCAACTGTCAGACGGAAAGGACTAACCAGACCCTGGAGCAATATCTCTGGTGCTTCGTGTCAGACTGCCAGGAGGAATGGGCAGCGTATCTACCCTTTGCGGAGGTGGCTTATAACAACTCTGAGCATGCTTCCACTAAGAGGTCTCCGTTCAGGTGCGTGGGGGGCAGGGATCCAAGACTCTCTTCTTTGGCCGGACCCTCCACTGACTCACCGGTGGTGGATCAATGGTTCGAGGATAGACATCCCATTTGGTCGTCGGCCCAGCGGAATCTCCGCAGTGCGGTGGCGCAACAGAAGAAGTTTGCTGATCGTCATCGCACCGTAGAGCAAAAGTTTAAGGTGGGAGATCAGGTGTGGGTCTCCACCCGGAACATTCCGCTGCGTCAGCCATCTTCCAAGTTGGGTCCTCGATTCATTGGCCCATACCCAGTGACACAAAAGATCAACCGAGTTACGTACAAGGTTGCTCTTCCACCGTCGATCCGAGGAGTGAACACCTTTCATGTTTCACTTCTCAAATCGGCAGCCGACTCCGCTCCCTTCATTCAGACCCCATCCCCGCTGGAGGTCCAAGGGGTGCCGGAGTTCGAGGTGAACAGAATTTTGGACTCTCGTTTTGTCCAAAGGTCTCTTCAATACTTGGTGGACTGGAAGGGTTTTGGTCCAGAGGAGAGATGTTGGATAGCTGCTCGCCAGGTGCATGCGGATGAGTTGGTGGCAGCCTTTCACCGGGATAATCCGGGGAAAGCTTGCTTGGAGTCTTCAGAGCCGCCTCCTCGAGGGGGGGGTAATGTAAGATCCTCACCTGCTTTGCACTCCAGGGGAACCAAGAGGGGTCATCGTGGAGTTGCGGGACAGGTTATGCGTGTCTCTGATGCACCAGCGCTGACCCCTTTGCGAGCCAGTGCGGGGATGCGTTCGCGTGGACATCGGAGGGGAGGACCGTCGGAGTCCCGGGGACAGAGTGGCCAGGCGAGTGACAAGACGCCGCCGCCAGGGTTGTCTCCGGTGTCTCCTGCGACTTCCGTTTCCGCATCTGGGTCCACGCGCTCGCATACTCGCGCTGAGTCAATCATGCGTCCGTGCGTACGCACGAGGGCAGGTTCGCAAAGGGATACACGGTCGCGAGTACGCGCTTCTTATGCGCTTCGTCGACCAGTGGCGCATAATATACTGACTCACAAGAGCAAAGTGGATTAGGGAGCCAGCCATGGGTTAATCAACTTGTGATTGCCTTAGGCCATGTACTCAGGTGCAGGGCAATTTGTTCACCTATGGTAGTGGACACTTGGCACCCTGGGATTGGTCAGCAGGCATTTAAAAGGAGGTCTCTCAGGGTGATCAGTGCCCACTGTTATTTTCCCTCAACCAGGTATAGGTCACAACTGCTAGTGACTGAAGACTGCCAGGAACTTTGTCCTTTGCAGCGGACCCAAGATCTGGAGTGACTCGACTGCCAAGTGCACAGCATCATTCAGCACTGGTTGGGACTATTCCTGGAATCTCCTTGCCTGGTTTTTGTTATTATTCCTTGTTACCAGCAAGTGTCCTGGACGTTTATGTTTCTGGTGAATAAACACCTTTTTGCTTTCATCACTGGTCTGTTTGTTGGTGCCTTGCATTACAGAACAGTGGGCCCAACTAACAGTTGCCATGGACAAGATCCAGCAGCAGCTGAGTGAATTAACGGGAGCCGTTAACCTGCTGTTCCAACGACGCCCAAATATACCAGCAGCCGCTGCAGCGCAAATCCAAGAGCAACTGACAACTGTGATGGAGGAGGTTCAGCAGCTGATCCAGGGAACCTCAGCACTACCCGTCACTATCGCAAGGCATCAAACAGAACCTAAGATCCCTCTGCCTGACCCCTTCACAGGAGAGCGACAGGAGTTCTTAAACTTCAGGGACTCCTGTTTCCTTTATTTCCAGTTGCGTCCGATGGCTTCTGGCACTCTCAGGCAGAGAATTGGGATTGTAATGTCACGGCTACGTGGAGACCCCCAACGTTGGGCATTTAATTTGCCTCAAGACCATACAGCTTTTTCGTCAGTGGACGCCTTCTTCGAGGCTATGGCTGTGATTTACGATGACCCGGATCGTACTCGCACCGCAGAGACCAATCTTGAGCATATTCAACAAGGCCGCCGCCCAGCTGAAGAATACGCTGCAGAATTCAGGCGATGGGCAGCTTTCACCACCTGGGGCGACGCAGCCCTACGCCATCGCTTTCGTTTGGGACTTTCGGATGCGGTCCGGGATCTTCTTTTGGCCTTGCCTACCCCCTTCTCGTTGGAAATGGCTATCTCTCAGGCAATCGATGCCGACAGGCGAATCCGTGAGAGGCGAGTGGAACGGTCGTCTCGGTTTTCATCCTCTCGACCACATCCAGGGCCTCTTAAATTGGCCGAAGAGCCAATGGAGGTTGGATCCTCCCATCTCACACAGGCAGAACGAGCTCGTCGCCAACAGAAAGGCCTGTGCCTATTTTGCGGAAAGTCTGGACACCTCGTTAAAACCTGTCCCCTCCTGCCGGCGGGAAACGAATGAACCTAGGGGGCATAGAGGAGAACCCCCTAGGTGCTATTATCCCTCCTCCAAGCCGGGTGATGGTATCCATATCCTTACAGTGACAAAACAAGGTCCATGAGTTTTCAGCACTAATCGATTCTGGGGCCGCTGGGAATTTTGTGGACTCAACCTTGGTTCGTCGACTTGGCATCCCGTTGATCCAGCCGAAAACCACCATGTCAGTGACCGCGATTGATGGTTCCCCTCTTCAAGATGGTCGTGCAGTGTGGATGACTCCGGGAATACAGGTAACGGTGGGGGCTGATCATCGGGAGACCTTAAGCCTTTTTGTCCTTGACATGCCATCCACTCCCGTGATTTTGGGTCTCCCTTGGTTAAGGCTCCATAATCCAGTAGTGGACTGGCGCTCGGGTCTTATTTGTCAGTGGAGTACGGAATGCCTTACTAAGTGCATTCGTCCCGACCTGTCACTAGCCTCCATGGAAGTATTAACCACTTCCCATCTGGGCCCTTTGCCCCCTTCCTGACCAGGCCAAATTTTGCAAAACTGACATATCTCACTTTATGTGGTAATAACTTTGGAACGCCTTTATTTATCCAAGTCATTCAGAGATTGTTTTCTCGTGACACATTGTACTTCATGATAGTCATAAATTTGAGTCAAAATATTTCACCTTTATTTATGAAAAAATCCCAAATTTACCCAAAAATTTGAAAAATTCGCAATTTTCTAAATTTCAATTTCTCTGCTTTTAAAACAGAAAGTGATACCTCATAAAATATTTATTATTTAACATTCCCCATATGTCTACTTTATGTTGGCATCATTTTGGAAATGTCATTTAATTTTTTTAGGATGTTAGAAGGCTTAGAAGTTTAGAAGCAATTCTTCAAATTTTTAAGAAAATTGCCAAAACCCACTTTTTAAGGACCAGTTCAGGTATGAAGTCACTTTGTGGGGCCTACATAGTGGATACCCCCATAAATGACCCCATTGTAGAAACTACACCCCTCAAGGTATTCAAAACCGATTTTACAAACTTTGTTAACCCTTTAGGCGTTCCACAAGAATTAAAGGAAAATGGAGATCAAATTTTTAAATTTCACTTTTTTAGCAGATTTTCCATTTTAATCAATTTTTTTCTTTAACACATCGATGGTTAACAGCCAAACAAAACTCAATATTTATTACCCAGATTCTGCGGTTTACAGAAACACCCCACATGTGGTCATAAACTGCTGTACGGGCACACGGCAGGGCGCAGAAGAAAAGGAACTCCACATGGTTTTTAGATGCCATGTCCCATTTGAAGCCCCCTGATGCACCCTTACAGTAGAAACTCCCAAGAAGTGACCCCATTTTGGAAACTAGGGGATAAGGTGCCAGTTTTATTAGTACTATTTTTGGGTACATATGATTTTTTGATCATTCATTATAACACTTTATGGGGCAAGGTGACCAAAAAATTGGTTGTTTTAGCACAGTTTCTATTTATTTATTTTTACAGCGTTCACCTGAGGGGTTCTGTCAAGTGACATTTTTATAGAGCAGATTGTTACGGACGTGGCGATACCTAATATGTATACTTTTTCTCATTTATTAAAGTTTTACACAATAATAGCATTTTTGAAACAAAAAAATTATGTTTTAATGTGTCCATGTTCTGAGAGCTATAGTTTTTTTATTTTTTGAGAGATTTTCTTATGTAGGGGCTCATTTTTTGCGGGATGAGGTGACGGTTTCATTGGTACTATTTTGTGGGACATACGCATTTTTGATCACTTGGTGTTGCACCTTTTGTGATGCAAGGTGACAAAAATTGCTTGTTTTGACACAGTTTTTTTTTTTTTTTTTTTTTTACGGTGTTCAGCCGAGGGGTTAGGTCATGTGATATTTTTATAGAGCTGGTTTTTACGGACGCGGCAATACCTAATATGTATACTTTTTTTTATTTGTTTCACTTTAACACAATAATAGCATTTTTGAAACCAAAAAAATGATGTTTTAGTGTCTCCATGTTCTAAGAGCTATAGTTTTTTTATTTTTTAAGAGATTTTCCTATGTAGGGGCTCATTTTTTGCGGGATGAGGTGACGGTTTTATTGGTACTATTTTGTGGGACATACGCGTTTTTGATCACTTGGTGTTGCACCTTTTGTGATGCAAGGTGACAAAAATTGCTTGTTTTGACAGCTTTTTTTTTTTTTTTTACGGTGTTCACCCGAGGGGTTAGGTCATGTGATACTTTTATAGAGCTGGTTTTTACGGACGCGGCGATACCTAATATGTCTATTTTATTTTGTTTTTTCTATTTTTAATTTTTTTTTTTTATTCCTTACTTGGGAACTTTTTTTTTTTTACATGTGAAACTTTATTTTATTTTATTTTTTCAACCCTTTATTATTATTTTTTTTTTTTACACTTTTCGTCCTCCATAAGGTCATACAAGACCTCTGGGGGACATTTGCTTCACTTTTTCTTTTTTTTTCACAGTTGATTTCTCCTGTAACTGGGGCTGACATAGTAGCCCCAGTTACAGTGGAAATGCACCCCTATAGAGGCTGTACAGCAGCAATCTAGCGCTGTACAGCCTCACAGCAGGGCTGATCGAGGTCTCTGAGAGACCTCACACAGCTCCTGCACACTCCGGTCACGGCGGTCACATGACCGCCGGGCCGGAACAGGAAGCGCACAGCGCTTCCTTCTCTGCAGACACAGCGCTCGGTGAGCGCTGTGTCTGCAGCGATCGTGAAGGCAGGGACACCTGGGCACTGTCCCTGCCTCCTCTCTGGGTTGCCCTGCTGTCACTGACAGCGGGCAACCCGATCAGCAGCTGCACGATTAGCGTGCAGCTGCTATTTCTGACAGGACGTTCTAAAACGTGCTGTCAGAAATAGACGTCCACCCATAGGACGTTTATATCCTATGGGCGGACGGGAAGTGGTTAAGTACTTTACCACAGCAGTATCATAATTTCCGAGATGTGTTCAGTCCTCAGGGGGCTGATGTGTTACCTCCCCACAGGTCATATGATTGTCCTATAGACCTGTTGCCAGGTACCATGCCACCACGAGGGCATCTTTATAATCTCACTGGGCCTGAGGTTCAGGCTCAGCGGGAGTATATTAAAGAGAACCTTGAGAAAAATTTCATTCGTCCATCCACTTCCCCTGCTGGAGCTGGATTCTTCTTTGTGGAGAAGAAGGATGGAGGCTTGAGACCTTGCATCGATTATCGTGCCCTTAATCGGATTACGGTGAAGAATCGGTATCCCCTGCCTCTGATTGATGATCTGTTTTCTCAGGTGGCAGGGGCCCGAGTCTTCACCAAACTCGATTTAAGGGGTGCTTATAATTTAGTTCGCATTAGAGAGGGTGACGAATGGAAGACCGCATTTAATACCAGAGACGGGCATTACGAGTATCTCGTGATGCCTTTCGGTCTCTGTAATGCTCCCGCGGTCTTCCAGGAGTTCATCAACGATGTTCTCAGAGATTTCTTGGATAGATGTGTTGTTGTCTATCTAGATGACATACTAATCTACTCTTCGGATCTGGTCTCTCATCGGAGACACGTGTGTCAGGTTTTCCAGAAGCTGAGGGAGAACCGCCTCTATGCCAAACTTGAGAAGTGTCTGTTTGAGGTGAAGGAGTTGCCTTTCCTGGGGTACATTATCTCAGAAAAGGGATTGGCTATGGACCCATCCAAACTTTCTGCTGTCTTGGATTGGCCTCAGCCTAAGGATCTTAAGGGGTTGCAGCGTTTCTTAGGCTTTGCCAACTTCTACCGCAAGTTTATTAAGAATTTTTCTGCGATAGTAGTACCTCTCACCAACCTCACTAAGAAGGGAGCTAATCCTTCTAAGTGGACGAGAGAGGCAGTCAGAGCCTTTGAGACGCTGAAACAGGCCTTTTGCACGGCACCAATTCTTACTCATCCAGACACCTCCAGACCTTTTGTTCTCGAGGTCGATGCCTCAGAGGTCGGTGTAGGGGCAGTTCTCTCACAGTATTCTGAGGACCCTGAGAGGTTACATCCCTGTGCCTTCTTCTCTCGGAAGCTCTCTCCAGCCGAGTGTAATTATGATATCGGCAATAGAGAGCTTCTGGGAGTAAGATTGGCTTTTCAAGAGTGGAGACATTGGCTAGAGGGTGCAGAACATCCCATCACGGTTTACACTGACCACAAAAATTTGGAGTATCTAGAGAGTGCCAAAAGACTCAACTCCCGACAAGCCCGGTGGGCATTGTTTTTCACCCGCTTCAATTTCCGCCTCACTTATAAACCAGGTTCCAAAAACGTGAAGGCAGATGCCCTGTCCCGCTGCTTCCCCGAGGCTGCTTCCGCCCTGGACTCTGAGCCAGAAACCATTCTCCCAACTAAATGTTTTCTTGCTGCCCTGGGGGCCGCAGAAGTAATGGAGGACTTGTCCTCTCTTCTTGAGCCTTCACAGGCAGAGAGTCCACCTGACAAACCCGAGGGTCGATGGTTTGTACCCATTAACCTTCGATTGAAGGTCATCCAACAGCTTCATGACTCAAAGTCTGCCGGGCATTTGGGTGTTAAGAAAACACTTGCCCTTGTTAAACGTCACGTGTGGTGGCCCAACATGTCCGTGGATGTTAAGGCCTATATCCAGGCATGTACTGTTTGTGCCAGATGTAAACCGTCCCGGTCTGCCCCTTCTGGGACTTTACTCCCACTGCCAATTCCCCAGGCTCCATGGACTCACATTTCCATGGATTTCATCACAGATTTGCCAAGGTCCTCTGGAAGTACGGTAATCTGGGTAGTGGTGGACCGTTTTAGTAAGATGGCCTATTTTATCCCACTCCCTGGATTGCCCTCGGCCAGAGAATTGGCAGATCTGTTCTTGAATCATGTCTTTCGATTACACGGAGCGCCGGATGACATTGTTTCAGACAGAGGAGTGCAATTCATCTCTCGCTTCTGGCGTTCTTTCTGCTCCCGATTGGGTATTAATTTGTCTTTTTCTTCTGGTTTTCACCCAGAGACCAACTGTCAGACGGAAAGGACTAACCAGACCCTGGAGCAATATCTCTGGTGCTTCGTGTCAGACTGCCAGGAGGAATGGGCAGCGTATCTACCCTTTGCGGAGGTGGCTTATAACAACTCTGAGCATGCTTCCACTAAGATGTCTCCGTTCAGGTGCGTGGGGGGCAGGGATCCAAGACTCTCTTCTTTGGCCGGACCCTCCACTGACTCACCGGTGGTGGATCAATGGTTCGAGGATAGACATCCCATTTGGTCGTCGGCCCAGCGGAATCTCCGCAGTGCGGTGGCGCAACAGAAGAAGTTTGCTGATCGTCATCGCACCGTAGAGCAAAAGTTTAAGGTGGGAGATCAGGTGTGGGTCTCCACCCGGAACATTCCGCTGCGTCAGCCATCTTCCAAGTTGGGTCCTCGATTCATTGGCCCATACCCAGTGACACAAAAGATCAACCGAGTTACGTACAAGGTTGCTCTTCCACCGTCGATCCGAGGAGTGAACACCTTTCATGTTTCACTTCTCAAATCGGCAGCCGACTCCGCTCCCTTCATTCAGACCCCATCCCCGCTGGAGGTCCAAGGGGTGCCGGAGTTCGAGGTGAACAGAATTTTGGACTCTCGTTTTGTCCAAAGGTCTCTTCAATACTTGGTGGACTGGAAGGGTTTTGGTCCAGAGGAGAGATGTTGGATAGCTGCTCGCCAGGTGCATGCGGATGAGTTGGTGGCAGCCTTTCACCGGGATAATCCGGGGAAAGCTTGCTTGGAGTCTTCAGAGCCGCCTCCTCGAGGGGGGGGTAATGTAAGATCCTCACCTGCTTTGCACTCCAGGGGAACCAAGAGGGGTCCTCGTGGAGTTGCGGGACAGGTTATGCGTGTCTCTGATGCACCAGCGCTGACCCCTTTACGAGCCAGTGCGGGGATGCGTTCGCGTGGACATCGGAGGGGAGGACCGTCGGAGTCCCGGGGACAGAGTGGCCAGGCGAGTGACAAGACGCCGCCGCCAGGGTTGTCTCCGGTGTCTCCTGCGACTTCCGTTTCCGCATCTGGGTCCACGCGCTCGCATACTCGCGCTGAGTCAATCATGCGTCCGTGCGTACGCACGAGGGCAGGTTCGCAAAGGGATACACGGTCGCGAGTACGCGCTTCTTATGCGCTTCGTCGACCAGTGGCGCATAATATACTGACTCACAAGAGCAAAGTGGATTAGGGAGCCAGCCATGGGTTAATCAACTTGTGATTGCCTTAGGCCATGTACTCAGGTGCAGGGCAATTTGTTCACCTATGGTAGTGGACACTTGGCACCCTGGGATTGGTCAGCAGGCATTTAAAAGGAGGTCTCTCAGGGTGATCAGTGCCCACTGTTATTTTCCCTCAACCAGGTATAGGTCACAACTGCTAGTGACTGAAGACTGCCAGGAACTTTGTCCTTTGCAGCGGACCCAAGATCTGGAGTGACTCGACTGCCAAGTGCACAGCATCATTCAGCACTGGTTGGGACTATTCCTGGAATCTCCTTGCCTGGTTTTTGTTATTATTCCTTGTTACCAGCAAGTGTTCTGGACGTTTATGTTTCTGGTGAATAAACACCTTTTTGCTTTCATCACTGGTCTGTTTGTTGGTGCCTTGCATTACACCGCCTTGAGCCAACTACTGCTGAAAATGAACTTTTTTTTCTTCAGTTAGTCAATATCAATACATGATCGGCAGCCATTTTATGCAACGATAGTGCACCAGCATAGGCTATCTGCAAGTCCAGAAATACAGCTTTGGCATGCTGGGGTGAAAAACCCCTCTAATATACTGCACATCTGGGATTAGACAAGCATAAGTGACTGTCACATTTAGGACAGAAATACAGCTTTTTGGTTAGGGTGAAAAAACCCTCTAATATACTGCATATCTGGGATTTACACGTGCATAAGTGACTGTCACATTTAGGACAGAAATACAGCTTTTTGGTTAGGGTGAAAAAACTCTCTAATATACTGCACATCTGTGATTACACGTGCATAAGTCACTGTCACATTTAGGCCATAAATACGGCTTTGACATACTGGGGTGAAAAAAGCCTCTAATATACTGCACATCTGTGATTATACGTGCATAAGTCACTGTCACATTTAGGACAGAAATACAGCTTTTTGGTTACTGGGGTGAAAAAACCCTCTAATATACTGCACATCTGTGATTACACGTGCATAAGTCACTGTCACATTTAGGACAGAAATACAGCTTTTTGGTTAGGGTGAAAAAACCCTCTAATATACTGCACATCTGTGATTACACGTGCATAAGTCATTGTCACATTTAGGCCATAAATACGGCTTTGGCATACTGGGGTGAAAAAAGGCTCTAATATACTGCACATCTGTGATTACACGTGCATAAGTCACTGTCACATTTAGGACAGAAATACAGCTTTTTGGTTACTGGGGTGAAAAAACCCTCTAATATACTGCATTTCTGGGATTACACGTGCATAAGTACTGTCACATTTAGGACAGAAATACAGCTTTTTGGTTAGGGTGAAAAAACCCTCTAATATACTGCACATCTGTGATTACACGTGCATAAGTCACTGTCACATTTAGGACAGAAATACAGCTTTTTGGTTACTGGGGTGAAAAAACCCTCTAATATACTGCACATCTGTGATTACACGTGCATAAGTCACTGTCACATTTAGGACAGAAATACAGCTTTTTGGTTAGGGTGAAAAAACCCTCTAATATACTGCACATCTGTGATTACACGTGCATAAGTCATTGTCACATTTAGGCCATAAATACGGCTTTGGCATACTGGGGTGAAAAAACCCTCTAATATACTGCACATCTGTGATTATACGTGCATAAGTCACTGTCACATTTAGGACAGAAATACAGATTTTTGGTTAGGGTGAAAAAACCCTCTAATATACTGCACATCTGGGATAAGACGTGCATAAGTGAGTGTCACATTTAGGCCACAAATACCGCTGTCATATAGAGTTTAAAAAAAAAATTGAGTGCAATACCCTACATCAGGGTTTATATTGGCGGTTAATTATTTTTAACATACTTAACCACTTTTTACTTTGCTTTGTGAACACTAACTATGAGGGAAACATCTAATAAGGGACGCGGTCATGGTGGTGGTGTTGGTGGAGCCTCTGGTGCAGGGAGAGGACGTGGCCGTTCTGCCACAGCTACACGTCCTACTGAACCTACTACCTCAGGTCCCAGTAGCCGCCAGAATCTACAGCGATATTTGGTCGGGCCTAATGCCGTTCTAAGGATGGTAAGGCCTGAGCAAGTACAGGCGCTAGTCAATTGGGTGGCCGACACTGGATCCAGCACGTTCACATTATCTCCCACCCAGTCTTCTGCAGAAAGCGCACAGGTGGCACCTGAAACCCATGCCCATCAGTCTGTCACATCACCCCCGTGCATATCGGGGAACCTGTCTGAGCCTCAAGTCATGCAGCAGTCTCTTATGCTGATTGAAGACTCTGCTGGCAGGGTTTCCCAAGGGCATCCACCTAGCCCTTCCCCAGGGGTGGAAGACATAGAATGCACTGACACACAACCACTTATGTTTCCTGATGAGGACATGGGAATACCACCTCAGCACGTCTCTGATGATGACGAAACACAGGTGCCAACTGCTGCGTCTTTCTGCAGTGTGCAGACTGAAAAGGAGGCCAGGATGGAAGACGATGCAGGGGACGATGAGGTCCTAGACCCCACATGGAATGAAGGTCGTGCCACTGACTTTCAGAGTTCGGAGGAAGAGGCAGTGGTGAGACCGAGCCAACAGCGTAGCAAAAGCGGGAGCAGGGTGCAAAAGCAGAGCAGCCGTCGCCAAAACAGTTCGCCTGCTACTGGCCACCGTCAACAGGGACCGAGCACACCAAAGGCAGCTTCAAGGAGTTCCCTCGCATGGGACTTCTTCACACAATGTGCTGACGACAAGACGCGAGTGGTTTGCAATCTGTGCCATCAGAGTCTGAAGCGAGGCATTAACGTTCTGAACCTTAGCACAACCTGCATGACCAGGCATCTACATGCGAGACACGGGCTGCAGTGGAGTAAGCACCTTCAAAACCAAGAAAGGGCTCAGGCCCCTACTGCTCCCTCTTCTGCTGCTGCCTCGGCCTCTTCCTCCGCCTCTGGAGGAATGTTGGCACCTGCCGCCCAGCAAACAGAGGATGTGCCACCAACAACACCACCTCCGTCACCAAGCATCTCCACCATGTCACACGGAAGCGTTCAGCTCTCCATCTCACAAACCTTTGAGAGAAAGCGTAAATTCCCACCTAGCCACCCTCGATCCCTTGCCCTGAATGCCAGCATTTCTAAACTGCTGGCCTTTGAAATGCTGTCATTTAGGCTGGTGGAAACGGACAGCTTCAAACAGCTCATGTCGCTTGCTGTCCCACAGTACGTCGTTCCCAGCCGCCACTACTTCTCCAGGAGAGCCGTGCCCTCCCTGCACAACCAAGTATCGGATAAAATCAAGTGTGCACTGCGCAATACCATCTGTGGCAAGGTCCACCTAACCACAGATACGTGGACCAGTAAGCACGGCCAGGGACGCTATTTCTCCCTAACTGCACACTAGGTAAATGTAGTGGCGGCTGGGCCCCAGGCGGAGAGCTGTTTGTTGCACGTCCTTCCGCCGCCAAGGAGCAGCACGCACGGGTGAGTTGCACTGCGGAACAGCACCACTTCACCACCAATGACTGGGCCTCCATGCGAGACCTGTGTGCCCTGTTGCGCTGTTTTGAGTACTCCACCAACATGGCCAGTGGCGATGATGCCGTTATCAGTGTTACAATACCACTTCTATGTCTCATTGAGAAAACACTTAGGGCGATGATGGAAGAGGATGTGGCCCAGGACGAGGAGGAGGAAAGAGGGGTCATCTCTAACACTTTCAGGCCAGTCTTTTAGAAGTGGCTCAGAAAGAGGATTTTTGTAACAGCAGAGGCCAGGTACAAACTTGGACAGCCAGGGCCCACTACTGGAGGAGAAGGAGGAGGATGGGGATGAAGCATGTTCACAGCGGGGTGGTACCCAACGCAGCTCGGGCCCATCACTGGTGCGTGGCTGGGGGGATACGGAGGACGCAGACGATATGCCTCCCACAGAGGACAGCTTGTCCTTACCTCTGGGCAGCCTGGCACACATGAGCGACTACATGCTGCAGTGCCTGCGCAAGACTGCAGAGTTGCCCACATTTTAATGTGTGCTGACTACTGGGTGGCCACCCTGCTGGATCCCCGTTACAAAGACAATGTGCCGTCCTTAATTCCCTCACTAGAGCGTGATCGGAAGATGCGCGACTACAGGCCCACGCTGGTAGACGCGCTCCTGAGAGCATTCCCGACTGACGCCGGGGGACAAGTGGAAGCACAAGGCGAAGGCAGGGGAGGAGGAAGAGGTCGCCAACACAGCTGTGTCAGCGCCAGCACCTCAGAAGGCAGGGTTAGCATGGCCGACATGTGGAAAACCTTTGTCACCTCGCCGCAACAACCGGCCCCAACTGCTGATATGGAGCGTGTTAGCAGGAGGCAGCATTAGAACAACATGGTGGAACAGTACCTGTGCACACAACTACACGTACTGACTGATGGTTCTGCCCCATTCAACTTCTGGGTCTCCAAATTGTCCACATGGCCAGAGCTTTCCCTTTATGCCTTGGAGGTGCTGGCCTGCCCTGCAGCCAGTGTACTCTCTGAACGTGTATTTAGCACAGCAGGAGGCGTCATTACAGACAGACGCAACCGCCTGTCCACAGCCAACGTGGACAAGCTCACGTTCATTAAAATGAACCAGGCTTGGATCCCACAAGACTTGTCTGTACTAGGGTTGGACGATATCAAAAATATTCAGACGATAACGATATTAAAAAATTTATCGCGATAACGATATATATCGCAATAAATACCCGTTTTAAAGAAAAAAACACAAGGAGACGTTATACTGTATGGGGGGCCACAAGGAGACATTACACTGTATGGGGGCCACAAGGAGACATTATACTGTATGGGGGCGGCCACAAGGAGACGTTATACTGTATGGGGGCGGCCACAAGGAGACATTATACTGTATGGGGGCAGCCACAAGGAGACGTTACACTGTATGGGGGCAGCCACAAGGAGACGTTACACTGTATGGGGGCAGCCACAAGGAGACGTTATACTGTATGGGGCGGCCACAAGGAGACGTTACACTGTATGGGGGCAGCCACAAGGAGACGTTACACTGTATGGGGGCAGCCACAAGGAGACGTTACACTGTATGGGGGCAGCCACAAGGAGACGTTATACTGTATGGGGGCAGCCACAAGGAGACATTATACTGTATGGGGGCAGCCACAAGGAAACGTTATACTGTATGGGGGCAGCCACAAGGAGACGTTATACTGTATGGGGGCAGCCACAAGGAGACATTATACTGTATGGGGGCAGCCACAAGGAAACGTTATACTGTATGGGGGCAGCCACAAGGAGACGTTATACTGTATGGGGGCAGCCACAAGGAGACGTTATACTGTATGGGGGCGGCCACAAGGAGACGTTATACTGTATGGGGGCGGCCACAAGGAGACGTTATACTGTATGGGGGCAGCCACAAGGAGACGTTATACTGTATGGGGGCAGCCACAAGGAGACGTTATACTGTATGGGGGCAGCCACAAGGAAACGTTATACTGTATTGGGGCAGCCACAAGGAGATGTTATACTGTATGGGGGCAGCCACAAGGAGACGTTATACTGTATGGGGGCAGCCACAAGGAAACGTTATACTGTATGGGGGCAGCCACAAGGAGACGTTATACTGTATGGGGGCAGCCACAAGGAAACGTTATACTGTATGGGGGCGGCCACAAGGAGACGTTATACTGTATGGGGGCGGCCACAAGGAGACGTTATACTGTATGGGGGCAGCCACAAGGAGACATTATACTGTATGGGGGCAGCCACAAGGAGACGTTACACTGTATGGGGGCAGCCACAAGGAGACGTTATACTGTATGGGGGCAGCCACAAGTGCGGTGGCGCAACAGAAGAAGTTTGCTGATCGTCATCGCACCGTAGAGCAAAAGTTTAAGGTGGGAGATCAGGTGTGGGTCTCCACCCGGAACATTCCGCTGCGTCAGCCATCTTCCAAGTTGGGTCCTCGATTCATTGGCCCATACCCAGTGACACAAAAGATCAACCGAGTTACGTACAAGGTTGCTCTTCCACCGTCGATCCGAGGAGTGAACACCTTTCATGTTTCACTTCTCAAATCGGCAGCCGACTCCGCTCCCTTCATTCAGACCCCATCCCCGCTGGAGGTCCAAGGGGTGCCGGAGTTCGAGGTGAACAGAATTTTGGACTCTCGTTTTGTCCAAAGGTCTCTTCAATACTTGGTGGACTGGAAGGGTTTTGGTCCAGAGGAGAGATGTTGGATAGCTGCTCGCCAGGTGCATGCGGATGAGTTGGTGGCAGCCTTTCACCGGGATAATCCGGGGAAAGCTTGCTTGGAGTCTTCAGAGCCGCCTCCTCGAGGGGGGGGTAATGTAAGATCCTCACCTGCTTTGCACTCCAGGGGAACCAAGAGGGGTCCTCGTGGAGTTGCGGGACAGG
Organism: Bufo bufo; assembly: GCF_905171765.1. Lineage (NCBI taxonomy): Eukaryota > Metazoa > Chordata > Amphibia > Anura > Bufonidae > Bufo > Bufo bufo. Next base: position 611,303,907 of record NC_053389.1, on the reverse strand, counting down.
TTATGCGTGTCTCTGATGCACCAGCGCTGACCCCTTTACGAGCCAGTGCGGGGATGCGTTCGCGTGGACATCGGAGGGGAGGACCGTCGGAGTCCCGGGGACAGAGTGGCCAGGCGAGTGACAAGACGCCGCCGCCAGGGTTGTCTCCGGTGTCTCCTGCGACTTCCGTTTCCGCATCTGGGTCCACGCGCTCGCATACTCGCGCTGAGTCAATCATGCGTCCGTGCGTACGCACAGGGATACACGGTCGCGAGTACGCGCTTCTTATGCGCTTCGTCGACCAGTGGCGCATAATATACTGACTCACAAGAGCAAAGTGGATTAGGGAGCCAGCCATGGGTTAATCAACTTGTGATTGCCTTAGGCCATGTACTCAGGTGCAGGGCAATTTGTTCACCTATGGTAGTGGACACTTGGCACCCTGGGATTGGTCAGCAGGCATTTAAAAGGAGGTCTCTCAGGGTGATCAGTGCCCACTGTTATTTTCCCTCAACCAGGTATAGGTCACAACTGCTAGTGACTGAAGACTGCCAGGAACTTTGTCCTTTGCAGCGGACCCAAGATCTGGAGTGACTCGACTGCCAAGTGCACAGCATCATTCAGCACTGGTTGGGACTATTCCTGGAATCTCCTTGCCTGGTTTTTGTTATTATTCCTTGTTACCAGCAAGTGTTCTGGACGTTTATGTTTCTGGTGAATAAACACCTTTTTGCTTTCATCACTGGTCTGTTTGTTGGTGCCTTGCATTACACCGCCTTGAGCCAACTACTGCTGAAAATGAACTTTTTTTTCTTCAGTTAGTCAATATCAATACATGATCGGCAGCCATTTTATGCAACGATAGTGCACCAGCATAGGCTATCTGCAAGTCCAGAAATACAGCTTTGGCATGCTGGGGTGAAAAACCCCTCTAATATACTGCACATCTGGGATTAGACAAGCATAAGTGACTGTCACATTTAGGACAGAAATACAGCTTTTTGGTTAGGGTGAAAAAACCCTCTAATATACTGCATATCTGGGATTTACACGTGCATAAGTGACTGTCACATTTAGGACAGAAATACAGCTTTTTGGTTAGGGTGAAAAAACTCTCTAATATACTGCACATCTGTGATTACACGTGCATAAGTCACTGTCACATTTAGGCCATAAATACGGCTTTGACATACTGGGGTGAAAAAAGCCTCTAATATACTGCACATCTGTGATTACACGTGCATAAGTCACTGTCACATTTAGGACAGAAATACAGCTTTTTGGTTACTGGGGTGAAAAAACCCTCTAATATACTGCACATCTGTGATTACACGTGCATAAGTCACTGTCACATTTAGGACAGAAATACAGCTTTTTGGTTAGGGTGAAAAAACCCTCTAATATACTGCACATCTGTGATTACACGTGCATAAGTCATTGTCACATTTAGGCCATAAATACGGCTTTGGCATACTGGGGTGAAAAAAGGCTCTAATATACTGCACATCTGTGATTACACGTGCATAAGTCACTGTCACATTTAGGACAGAAATACAGCTTTTTGGTTACTGGGGTAAAAAAAAACCTCTAATATACTGCATTTCTGGGATTACATGTGCATAAGTCACTGTCACATTTAGGACAGAAACAGCTTTTTGGTTACTGGGGTGAAAAAACCCTCTAATATACTGCACATCTGTGATTACACGTGCATACAGTTGTGTTCAAAATTATTCAACCCCCACTGAAATTGAGTGTTTTGGCCAGTTTGACATTGATTTTGATCATTTCAGTCATCTTGTTTACAATTAAATCAAAGAGGCACTTGTAAGTCAGACAAATATAACATAACATTTATAATGAAATAACCACAAATGTATTTTCTGTGCTCACATCATTATCAGTTTTATTCAACCCCCAAGTGACATTCAATCTTAGTACTTAGTACAACATCCTTTTCCAGTTATAACAGCTTTTAAACATGAAGCATAGCTTGACACAAGTGTCTTGCAGCGATCTACGGGTATCTTCGCCCATTCTTCATGGGCAAAAGCCTCCAGTTCAGTCACATTCTTAGGCTTGCGTGCTGCAACTGCTTTCTTTAAGTCCCACCAGAGGTTCTCAATCGGATTTAAGTCTAGTGACTGCGATGGCCACTTCAAAATGTTCCAGCCTTTAATCTGCAACCATGCTCTAGTGGACTTGGAGGTATGCTTGGGATCATTGTCCTGTTGAAAGGTCCAACGTCTCCCAAGCCTCAGGTTTGTGACGGACTGCATCACATTTTCATCCAATATCTCCTGGTACTGAAGAGAATTCATGGTACCTTGCACACGCTGAAGCTTCCCTGTACCTGTAGAAGCAAAACAGCCCCAAAGCATGATTTACCCCCGCCATGCTTCACAGTAGGCAAGGTGTTCTTTTCTTCATAGGCCTTGTTCTTCCTCCTCCAAACATAGCGTTGATCCATGGGCCCAAACAGTTCTAATTTTGTTTCATCAGTCCACAGAAAGCTATCCCAAAACTTTTGTGGTTTGTCCACATGACTTTTGGCATACTGCAGTCGACTCTTCTTATTCTTTGGAGACAGCAAGGGGGTGCGCCTGAGAGTTCTGGCATGGAGGCTTTCATTACGCAGTGTGCGCCTTATTGTCTGAGCTGAAACTTCAGTACCCACATCTGACAAATCTTTTTTCAGTTCCTCAGCAGTCACACGGGGACTTTTCTCCACTTTGCGCTTCAGGTAGCGCACAGCAGTCGAAGTCAGCATCTTCTTTCTGCCACGACCAGGTAGCGTTTCAACAGTGCCCTTTGCCTTGAATTTGCGAATGATGCTTCCTATGGTTCTCTTGGTATGTTTAACATCTTTGCAATCTTCTTATAGCCATTGCCCTTCCTGTGAAGAGAAATCACCTCTTCTCTTGTCTTCCTGGACCATTCTCTTGACTTCACCATGTTTGTAAACACACCAGTAAATGTCTAGAAGGAGCTGAGTATCACAGTCCTTTTAAATCTGCCTAATTGGTGCTTATTATGCTTGATTGCTGCTCCTTGACATCCACAGGTGTTTTCAATACCTGATCGAAAACACTTGAATGAACCTCTGTTCTTAAGAGTGGTAGTCTTTAAGGGGTTGAATAATTGTGTCAATGAAGAAATCACAAAAAAAAACCATTTAATACTGTATTACAAAAACAATTGATGTCATTTTAGTTGCATTTGGTTCTTTAGAAAGTCCTTGTAAGATTTCATTCTGAACACAATTACAAATGTACACTAAATTCCCTAAAACCCTTTACAGCATTGGGGGTTGAATAATTTTGAACACAACTGTAAGTCACTGTCACATTTTGGACAGAAATACGGCTTTGGCATACTAGGGTGAAAAAAAGCCTCTAATATACTGCACATCTGTGATTACACGTGCATAAGTCACTGTCATATTTAGGACAGAAATACAGCTTTTTGGTTACTGAGGTGAAAAAACCCTCTAATATACTGCACATCTGTGATTACACTTGCATAAGTCACTCTCACATTTAGGCCATAAATACGGCTTTGGCATACTGGGTTGAAAAAACCCTCTAATATACTGCACATCTGTGATTACACGTGCATAAGTCACTGTCACATTTAGGACAGAAATACAGCTTTTTGGTTAGGGTGAAAAAACCTTCTAATATACTGCACATCTGTGATTACACGTGCATAAGTCACTGTCACATTTAGGCCATAAATACGGCTTTGGCATACTGGGGTGAATAAAGCCTCTAATATACTGCACATCTGTGATTACACGTTCATAAGTAACTGTCACATTTAGGACAGAAATACAGATTTTTGGTTACTGGGGTGAAAAAACCCTCTAATATACTGCACATCTGTGATTACACGTGCATAAGTCACTGTCACATTTAGGACAGAAATACAGCTTCTTGGTTACTGAGGTGAAAAAACCCTCTAATATACTGCACATCTGTGATTACACTTGCATAAGTCACTCTCACATTTAGGCCATAAATACAGCTTTGGCATACTGGGGTGAAAAAACCCTCTAATATACTGCACATCTGTGATTATACGTGCATAAGTCACTGTCACATTTAGGACAGAAATACAGATTTTTGGTTAGGGTGAAAAAACCCTCTAATATACTGCACATCTGGGATAAGACGTGCATAAGTGAGTGTCACATTTAGGCCACAAATACCGCTGTCATATAGAGTTTAAAAAAAAAATTGAGTGCAATACCCTACATCAGGGTTTATATTGGCGGTTAATTATTTTTAACATACTTAACCACTTTTTACTTTGCTTTGTGAACACTAACTATGAGGGAAACATCTAATAAGGGACGCGGTCATGGTGGTGGTGTTGGTGGAGCCTCTGGTGCAGGGAGAGGACGTGGCCGTTCTGCCACAGCTACACGTCCTACTGAACCTACTACCTCAGGTCCCAGTAGCCGCCAGAATCTACAGCGATATTTGGTCGGGCCTAATGCCGTTCTAAGGATGGTAAGGCCTGAGCAAGTACAGGCGCTAGTCAATTGGGTGGCCGACACTGGATCCAGCACGTTCACATTATCTCCCACCCAGTCTTCTGCAGAAAGCGCACAGGTGGCACCTGAAACCCATGCCCATCAGTCTGTCACATCACCCCCGTGCATATCGGGGAACCTGTCTGAGCCTCAAGTCATGCAGCAGTCTCTTATGCTGATTGAAGACTCTGCTGGCAGGGTTTCCCAAGGGCATCCACCTAGCCCTTCCCCAGGGGTGGAAGACATAGAATGCACTGACACACAACCACTTATGTTTCCTGATGAGGACATGGGAATACCACCTCAGCACGTCTCTGATGATGACGAAACACAGGTGCCAACTGCTGCGTCTTTCTGCAGTGTGCAGACCGAAAAGGAGGCCAGGATGGAAGACGATGCAGGGGACGATGAGGTCCTAGACCCCACATGGAATGAAGGTCGTGCCACTGACTTTCAGAGTTCGGAGGAAGAGGCAGTGGTGAGACCGAGCCAACAGCGTAGCAAAAGCGGGAGCAGGGTGCAAAAGCAGAGCAGCCGTCGCCAAAACAGTTCGCCTGCTACTGGCCACCGTCAACAGGGACCGAGCACACCAAAGGCAGCTTCAAGGAGTTCCCTCGCATGGGACTTCTTCACACAATGTGCTGACGACAAGACGCGAGTGGTTTGCAATCTGTGCCATCAGAGTCTGAAGCGAGGCATTAACGTTCTGAACCTTAGCACAACCTGCATGACCAGGCATCTACATGCGAGACACGGGCTGCAGTGGAGTAAGCACCTTCAAAACCAAGAAAGGGCTCAGGCCCCTACTGCTCCCTCTTCTGCTGCTGCCTCGGCCTCTTCCTCCGCCTCTGGAGGAATGTTGGCACCTGCCGCCCAGCAAACAGAGGATGTGCCACCAACAACACCACCTCCGTCACCAAGCATCTCCACCATGTCCCACGGAAGCGTTCAGCTCTCCATCTCACAAACCTTTGAGAGAAAGCGTAAATTCCCACCTAGCCACCCTCGATCCCTTGCCCTGAATGCCAGCATTTCTAAACTGCTGGCCTTTGAAATGCTGTCATTTAGGCTGGTGGAAACGGACAGCTTCAAACAGCTCATGTCGCTTGCTGTCCCACAGTACGTCGTTCCCAGCCGCCACTACTTCTCCAGGAGAGCCGTGCCCTCCCTGCACAACCAAGTATCGGATAAAATCAAGTGTGCACTGCGCAATACCATCTGTGGCAAGGTCCACCTAACCACAGATACGTGGACCAGTAAGCACGGCCAGGGACGCTATTTCTCCCTAACTGCACACTAGGTAAATGTAGTGGCGGCTGGGCCCCAGGCGGAGAGCTGTTTGTTGCACGTCCTTCCGCCGCCAAGGAGCAGCACGCACGGGTGAGTTGCACTGCGGAACAGCACCACTTCACCACCAATGACTGGGCCTCCATGCGAGACCTGTGTGCCCTGTTGCGCTGTTTTGAGTACTCCACCAACATGGCCAGTGGCGATGATGCCGTTATCAGTGTTACAATACCACTTCTATGTCTCATTGAGAAAACACTTAGGGCGATGATGGAAGAGGATGTGGCCCAGGACGAGGAGGAGGAAAGAGGGGTCATCTCTAACACTTTCAGGCCAGTCTTTTAGAAGTGGCTCAGAAAGAGGATTTTTGTAACAGCAGAGGCCAGGTACAAACTTGGACAGCCAGGGCCCACTACTGGAGGAGAAGGAGGAGGATGGGGATGAAGCATGTTCACAGCGGGGTGGTACCCAACGCAGCTCGGGCCCATCACTGGTGCGTGGCTGGGGGGATACGGAGGACGCAGACGATATGCCTCCCACAGAGGACAGCTTGTCCTTACCTCTGGGCAGCCTGGCACACATGAGCGACTACATGCTGCAGTGCCTGCGCAAGACTGCAGAGTTGCCCACATTTTAATGTGTGCTGACTACTGGGTGGCCACCCTGCTGGATCCCCGTTACAAAGACAATGTGCCGTCCTTAATTCCCTCACTAGAGCGTGATCGGAAGATGCGCGACTACAGGCCCACGCTGGTAGACGCGCTCCTGAGAGCATTCCCGACTGACGCCGGGGGACAAGTGGAAGCACAAGGCGAAGGCAGGGGAGGAGGAAGAGGTCGCCAACACAGCTGTGTCAGCGCCAGCACCTCAGAAGGCAGGGTTAGCATGGCCGACATGTGGAAAACCTTTGTCACCTCGCCGCAACAACCGGCCCCAACTGCTGATATGGAGCGTGTTAGCAGGAGGCAGCATTAGAACAACATGGTGGAACAGTACCTGTGCACACAACTACACGTACTGACTGATGGTTCTGCCCCATTCAACTTCTGGGTCTCCAAATTGTCCACATGGCCAGAGCTTTCCCTTTATGCCTTGGAGGTGCTGGCCTGCCCTGCAGCCAGTGTACTCTCTGAACGTGTATTTAGCACAGCAGGAGGCGTCATTACAGACAGACGCAACCGCCTGTCCACAGCCAACGTGGACAAGCTCACGTTCATTAAAATGAACCAGGCTTGGATCCCACAAGACTTGTCTGTACTAGGGTTGGACGATATCAAAAATATTCAGACGATAACGATATTAAAAAATTTATCGCGATAACGATATATATCGCAATAAATACCCGTTTTAAAGAAAAAAACACAAGGAGACGTTATACTGTATGGGGGGCCACAAGGAGACATTACACTGTATGGGGGCCACAAGGAGACATTATACTGTATGGGGGCAGCCACAAGGAGACGTTATACTGTATGGGGGCGGCCACAAGGAGACATTATACTGTATGGGGGCAGCCACAAGGAGACGTTACACTGTATGGGGGCAGCCACAAGGAGACGTTACACTGTATGGGGGCAGCCACAAGGAGACGTTATACTGTATGGGGCGGCCACAAGGAGACGTTACACTGTATGGGGGCAGCCACAAGGAGACATTATACTGTATGGGGGCAGCCACAAGGAAACGTTATACTGTATGGGGGCAGCCACAAGGAGACGTTATACTGTATGGGGGCAGCCACAAGGAAACGTTATACTGTATGGGGGCAGCCACAAGGAGACGTTATACTGTATGGGGGCGGCCACAAGGAGACGTTATACTGTATGGGGGCGGCCACAAGGAGACGTTATACTGTATGGGGGCGGCCACAAGGAGACGTTATACTGTATGGGGGCAGCCACAAGGAAACGTTATACTGTATTGGGGCAGCCACAAGGAGATGTTATACTGTATGGGGGCAGCCACAAGGAGACGTTATACTGTATGGGGGCAGCCACAAGGAAACGTTATACTGTATGGGGGCAGCCACAAGGAGACGTTATACTGTATGGGGGCAGCCACAAGGAAACGTTATACTGTATGGGGGCGGCCACAAGGAAACGTTATACTGTATGGGGGCGGCCACAAGGAGACGTTACTCTGTATGGGGGCGGCCACAAGGAGACGTTACTCTGTATGGGGGCAGCCACAAGGAGACGTTATACTGTATGGGGGCAGCCACAAGGAGACATTATACTGTATGGGGGCAGCCACAAGGAGACGTTACACTGTATGGGGGCAGCCACAAGGAGACGTTATACTGTATGGGGGCAGCCACAAGGAGACGTTATACTGTATGGGGGCAGCCACAAGGAGACGTTATACTGTATGGGGGCAGCCACAAGGAAACGTTATACTGTATGGGGGCAGCCACAAGGAAACGTTATACTGTATGGGGGCAGCCACAAGGAAACGTTATACTGTATGGGGGCGGCCACAAGGAGACGTTATACTGTATGGGGGCGGCCACAAGGAGACGTTATACTGTATGGGGGCAGCCACAAGGAGACGTTATACTGTATGGGGGCAGCCACAAGGAGATGTTATACTGTATGGGGGGCCACAAGGAGACGTTATACTGTATGGGGGCAGCCACAAGGAGACGTTATACTGTATGGGGGCAGCCACAAGGAGGCGTTATACTGTATGGGGGCAGCCACAAGGAGGCGTTATACTGTATGGGGGCAGCCACAAGGAGGCGTTATACTGTATGGGGGCAGCCACAAGGAGCCGGTATACTGTATGGGGGCAGCCACAAGGAGCCGTTATACTGTATGGGGGCAGCCACAAGGAGACGTTATACTGTATGGGGGCAGCCACAAGGAGACGTTATACTGTATGGGGGCAGCCACAAGGAGACGTTATACTGTATGGGGGGCCACAAGGAGACGTTATACTGTAGGGGGGGCCACAAGGAGACGTTATACTGTATGGGGGCCACAAGGAGCGCAGCCGCAAGGAGACATTACATACAGTATGGGGGCAGCTGCGCCTGCAGCAGCCGCAAAAGGAGACATTACTTAGTTAGAGTATGGGGCTGGGGGGCAGCAGCTGCCCCCACCCATGTCTTATGGCCACTTGTGTGACTGTGACTTGTCACCTGCCTGCCAGGCTGCCACCACCATAATTCTTTCTTGTTGGTCATGCTCATCATGTCATGGGGGAGCCGGGAGGTACTGGAGGGAGTCGAGGGACTCATGATGGCTCACTGCGGAGCATGCAGCCACTGGCAGGCATGAAGGACTGAGTGGGCTGTGGGCCAAGACATATAACTGGGGTAATAGGCAGAGTGGACTGGAGTGACATTACAAACCTTTTACCACTCGCTGCTGTAGTCTGTATGTACTGTGCTGCTCTAGTCTCAGCCTGGGGGCGTCACCTGATTCCGACGTTAGACGTCGGTCGGTGGGCGGAGACAGTCACAGCACATTCAGAGCAAGCAGGAGGAGCCGCTGGTAGATATAGATAATGATGGGGGAGGGCAGCGGCGCCGCGGACTCAATTTTTAAAGCTGTGACGTCACGAAATATACCGCGGTATTAGGAAACGGCGATATCGCCATATCGCCGTTTTTTTTTATATCGCGGTATATCGAAAAACCGGTATATCGCCCAACCCTAGTCTGTACCTTGTGCAGAATAGACATTTATACCACCATCAAACATACATTCTTGTACTCAAGTCAAGTGCAATGATTCTTAGTTTTCTTTTTTTTTATTTGGCCCAATATTTTGGGGGCTACCTACCCCAATAAAAAATAAAAAATAAACATTGTTGGCTACCTGTTCCTCCTCCATTGCTGCCTCCACCTACAACACCACATTCACCGCCTTCTCAACCTCCGACTCCATATCCACCTCCTTCTCTGAGTTACAGGTTAATGATTTGTAATTTTTAGTTATTTTATTTCATTTTAAGTTATTTCCCTATCCAAATTTGTTTGCAGAGCAGTTGCCATGCTGTTAAGCACATTTTACTGCCTTTTGCATCCCTCTAGACTTTTCAAGGACTATTTTAGAGCCATTTTAATTTTAAAAAAATGCAAATTTTAGTGCCCTAAATTGAAAAAATTATTATTTTCAATTGTCGGGTGACATTTTACAATTTTTGGTGTATACAAACCCCTGCTGTGCCTGGGTGACAGGGGCCTAAATCTCTCAAAATCCTCTGTTGTTGTAACGCACCTAGTTGATCAGTTAGGATCTCAACTGCGGAAGCAATGGACATGCACTATTATCCCACTGCCCTTGTTCTTGGCTGTGGGATTCGCGGTTACTCAGTATGTACCCCAGGCGTCTCTCTCAGTCTTGGGCGGAGAGTTTGGGGTAACAAAATCATTTACCGCTATCCATCTATTTAGTATTACTGCTGGAGAGGAAGGTCTCCCAGTATTACAGGAGTCACAAGTTAGTATAAGCTTGTGCACAGTTCAGAGTTAGTATCTAGTATGCAATAGGTTCAGGGTTAGTATATAGCATGTCCTCAGTTTAGTATATTGTATGCCATAGGTTCAGAGCATGTCCACAGTTTAGTATATAGTATGCAGTAGGTTCAGAACATGTCCACAGTTTAGTATATAGTATGCAGTAGGTTCAGAGTTAGTATAGCATGTCCACAGTTTAGTATATAGTATGCAGTAGGTTCAGAGTTAGTATAGCATGTCCACAGTTTAGTATATAGTATGCAGTAGGTTCAGAGCATGTCCACAGTTTAGTATATAGTATGCAGTAGGTTCAGAGTTGGTTTGGGAGTATCGTCTCACACCAGTCAGGAACCACCCCACTCAGAGTTCCAGGACATTAATCAGAGCAGGTAACAGGCATATACTTGCGGTTAGTTGGTCCTGGCTAGGAAGCCAGCAGTGGGGAAGCCAGTGGCAAGAAGGTAGACAGTCCTTCACGCTGTTGTTAGGGATCCAGGTCTGGATATGTGGACAGAGTCCTCAGATGCAGTGGAGCTAGCAGGGTGCGCACTCCATTAGTGGAACACCCTGTTTAGCACCTGTCTTCTATTTAAGGGCCTGACGGTAAGTGGGCGGAGTCACAGGAGGGCCCAGCAGCCACTGCGTTCCACGCTGGAGCGCAAGCCAGCGTAACAACACAGGCGGTCGCTGCGTTCCACGCTGGAACGCAAGCCAGCATATCATCGCAGACGGCCGGTGCGTTCCACGCTGGAGCGCAAGTCAGCGTATCGTCACAGGGAGCCGCTGTGATCCAGGCTGTACTGTTACAGTACCCCCCCTTAAGGGACCCCTCCGGGGTACCCCACTAGGAGAGGGTCGGTTGTGAAATCTTCTATGGAACAATCTTTGGAGTCTGGGAGCATGAACGTTTTGCACATCTTCCCAAGAGTCATCCTGGGGACCATACCCCTTCCATCTAATGAGATACTGGATCTTCCCCCGTCTTCTTCTGGAATCAATGAGCTGCTCAACTTCAAATTCTTCTTCTCCTTGGACCTCTATCAGAGGCAAGGGTCGAGGATCACTTGATGGGAACGGCCTAGATCTAAACGGCTTCAGTAGTGACACGTGGAATGTGGGATGTACCTGTAATCGCGGAGGAAGGGTGAGTCTCACCGTGTTGGGGTTAATAATCCTTTCTATCGGAAAAGGACCCAGGAATTGTCTTCCCAATTTCTTGGAAGGTACCCCCAACCGAAGGTTTTTTGTTGATAACCAAACCGAGTCCCCGACCTGGTAGGGAGGACTTTCTCTCCTACGACGGTCGTAGTAACACTTCTGTCTTTCTTTTGCCCGTTGAAGGTTGTCTTTTAGCGTCTTAAGGGTAGTTTGCAAAGTGGTCAGATAATCGTCTGTGGCTGGAACGTTTGTGGGAAGGCTGGTTTGAGGAAGAGACCTAGGGTGAAATCCGTAATTAGCAAAGAATGGAGTATGTAATGTGGAGGAATTCGTAGAATCGTATCGTCACAGGGAGCCGCTGTGATTCAGGCTGTACTGTTACAGTTGTATTGCTGGGTGACATGAACCCCCTTTTGCCGTGAATGAACCCCTGCTCTGCATTGCTGACAGGGGCCTAAATCTCTCAAAATCCTCTGTTCTATTGCTGGGTGACATGAACCCCCTTTTGCAGTGAATGAACCCCTGCTCTGCATTGCTGACAGGGGCCTAAATCTCTCAAAATCCTCTGTTGTATTGCTGGGTGACATGAACCCCCTTTTGCCGTGAATGAACCCCTGCTCTGCATTGCTGACAGGGGCCTAAATCTCTCAAGATCCTCTGTTGTATTGCTGGGTGACATGAACCCCCTTTTGCCTTGAATGAACCCCTGCTCTGCATTGCTGACAGGGGCCTAAATCTCTCAAAATCCTCTGTTCTATTGCTGGGTGACATGAACCCCCTTTTGCCGTGAATGAACCCCTGCTGTGCCTGGGTGACTGGGGCCTAAATCTCTCAAAATCCTCTGTTGTATTGCTGGGTGACATGAACCCCCTTTTGCCGTGAATGAACCCTTGCTCTGCATTGCTGACAGGGGCCTAAATCTCTCAAAATCCTCTGTTGTATTGCTGGGTGACATGAACCCCCTTTTGCCGTGAATGAACCCCTGCTGTGCCTGGGTGACTGGGGCCTAAATCTCTCAAAACCCTCTGTTGTATTGCTGGGTGACATGAACCCCCTTTTGCCGTGAATGAACCCCTGCTGTGCCTGGGTGACTGGGGCCTAAATCTCTCAAAATCCTCTGTTCTATTGCTGGGTGACATGAACCCCCTTTTGCCGTGAATGAACCCCTGCTGTGCCTGGGTGACTGGGGCCTAAATCTCTCAAAACCCTCTGTTGTATTGCTGGGTGACATAAACCCCCTTTTGCCGTGAATGAACCCCTGCTGTGCCTGGTTGACTGGGGCATAAATCTCTCAAAATCCTCTGTTGTATTGCTGGGTGACATGAACCCCCTTTTGCCATGAATGAACCCCTGCTCTACATTGCTGACAGGGGCCTAAATCTCTCAAAATCCTCTGTTGTATTGCTGGGTGACATGAACCCCCTTTTGCCGTGAATGAACTCTTGCTCTGCATTGCTGACAGGGGCCTAAATCTCTAAAAATCCTCTGTTGTATTGCTGGGTGACATGAACCCCCTTTTGCCGTGAATGAACCCCTGCTCTGCATTGCTGACAGGGGCCTAAATCTCTCAAAATCCTATGTTCTATTGCTGGGTAACATGAACCCCCTTTTGCCATGAATGAACCCCTGCTCTGCATTGCTGACAGGGGCCTAAATCTCTCAAAATCCTCTGTTCTATTGCTGGGTGTCACGAGGGTGTCAAGAGCCACGTCTGACTCCGTTATACCCGGGGTCAGGAAGTCGCAGCGGGTGGCTGCGCGTTCTATGTACAAAGACAGTGCTGTTTCGTAATGGTAGCTTTCTGGGTTTGCCTTGCAACCCTTTTTGGCTCACTCAGGGATCCGTAGCTTCTTCTCCTCAGCTGTTTCTTGTCCAGCACTTCTAACCTCCTTATATTCCCCTCTCTCACTTCTCTGGTTGCCAGATATAGAGCTTCCTGCCTGGACTTCTATACTGACCCACTGGAGCCGTGTAGCTGTGTTCCCTGGTTGTTGTTCCAGAACGTTACCCTCCGGATCCCTGTTGGGCCTTGGTGGTCTGCTGTTGTCGCCCACCTGGGATTTTATGTTTGTCTGTATTGTCTGTCCTCTCCTTGGTGTTTTCCTCTTAGTGTCAGTGGTGCGGACTAGTGATCCCACCGCCCCGTTCACTACACAGGGCTCGTCTTAGGGAAAGCCAGGGTTTAGGCACGTGATCGGCGTACGGGTGAGGAACCCGTCTAGGGAAGTCAGGGCAGTCAGGTGCCAGCCGCAAGGTGAGTCAGGGGTCACCACCTTTCCCTCTCCCTTGGACAGGGCCTTCCCATTTCCCTCCCTTTGCGTGACGCCGTTCATTACATTATATCTGGCCCTTATTTTGTATAGGTAAAAAAAATATATATATTTTTCTTTCTTCCTACTTAGAATCCAGTATGGATCCAATTGCTGCTTTGTCAAAGCAACTTCAAGGCCTGTCTTTGGAGGTGGCAGGATTGAAGGCGTCGGTCCTCCAGCAACAGCAGCAATTGCAACAGACAGCAAACCCAGCGGTTGCTACAGGTAACCAGGTTGTTGCGGAACCCAAGGTTGCTCTTCCTGACAGATTTTCTGGGGGAAAGGACAAATTTGTGACGTTCCGTGAGGCCTGTAAATTATATTTTAAACTGCGCACTTACTCCTCTGGTAATGAAGAACAGCGGGTGGGGGTTGTTATTTCCCTGCTGCAGGGGGACCCGCAATCCTGGGCGTTCTCTTTACCCACTGATTCCCAGGCTCTCCGGTCAGTGGATGAATTTTTTGGGGCCTTGGGTCTCATATATGACGACCCTGACCGAGTCGCACTGGCTGAATCAAAATTACGGAGACTCCTACAGGGAGAGCGGCCAGTTGAGGAGTATTGCGCAGAGTTCCGTAGGTGGGCTACGGATACCCAGTGGAACGACCCGGCTCTCAGGAGTCAGTTCTGCTCTGGGCTATCCGAAAGGATTAAGGATGCGCTTGCACTGTATGAGACTCCCTTTTCCCTTGATGCGGTGATGTCCCTGTCTATCAGAATAGATAGACGTCCTAGGGATAGATTGAAAAATCTGGAGCAATTGGTAACCCCTCTCAAGCAGCAGTTAGTCTGTACGGACTTAGACGAGCCTATACAGCTAGGAGGAACTACTCGTCAGGTCCATCCTCCTGAGGCTCGCCGTAGGCGTGGGGTTTGTTTTTTCTGTGGGGAGAGGGGTCACTTTATTAATGTCTGTCCTTCCTTCCTCAAAAACAAAAGACCGTCGGAAAACTACTAACCCCAGGCTGTGTGGAGGATGTCAGCCGGGGGGTATACGTTTCCTCCATACGAACATCGCAATTTGTGTTGCCAGCGGTTGTTGTTTTTGGCGTTAAGACGGAGACTATTTCTTTTTTTCTAGACAGTGGAGCAGGAGTAAATTTGATAGATGCCCATTTTGCCCACACTATGGGTTTGTCTCTCTGTACGCTACAGAGACCTATTCCCATATTCGCTATTGATTCTGCTCCTCTGTCTCAGAGAAACCTCACTCACATTGTCCATAACTTACACCTTCGGGTAGGGGACCACCATAACGAGTTGCTTTCATGTTATGTTCTGGAGGGGCTTCCCACTCCGGTGGTGTTGGGTCTTCCCTGGTTGGTAGCGCACAATCCAGTGGTGGATTGGCAGGCCAGGGAGATATTGGAGTGGAGTGAGCAGTGCAGAGAAAATTGCTTAAATAGCAATTGCTTAGTCGCCTCCATAGCTACCCTACCCACATTTGTTTCGGACTTTGAGGACGTTTTTTCTGAAAAGGGTTGTCAGAAGTTACCACCTCACCGTCCTTATGATTGCCCGGTTTACCTGATTCCCGGTGCAAAATTACCCAAGACCAGGTTATATAATCTTTCGGGTCCAGAGAGACAAGCCATGAAAGATTATATCTCCGAGAGCTTGGCTAAGGGACACATCAGACCCTCTTCTTCACCCGTGGCTGCAGGGTTTTTCTTCGTTAAAAAGAAAGATGGGAGCCTGCGTCCTTGCCTAGATTTTCGCGAATTAAACCGGATAACCATCCGAGACCCATACCCTCTTCCTCTCATTCCTGACCTGTTTAATCAGATTGCGGGTGCTAGGTGGTTCTCCAAACTTGATCTTAGGGGGGCCTACAATCTGATTCGTATCAAGGAAGGGGATGAGTGGAAGACAGCTTTTAACACCCCTGAGGGGCATTATGAAAATCTAGTCATGCCTTTCGGTCTGACCAATGCTCCTGCTGTCTTCCAACATTTCGTTAATGACATTTTTAGTCATCTTATCGGCAGGTTTGTGGTGATATACCTAGATGATATTTTAATTTATTCGTCGGATCTGAAAACACATGAGGTGCATGTCAGACAGGTACTGCAGGTCCTACGGACAAATAAATTATATGCTAAAATTGAAAAGTGTGTTTTCGCCGTTCAGGAAATACAGTTCCTAGGTTATTTATTATCTGCTTCAGGTTTCCGTATGGCTCCTAGGAAGGTCCAGGCAATTTTAGATTGGGATCTTCCAGAGAACCTCAAAGCACTGCAACGGTTCTTGGGCTTCGCAAATTTCTATAGAAAATTCATTAAAAATTATTCGGTGATTGTAAAACCCCTTACTGACATGACTAGGAAGGGGACTGATTTTTCTAAATGGTTTGACGCCGCTAAAATTGCTTTTTCCTCTCTAAAAGAGAGGTTTACCTTGGCACCTGTAGTAATCCAACCTGATGTCTCCCAGCCTTTTATTGTTGAAGTAGATGCGTCAGGTGGGAATGGGGGCTGTGCTGTCTCAGGGTCCGTTTCCTGGCAAATGGCGTCCTTGTGCTTTCTTTTCTAAAAAACTATCTGCAGCAGGGAAGAACTATGATATTGGCAATAGGGAACTATTAGCTATTAAACTAACGTTTGAAGAATGGCGTCACTTTTTAGAGGGGGCAATCCACCCCGTCACTGTGATTATGGACCACAAAAACCTTCTGTAACCCGAATCAGCTAAGCGTCTCACCCCTAGACAAGCTAGGTGGTCGCTATTTTTTACCAGGTTTAACTTTGTTATTACCTATCGTCCTGGGGCAAAAAATACCAAGGCAGATGCATTATCTCGTTGTTTCCATGGAGGTGTCACAGCC
The DNA here is from genome assembly GCF_905171765.1 of Bufo bufo. Lineage (NCBI taxonomy): Eukaryota > Metazoa > Chordata > Amphibia > Anura > Bufonidae > Bufo > Bufo bufo. The sequence continues at coordinate 611,287,347 of NC_053389.1, read as the reverse complement.
AGACAGTTGAGAGGCTCTGACAGGAGCCTTTCAGATCCTCCTCCTTGAGTTTCTTTGTTTTGGTTTGGTTTCTCATCTCGTTGGTCTATCTCAGCTGTCATGCTGTTGGACTGATTGCTGCCCTTTGAGTTCCTCCCCAGAATGCAGTAGTGTGCGGCTTGTACAACTTCCTGGAGTGTGTGCGCATGCTGTTCCTTGTTCCCAGTCCACAGTCCCCAGTCGTCTGCAAGATAAGTTCTGTTTATGTATTTATGATTTTCTGTTTTCTGGATCCAGGTGACCCACTGTCACAGCCAGACAGTTGAGAGGCTCTGACAGGAGCCTTTCAGATCCTCCTCCTTGAGTTTCTTTGTTTTGGTTTGGTTTCTCATCTCGTTGGTCTATCTCAGCTGTCATGCTGTTGGACTGATTGCTGCCCTTTGAGTTCCTCCCCAGAATGCAGTAGTGTGCGGCTTGTACAACTTCCTGGAGTGTGTGCGCATGCTGTTCCTTGTTCCCAGTCCACAGTCCCCAGTCGTCTGCAAGATAAGTTCTGTTTATGTATTTATGATTTTCTGTTTTCTGGATCCAGGTGACTCTGACTCCCTCCGTGTCTGTGTAGGGAGCCGGTGGTCGTGTCCCCTCACTATTGTAGGGTCTTCAGGTGTAAGATAGTCGAGGTACGTGGATATGCGCCCATCCACCTTTGGGGTGGTCGCATAGGCTGAGCAATAAGGGAGAGCGGCAGGTCTCTTGCAGGGGTCTCCCCTTTTGTTCCTTAGTTGTGGATCCAGTGAGTCATTGTTTATATTTTTGTCTTGTTTCCTGTACACCATCCGTGACATTATAAGCCGCCGAAACCGTCTCAAGCATGGATCCGGTTTCTCAGTTTCAAGTGACCGGTTCAGCTTGCGTTCATGGAGTTTGTTCTGAGCCTAAGATCTCGCTCCCGGATACGTTCTCCGGGGGTAGTGAGTATTTTGTGCATTTTAGAGAGGCTTGCAAACTCCATTTTCGCCTTCTTCCCCATTCCTCTGGTGATGAAAAACGGAGGGTGGGGATCATTATATCGCTGCTCAGGGGTAACGCTCAATCCTGGGCCTTTTCGCTGCCAGAGGGGGCACGGCCCCTCCGTTCAGTGGATGAATTCTTTTTAGCCCTGGGTCAGATATATGATGATCCGGATCGTATTGCTCTGGCTGAGTCTAGACTACGTCTGTTATGCCAGGGTAAACAATCCACAGAGATATACTGCTCAGAATTTCGGAGATGGGCAGCTGATACTGGTTGGAATGATGCTGCACTCCGAAGTCAATTTTGCCATGGTCTTTCAGAGAGATTGAAAGATGCATTTGCCTTTCATGAGAGACCTACCTCCTTGGATTCTGCTATGTCTCAGGCCGTTCGTATTGACAGGCGTCTTAGAGAGAGAGGAGAGATCTCTCCTTCCTGTCATACTCAGTCCCGGGACAGTGCAGCGGTCTCTTTCTGTGCGCAGGGGTCTCAGTCGCTGTCAGCCCCTTCTGAGCAGGAGCCCATGCAGCTGGGGTTGATTGCCTCTGACGATAGAAGATTCAGCCCGCATGGGAGGGTTTGTTTTTGGTGTGGAGGTATAAATCATTTGGCAAATGTTTGTCCCTCTAGGAGATTCAGGCAGTTTTCTGGGAGTAATAAAGAAACTAAAAGGAAAAAATCTTTTAAAAATGTTCCGTCTGTTACTATTGGCAGGGTTGAGGCGGAAATTGAAGGTTTTCCGTTTGCTTGTAGTTCCCGTTTTGTCCTGCCTGCTAGGGTGGCGCTAGAGAGCAAAAGCATTTTTTGTGAGATTTTTGTGCATAGTGGAGCAGCTGTCAATCTCATTGATAATCAATTTGCAATAACTCATGGTTTCCAGGTATGCACTTTGGGAAAGGATATTCCTGTTTTTGCTATTGATTCCGCTCCACTTTCTCAGAAATCATTAAAGGGCATAGTTCACAATATCCGTTTAATTGTGAGTGATGCTCATGTTGAGGATGTGTCATGTTTCGTCCTTAGCGGTTTGCCTACTCCTCTAGTGTTGGGGCTACCCTGGCTCACTAAACATAACCCCACCATTGATTGGCAAGCGAGGCAAATAAATGGTTGGAGTGACTTTTGCAGAGAGAATTGCCTCATGACATCTGTTTCTGAGGTTTCTACTAAGACTGTACCACCTTTCCTCTCTGAATTTTCGGATGTCTTCTCTGAGAGTGGAGTTCAGGATTTGCCCCCGCACAGGGAGTACGATTGCCCTATTAATCTCATCCCAGGCGCCAAGCTGCCTAAATCTCGTTTATACAATCTTTCCCAACCTGAGAGGGTCGCTATGCGTGCTTATATCTCTGAGAGTCTGAGAAAAGGACACATACGACCCTCGAAGTCACCTGTTGCCGCTGGTTTTTTCTTTGTTAAGAAAAAAGATGGTTCTTTAAGACCTTGTCTGGATTTCAGGGAGCTGAACAGTATCACTATTCGTGACCCTTATCCGCTTCCTCTGATCCCGGACCTGTTTAACCAGGTTGTTGGGGCTAAAGTCTTTTCCAAATTAGACCTAAGAGGGGCATACAACCTGGTCAGGGTCAGAGAAGGAGACGAATGGAAGACGGCTTTCAATACCCCTGAGGGCCATTTTGAGAATTTGGTTATGCCTTTTGGTTTGGTGAATGCCCCAGCCGTTTTTCAGCATTTCGTCAACAGCATTTTTTATCATTTAATGGGAAAATTTGTATTAGTGTATTTGGATGACATTTTGATTTTTTCTCCTGATTTCAAGACTCATAAGGAACATTTACGTCAGGTCTTGCTCATCCTGCGGGAGAATAAATTATACGCGAAACTGGAAAAATGTGTGTTTGCGGTTCCAGAAATTAAATTTCTGGGGTTTCTTCTCTCCGCTTCTGGTTTTCGCATGGACCCCGAGAAGGTCCGCGCTGTGCTTGAGTGGGAGCTTCCTGAGAATCAGAAGGCGCTGATGCGTTTTTTGGGCTTTGCCAATTATTACAGGAAATGTATTTTATATTATTCCTCTGTTGTTAAACCACTCACTGATATGACCAGAAAGGGGGTAGATTTTTCTTCCTGGTCGGTAGAGGCGCGTAAGGCCTTTTCTAATATCAAGGAGAGTTTTGCTTCCGCTCCCATCCTGGTACAACCTGATATTTCGTTACCCTTCATAGTTGAGGTTGATGCTTCTGAGGTAGGGGTGGGTGCGGTCTTGTCTCAGGGTTCCTCTCCTGCCAAATGGCAACCGTGTGCCTTTTTCTCAAAGAAACTCTCCTCCGCAGAGAGAAATTATGATGTGGGAGATAGGGAATTGTTGGCCATCAAGTTGGCTTTTGAGGAATGGCGCCATTGGCTAGAGGGAGCCAGACACCCTATTACCGTGTTTACTGACCATAAAAATCTGGCCTACTTGGAGTCAGCCAAGCGTCTGAACCCGAGACAGGCCAGATGGTCTTTGTTCTTTTCAAGGTTTAATTTTGTTGTCACGTTCCGCCCTGGGGTTAAGAATGTGAAGGCAGATGCCCTGTCACATTGTTTTCCGGGAGGTGGGAATTTTGAAGACCCGGGTCCCATTTTGGCTGAAGGTGTGGTGGTCTCTGCTCTTTTTCCTGAATTGGAGGCAGAGGTGCAGGCAGCCCAGTCAGAGGCTCCTGATCTTTGTCCTCCTGGGAGGTTGTTTGTGCCTCTCGCTTTGAGACACAAGATTTTTAAGGAACACCACGATACGGTCCTTGCTGGGCACCCGGGGGCAAGAGCCACACTGGATCTCATCGCTCGGAGATTCTGGTGGCCTGCGCTTCGTAAGTCGGTTGAGGGTTTTGTGGCAGCTTGCGAGACTTGCGCTCGTGCCAAAGTCCCTCATTCACGGCCATCAGGTCCTCTCCTTCCCTTACCCATTCCTTCCCGTCCTTGGACACATCTGTCCATGGACTTCATAACGGACTTGCCTCGTTCCTCGGGGAAGACTGTGATTCTGGTGGTGGTGGACCGTTTTAGTAAAATGGTGCATTTTATCCCTTTTCCTGGTTTGCCCAATGCTAAGACGCTGGCGCAGGCATTTATTGGCCACATTGTCAAATTGCATGGTATTCCTTCAGACATAGTCTCTGATAGGGGCACGCAGTTTGTTTCCAGTTTCTGGAAGGCTTTCTGTTCTCGCTTGGGGGTTCGGTTGTCATTCTCTTCTGCTTTCCACCCGCAGTCGAATGGCCAGACAGAGCGCGTCAATCAGAATCTGGAGACATATCTGCGCTGTTTTGTGGCGGAGAATCAGGAGGATTGGTGTTCTTTTTTGTCCCTTGCTGAGTTTGCTTTAAATAACCGTCGTCAGGAGTCCTCTGATAAGTCACCATTTTTTGGTGCATATGGGTTTCATCCGCAGTTTGGGATTTTCTCGGGAGAGGGGTCTTCTGGTTTACCTGATGAGGACAGATTCTCCTCGTCTTTGTCATCTATTTGGCAAAAGATTCAGGATAATCTAAAGAGCATGAGTGAGAGATATAAGCGTGTGGCAGATAAGAGACGTGTGCCTGGTCCGGACCTGAATGTTGGTGATCTGGTGTGGTTGTCTACCAGGAATATCAGATTGAAGGTTCCCTCCTGGAAGTTGGGTCCTAGGTTTATTGGGCCTTACAAGATCCTGTCTGTCATCAATCCTGTTGCCTACCGTCTTGATCTTCCTCAGACTTGGAAGATCCATAATATTTTTCATAAGTCCTTATTGAAACCTTATGTTCAACCTATTGTGCCCTCGCCTTTGCCTCCTCCTCCGATTGTGGTTGATGGAAATCTTGAATTTCAGGTCTCTAGGATTGTGGATTCTCGTCTTGTCCGCGGTTCCCTCCAGTACCTCGTTCATTGGGAGGGTTATGGTCCTGAGGAGAGGATGTGGGTCCCAGTGACGGACATTAAGGCCTCTCGTCTCATCAGGGCTTTCCATAGGTCCCATCCTGAGAAGGTGGGCTCTGAGTGTCCGGAGTCCACTCGTAGAGGGAGGGGTACTGTCACAGCCAGACAGTTGAGAGGCTCTGACAGGAGCCTTTCAGATCCTCCTCCTTGAGTTTCTTTGTTTTGGTTTGGTTTCTCATCTCGTTGGTCTATCTCAGCTGTCATGCTGTTGGACTGATTGCTGCCCTTTGAGTTCCTCCCCAGAATGCAGTAGTGTGCGGCTTGTACAACTTCCTGGAGTGTGTGCGCATGCTGTTCCTTGTTCCCAGTCCACAGTCCCCAGTCGTCTGCAAGATAAGTTCTGTTTATGTATTTATGATTTTCTGTTTTCTGGATCCAGGTGACCCTGACTCCCTCCGTGTCTGTGTAGGGAGCCGGTGGTCGTGTCCCCTCACTATTGTAGGGTCTTCAGGTGTAAGATAGTCGAGGTACGTGGATATGCGCCCATCCACCTTTGGGGTGGTCGCATAGGCTGAGCAATAAGGGAGAGCGGCAGGTCTCTTGCAGGGGTCTCCCCTTTTGTTCCTTAGTTGTAGATCCAGTGAGTCATTGTTTATATTTTTGTCTTGTTTCCTGTACACCATCCGTGACAGGAGGGGGTAATGTGAGTGATCCGGTACCCATTCTACAAAGAGGAGTGGTTGTCTCTGCGGTACACTCTGTTCTGGAGGGGAAGGTGTTAGAGGCCCAGGGGGACACCCCGGTCTTTTGCCCCTCAAAGAAATTGTTTGTACCGTTGAACCTGCGTCTCGAATTATTAAAGGAACATCATAATTCGCACTTGCTGGGCACCCGGGTAGTAAAGCAACCTTGGAGCTATTGTCTCGTCGTGGCCAAGGTTGCGTCAGGATGTAATGGATTTTGTGTCTTCTTGTTCTACTTGTGCGCGCACTAAAGTCTCTTATACACGTCCTGCAGGGTCTTTATTGCCACTTGTCATTCCCAATAGGCCATGGACACATCTGTCAATGGATTTTATCACTGACTTACCTTTGTCTGCGGGTCAAACAGTTATCTTGGTAGTAGTGGACAGGTTTAGCAAAATGGTACACTTCATTGCGTTACCCGCACTACCTAATGCTAAGACTCTTGCTCAGGTATTCATCAGTGAAATCGTGAAGCTTCACGGGGTCCCTTCCGATGTTGTTTCGGACCGGGGAACCCAGTTTATTTCTAAATTTTGGAAAGCTTTTTGTTCCCGTTTGGGGGGTACACTTGTCCTTTTCCTCAGCTTTCCATCCTCAGTCGAATGGACAGACTGAGCGTACCAACCAAAACCTTGAGACATATCTAAGATGTTTTGTGTCTGAAAACCAAGAGGTGTGGTCATCATATTTACCGTTAGCCGAGTTTGCCATAAATAATCGCCGTCAGGAATCTACTGGCAAGTCACCATTTCTTGGTGCATATGGTTTTCATCCCCAATTCTGTACTTTCAAAGAGGGGGGTCTTCTGGGGTTCCCGAAGAGGAACGGTTTTCGTCATCTCTTTCATCTGTATGGCAGAAAGTGCAAGCTAATTTGAAAAATATTGGAGGTAAATATAAATGCATGGCTGATAAAAAACGGTCGCCAGGTCCGGACCTAGGAGTGAATGACTATGTGTGGTTATCTACTAGGAATATTAAATTAAAGGTTCCCTCTTAGAAACTGGGTCCTAGGTTTATTGGTCCTTACAAAATAGTAGCCATCATTAACCCCGTGGCTTTTCGCCTGGAGCTACCTCAGACTTTTAAAATTCATAACGTCTTCCATAAATCGTTACTCAAAAAGTATGTTCCACCTCTAGAACCATCACCGCTGCCACCCCCTCCTGTTATTGTGGATGGTAATCTAGAGTTTCAAATATCCAAAATTGTTGATTCTCGTCGGGTCCGCCGTTCTCTTCAATATCTGGTGCATTGGAGGGGTTACGGTCCCGAGGAAAGAATGTGGGTTCCAGCGTCTGAGGTAAACGCCGACAGGTTAGTTCGGGTTTTTCATGCCTCTCATCCTGAGAGACCTAGTCCTGAGTGTCCGGAGGCCCCTCGTGGAAGGGGGGGGGGTACTGTCACGAGGGTGTCAAGAGCCACGTCTGACTCTGTTATACCCGGGGTCAGGAAGTCGCAGCGGGTGGCTGCGCGTTCTATGTACAAAGACAGTGCTGTTACTTCCGTTTCCGGCGCTGGGATGCGAGCAGCGGAGTGAGAGAGCTCCGGCCACCGCTCGTCTAAAATATCGCCTCTTTCCCTCCATACTGACGGGGGAGGCTAGTTGATCGGCGCCCAGAACCCCTATATGATCAATAGGACCGGTACATGGAGCGGTACCTCCTAAGAAGTTGCGGGCAAAAAGCGGCATCAACAGGCAGAGCGGGAAGACCACAGGACAATATGGCGGACGCATGCATTTCTTCCCCAGTGGAGGTGCCGGAGACGCAAGAAGGGGGTGAGTCATCTTTGCTGACTTCCAATACGGGTGCACCCCTCTCCGTGGACTATAAAACTATTGACTACAAGACATTAGCCATAGAGGTGGCTACTCACCTTGCCCCAGACATCAGGGACACGCTGACCAAGACCTTATCAGCGTCCCTTCAGCAACTGCATGAAGCTATCGCACAGCATGATACTAAGCTGGATGAGCTGGAGCAGAGAACAGTGTCCCTGGAGGCAGATAATGTAAAGTCTGCTCGCACTATAAATTAGCTCACCAAACAAAATATAGTGCTGTTGGACCGAGTGGAAGATTTAGAGAACCGGTCCAGACGGAACAATTTGCATCTTTTGGGGTTACCAGAATCTATTAAACCACAGTCTCTGAAGGGCCTTTGTGAATTTGACCTTCCTAGGGCACTGGGACTGGAGGGTTGCCATAAAGTGGAAAGGGCGCATCGGATTGGGCCCCAGCCAGAGCAACGCCCGAATGGTTCTCAAAGCTCAAATAATGCATCATTGAGGCCTCGGCAGGTGATTGTAAAATTCCTGGACTATTGTGATAAGGAGGCCATACTGAGAGCATTCAGGACCAGGAAGAGCCCACTTAAAATCATGGGTCATGCGGTTCTTATATTTGCCGATTATTCAACAACTGTGGCTAAAAAGAGGAGAGAGTTCAGCCAAGTATGTTCTATGCTTTATAAAAGGCAAATAAAATTCCAACTCATGTACCCGGCAAAACTCCGTGTTACGCACGCGGATGGGTCCACTATTATATTTCATGAACCGTCAGCGGCGGAAGAAATGATGGACTCTCTGCAAAGACGTCACATTGAGAGGGATGCAGAACGGAGAAGTAGAGGAGAATCGCCACATCGAAGACGGTCAGAGGGGGAGCGACGCAGAAGGGAGACCAGCCAAGAGGGTGAAGTTAGAAGTCAAGGCCGCGGACGCCAGAGGTCCCCTGGAAGAGGTGACCTAATGAACTCGAGGCGCTGACCGCATGATAATCTAGAGGAGGCTTGAGAGGACTTTGATATCCTGATATCCTTTTGTATGTTAAGGGGTGTGTTACAGAGTTAAAGCAGCGAGGTTATATCCATGGCGGACATGGTCACCCCGATATATTACGGGAAATGTGGTAGCCAATGATTCTTATCTCCTGTTCAAGGGGAAGATGTATGTTACATGTTTCCTACTGGGGGATAATATTTTTTGTATGTTTGTGTTAAGTAACATCACAAGTAAGTGGGGTTGGGAGGAAATGGGGCCTAACAAGAGCGATCAGTGAGGCGGGCCGTGGTCGTAACCCAGAAAAAAGGAAGTTCTTTTATCTTAAGTTGATTCAGCTGGTTGCTGCGCTAACTGAAGGGGCAATTTTTTGGGGGAGGGGAAACAGTTGGGGTTCATTTAAAAGGGATAGTGGGAGATACTAATACTACTTTCGCTTTACTTTGTATCTTATATTCTCTGGATGTCCTGAGGGGATTAGGTTACAGATAGTATTTTGAGAACAAACCAATATGAAAATTATTTCTTGGAACATTAAGGGTTTGAGAGCACCACAAAAGAGGTGGATGGTCCTCAGACACCTTAAGAAGCTGAAACCGGATGTTGCTCTTTTGCAGGAGACCCACCTGAAGGCAGGGGATTTTGATAGAATGAGGAAACTATGGGTAGGGACAGTGATAGGAGCTCCGTCACAGGATAGAAAGGCAGGTGTGCTAATTCTGATCAGTAAAAACTTGAATTGTTCAGTTGTACAACAATCAGCGGATCCCATGGGCAGATGGGCAAAAGTGCTTTTACAGGTTCAGGATTCTCAGTATAGTATATACAATATATATGGCCCAAACTCAAATAATGGAGCCTTTTTCCGAGACATGGAGGCGATTCTCCTGGGGGACTCATGCCTGAATAAAATCGTAGGTGGGGACTTCAACTCTGTAGTTAGAGGACCAGAAGACAGAAGAAGGGCGGGTGATAGAGTAGGGATGGACGGACCTCAGGATCGTGTACTACAGCCTTTATTGAGTGGAGTGGGAATGGATGACCCTTGGCGCAAGTTATACCCTGATGATAGAAGTTATACATTTTATTCTAACTCACAGTCCTCTTGGTCCCGTATCGATTATATTTTTCTGTCTCATTCTTTGATGCACAGGGTGGAGGGTGCTGAGATTGGGGACATTGTTATCTCCGATCACGCAACAGTATCCCTATCACTGATAGATTCTTACCCAAGAGGGCCAGATTATATTTGGCGTTTCCCCTCCAACTTGTGCGCGAAGGAAGAGTTTGTAGAAAAACTGAGAATTTGGTGGGAAGAATATAAGTCGGACAACGAGGTGCATATGTCTGATCCAGGTCTGTTTTGGAATGCGTCAAAGGTGGTCATGCGAGGCAAAATCATGGGGTATGTTAATGGTATTAAAAAAAAGGCCCGTCAGGCATTTAATTTAGCGAGTCAAAAAGTCAGAGAGGCATACCTTAACTTCACGACTGTTCCCTCTGAAGTCAATAAAAAAAGGTGGGTTACAGAAAGGCAAACGTTTGAGAAATGTGTAGGTGACTTGGAGTCTTTGAGACGCTCAGAGATGGAAGCTAAGTTTTTCAGGCATGGGAATAAATCAGGAAAACTCCTGGCGAATTTGGCTAGGGGAATGAGGCCTCCTCAATATATTGCATGCCTGAAAAACTCGGAAGGTGGGGTTGCACACGACCCCGCGGAAATTAATAATATTGTGGGGAAATATTATGAGGCCCTGTATAGGGATGGGGGACAATGTGACCTGACGGATACTCTTTTGGACAAGGTTAACTTACCTAAGCTGACGACTGAGCAACTCCAAATGTTAAATGCAGAAATCTCGGAACAAGAGATGCAGGGAGCCATTAAAAGACTGGGGAACTCGAAAGCACCAGGCCCAGATGGGTTCACTGGAGAATACTTTAAAGCACTAATATCCCAGATTTCACCGGTCTTGTTAGAGGTCTTTAATGGAGTCCTCCAGGGGAGTATGCCTTTAGATAGGGATAACATGTCATACATTAAACTATTGTCCAAACCAGGAAAAGACCCCCTATTGCCAGGGTCATACAGACCGATATCGCTGATCAATGTCGACGCAAAACTAATGGCCAAAATTGTAGCGGATCGTTTAGCCAGCCTGCTACCTGGTTTGATAGGCCAGGAGCAGGTGGGCTTTGTCCAGGGGAGATCGGCGGTAAAGAATATAAGAACGGTCCTGACGGTTCTTGACAGGGTTTACAATATGCCAGTGCAAGGGGAACGCCCAGCCATGCTCACCTTAGATGCTGAGAAAGCGTTTGATAATGTGCGGTGGGCATGGCTGGGTGCAGTCCTAGATAAAATGGGATTCTCTGGAGCTTTCAGAAAATATCTATCCCAAATGTATCACCATCCTAGAGCCAGGATTTATACCCAGGGGTTTTTGTCGGCGCCATTTATGTTGCAAAAAGGCACTCGACAGGGTTGCCCATTATCACCCCTCTTGTTCAATATAGCGTTAGAGCCCCTCGCAAGGGAATTATGTAGCTCCAGAGTGTTTGAAGGTATTAAAGTAGGTGAGGCTCGGGTGAAAGCAGCACTATTTGCGGATGATGTTATACTTTTTATGGCAAATCCGAAAAATCAATTAGAGAAAGTAATGAAGCTGCTAAAGGATTTTGGTATGTATTCAGGGTACGCAATTAATATGTCCAAATGCGAACTATTACCCTTAGCGCAGGGAGATGATGGGGACTATATGAGATCCTCAGGCATAGACATCATGAAAGCGACAAAACAAATTACATATCTAGGGATCAAGATTGGGAAGTCCCCGCATTCAATTTATCAACTGAATTTTCCCCCATTATTTTCCAAAATAAAGTCTGATTTGGATAGATGGCAAAACCTGCCTCTCTCGTTAGTAGGGAGAAGTCACCTGATCAAAATGATGGGAGTGGCAAAGTTGATGTACCCTCTCCAGACGATTCCAACACTTCTGCGCCACGCAGATATCACTGAATTGGAAAGCAGGTTCGTCAAATTTCTTTGGGGAGGGAAACGGGCGAGGATCTCTTTAAAAAAACTAAAGCTTAGTAGAGGACATGGGGGTCTTAATTTCCCAGACCTACGGGGTTATAACTTGACATGTCTCAGTAGACATATCATTGATTGGGCCAACGAATCAGCATATTACTCTAACTTACACGTAGAACGCCAACTTGCGGCCCCTTGGAATTTGATGGCTTTGGTACACATGAGAGTATCTCAGCTTCCTGTGGTGGCGAGAAAATCATTGATATTGAGGGACACGATTATCGCATGGAAGAACATTAGGAAATTGTTTGGCCTATCATTCCAATTCTCTAAACACCTACCCATCAGGGGCAACCCTGCCTTTATTTCGGGAAACACAGACAAGTCTTTTCAAACATGGGCTAACAAGGGGGTAATTAAGATGGGAGACCTCTTCCATGAGAAGGAAGCTAGATGGGCGACGTTAAAGGAAGTGGAGGAAAGATGGGTTCTCCAAGGGTCGAATCTTAATCTGTTCCCTTATATGCAGGTTAGGAGTTATGTGAGAGGGGTGTTAAAAGACCTTTCTAAGGAATGGCAAAAAAACAGATTTGACTCCCTAATAGGCAATAAAAACAAGACTTCAATTTCCTTGCTTTATAATACTCTTAGAGATTCTTGGGAGGAACCCCTACGAGGCTCTTTATTCAAAAAATGGGGCATCCAGCTGAACATAAGAGATGTTGGTCCGGTGGCTCTCTCGGGGCTTCAAGCTGTTTACAGGGCAGTCTCAAATGAAAAAATGAGAGAAACTCAGTTCAAAATCTTGCACCATGCCATATATGGGTTTGACTTTCCGGTATCAACAGCTAAACCTGACAGACTCACGGCTTGTCCCAAATGTGGGGTCCCAAAATCTGATTTGTTTCATGGATTATGGGAATGCCCCAAACTAGGTATTTTTTGGTCCCAAGTAGCCCAGGTATTGGAGCATACTGGGTGCAACTTCACAGGTCTAACGCCATCACTGCTGGTGCTCCAAGAGGATGAAAAGGAGACTGGGGAAGTCAATGGGAACAGTAAGGAAAAGAAACTGACGATGTTAGCTCATACAGTAGTGTTGGAAGCGAAAAGGTGTTTGCTGACGAAGTGGTTGTCTGCAGAGGTCCCTGGTTTGGATCTATTGATGACCCAGATTAGACGTATTTTTCAGATAGAATGGCAAAATGCTATTGCTAAAAAAGAAACCCTGGGGAAGAAGTTATATAAAACTTGGAAAAGGTTTATCCTGCAATACATTCCACATGTTGAATATCCCTCAGTAATGGGACCTTTTAAATATACAGAGTGGTATCTACAAGAAGACGTGAGGGATCGATTAGGAATTTTGAAAGTTTAAATGTTTCTCAGAACTAGCCAGGACATCCAGAGAAGGGAGGGAGGGGGGGGGGGGGGGTACAGGAGGGGTGGGGGGGGGGAGAAATTTAGAAAATATGTTTGTCATGTCTTCATCATATATTTGGAAGAAAAGAAATGTGAACAGATTGTTCTTATGTACACCTTATATGCATTTGACTTTTATGTTGTATTGCAATGACATGATAACAATAAAGAAATGTTTAAAAAAAAAAAAAGACAGTGCTGTTTCGTAATGGTAGCTTTCTGGGTTTGCCTTGCAACCCTTTTTGGCTCACTCAGGGATCTGTAGCTTCTTCTCCTCAGCTGTTTCTTGTCCAGCACTTCTAACCTCCTAAATCTCTCAAAATGCTCTGTTGTATTGCTGGGTGACCAGAACCCCCTTTTGCCATGAATGAACCCCTGCTCTGCATTGGTGACTGGGGCCTAAATCTCTCAAAATCCTCTGTTGTATTGCTGGGTGACATGAACCCCCTTTTGCCGTGAATGAACCCCTGCTGTGCCTGGGTGACTGGGGCCTAAATCTCTCAAAATCCTCTGTTGTATTGCTGGGTGACATGAACCCCCTTTTGCCGTGAATGAACCCCTTCTGTGCCTGGGTGACTGGGGCCTAAATCTCTCAAAATCCTCTGTTCTATTGCTGGCTGACATGAACCCCCTTTTGCCGTGAATGAACCCCTGCTCTGCATTGCTGACAGGGGCCTAAATTTCTCAAAATCCTCTGTTGTATTGCTGGGTGACATGAACCCCCTTTTGCCGTGAATGAACCCCTGCTCTGCATTGCTGACAAGGGCCTAAATCTCTCAAAATCCTCTGTTGTATTGCTGGGTGACATGAACCCCCTTTTGCCGTGAATGAACCTCTGCTCTGCATTGCTGACAGGGGCCTAAATCTCTCAAAATCCTATGTTCTATTGCTGGGTGACATGAACCCCCTTTTGCTGTGAATGAACCCCTGCTCTGCATTGCTGACTGGGGCCTAAATCTCTCAAAATCCTCTGTTCTATTGCTGGGTGACATGAACCCCCTTTTGCCATGAATGAACCCCTGCTCTGCATTGCTGACAGGGGCCTAAATCTCTCAAAATCCTCTGTTGTATTGCTGGGTGACATGAACCTCCTTTTGCCGTGAATGAACCCCTGCTCTGCATTGCTGACAGGGGCCTAAATCTTTTAAAATCCTCTGTTGTATTGCTGGGTGACATGAACCCCCTTTTGCCGTGAATGAACCCCTGCTCTGCATTGCTGACAGGGGCCTAAATCTCTCAAAATCCTCTGTTGTATTGCTGGGTGACATGAACCCCCTTTTGCCGTGAATGAACCCCTGCTCTGCATTGCTGACAGGGGCCTAAATCTTTTAAAATCCTCTGTTGTATTGCTGGGTGACATGAACCCCCTTTTGCCGTGAATGAACCCCTGCTCTGCATTGCTGACAGGGGCCTAAATCCCTCTAGTCCTGATGACTACTACCCCTAGCATCCACTATGTACTTGCTCCACATGCAGTGCCTATGTAGTTTTGCATAGGCAATGCATGTGGAGCAAGTACATAGTGGATGCTAGGGGTGGTAGTCCTGATGACTATTACCCCTAGCATCCACTATGTACTTGCTCTACATGCAGTGCCTATGTAGTTTTGCATAGGCAATGCATGTGGTGCAAGTACATAGTGGATGCTAGGGATAGTAGTCATCAGGACTACTACCCCTAGCATCCACTATGTACTTGCTCCACATGCAGTGCCTATGTAGTTTTGCATAAGTTATACAGTATAACTTTGTATAATGCACATGTCTACTTTTCATTCAAAATTGGTTTTGTGTCTGGTTAAAGTTGGTCACTGCTACCTATAGTGAACATCGATTTTTTTTATTTTATTGTTGTTGTGGCAGGTTCAATCAAATACTAAAGCATTTTTGATGTATGAAAAAAAAAATTATAATATTAATTTTAATTTTTATTTATTTTTTCTTGTGGACAGGGATGCCGATCCTGGTGCGGTGGCGGTCAATGAGAGAGCGCTATAAGAAGGGCTATAACGAGAAGGTCAAGTGCCCGAGTGGTTCAAGAGCGAGCCAAAAGCGGCCGTACCGGTATGCGGCCGCATTAGGTTTTCTCCGTCGAACCCTACAGCTGCGAAAGTACGCTCTAATGTTTATAATAATTATGAATGTTAATTTCCAATCTATGTGTGTGGCCCAGGCAGACTGTCAGTTGACACTCTGTCCGGGACATCCACATATAGTTCTCTAGTTTTTCATTAATTATTTTTTTTGTTTCCTATACAGCACATCTAGCAGTACTCGGGCGCATGAACCTCCTCGTGAAGTCCTTCCAGAGGCTGGAGCACCAGAGGTGTTCCCCGAAGAGCCGCCCACCGCGGGTCCCTCTCGTCCCACTCCAACAGCTGGTCAGGAACTCAATGTTCCCCTACCTGTGCCCTCTGGCGACTCAACAATAGCCACAATGGCACCACTTTTTGAGGCATTGATGCGCCACCAGAGGACCGGTAGGAGCCGTCAGGCGGACTACGAGGATCTCACAAGGCTCGTTTACGAGTCCTTGATGGAATTCACCAATAGAGTTGCTGCTTTGGAGGACACAGTGTGACGTCTGCAGGAGGGGGCGGTGCATACGTCGCAGATAGGTCCTGTGCATCACTATTGGTTATCATTGCTCCCCGTGATGGAACGATTTACGCCCGACCTGCTGTTTGAGGCCCGAAGACAGGTGGACAGTGTCTTGTGGCAAGTACAGCACCGCCCCACATCCTATCCCCCGTCCATGCCCTATCCCCCATCCATGCCCTATCCCCCATCCATGCCCTATCCCCATCCATGCCCTATCCCCCATCCATGCCCTATCCCCCATCACAACCTCAACAACCCCCTTCCCAAACTACCTACCCCACTTTCCAACCTCCTCAGCCCCCATCCCAGCCTCCCCATCCCCATTCCCAATCCACTGAGCACTTTTCTCCTTCTCCTCCTCATTACTTTCCTGCTACCAGTTTCACCACTCCTTCTACTCATGCTCGGTCAACTCCTTCTCCTGCTCCCCCATCCAGATTGCATACTCCCTCTGTTGTGCTTGCCCCAACACACACTTATATGTCCACAGGGGAACAGGAACGAGGGGGACCAACCAGTGTTCGCCCCTCCACCACCCAACCTTCTACTCCCACTGGTCCTACCTATAGGCATTTGTAGCCTTTTATTTATTTATTTATTTTTATTTATATTATTGAAATTTATTTATGTATCAAATACAATATTTTTTGTTTGAAAATTTAATTTGTTTTGTATTTTTTTTAAAAAAGGGTTTAAAAAAAGTTAACATCTCACATCGCTTTTGAAGCGACCTATACTCGGTTCGCTCCACCAGCGATGGGAGATAACTTTAGTGTATGTAGAACAGGTCTTTAAAAATATCCGATCGCCAGTGGAGCGACACAAGTATGTGTCGCTCCTCTAGCGTGGGCAGATTTAACCTCACTGTACATAACAGGCCTTATAAAATCTACCAGCGCCAGTGGAGCGACACAAGTATGTGTCGCTCCTCTAGCGTGGGCAGATTTAACCTCACTGTACATAACAGGCCTGATAAAATCTACCAGCGCCAGTGGAGCGACACAAGTATGTGTCGCTCCTCTAGCGTGGGCAGATTTAACCTCACTGTACATAACAGGCCTTATAAAATCTACCAGCGCCAGTGGAGCGACACAAGTATGTGTCGCTCCTCTAGCGTGGGCAGATTTAACCTCACTCTACATAACAGGCCTGATAAAATCTACCAGCGTCAGTGGAGCGACACAAGTATGTGTCGCTTCTCTAGCATGGGGAGATTGAAAATGAGTCTCTATAAACATCCCTCACATAATATACCATCGCCAGTGGAGCAACGCAAGAATGTGTTTCTCCTCTATCGTGGGCAAATAAATATATCAAATTTCAAGTACGTTAAAAAACAATATTTATTGAACCACAAATCCAATTGAAAACAAATACAACAAACTGTAACCACTAACAAACAGGCAAATAAACAGAAATTAACGGTTATTTGAAAATTTTGCGCAAAATGTTTATACAAATCGGTCCTGCCAGTCCACCCTTCCTGCTTCAGAACAGAAATAATCTGCAAAACAGTCTCTCATACGTGAAACCGCTACACTTGACCGAGGTCCAAAACTTTGAATGCTTGCCATTTCGCTGTCCTCCGGTATCTGTTCCAAATTGGGTGGTTCCTTTTTAAGGAGATAGTTGTGTAACACCACAGCAGACTTTACAACCTCGTCGACTGATTCAACCTTCATATGAATTGGTTTAGTGAAAATCCTCAATTTTGCGACCAAAATTCCAAATGTGCATTCAACCATTCTTCGAGCCCTGGTCAAGCGGTAGTTGTATGTGCATTTTTTTTATCTAATCCGCGGCTTGAATACGGTTTCAGAAGATTTCCACACATTTGGAAGGCCCCATCACCAACCAATACAAACGGCATGGGTGGGACATCCGTACCTGGCAGTGGTTGAGGCAGAGGAAAATCTAATTGTATGTTATATAAACTACGGCCCATATAAGAATTTTTTAATACCATTGAATCGTTGGTGCGTCCATAGGCCCCTACGTCGACGGCAACAAAATGATATTGGGCATCTGCGATGGCCATTAGTATAATCGAAAAATATTTCTTGTAGTTGAAAAACTCTGATCCGGTTCCTTGGGGCTTGATAATCCGAATATGTTTCTCGTCTACCGCACCTATGCAGTTGGGAAATGGAAAAAACGTCCCAAAATTTTTCAGCTATTTCTGTCCAATGCTGTCTAGTTGGATGTGGAATAAATTCATCATGTAGTTCATGGGTGTCAAACATGCGGCCCGCGGGCCGCATGCGGCCCGCAATGAATATCTTTGCGGCCCGGCAAAGATGCAGCATCGCAGACTGCTATGTATGAGCCGGGAGAGAGGAGGGGCTGGAGTCCGTAACTAGGGGCGGGGCCCGGTGCAGTCACTGTACTCTTACACCGGGCCCCGCCGCTCACCAAAGTATTTATAAACGTGAATCCTTATCCTGTTATTAAGTTGAACTAACGCTGCCCTCTCCCATGTTCCCCTGTATCCCCATAGCACTTACTTAAGCTTCAATAGCAGGCAGAGCGGACGGCAGCAGTAACGTCACTCACTGACGTCGAGCGCCTGCTCCGCCCACTTTATGAATGAAGCAGGCGGAACAGACGCGCAACGTCAGTGAGTGACGTTACTGGTGCCGTCCGCTCTGCCAGCTATGGAAGCGTGTTCGTAAGTGCTGTGGGGATACAGGGGAACATGGGAGAGCGCAGCGTTAGTTCAACTTAATAACAGGATAAGGATTCATGTTTATAAATACTTCGGTGAGCAGAGGGCCGGTGTATTGGGGGACACTGTTATGAGGGGGATCTGTGGATGACATATAGCAGTGTCATCCACAGATCCCCCCCATAACAGTTTCATCCACAGATCCCCCCACCTCATAACAATGCCATCCACAGATATCCCACCCCATAGCAATACCATCCACAGATATCCCACCCCATAACAGTTCCATCCACAGATCCCCCACCTCATAACAATGCCATCCACAGATCCCCCATAACAGCACCATCCACAGATCCCCCACCCCATAACAATGCCATCCACAGATCCCCCCACCCCATAACAATGCCATCCACAGATATCCCACCCCATAGCAGTACCATCCACAGATCCCCATAACAGTGCCATCCACAGATCCCCCATAACAGTGCCATCCACAGATCCCCATAACAGTGCCATCCACAGATCCCCCATAACAGCACCATCCACAGATCCCCCACCTCATAACAATGCCATCCACAGATCCCCCATAACAGCACCATCCACAGATCCCCCCACCCCATAACAATGCCATCCACAGATCCCCCCACCCCATAACAATGCCATCCACAGATATCCCACCCCATAGCAGTACCATCCACAGATCCCCATAACAGTGCCATCCACAGATCCCCCATAACAGTGCCATCCACAGATCCCCATAACAGCGCCATCCACAGATCCCCCATAACAGCACCATCCACAGATCCCCCATAACAGCGCCATCCACAGATCCCCCATAACAGTGCCATCCACAGATCCCCCATAACAGCGCCATCCACAGATCCCCCATAACAGCGCCATCCACAGATCCCCCATAACAGTGCCATAAACAGATCCCCCATAACAGTGCCATCCACAGGTCCCCCATAACAGTGCCATCCACAGGTCCCCCATAACAGTGCCATCCACAGATCCCCCACATGACAGTGCGTCATCCACAGATCCCCCATAATAGTGTCATGCACAGACCACCATTAATTCAAAGCCCACCAAAAGCACAACTTTTGGTTAAAAATATTTTTTTCTTATTTTCCTCCTCAAAAACCTAGGTGCGTCTTATAGTGAAGTTTAATATTTGTATATATATATAGGTCTCACTTGTGTTATTGGGCAACGGGATGTTTGGGGTCAGCAGTCATGAAACAACAATGTTGTTCTATGAAAATGTACGATTTTTATTTTATTTTTTGATGCGGCCCACATAAACTTAAATTTTGTTTTTTTGGCCCATGTTAGCCTTTGAGTTTGACATGCTTGATGTAGTTGATCCCACAAAACACGGCATGTCTCCTTCACAATTATGGAGACAGTTGATATCCCAAGGCGAAATTGAAAATGGAGTGAGCTGAAACTTTCTCCACTTGCCAGAAACCTAAAAAATAAAAAATATTAGGGTATTATATTTTCAAATAACATAATATACAAGGTATATCAATCGGACACAATTCTATGGGACCTTATTTAAATATCTTTGTTTGGACAAGATTTTTTATGTGGCCAATATAATCTTTTTGAAAAAACAACGATAAAGGTTTCTTCTCCATGGTGACCGATATTGATCACAGTTCATTCTACATAGTTAATGACCATTATATGGATTAAAACGTTAACATACAAGATCTAGAACAAAAAATAATAATGCTAAGCATCAATTGTGGCCAAAATTAGGCACTTTGTACAGTGATCCCAGAAAAACAGAGCAAATTTGGGTTTAAAAACTTTTATGGTTTCACACTACCTAAAAGAGCAGCTTTAAAACATTTTTACAGAAATTAATTGGTACTATATATAATAAGTATGTACTTTACCTTATGGTCAACAATAGGCGTTCTGCTGGGGAAACACAGCGGCGGAAAGTGGTGTCTTGTCTTTGAATGTGAGGTGACACACGATGTAAAAGATCATCAAAACTTTCTACGGTCATCCGTAAGTAATTAAAGAATTTTTCGGTTGTCTTTTATAGCCACTGTAGTATTTGCTTAACAGATTGCATCTTTTTATCTCAAAAATGTGAATACCGGATCCGTCTTTCCGTTTAAAAACGGAAGAGACGGATCCGCTATTACGACGGATCCGGCAGATGGAGCCATCAAAAAGTGTCTACGGTATGCAATGGATTGACGGATCCGGTTTGAATTTCCGTCAACGGAACGACGGATCCGTTGCATAAAGAATGTCCGGTAATGTACATTTTGACGGATCCGGCAGGCAATTCCGGCGACGGAGCTGCTTGCCGGATCACTCTGCCGCAAGTGTGAAAGTAGCCTAAGGGAAGTAAGTCTGTCACGGTCCAATGGAGTGCCGAGGCTGAAAAGGCGTTCCAAGATTTAAAAGTGGCTCGATGTAAACAGCCGGTCCTATTCACACCAGACTTCAGAAAGCAGTTTGTTCACACTGATGGATCTGTTGTAGGGCAAGGTGCAGTATTATCAAAGGAGATTGATGGTGAGGAACATCCTGTGACATATCTGAGCAGGAAGCTTACTCCCGCTGAGAAAAATTACAGCATTGTCGAACGGGAGTACTTAGCAATCAAGGCCTTGGAGTCTCTTAAGTACTACCTGTTGGAGCGCCACTTTAGGTTGGTCACTGACCACTCTCCACTTAAGTGGATGTGCCAGCAAAAAGAGAGAAATGTACGAGTGACAAGGTGGTTTCTCACTTTACAAAATTTTTATTTTTCCATTGAGCAAAGAGCAGGGAAGCTGCAAGGAAATGCAGATGCTCTGTCTAGGACACATTGTCTGATAGCAAAAAGTGTCTGACCCCACAGGTTCAAACAGAGGGGGAGTGTATGTGAGACAGTGTCAGGTAGAGTGATTGATGGCAGGTGTTTTCCCCCAGAATCCTGTCATATGCAGCTTAAGCTCCAGGGAATGCCCAGTATGTAGTGGAAAGCCCAAGCTTTCCTGAGGTGGCTTTGTAGAAAAGCTGGTATAGGGCCTGGAGTTTGGATTGGGGAAGAGTTGGGTCGGTTCCCCAATCCGCAGTCCACTTCTGGTAAGTGTGCTAGCCTACTGTCTCTGATTAGCGGCACCTGCAGAACCTGCATAAAGAGAACCCAGGCAGAGAGTCTGGGCCTGAGAGCTGGATCATATTGGAACTGATATGCTGGTGCATGGGAGTAGCTTGCTGTGGTGAACGTCAGTGCTGGCAGTACCGTATTTAGAACAGATAGTAAAACACTGTCTAGATAGTCCTCAGACCAGCAGGATTTGTTTTGTGTTTTTGCCTGAAATGTGGAGGACCTTTGTTGCCGTTGAAACCACAATAAAGTGGAATTCTGTTTGGACTTACCGTGTGTCACTGTCTCTGACTGTCCGCCAGCCGGCCAATCCTGCCTCTGTCAGCTAATTCCCACAATATATATATAAAATAAATAGTCTGTAAACCTTTGTAGTGTTTAATAAAACCCTTATTTTATTATATCACAGTGTACAGAGTTTCCGTCACAGCTGTAGTCCAAAGTATGCAAGGACGTTTGGTAACATAAGGGAACAGAACGTTAGTAGGGAGGCGGAGTCAGGAAGCAGTAGAAACAATTTATTTAATATTAATTATTAATATTCAGCATCAATATGAATCATTATTTCCTTTAACAGGCAACCTCTGCCTCGAGAATATGCATTTTATACACAAAGACCCTCAGCCATTGGCTGGGGAAGAATTTACAGATGCGCACACTGGTTCAAGAGGCCATAAGTGAGCGTGAGCACGCCCTAAGGCAACAGAGACTGGAGCAATAGAGACAGCAGTTTACAGAGGATGCAGGGCAGCATGGCAGCGGCAGGCACAGGCCACTGACCTAACAGGTATATATTAGTACAATGACCTCATTGTTTATTGTGAGACAACCTCTTTAAGGTTAAAGGGAACCTGTCAGCAGTTTTATGGTGTCCTAACTAAGGGCAACATAAATAAGTGACTGATTCTCTTAGCACAATGCTGGGTCACTTTCTTTAATTGCCCCAGTCAATCTGCCAACATCTTGTATTGAAAAGCTCCAGCTCATAATGATGAGTCCTGAATATTCATGAGCTCCTGACTCTCCCCGCCCACCTGCTGCTGAATGACAGTTTGTTTCCATATGAACCAGCAGCAGGTGGGCAGGGGAGTGGCTATAGCTCTGAATTAAATATACGCTGGACTCAATGACATCACGCCGGACTCAAATCAGCTCATTAGCATGCGGCCTCTTTGTGTGTATATTATGAGATAACCATCTGTCACACCAGTAAGTGAATACATCTAAGGTACTTTTTAGTAGTTAATGATTGTATATAATTAGTTAAATTATAATCAAATATCCACATGACAGGTTCCCTTTAAGTTTACATCTGTAGCAGAGGTTTCGGCAGGAGCTTCCATTGCAGATTCCAAGGGAAAAAAGGATGAAATATCGGTGCATGCTGTAGTATTTTGGCCAGCAGTATGCTGGGTTCCCTTACTGGAACAGAATACCAGAATTTGCCACAATGTACACTCTATCCTCAGCCGATCAGCTGTTGGAGAAGGCACTGGTGCTCTTGTGAGCGCCATGGCCTTCTGCTTACCAAGCACAGTGCTGCACATTGTAAAGTGGCTGTGCTTGGTATTGCAGCTCAGCCCCACTGAAGTGCCCCTGGGCATCTGCCCACTGGAAATTTCCCAGTAGGGTGTATGGCCAGTCTGCATCTGTAGCTCTACCTACCTCCCATCTTTTTGTATTCTTTATTTCTGTGACCACAAAGTAAATATAAACCTCAGTTGCTGACAATGCTAACATCTTTTATACCCATATTAGTCTTTCTGCAAACAAAGTAAAAAATGCATGTTCTTTCCTCCTGTTCTTTGGAAATCTGTATTTTTCCATGTATTTTCTAAGCTACAGGATCAGACCTGTTGGTTAGAATTTGCACTCAGCTCACCTTCGCTGTAGATGTGGTACCAGGCTGATCAAGCGCCTTCCTTTCCAACACCGTTGTTAAGGTGACAGATTGAGGCTGCTCTGATGAACAAAGTACACGTCTCACTTTAGCAGATACAATTTCCTGTAAGGTGCAATTTCAGGTAAGCACATGGAAAGTCCTCGGTCTCAGAACATCAATTTCGTTGCCCCCCCCAGTTTATTTTTTGTACATCTATTATGTGCACAGTAAATTCACCATATCTCATAATAGCCAAATGTGCACATCTTGTATATACGTCTACAAAGGATTACTGATTTGTGCTTACGTGCTCTTTGTATGTGCTAACTTGTGTTTTGTGTATAAGTGAGGTTGACGTTCTAAAACATAAAACTTTTACAATATCTCCAGATGTGAAAACTAAAAGCAAATAGGACAGAGTTATATCAGAGCACATGTGTCACAGGCATTGAAAAGGTTAAGTGGAAGAGCCGTTGCAATGGTCCTCCTAGCGAAGGGTTGATTCCAGATATGTTAATGAGCTCTCGTCCTATTGGACACAGTCTCAATCGTACATCTGCCTATTAATAGGGGAATACAAAGCCTTCCTGGTGACTGGCCCCACCTGTTATACTGATACCTCCAACATGGCACCAACACGCTGCTGTCACTGGGGCTGGTAGGTCCTTATTTCTTCATTTTTAGGTAGATTGGGAATCTTTCATTAATCAGTTTCTCAATCACAAATCTTTGCTCTTAATAGGATTTTTAGGATTTTATCTTCAGGTTCAAGACTGAAATTAAATAATAGCATGTATTGTGATATACAGGTAATAGCATTTGTGTGACATCAGGCATTAAATGAACCTTTTAGATTTTAAGCAGTTGCTCAGACAATTAGTTCCAGACCATTTTCTGTACTAATTATGAAACGTGTGCATAATAATTGTAATCTTACTTAAACCATTTAACAGAAAAAAGTATTTACTACTACTAGAATTAATACTACTGTTACTACTACTCTTAAGTCATACAGTAACTACTACTACTGTTACCACTACTCTTAAGTCATAACTACTACTGCTACTGTTACTACTACTCTTAAGACATACAGTAACTACTACTACTGTTACCACTACTCTTAAGTAATAACTACTACTACTGTTACTACTACTCTTAAGTCATTACTACTACTGTTACTACTACTCTTGTCATGACTACCCCTCCTCATCCAGCTCAGCACACTCCTACATATCACACATTCAGAAATCTGCATGCCATTGACCCTAAGAAACTTACAGATACTCTACAGTCATCATTGTTCCTAATCTCTTATCTCTTCTGCCGTGAAGAAGAACCCTGGGTAAAGTACCACCCCCTACACTCAGAATCTCTCAACACAGAAGAAAGCAACCCTGACACACACCTCAAATTTGCTTTATTTAGCGATGCTCCAGTAGTGCTAAATGCCTATGGAGACAATCTCATACACCAGACGATTTCATCCATTATAAGTTTATACTAAGGACCTATAACTATGCCCTCACCTCGCCAAATAGACCTACTTTACCACATCTCTACTTCACTATCCAATAATCCAAAAAACTCTTCAAACACTTTTCTCTCCCTCCTCAGTCCTAAAGTGCGTCATTGACCTTTGTGCTGATGATCAGGCCACCTACTTCAAAGAGAAAATTGAAAACATCCAAAATCATATTATCTCCCAGTCTCCAAGTATGATTGATTCCCATCCTTCCCCCCAGGGACCTCCTCTGGTTCACTTTCTACATTTGATCTAGTCACAGAAGAAGAAGCCTCCAGGCTCCTCTAATCTTTTCAACCTATTACCTGCACTACTGACCCTATTCCCTTACACCTCCTCTAGTCTCTTTCCCGGTCAGTCACTATTCACCTAACTAAATTTTTCAACCTCTAGCTCTCTGCTGGCATCTTCTCCTCTTCTTTCAAACATCCTTTAATAACCCTGTTACTGACCTTTTTCTGCACAGCTAACTACAGACCTGTCTCTAATCTCCCCTTCTTCTCTAAACTTGGTCTACTTTTGCCTCATCTGCTACGTTGCTTCTAATTCTCTCCTTGACCTCTTACAATCTGGTTTCTATCTCTACACTCTACAGAAACTGCCCTTACAAAAGTTACAAATGCCTTCCTGACAGCCAAATGCAATGGCAAGTACTCTATACTTATTCTCCTGCAGCATTTGACACTGTAGACCACCAACTCCTACTCAGCATGCTCCAATCTATTGGTCTCAAGGACACTACTCTCTCCTGGGTTTCTTCCTGTCTCTCTGGCCTCTCTTTCAGTGTGTCATTTTCTGGCTCTACTTCTCCTCTTCCTCTTGCTGTTAGGGTTCCTTAGAGTTCAGTCCTAGGTCCTTTCCTCTTTTCTCTCTAAACAGCCCCATTTGGCCAGGCTATCAGTAGATTTTGTCAGTACTATCTCTATGCTGATGACACTCAACTATACATTTCATCCTGTGACATCACTTCTGCTGTACTACAGAACACCAGTGACTGTCTGTCCGCTGTCGCTATCATCATGTCCTCTCTCTATCTGCAAGAATCTTTCAAAAACTGAACTACATGTGTTTTCTCCATCTACTCAGTGTGTGGCACTACCAAAACACCCAGGCAGCAGGCCTGATATTTTCTTCACCCCCTATGTTCACTCATGCCACCTGCACCTCAAAAACATTTCTAGAATTTACCCTTATTGTTGCCCTGATCTATTTCCGTCTTGATTACTGTAACTCACTGCTAATCTGTCCCCCTCTCACTAAACTTTCCTCTCTCCAATCTATCTTGAATGCACTAGCCAGGCTCATCTATCTTTTTAACCACTACTCCAATGCTTCCACCATGTGCCAGTCATTATTCTGGTAGTCCATACAGTATAGGATTCACTTTAAAATCCTCACTCTCACCCACAAAGCTCTCCACAGTGCTGCATCCCCATATATCCCCACATTTATTTCTGTTGACTACCCTACTTGTCCTCTTCACTCTGCAAATGATCTAAGATTAACATCCTCCATAATCTGAATGTCTCACTCCAGTCTTCAAAACTTCTCCTGAGCTACACCAGTTATCTGGAATTCCCTACCCAAACAATTAGGTTAATTCCCAGCATCCACAGGGTGGCCTTCACATCCCCTACTCTGTCTCTTCTTAAGTCCCCCCCACCCCTCAACCTCATTCTTCAGAGCCTGACCCATCATCCAACTGTATCCATCACACCCTATGTACTCAAAAACACTAGAGATATTGTCTTGTGGCTCATGGAGCTCTAGAGCTACTTCCCCATTGTGTTAAGATGGCTAGATCTTTGTACAAAATAAGCAGTTTTTTATCTTTTGTGTCACTCCTATCTCCTCACAGATTGTAAGATCTTGAGAGCAGGGTCCTCATTCCTCTTGTTTTAATTGCCGACTTGTTTTTTGCTATGTAATGTGGTGTTTGGTGTCTGGTACAGCCAATTTAACCACTTCCAGACCAGGCCATTTACCTCCCTTCCTGACCAGGCACATTTTCCATTTTTTCAGTGCATGCGATTTTTTTATGTTTCGCTATGTAAATAATTTTTGTTCCTTTTTTTGTGAACGTGGGGATTTTTTCTTTTTTCATTTTTGTTTTGGTATTTTTGTTGTTGTTTTTTTTTACCAGGATAATATTAAGCGGGGGGGCGGGGGATGGGGGCTGGGGGGGCGGGTGATAGTCTTCGTGCAGTGGTGCTTTTAATTTTTTTATCTTATTTTTATTTTTTTACTTTAAACTTTGTGCTCCTGCTCTCATACAATACCTTTGGGGGACAATTAATATAATATTTTTTTTTACATTTATTTATCTCCTGTAACTGAGACTAACTTATAAGGCCCAGTTGCAGGGGGGGAAACAGGCTCCAGGTAGGGCTGTGCTCACTGCAGTGCTGATCTGACCCTGATAAAGACCCAACAGCTCACATAGACTCCCGGCCCTCGGCGATCACATAACTGCTCTGACTGTAGCGGCAAGCCCCATTGCCACTTCCTTATCTCTATACACAGCGCTCAATGGGGAAGGCAGGGATGGTAAAAAAAAAAACATCCCTACATCCTCTGCAGGGAGCTCAGCTGTCACTGACAACAGGCTCCCTGCTCCCACAGCTGCACAATTAGTGTGCAGTTGCAATCTCTGCATGGATGTTTTAAAACGTCTGTTCAGAGATATATGCCGACCACATATATCGTCTATGGGTGGTTGGCAAATAGTTAAAGGGATTCTGTCACCAGGTTTCACCCCCTCCAGATAAAAATATGGTTATGTTCAGGGAGCTTTCACGATTCCTAATGTGGTCTGATAAATGTAATCTGTAGGCTCATTTTGCTAAAAAAACGCTATTACTAACCTGTCATTCAACAAAATAAGGTGCCCAAGGGGGTGTAAATGGATCCAAGCTGCCGCCCGCACCCGCCGCCGTTCGTGCCCAGCTCCGCCTTTCCCGACATCAGCGCCGCCTCATAATCTTGTGTGACGCCTCCGGCTCTCCCTCCCCCTCCTTCTGCTATAACATCTCGCGCGTGCGCACAGGGCTCTGCCAGTGTGCAGGTCATCGAGAGGTTGAGCGAAGTGCCGGCGCATGCGCACTTCGCTCTATGAAGCCGAACGGAGAAGTCCGCACGGGCGCATCAGGCAGAGCCCTGTGCGCACGCGCGAGATGTTAGAGCAGAAGGAGGGGGGAGGGAGGGAGAGCCGGAGGCGTCACACAGGATTATGAGGCCGCGCTGAGGTTGAGAAAGGCGGAGCTGGGCACGAACGGCGGCGGGTGCGGGCGGCAGCTTGGATCCATTTACATCCCCTTGGGCACCTTATTTTGTTGAATGACAGGTTAGTAATAGCGTTTTTTTTAGCAAAATGAGCCTACAGATTACATTTATCAGACCACATTAGGAATCGTGAAAGCTCCCTGAACATAACCATATTTTTATCTGGAGAGGGTGAAACCTGGTGACAGAATCCCTTTAAATCGTTAATTAAGTTAAAGTTTAGGGCTACACCTAGGCATTTTGTAGTAAGACTTTTTTTTCTATAGCATAATTCAAACCTTAGCAAGAGATTTGTAAATTATTTCCAAAGTTTTACATGTTACTTTGTGGAGTAAAAAGTAGCTAGTACTTTTTAAAATCACTTTACTACTGTAGAGGGAAATGGTATAATCATGCATATATGTGTATATACACTCACCTAAAGAATTATTAGGAATACCATACTAATACGGTGTTGGACCCCCTTTTGCCTTCAGAACTGCCTTAATTCTACGTGGCATTGATTCAACAAGGTGCTGATAACATTCTTTAGAAATGTTGGCCCATATTGATAGGATAGCATCTTGATGAAAATACTCAGACCGGCCCGTCTGGCACCAACAACCATGCCACGCTCAAAATTGCTTAAATCACCTTTCTTTCCCATTCTGACATTCAGTTTGGAGTTCAGGAGATTGTCTTGACCAGGACCACACCCCTAAATGCATTGAAGCAACTGCCATGTGATTGGTTGACTAGATAATTGCATTAATGAGAAATAGAACAGGTGTTCCTAATAATTCTTTAGGTGAGTGTATATGTCTAAATATATATATATATATATATATATATATATATATATATATGCGCTAAATGGCCAAGTGGGATATGTATATATATATAGAAGGAAGTGTATTAAATATTTCCTATCAACTTTTATCAACAGTTCATCCCCCATGTTTAGAGAAAAACTTGTGTTGACAGCCTGTAGGATAACAGCTGATCAGTATCTCGTCCTCTTTTGTTCAGGCCCCAAACAGTAGGATTGGCCTTTGCTGGTCACCTCAGGACAAAGATATTGCAGACTCTCTGGCACCGTTAGGGGGCTTTCTAATCAGAGACATCATAAACCTGTTTCCACACCTCTGCCCCATGGCCAAACTCCTTCTTGGGACTAGGGGGTGAGGGCTCTTGGGATTTGAGCAAAAAGAGAAGCACACATGGCAGAGTGGACTTCAGTGGAGTGCATGCAGCCCCATGGATGAGGGAGAAACATCCCCAGGAAAATGAGCAAGCGAGGATCTCTCCTGGGACGAGCAGTAACTCCCTAGAGATGAGCACTGGCTGAGTATCATTAACCCCTGAACCCCTGCATTACCCCATACCCCTGAATATACCTGCATTAACCCCTTCTCTGCTGCCCTGCCTCCCTGTACCCCTGCAGACCCCTTGTTATCCCCATAGGGACAGCGTGTATAGAGCCAGGAGGCTGGGAGTTGCTGCTAAATATATGTGTGCATGTAAGTGTATTATTTAGGTAATAATTGTAAAGTGTATTGTGTTTAGAGTAGTTAGGTGTATTGTGTAGTGTTGTAATTGTAGTACTATTAATGTACTGTGGTGCATGCATCTATATATATATATATATATATATAGTGTAATAGTAGACTGTAGACTTGTATTTGTTTTAATAAATACCACCGTTGTATATCGTAGTTCTACCATTCACCTGAATAGAGCATCAGCTGCAGTATCCAAGAGCGGCGGCTACACAGTGTATGGAGCTGTGCTGTTCCTGCTCTGTACATTGTTCACTTCCAGAACCTGCAGCAGTCGCCAATAGCTTATCAGTGTGAGTGCTAGCCATCAGACCCCACTGACCTTATATTGATGACCCAACCTGTGGATAGGTAATCGGTTCTGCATACCCCCTTTAAAGAAAACCAGTCATGTTGAACATGGGGTCTGAGCTGCAGGCAGCGTGTTCTAGAGCAGAAGGAGCTGAGCAGATTGATATATAGTTTTGTCGGAAAAGATTCAGTTAAACTTGTAATTTCCTGCTCATTCTGGGCTTTGAAGTCAGGGTGGTGGTCCTATCAGTGACTGACAGCCTTCCCTCTATGACTGTGTATACAGAGAGAGCTGTCAATCACTGATAGGACCAACCTCTGACTTCATAGCTCAGAGTTACAAGTTTTACTGAAACGTTATATCAATCTGCTCAGCTCCTCCTGCTCTATAACATGCTTCCTGCAGCTTACATTTCATTTTCATAGTGACAAGTTCCTTTTAACATCAGCAATGGTGTGCTTGGAACAAATTTATCCACAAATTGCCAGACTGCACAAATCCTTGCAGTGGTTTAAGTACAGGTAAGGCTACTTTCACACTAGCGTTCTTGCTGCATCCGGCAGGGTTCAGCAAAAACGCTTCCGTTACTGATAATACAACCATCTGCATCTGTTATGAACGGATCCAAGACGGATCCGTCATGAACACCATTGAAAGTCAACGGGGGACAAATCCATTTTTCTATTGTGTCAGATTGTGTCAGAGAAAACTGATCTGTGCCCATTGACTTGCATTGCGGGTCATGACGGATCCGTCTTGCGATGCATCCCATGACGGAAAGAAAACCGCAGCATGCTACGGTTTGCTGTCCGGTATAGGAACGCAACCAAACGGAACGGAATGCATTTTGGAGCATTCAGTTCTGTTCAGTTATGTTTTGTTCCCGTTGGCAATGAATGGGGACCAAACGGACGCGTTTTTTTTTCCGGTATTGAGACTCTGGGACAGATTTCAATACTGGAAAATAAAAACGCTAGTGTGAAAATAGCCTAAGGCAAACTGGCAGAACAAAAAAAAAATTCCATTTGACCATTAACATATTTCTTGCTGTTTTTTCTGTGCAAACAAAATTGTAACAAAGTGCAATGCAATGAAAGCGTATTTGGTTTTTCAAGAAGGACGTCATTTGTACATTTGATGGTTACCTTAAGTGCGTGACCTCTGATTTCTGCCTGGAATCAATGTTCACGTGATTGCTGGCTGCGCAGGATGATTTGCACATTGCTTAGTAGAATCCTGTGCAGAACACTAATGAGAACTCATGACGTCTCTGTGGAGTACAACTCCAGGTGGGTGGTTGTACTGTGCAAATAACACAGCACAGAAATAAAGCTACGCCTGCCCATAATAAAAGCAGATCCTCAGACCTCATAGCAAGCTGTTCCCATACCAGTGACATGCACTGCACTGCTCTTGTCATATGTTTTAAAGAGAGGCTGCAATCTCCACCTTTCAAAGTAAGCATACTTCCATGTAACGTAAGTGCCCCAAAACATACCATACCATTCTTGTGAAAATCCGGTTCTCTAATCCTGAGAAAAGATTATATGCATGAAACCTTATTTGTAGAAAAACAAACATTTCTCAGGATTAGAGAACCAGATTTTTACAAGAAAGGCATGTTCAATGACATACCTACCATGGAGGCAGACCATGCGACTGCTAAGGAGAAGGGCTCAGAGCTGAACCTTTTCTTCTTCTGTTCCTGACACAATAATAATATTTTTCAGCAGATGCCACTAGGAGGAGCTCAGTGCATAGAGATTTTACAGCATTCATAATGTCTAATGGTAACTGTATAATTTCGTAAACTGAGCTCCTCCTAGTGGTGGCTGCAGGCAGTTTTATAATATACTTATATTGGAGATTTATCAGTGTATTTATGCCAGTTGCCTAGTGTAAATAGAGTGAGCGATATGGTGATAAAAAAGCACTATATTTTTATATACATATATATATATATATATATATACAGTACAGACCAAAAGTTTGGACACACCTTCTCATTCAAAGAGTTTTCTTTATTTTCATGACTATGAAAATTGTAGATTCACACTGAAGGCATCAAAACTATGAATTAACACATGTGGAATTATATACATAACAAACAAGTGTGAAACAACTGAAAATATGTCATATTCTAGGCTCTTCAAAGTAGCCACCTTTTGCTTTGATTACTGCTTTGCACACTCTTGGCATTCTCTTGATGAGCTTCAAGAGGTAGTCCCCTGAAATGGTTTTCACTTCACAGGTGTGCCCTGTCAGGTTTAATAAGTGGGATTTCTTGCCTTATAAATGGGGTTGGGACTATCAGTGGCATTGAGGAGAAGTCAGGTGGATACACAGTTGTTAGTCCTACTGAATAGGCTGTTAGAATTTGTATTATGGCAAGAAAAAAGCAGCTAAGTAAAGAAAAACGAGTGCCCATCATTACTTTAAGAAATGAAGGTCAGTCAGTCAGCCGAAAAATTGGGAAAACTTTGAAAGTAAGGGCTATTTGACCATGAAGAAGAGTGATGGGGTGCTGCGCTAGATGACCTGGCCTCCACAGTC
Organism: Bufo bufo; assembly: GCF_905171765.1. Taxonomy (NCBI): domain Eukaryota; kingdom Metazoa; phylum Chordata; class Amphibia; order Anura; family Bufonidae; genus Bufo; species Bufo bufo. Next base: position 611,255,053 of record NC_053389.1, on the reverse strand, counting down.
ACCGGACCTGAACCCAATCGAGATGGTTTGGGGTGAGATGGACCGCAGAGTGAAGGCAAAAGAGCCAACAAGTGCTAAGCATCTCTGGGAACCCCTTCAAGACTGTTGGAAGACCATTTCAGGGGACTACTTCTTGAAGCTCATCAACAGAATGCCAAAAGTGTGCAAAGCAGTAATCAAAGCAAAAGGTGGCTACTTTGAAGAACCTAGAATATGACATATTTTCAGTTGTTTCACACTTGTTTGTTATGTATATAATTCCACATGTGTTAATTCATAGTTTTGATGCCTTCATAGTCATGAAAATAAAGAAAACTCTTTGAATGAGAAGGTGTGTCCAAACTTTTGGTCTGTACTGTGTATATATATATATATATATAGATTTTTTATTTATTTTTTCAGACATAGTATAGTATTTTTCAGGTATAGTGAGTGAGGCAGAAGGTGACTTTTTATTATCAATAAAAACTTCTTAAACAATAAAAATTATAATTTGTCATACAACTAATTGTGGAGGGAATGCTAAGTTTCTGTGGTGTCATTATGTTTATGGCATCTACCCTACCTACATGGCTGTATACATACTTTGAAGGTGACTGACTCTCTTTAAGGGTTAATCTCATACCAGGGAGACGCACTGCACAGCTTTAGTCATACTTGATATGAACAACAGCAGTACAAAGAAACATTTTAAGTTGGATGATGAGTATATGATGCATTCCTCTGTTTTTAACAATAGAAACTACATGCTGGTAGCTTTTTATTTTTTAACTGATATATTATAATTATCCTCAAGGCAGACGAGCAATTTGTGCTGCTAAGCTCAGCTCACAGAGGAATGACTACTCTGGATTTATTGTAGTAAACTTGAGCTGTGAGAAATAGTTACCGGTATTCTATCTAGCTTTTCAGCCTCTAATTCTTAACAGTTACTATTGGCAAGCAAAGGTCTTGAAAAGGGTTAACATTTTCAGAACAAATTAAATGGTGATAAAAATGCGGTACCTTATTAGGTAATTTGTCCAAATGATCACTTACCTTATTTGTAACAGCTTTAAGACATTAAAATGAATTGGCAGTCTGGCTGATAATTACCTACAAATGATTCAGTTTTACTAAAGTACTATACCATTATCACGTAATATATCCCGCACTATGGACACTGCTAAAAAGTGTTATGTACCCCAATATGGTATCAATGAAAACTATAGCTCATCCTGCAAAATATCAAGCCCTCATACAGCCCTGTAGAACAAGTTATGAGTCTTGGGATGCAGCAATGCAAAAACTTTTTTTTTTAAACGTTTTTATTGTGAAAAAGCGGTAAAACTTAAAAAAAAAAACTATATGTATTTGCTATCATTGAAAAGAAAAACTATATGTTATTGTTATTTATGCCTCAAAGTGAAAATTGCTAAATTCACAACATAAAAACTCAGTGGCAGTACTGCAGGTTTTTTTCATCCCCCCCAGAACAGTTAATAAAAGTAAGTTATGTGTACCCCAAAATGGTGCCATAAAAACTAATTACGGTTACATTGACGTAAAAATAAAAAAAATTATAGCTCTTGGAATGCGGCAATAAAAAAAATTGCTTGGTCACTCAAGCCCCAAATGCATAAAGGGGGAAAGGGTTAATGAAGATGAGGTCTCTGTCTTTCTTTCATCCATTTATTTAAAATGTAGGTGACTCTCTTGGTGCAGGATGAGACTTTTTTTACTTTTTATTTCAGATGACTGGTAGTTAACAGGGACACTGCTTTCTGGATTAGATTGATTGCATTTACCTTTGGTACCACAGTTGAGAACTATGTTGAATATTTTAAATAGCATTTCATTATTTCCCACTGACATCATCAGTTATTAATCCAAGAGTAGTATGCAATAAAACGCATCATTTATCCGAATCAGTGGCAACTGGCAGAGTAATGGTGGTGCTGAGAACTGAAGAGGCAGTAAGGCCCCTGTATCTAGCCATGTGCTAACCTAAGTCCATGTAAATTCACCAAATGTATACAAATATGTCCACATGTGCAGGCATTTCTGTAACTGCACAAATGATGTGTATTCCTGTATGTAAGACCTGGAAGGCAATACTATTATATCATTAAACCTGGGTGTAGACATATCAAGGGAATCTAGACAACAGTACATACTATAGAGTAATGTACATGTATGTGTGGATGTAGCTATGTCCACACAAGCATATATAACACATGCCAGGCATTGTATACACTATCAGGGTTCCATTCTGTAAAGTTTCTGTTGCCACAAGAGACAGGGTAGGATAGTCGTGTAGTCTGCTGTGCTATTTTTTATGGTGCAAAAAAGGAAAAAAAGGACAAGACATGGGATACAAAACTAGTCAATATTAATGAGTTTTGTGGAAACAGAACACATGGAATCCCGTAATGTACTCTACTTCAGTTAAAATTTTATTATACTAATCTGCAGTGGGACTTGTAAAATAACTTTCCTCACCTTCACCAGCCCCTCCGATCCAGTGCTGCCACTCCTTCCTCGGGCTACAGCCAGTGACATATTGTTATGGCTACAGCAGTGACGTCCCGTATAACGATGCAGCCAATCACTGGCCTCAGCAGTGTACAGTGTAATGGGCTGCAGCAGTATATGGGAAGTCACTGCTGTAGCCACAACAATATGTCAATGGCTGCAGCCTGGGGAAGAGGAACGAGCAGAAGTCCTGGATCGGAGGGGCTGGTAAATGTGAGGTAAATTATTTATTTATTTCACTGGCCCCACTGCAGATTATTATAATAACATTTTAACTCAAAAAGCTTAAAGGGGTTGTCCAAGTTATTTTTATTGATGACCTATCCTCTGGATAGGTCATCAATATCATATCGGCGGGGGTCCGACACCAGTCACCCTCGAGGATCAGCTGGTATAAAAGAAGGCACGTACCATGCCAGCGCAACCTTCTCTTCATTGTTTACCTGCTCACCTTTGCAACAGCAACGGTGAGCAGTGTAATTACAAGAAGCGATCCCATCCACTTCTATGGGACTGCTTGTTCCCATTGTTCCCATTCAAGTGAATGTCAATAAAAAAGTCAATATTCCCAAAAAACTAAATTAAGACATTATATATTTGTATTTTTGAATGCCATGTAATTTAATATTTCGTTAATAATCTTATTACAACATTATTTGTGCTCCTTTTAATTTACTAAATATGTCTCTCAGATTCTTTAATTGAAAAATATTTTTTTTTTTCCATACTTAACACATGCTTTTCCTTTTTTATATATTACAGCATGTCCAGCCTCTTTTTCACCTGTGAATGTCGATGTCACTAAGCACATCCTGGCCTTAAGATTTATATGCCGACCATGGTTGGAAAGGAAAGGTCTATGCATTACCTTTCTACTTTTACAAATGTCTTGACTCCAGAAAGCATTCCTGAATTTTGTATACCTCCCAGGCACCAAACTCAAAAAGAGCTCAATTTAAATCCTCAGTACCTGGCCATTCATGACCTCAGCATATCAGTGTTAGAAGCAGTAAGACCAAGTTTATTTGACATTCATACCATTCAAGTAGACAGTGTGGAAGATACTCTTGAGGAAGAGAATACTAATGCTGATCCCCAGTCACAAGCGGCTTTGTCATTGCCCCATCTTCCAAAAACACAGACCTGCTATGGTTTTTGTACCTTGCTAGAAAGCCCTAATACAAGAAGAAAAGAATCACTTTTTCACAATGACCCCGCTATTCCACCAATTCTTCTACCTCGATCCCGCTCTAATACTATATCTGGCAGAGGAATTTCCTCACCAAATTTCTGCAGCACTCTAAAGCTACGACCTCTTAAGCGTTCTGGAACTTTAGACAGTGACACAACATCATCTACCGACTCCTCTCCTTTTAGCTCCCCTCTGCTCCACAGATCTCTCCCAACGGCCATGTTAAAAGCTTTCGGCCAGGACAATAAATTGTCCAGGGCATTAAAAATTGGCTACAAGTATTCTGCTCTTAGGAACAGTTCAGTCTCCACTGATGAGGATAGCTCAACAGACAGTAGTCCATGTGTCACCAGAAGAGCATCCCAGGAATGGGCATATCATGCTCCTGCACACCCCAACACTGGTCTGCTGTTGTCCCCTGAGCAATTCCCCATAGACAACGCTGTAACTCTGGATACAGGAGGGATCTTAAGGCTGTCCACTGAATATCGACCCGAAAGCCTGAGACTCCGTATTCGTCTTGTCAGTGCAGAAGGGCTGTACAAAGAGTCTGTAGATCCCAAAAACATCAGCTGCTACATTTCCATATCATTAGTACCTGGCAAAAATCAAAAGCAAAGAAGCACCCTGATCCGTGGAAGCCGTAACCCAATCTTCAATGAAGATTTCTTTTTTGAGGGGCTAGAGCCTGAAGATCTTCTCCAGAAAACTCTGAAGATAAAAGCCGTAAATAAGGGATGTTGTGTAAGAAGAGAGAATATCTTGGGAAAGAGCAAACTCCATCTTCTTAATGTTTTAGTGCTTTAAGACATTTTAAATGTTTTGCACTGAACTCAAATAAAATATGAAATTCAATTTCATGACTCTGCATATCATTCCAATAAATATAGCAACCTTACCATACGTGGAATTATACAACTGGTGATCCATATGGCTAAACTAGATGTAAACATATGCCTACACTTGTGTTGAGGGTTGACCATTGATAACATCTAATTTTACTGTATTATCTCCTCCTCTCCTACATTACATCTTATTTTCACAAGTAAAATATAATTTTGAAAGAATTTAGGTGTGAGAAAAATGCTTTCAGAAAATAGGTTTCATAATGCAAAGTGAATGGACAAAGGCACCCTTTGCCTTCAAAACAGCATCAGTTCTTCTAGTTACACTTTTTTACACAATTTTTGAAGGAACTTGGCAGGGAGGTTGTTCCAGACATCTTGGAGAATTAACCATAGATCTTCTGTGGATGTAGGCTTGCTCAAATCATTTATCATGTAATCCCAGACAGACTTGATAATATTGAGATAGGGCTGTGGGGCCGTATCATTACTTCCAGAACGCCTTTTGTGTGCAATCCCTGTTTTTTCTTACTCCTATTACTAGAAATGACTATTTTTATCTTTGAAACGGACAAGATTAGGACATGTTCTATATTTTGCTGAACGGCTAAATGGATGTGGACAGCCCAAAGGATGACATTCGTGTGTTGTCAGTTTTTTTATTTATTTGTGGACCTATAGAAATGAATGGGTCAGTGTGCAATCCACCAAAAATGCGGATCAGATATGGATACAAAATATGGTTATGTGTATGAGGACTTACACTGATGACAGTTTTTAATGGCTTTGGCTGTATGTTTGGGATTGTTGTCCTTTGCTGAATTTTTACCACAACTACCTAAAACTTTTACACAGTACAACAGTAAGTAATGATAAGTAGGACATTTTTTAAGATTATTCCCATTAGGCCTCATGAACACAACCATATCCTATGTTTGGTCTGCAAAAAGCATCTACAAAAACAAATACCTTTCTTTTTTTTTCAAATTTTTCAATAAAAAGGGCTGTTCTCAACCACAAATAAGAATAGGACTTGTGCTGACATTTGTGAATTGAGCTCACAAATCTGTGAAAAACAATGGATGTTTGCATGGCTACACAGGTCAGTGTGTTACCTGTAAAAAATGGATAGCACACTGAAGAAAAATATAGTTGTGTGCTCGAGGCCTATTAAATATGTTTTGGTTATGCTGATAACAGAATCACTTGATGTAAAGATGTCTATTGAAATCAAGTGTAATGCCATTCCCACTGTTGGCAAGTGTGTCATATTTCTTTAAAGGGAACCTGTCATGAACTTTATGCTGACCTTACTGAGGGCAGCATAAAATAGTGAGAGAAATGCTAATTTCAGCGGTGTGTCACTCATGAGCTAATAGTAAGCTAGTAATAGTAATAACCATGACTCTTCTCAGGTGGCCATGACTCTTTTCCAGGCCCAGTCTGCAATGTTTGTGATGTTGGTTCTCAGCAACCACTTACTTTTAACTTTTAAATGACACACCGCTGAAATCAACTCACCTGTCTCTACTTTATGCTGCCTTTAGTATGGGCAGCATAAAGTTGACAGGTTCCCTTTAAAGGTAACCTGTCACCATAAAAATGCAGTGCAAACTGCAGGCAGCAGGAGGAGCTAAGCAGATTGAGATACACATGTAGACAAACTTGTTGGTACTCTTCGGTTACAGAAAGAAAAACCCACAATGGTCACTGATATAACTTGAAATTGACAAAAGTAGTAATAAATAAAAATTTATTTAAAATCCCCTAATGAAAATCAGACATTGCTTTTGAATTGTGGTTCAACCAAATATAAAACAAAAGGAATGAAACTGGTCTGAACAAAAATGATGGTTTATTTTGTTTATTTTATTTTGTTGCACAACCATTTCAGGCAATCGCTGCAATCAAGTGATGTCAGTAACTCTCACTGAGACTGCTGCACCTGTCCACAGGTATTTTGGCCCACTCCTTGTGAGCAAACAGCTCTAGCTGTCTCAGGATTGAATGGTACCTTCTCCAGACGGCATGTTTCAGCTCCTTCTACAGATATCCAATAGGATATAGATCAGGGCTAATAGAAGACCACTTCAGAGTAGTCCAATGTTCTTCTCTTAGCCACTCTTGGATGTCTTTAGTGTGTGTTTTGGATCTATTACTGTTGGAGGACCTGTGACCTGAATTGCATGATAGTATTAAAAAGTCAATGTACCCTGCACAGATTCAAGACACCCTGTGCCAAATGCAGCAAAGCAGCCCCAAAATATATAGTTTAAAGGTTCTCTTTTTTTTGTATGCTTCATTTTTGCATCTGTCAACATAGAGCTGATGTGACTTACCAAAAAGCAGCAGTTTTCTCATCTGTCCAAAGGACCTTCTCCCAGAATCTTTGTGGCTTGTCAATATGCATTTTGGCAGATTCCAGTCTAGCTTTTTTATTATTTGATTTCAACAGTAGGTTCCTCCTTGGTTGTCAATTGAATTAAAGGGAATCTGTGACCAGTTTTATGTTGCCCTTTCTTCTTAATTCTTAATATCTCCAGTGCATGCCAATGAGTCCCCATATTCATGAGCTCACTGCTTGCCCACCTGCCTCTGACAGTTTTTTCCAACTGAATCAGCAGCAGGTGGGTCGGAAGGGCCAGGAGCTCATGAATATTCAGGATACATAATTATGCACTGGAGCTATTCAATACAAGATTTCAGCAAAATGGCTGGGTCACTTAAAGAAAGTGACCCAGAATTTTGCTAAGGGGTTCTGTGTATGTTGCCCTTACTTAGAACACCATAAAACTGGTGACAGATTCCCTTTAAATCCACGTTGGCTAAGACAGCTACGGATGTTGTGATCTGACATTGATGAATCTTGACCTTGGAATTCACCTCTAACCTCTTTGGAAGTTGTTCTGGGCTCTTTGGTTACCATTTGTCTCTTCAGTTTCTCATAAATTTTCCAGGGAGGTTGGCTACAATCCCGTAGACCTTAAACTTCTGAATAATATTGCAGCGTGCCAGTATGCAGGGGTAGAACACGTGAGGTTCACGGTGGGCCGGAATGTACAAACAGTTCATCAGTTACCTCCCTGGGCCAGCAGTGCAGTGAAGGGGAGAACAGCACTGGATTTTCCGGGGCACACTCTATTACAGGGGACAGCAGCCAGGTGGTGATTGAGGTGCCCTTGATGGTGAATGGGTGCTGAGTGCTTGTGCGGCTGGGCCCCTGACTTAGGTATTGTCGTGACGCCAGCACTTTGGTGGTGCAAAATGTCGAGAGTGGTAGTGGTATGGAGTTAGAAGAATGAGGCAGGTTTAAATCCAACGGTAAACTTTACTATAACCAGGTTCTTGATAACAGTTTACATCCAGTTATTAAACAGTCTCTGATATACATGCAAGTTGGATTTGATTAATCCCAGTAACAGGCTGTGCTGGTGGTAATGTGTCAGGCTAGGGTAGTAACTTACTTATGTACTCACTGATATTCAGTTCCTTAATCTGGTTCTGTTTCTCCAGCTCTTTAATGGCGAGGCTGCCAGAAGCTAATAAGTCATTCACCTTGAATCCAAAGGTCCTATATAGTTGTCCTTTGTGTATTATTCCTCTCTGTTTTTCTTGAATTGCCTTGCATTAACCACAGCTAGCAGCTGCAGTCTCACTCCTTCACCTCCTACTCTTTCTCTCAACTGACTCAACTCCCTGACTAGACCTGAACTACACTATATATACTGTGGTGCTACCCCCATCTAGTGGTTGATGTATGTAATGCACCTGACAGCCTGGTAACAAGGGATTTCACACAATAGTACATTACAGCATGATATTGCAGATGACAACAAAAAGCTTTTGCAGTTCCCGCATAAGCAGGTCACCTCTGAGGTGAGGCAGAGGACATCAGTGTTCTGGTTCCCCTGCCAGCGCTGCTATTGGCTGGAACAACGATCCAGCCAATGGCAGCGCTATTGTCACAGCCAGACAGCTGAGAAGTGCTCACAGGAGCTTCTCAGATCCTCCTCCTTGAATTTCTTTGTTTTGGTTTAGTTTCTCATCTCGTTAGTCTATCTCAGCTGTCATGCAGTTGGACTAATTGCTACCCTTTAAGTTCCTCCCCATAATGCTGTAGTGTGCGGCTGATACAACTTCCTGGAGTGTGTGTGCATGCTGTTCCCAGTTCACAATTGCCAGTTCCCAGTTCCCAGTCGTCAGTTGTCTGCAAGATAAGTGCTGTTTATGTATTTATGATTTTGTCTTTTCTGGATCCAGGTGACCCTGACTCCCTCCGTGTCAGTGTAGGGAGCCGGTGGTCGTGTCCCTTCACTATTGTAGGGTCTTCAGGTAATAGATAGCCGAGGAACGTGGATATGCGGCCATCCACCTTTGGGGTGTTCGCATAGGCTGAGCAGTGAGGGAGAGCGGCAGGTCTATTGCAGGGGTCTCCCTTTGTTCCTTAGTTGTGGATCCAGAGAGACATTGTTTATATGGTATTTTCTTGTTTCCTGTACACCATCCGTGACATTATCAGCCGCCAAAACCGTCTCAAGCATGGATCCGGTTTCACTTTTGGCTGAACGCCTCCAGGGTCTTTCATTGGAGGTAGCTGATCTCCGTAGGATTTTTTCTCAGTTTCAAGTGACCGGTTCAGCTTGCGCTCATGGAGTTTGTGCTGAGCCTAAGATCTCGCTCCCGGATACGTTCTCTGGGGGTAGTGAGAATTTTGTGCGGATCGTATTGCTCTGGCTGAGTCTAATCTACGTCTGTTATGCCAGGGTAAACAATCCGCAGAGATATACTGCTCAGAATTTCGGAGATGGGCAGCTGATACTGGTTGGAATGATGCTGCACTCCGAAGTCAATTTTGCCAGGGTCTTTCTGAGGGATTGAAAGATGCATTTGCCTTTCATGAGAGGCCAATCTCCGTGGACTCTGCTATGTCTCAGGCCGTTCGTATTGACAGGCGTCTTAGTGAGAGAGGAGAGATCTCTCCTTCCTGTCATACTCAGTCCCGGGACAGTGCAGCGGTCTCATTCTGTGCGCAGGGGTCTCAGTCACTGTCAGCCCCTTCTGAGCAGGAACCCATGCAGCTGGGGTTGATTGCCTCTGACAATAGAAGATTCAGCCCCCATGGGAGGGTTTGTTTTTGTTGTGGAGGTATAAATCATTTGGCAAATGTTTGTCCCTCTCGGAGATTCAGGCAGTTTTCTGGGAGTAATAAAGAGACAAAAAGGAAAAAATCTTTTAAAAATGTTCCGTCTGTTACTATTGGCAGGGTTGAGGCGGAAATTGAAGGTTTTCCGTTTGCTTGTAGTTCCCGTTTTGTCCTACCTGCTAGGGTGGCGCTAGAGAGCAAGAGCATTTTTTGTGAGATTTTTGTGGATAGTGGAGCAGCTGTCAATCTCATTGATAATCAATTTGCAATAACTCATGGTTTCCAGGTATGCACTTTGGGAAGAGATATTCCTGTTTTTGCTATTGATTCCGCTCCACTTTCTCAGAAATCATTAAAGGGCATAGTTCACAATATCCGTTTAATTGTGAGTGATGCTCATGTTGAGGATGTGTCATGTTTCGTCCTTAGCGGTTTGCCTACTCCTCTAGTGTTGGGACTACCCTGGCTCACTAAACATAACCCCACCATTGATTGGCAAGCGAGGCAAATAAATGGTTGGAGTGACTTTTGCACAGAGAATTGCCTCATAACATCTGTTTCTGAGGTTTCTACTAAGACTGTACCACCTTTCCTCTCTGAATTTTTGGATGTCTTCTCTGAGAGTGGAGTTCAGGATTTTCCTCCGCACAGGGAGTATGATTGCCCTATTAATCTCATCCCAGGCGCCAAGCTGCCTAAATCTCGTTTATACAATCTCTCCCAACCTGAGAGGGTCGCTATGCGGGCTTATATCTCTGAGAGTCTGAGAAAAGGACACATACGACCCTCGAAGTCACCTGTTGCCGCTGGCTTTTTCTTTGTTAAGAAAAAAGATGGTTCTTTAAGACCTTGTCTGGATTTCAGGGAGCTGAACAGTATCACTATTCGTGATCCTTATCCGCTTCCTCTGATCCCGGACCTGTTTAACCAGGTTGTTGGGGCTAAAGTCTTTTCCAAATTAGACCTAAGAGGGGAATACAACCTGGTCAGGGTCAGAGAAGGAGACGAATGGAAGACGGCTTTCAATACCCCTGAGGGCCATTTTGAGAATTTGGTTATGCCTTTTGGTTTGATGAATGCCCCAGCCGTTTTTCAGCATTTCGTCAACAGCATTTTTTATCATTTAATGGGAAAATTTGTATTAGTATATTTGGATGACATTTTGATTTTTTTCTCCTGATTTCAAGACTCATAAGGAACACTTACGTCAGGTCTTGCTCATCTTGCGGGAGAATAAATTATACGCGAAACTGGAAAAATGTGTGTTTGCGGTTCCAGAAATCCAATTTCTGGGGTTTCTTGTCTCCGCTTCTGGTTTTCGCATGGACCCCGAGAAGGTCCGCGCTGTGCTTGAGTGGGAGCTTCCTGAGAATCAGAAGGCGCTGATGCGTTTTTTGGGCTTTGCCAATTATTACAGGAAATTTATTTTGAATTATTCCTCTGTTGTTAAACCACTCACTGATATGACCAGAAAGGGGTAGATTTTTCTTCCTGGTCGGTAGAGGCGCGTAAGGCCTTTTCTAATATCAAGGAGAGTTTTGCTTCCGCTCCCATCTTAGTACAACCTGATATTTCGTTACCCTTCATAGTTGAGGTTGATGCTTCTGAGGTAGGGGTGGGTGCGGTCTTGTCTCAGGGTTCCTCTCCTGCCAAATGGCAACCGTGTGCCTTTTTCTCAAAGAAACTCTCCTCCACAGAGAGAAATTATGATGTGGGAGATAGGGAATTGTTGGCCATCAAGTTGGCTTTTGTGGAATGGCGCCATTGGCTAGAGGGAGCCAGACACCCTATTACCGTGATTACTGACCATAAAAATCTGGCCTACTTGGAGTCAGCCAAGCGTCTGAACCCGAGACAGGCCAGATGGTCTTTGTTCTTTTCAAGGTTTAATTTTGTTGTTACGTTCCGCCCTGGGGTTAAGAATGTGAAGGCAGATGCCCTGTCACGTTGTTTTCCGGGAGGTGGGAATTTTGAAGACCCGGGTCCCATTTTGGCTGAAGGTGTGGTGGTCTCTGCTCTTTTTCCTGAATTGGAGGCAGAGGTGCAGGCAGCCCAGTCAGAAGCTCCTGATCTTTGTCCTCCTGGGAAGTTGTTTGTGCCTCTCGCTTTGAGACACAAGATTTTTAAAGAACACCACGACACGGTCCTTGCTGGGCACCCGGGGGCAAGAGCCATACTGGATCTCATCGCTCGGAGATTCTGGTGGCCTGCGCTTCGTAAGTCGGTTGAGGGTTTTGTGGCAGCTTGCGAGACTTGCGCTCGTGCCAAGGTCCCTCATTCACGGCCATCTGGTCCTCTCCTTCCTTTGCCCATTCCTTCCCGTCCTTGGACACATCTGTCCATGGACTTCATAACGGACTTGCCTCGTTCCTCGGGGAAGTCTGTGATTCTGGTGGTGGTGGACCGTTTTAGCAAAATGGTGCATTTTATCCCTTTTCCTGGTTTGCCCAATGCTAAGACGCTGGCGCAGGCATTTATTGACCACATTGTCAAATTGCATGGGATTCCTTCAGACATAGTCTCTGATAGGGGCACGCAGTTTGTTTCCAGATTCTGGAAGGCTTTCTGTTCTCGCTTGGGGGTTCGGTTGTCTTTCTCTTCTGCTTTCCATCCGCAGTCGAATGGCCAGACAGAGCGCGTCAATCAGAATCTGGAGACATATCTGCGCTGTTTTGTGGCGGAGAATCAGGAGGATTGGTGTTCTTTTTTGTCCCTTGCTGAGTTTGCTTTAAATAACCGTCGTCAGGAGTCCTCTGATAAGTCACCATTTTTTGGTGCATATGGGTTCCATCCGCAGTTTGGGACTTTCTCGGGAGAGGGCTCTTCTGGTTTGCCTGATGAGGACAGATTCTCCTCGTCTTTGTCATCTATTTGGCAAAAGATTCAGGATAATCTAAAGAGCATGAGTGAGAGATATAAGCGTGTGGCGGATAAGAGACGTGTGCCTGGTCCGGACCTGAATGTTGGTGATCTGGTGTGGTTGTCTACCAAGAATATCAAATTGAAGGTTCCCTCCTGGAAGTTGGGTCCTAGGTTTATTGGGCCTTACAAGATCCTGTCTGTCATCAATCCTGTTGCCTACCGTCTTGATCTTCCTCAGACTTGAAAGATCCATAATGTTTTTCATAAGTCCTTATTGAAACCTTATGTTCAACCTATTGTACCCTCGTCTTTGCCTCCTCCTCCGATTATGGTTGATGGAAATCTTGAATTTCAGGTCTCTAGGATTGTGGATTCTCGTCTTGTCCACAGTTCCCTCCAGTACCTCGTTCATTGGGAGGGTTATGGTCCTGAGGAGAGGATGTGGGTCCCAGTGACGGACATTAAGGCCTCTCGTCTCATCAGGGCTTTCCATAGGTCCCATCCTGAGAAGGTGGGCTCTGAGTGTCCGGAGTCCACTCCTAGAGGGAGGGGTACTGTCACAGCCAGACAGCTGAGAAGTGCTCACAGGAGCTTCTCAGATCCTCCTCCTTGAATTTCTTTGTTTTGGTTTAGTTTCTCATCTCGTTAGTCTATCTCAGCTGTCATGCAGTTGGACTAATTGCTACCCTTTAAGTTCCTCCCCATAATGCTGTAGTGTGCGGCTGATACAACTTCCTGGAGTGTGTGTGCATGCTGTTCCTAGTTCACAATTCCCAGTTCCCAGTTCCCAGTCGTCAGTCGTCAGTTGTCTGCAAGATAAGTGCTGTTTATGTATTTATGATTTTGTCTTTTCTGGATCCAGGTGACCCTGACTCCCTCCGTGTCAGTGTAGGGAGCCGGTGGTCGTGTCCCTTCACTATTGTAGGGTCTTCAGGTAATAGATAGCCGAGGAACGTGGATATGCGGCCATCCACCTTTGGGGTGTTCGCATAGGCTGAGCAGTGAGGGAGAGCGGCAGGCCTATTGCAGGGGTCTCCCTTTGTTCCTTAGTTGTGGATCCAGAGAGACATTGTTTATATGGTATTGTCTTGTTTCCTGTACACCATCCGTGACAGCTATAGCTGCACAGGAAGAGGCAGAACTTCCCTGCATGCAGCCATTATAGCTGGTGACTGCATGCAGAGAGGTTCTGTGCTGCTTGTTGGCTTGCTGGGACTTGTGGTTCACACCACAGCGATTTAACCCCTTTCCTGCTGAAAATAAGAAAAGAAAAAGAAAGAAGAAGAACATTTTTGTTTTTCATTTGCAGCGGTTCCAGATCCCTAAACCACCCTCCGTCCCTGTCCCTTCCCGCACCATCTGCGTACGTGCATTTTGCAACCACTGAGCACCAATCAGTAGTGTCCATTAGTGATTGTGTCTGCTCAGTTTGCACTGCAAGATTTTTTGTTGTTGCAGAAAATACTTTATTTTGTGCAGCAAAGACTTGTTTTGTGCAGCAAAGACTTTTTTGTGCAGAAGACTTTTTTTGTGCAACTTTTTTTTCTACAACTTTTCTTCTAAATTTAATTTCAAATTTATTACAAGCCCCTTAACGTGTGAAAACACTACATACACACGCCACACTAAATAAAGGTTTACACGTTTCACACATCACACCCCAATAAAATAAAAATGGCCCATCCATCGCAACGTGTATACTCAGGTGAAGAGGCATACTCCATGCTTGCCTCCGATACTTTGTCTGCCAGTGAGGGAGAAGAGGATGCCACTTTCCTCTATTCCTCTACCCCCTCATCATCATCATTATCCGCTGATGAGGGACCCTCTAGAAGGTGCCCCAGGGTAGCAGAGGAGGCAACCCCCCAGAGTGAACCCTTATGGACCCCACCCCCTGACGATTATCAGCCCCAAATTCCAGAGTTTGTGGGAAACTCTGGAATCCAAATTGACTGCACGGGCTTCTAAGAAGATTTTATAAATTTGAAGGTGACCCAAACAAATTTGTATGCCCAGCAATTTATTTCCAAGAACCCAACTTTGTCATATGCTAGACCCCTAGGTTGGACCCCAGTAAGTGCAGCAGAGATGACGACATTTTGGGGACTCGTGCTGCATGTGGACATTGTAAAAAAAAACAACCATTAGGCAATAATGGAGTTCGGACATTTTCTACCAGACTCCAATTTACAGTCAGACCATGACCCGGAATCGATTTGATTCAATTTGGAAATTACTACACTACAATGACAATGCACAGTGCCCACCCCAAAACAACCCAACATTTGACCGTCTGTTCAAAGTTAGGCCTTTACTGACCATTTTTTTATGGACCTCCAATGGGAGAATTATAGGGAAGTTTATTACTATTGGGGGGTTGTATGCAGGAGAGGGCTGGCAGCCTTAGACCTGGGGGCAAATCCAGTCAAGTGGCCCATTTTAGCCCCGCCCATTATTAAAAGCCCCTCGTACATATAATAGGCCACTCCCAACAAACACTGTACAGCTAAAATTCTATTGTTGAGGCCTGTCTCTACACATCATACGGAGAGGGGAGACCTGTCCTGCTGCACTGCCTGCTTCACATTATACAATAAACAGCAGGCTACAGCCAGGAAGCTCCTCCCTCCCCAGATCCTGCTCAAGGCTTGTGGTTCTCCCCCACCATCTGCCACCCGCCCGTGGCCTGCTGCCCCCTTTCGCCGCCCTCACCCAGCTCTGAATCCAACTTCTGCAAATGGCAGAGGAGGAGCCGGAGCATCTCGTCTACATAGCGCCACATACCTCTTACATCCAGTGATGTCACCTTTGTTGTAGACGCTCTCTTCTGCCATCTCCCGTCTCTACAGAGATTGAGAAACAGACATTAGTTTCCTACATTTCCATCATCTTCACATCTTCTGAACACCCTTTCCTGCCACCCCCAATACTATACTGCAGAAACAGTCCCCCTGGAAATACTACTACCACACAGATAGTGCCCCCAATACTGTGCCCGCTGTGCCCCCAATACTATCGGCATGGTTCTCACCTGGGCGTTTTACAGCACGTACGATCGCGCCGTAAAACGCCCGACGCCGCAAGAAGTTCAGGAGCTTCTTTGGGGGCGTAGTGTCGCACGTTCCCGTACATACACTTCCGGGAACGCGCGACAATGGGCGTTCTCTTGTCTCCGCGGTGCGATTGTAAACGCCCGTACAATCGCGCATACAGAGCGTACGTTCAATACGCTCTGGTGTGAACCCAGCGTTAGAGAGTCTTGCAAACTCCATTTTCGCCTACTTCCCCATTCCTTTGGTGATGAGGAGCAGAGGGTGGGGATCATCATCTCGCTGCTCACGGATAACGCTCAGTCTTGGGCCTTTCCGCTGCCAGTGGGGGCACAGCCCCTCCGATCGGTGGATGAATTTTTTGTAGCCCTGGGGCAGATATATGATGACCCGGATCGTATTGCTCTGGCTGCATCTAAACTGCGTCTTTTATGCCAGGGTAAACAGTCCGCAGAGATATATTGTTCTGAATTTCGAAGATAGGCAGCTGATACTGGTTGGAACGATGCTGCACTCCGAAGTCAATTTTGCCATGGTCTTTCGGAGGGATTGAAAGATGCATGAGAGACCTGCCTCGTTGGAGTCTGCCATGTCTCTAGCTGTTCGTATTGACAGGCGTCTTAGAGAGAGAGGAGAGACCACTCCTTCCTGTCATATTCAGTCCAAGGACAGTGGGGCGGTCTCATTCAGTGCGCAGGGGCCTCAGTCTCTCTCCATCCCCTCTGAGCAGGAGGCCATGCAGCTGGGTTTGCTTGCCTCTGATAGTAGAGGATTCAGCTCTCAGAGGAGGGTTTGTTTCTGTTGTGGGGGTATAAATCATTTGGCTAATGTTTGCCCCCTCTAGGAGATTCAGGGAGTTTTCTGAGGGTAATAAAGAAACAAAAAGAAAAAAAAACCTCTAAAAACTTTCCATTTGCTACTATTGGCAAGGTTGATGCTAAAATTGAAGGTTTGCCGTTTGCTTGTAGTTCCCATTTTGTCCTACCTGCCAGGGTGGCGCTAGATAGCAAGAACATTGTTTGTGAGATTTTTGTAGATAGTGGAGCAGCTGTCAATCTCATTGATAATCAATTTGCTATAACACATGGTTTCCAGGTATGCACGTTGGAAAATGATATACCTGTTTTTGCTATCGATTCCGCTCCACTTTCTCAAAAATCGTTAAAGGGCATAGTTCACAATATCCGTTTGACTGTGGGTGATGCTCACTTGAGGATATGTCATGTTTTGTCCTAAGCAGATTACCTACTTCTCTAGTGTTGGGGCTACCCTGGCTCACTAAACATAACCCCACCATTGATTGGCAAGCAAGGCAAATAAATGGTTGGAGTGACTTTTGCAGAGAGAATTGCCTCACGGGGTCTCTTTCAGAGGTTTCTATCAAGACTGTACCATCTTTTCTCTCTGAATTTTTGGATGTGTTTTCCGAGAGAGGTGTCCAGGAGCTGCCCCCTCACCGGGAGTACGATTGCCCTATTAATCTCATCCCAGGCGCCAAGCTGCCAAAATCACGTTTATACAATCTCTCCCAACCTGAAAGAGTCGCTATGCGTACTTATATCTCTGAGAGCCTGAGAAAGGGACACATCCGACCCTCGAAGTCACCTGTTGCTGCTGTTTTTTTTTTTTTAAAGAAAAAAGATGGTTCTTTAAGACCTTGTCTGGATTTCAGGGAGCTGAACTGTATCACAATTCGTGACCCATATCCGCTTCCTCTGATCCCGGACCTGTTTAACCAGATTGTTGGGGCTAAAGTTTTTTCTAAGTTGGATTTAAGAAAACTCATAGAGACCACCAGGGGCGTAGCTATAGGGGGTGCAGAGGTAGCAGTCGCTACCGGGCCCAGGAGCCTGAGGGGGCCCAAAGACCCTTGTGCCACATAAGACACTGGCATTATAGAAAGTGCATACTGGTCAATTTACACCTCTGGCTGGAGGGAAGGGGTTAGGTTAAGAATTTGGCATGAGGGGGTGCCCTTTCAATGTTTGCCTCAGGCAGCAGGAAGGATATGTGCTCCCCTGCCCTTTGCCAACAAGCACTGAGGGACGGGGGCCCAAGTTGAACTCTTGCACCAGGGCCCATGAGCTTTTAGCTACGCCTACGTCAGGTCTTGCTCATTCTGCGGGAGAATAAATTGTACGCTAAACTGGAAAAATGTATGTTTGTGGTTCCGGAGATTCAATTTCTTGGTTTTCTTCTCTCCGCTTCTGGTTTTCGCATGGAAGGTCCGCGCTGAGAAGGTCCGCGCTGTGCTTGATTGGGAGCTTCCTGAGAATCAGAAGGCGCTGATGCAGTTTTTGGGTTTTGCCAATTATTACAGAAAGTTAATTTTGAATTATTCCTCTGTTGTTAAGCAACTCACTGATATGACTAAAAAGGGGGTATATTTTTCCTCCTGGTCGGTAGATGCGCTTAAGGCCTTTTCTAGTATCAAAGAGAGTTTTGCTTCCGCTCCCATTTTGGTACAACCTGATGTCTCTCTACCTTTTATTGTTGAGGTGGATGCTTCTGAGGTGGGTGTGGGTGCGGTCTTATCTCAGGGTCCCTCTCCTGCCAAATGGCGACCGTGTGCCTTTTTCTCAAGGAAACTCTCCTCCGCAGAGAGAAATTACGATGTGGGAGATAGGGAGTTGTTGGCCATCAAGTTGGCTTTTGAGGAATGGCGCCATTGGCTAGAGGGAGCCAGACACCCTATTACCGTGTTTACCGACCATAAGAATCTGGCCTACTTGGAATCAGCCAAGCGTCTGAACCCGAGACAGGCCAGATGGTCTTTATTCTTTTCTAGGTTTAATTTTGTTGTCACGTTCCGCCCTGGGGTTAAAAATGTGAAGGCTGATGCCCTGTCACGTTGTTTTCCAGGAGGGGGAACTTTGAAGACCCGGGTCCCATTTTGGCTGAAGGGGTGGTCATCTCTGCTCTTTATCCTGATTTGGAGGCAGAGGTTCAGGCAGCTCAGGCAGAGGCTCCTGATCTTTGTCCTCCTGGGAGGTTGTTTGTGCCTCTCGCTTTACGACACAAGGTTTTTAAGGAGCACCGCGATACTGTCCTTGCTGGGCACCCGGGGAGTAGAGCCACAGTGGATCTCATTGCTCGGAGATTCTGGTGGCCGGCTCTTCGTAAGACGGTTGTGGGTTTTGTGGCAGCCTGCGAGACCTGCGCTCGTGCCGAGGTCCCTCATTCACGGCCATCGGGTTCTCTCCTCCCGTTACCCATTCCTTCCCGTCCTTGGACGCGTCTGTCCATGGACTTCATTACGGACCTGCCTCGTTCCTCGGGGAAGACTGTGATTCTGGTAGTAGTGGAACGCGTCAATCAGAATCTGGAGACATATCTGCGCTGTTTTGTGGCAGAGAATCAGGAGGATTGGTGTTCTTTTTTGTCCCTTGCTGAGTTTGCTTTAAATAACCGTCGTCAGGAGTCCTCTGATAAGTCACCATTTTTTGGTGCATATGGGTTTCATCCGCAGTTTGGGACATTCTCTGGAGAGGGGTCTTCTGGTTTACCTGATGAGGAGAGATTTTCCTCGTCTGTCATTTATTTGGCAAAAGATTCAGGGTAATCTGAAGAGGATGAGTGAGAGATATAAGCGTGTGGCGGATAAGAGACGTGTGCCTGGTCCGGACCTGAATGTGGGTGATCTGGTGTGGTTGTCAACAAAGAATATCAAACTGAAGGTTCCCTCCTGGAAGTTGGGTCCTAAGTTTATTACAAGATCTTGTCCGTCATCAATCCCGTTGCCTTTCGTCTTGATCTTCCTCAGACTTGGAAGATCCACAATGTTTTTCACAGGTCCCTATTAAAACCATATGTCCAACCCACTGTACCCTCCTCTTTGCCTCCTCCAATTGTTGTTGATGGTAATCTTGAATTTCAGGTCTCTAGGATTGTGGATTCTCGCATTATCCGCGGTTCTCTCCAGTACCTCGTTAATTGGGAGGGTTATGGTCCTGAGGAGAGGATGTGGGTCCCAGTAGCGGACATTAAGGCCACTCGTCTTATCAGGGCTTTCCATAGGTCCCATCCTGAGAAGGTGGGCTCTGAGTGTCCAGAGTTCAACCGTAGAGGGAGGGGGGTACTGTTACCGCCAGCTCTCTGAGAAGGTCTGGCAGACATTCTTTTGTACTTCTTGCATGATGTTCTTTGTTTTGGTTTCACTTTGTCATCTCCTTTCCTTCTCCCAGCTGTCACCTATTTACACTAATTGCCTCCCTTTATATTCCCTCCCATACTGCCACACTTTGCAGGTTTATACTACTTCCTGGATTGAAGTTTTCACTGCTGGAGTCTTCTGCTGCTGCTTGTTCAGATAAGTCCTTTCATGTATTGTGTTTCCTTCCTTGCTTGATTCTAGGTGACCCTGACTCCCCCCGTATTAAGTGCAGGGAGCCGGTGGTCGTGTCCCCTCACTATAATAGGGTTTTCAGGTGTCACACAGTCTAGGTACGAGGGCATGCAATCGTCTACCCCTGAGACCCTTGTATGTGCTTAGCAGTCAGGGTGAGCTCTTAGGGTTTTATAGGGATCACCTTTATGCTCCTTAGTTTGGGATCAAGCCAGTCGGATGTTTATCCATAACTTCCAGCTATCTGCAACATCATCCGTGACACCTATAGTGCCAGCTCCACCTATAGTGCAAGCCCCCCATAGTGCCAGCTCCCCCATAGCCCTAGTGCCAGCTCCCCCATAGCCATAGTGCCAGCTCCCCCCGCAAAGAAAAAAATATAAAAACACTAATACTTACCTCCATCAGCAGCGATGCAGGCCTCTTCCGGCCTGTGTCCCTGCTGTGTGCTGCCCTGCTCAGGCGGCTCGATGATAATGACGTCATCGCGCTGCCTGAGCCGGCCTCTGATAGGCTGCATCAGTGTCAGAAACAGGCGTCGTTCCACTATAGAACAAAAAAGAATGGCGCACCATAGGGTAATAACGTAGAGAAAATGGATAAAAAGGTATCTCCACTGGGGAGGCTCACCTGATGGAGTTGTGCTAGTTTAGGCACAACTCTAATGTGGACGTATACCAAAGTGTCATGAACTCCTCACAACGGATGGTGTGCAGCCCGGGATGGATACTTCTGTTCAGGGATGCCTGGAATCCCACAGAAGGCCAGTGGTTCAAATAAAAGAAAAGGTGTCCCGTGGCGCAAAAACCACCCAATAGTTGGAGTGATATTGGTTGATATTTATTTGAGCAAGTGGTACAACGCGTTTCGGGGTTTAACCCCTTCTTCAGGTACAATTGGCTTTCATGGCATTAGTGCCTGCGGACTATCAGAAGAACAGGGGAGGGACACGCCTCTCCCTCCTCTGCCCCACAGCACAGCCATCTGTATCGCTGTCCTGAGGATGGCGATACAGATGAATATGGAGATGAATGCTTCCACAATGGAAGCGCTCATCTCCTATTGCCCACCGCAATTACATCCAGGGCCGCGCCGCCTGTGGTGATCGGCGGTGCGGCCCTGAGGAATAAAAAATAAATAAATAATAATCATTTTGTTAAAGATAAATAATAATATTTTTTTTTAGGGCGGCCTGGGGGGCAATTGCCTCCCTGCCCCCCGGCCCAGCCCGCCCCTGGTTGTATGACTACTGGAGGCACTATGGGATGCCGGTGGTGCTGCAGAGGGGAAGCGCGATTCCGGCTCCCCGTTACAATGCCTTAAACAGGTTTGGAAACTGTTAAATGAGACGGGCCTACCTGCCTGTCCCCTTCCCCGCCCATGCCCATGCCACGACCACTTTTTTAGACCTGGCATGAGCTGGAAAAACGCAGATTGCGGCCCAAAGGACCTTTACGACGCAATCCTCAACAGAAATACCCCTAATATAGGCCTATTTCTGTTTAATAAATGACCCCGTATGTCTCTATCCAACACTAATGTAGTGGCAAATACTTTACTTCTTAACAATAAAACCTACACATGAATGAGTATAACTATCTTTTGGAGAAAAAAAAATCAGAGTCAATATCTGAAAAACAAGAGTCAATATCTCAGACACTGTAAATCTTCCTATACAATAGTCATTCATTGACGAAGACAACATATACTATTAATTTCCCTTTGAGGAACATACAGTTACTTTTCTTGGAAGTATACAGTAAGAGAAATAGGTTATCATTTGTCACTTGAATTGCACAGTTGCTATAAATACAATCTGCTTATTTTTAGTTATCATGCAGATACATGTATAAGTAAGTGCTTCCCCAGGCTAATGTAATTGACTCCATTCTGAGAAAACCCTATAAATGGTGCTTAGTGAGCAAAAACAGGACTTTCTGAAAAACACACACATCTGCTGTTTGTCATCCTGAAGATTTTTGGATTGCAGGAAATAGGTAGCATATGAATGTGTAACTAGTCTGCTCTCCATGCATGGTCTAGATAGTTTAGCTTGTTAAAATTGGTAAATTGCTTTTTACAAGAATGTAATTCTGTGTGAAAGCTTAGGGCCATCAAGGTACCTTTTATGTTCAACATTCTCAGTACTATGTACATTTTCTTCATAATTACATCTATTAATATTCAAAGAGCAAAGGACATACTGTATGTAATACAAAATATGACAACATATGAGATAGAGCCAGTAGTATAGACAGTAATACATCATAAGATGCTATTATATGTAGGCTTCCAGAATCAAAAATAATGTCATTTATCAGTCATTAGAGGTCACCCAAGTTACATCAGTTGGGCATAGAACCACCTAAAACACATAAAGTGAGAAATGAAAGAATAGAAAAATGAGATAGGAATGATAGAAACAAAGAAAAAAGGTGGAGGGGAAAATAAGAAGATAGAGTCTTCGGCCTTCAGATTTTCCATGCTAAAGCCTCATGCACACGTCCGTGGAGTGCAGGAGTGCACGGCGTCATTGGTTGCTATGATGCCGTGCGCTTCCTGCTGCCGCCGCAGTACAGTAGTACACTGATATGATCTATATACAGGAAATGTGTCACCAAAAATTGTATCTGCCAGTTAAAACCAGATAGTAACACATATCTTTTTTTCCTAATCTGTTTTTACTTTCTGATTGCAGATTTCTTTATTCTATTTCCTGAACATGATTATGGAGGCTGCCATCTTATCTGATCTCTTCTTAACAGCATTTAGAAGGCATTAAGAAAATTACTTTACTGTAGGCACGTGGGCCTTAGACATAATAGTCTATCTAGGCATGCCCTGTGACCAGTGCAAAGGTCATTGTACAAGGAAAGAATGATACGCTTTGACAATCACCTATTGGATCCTGTCTTATCTATACACAAAGGTGATATCATTACAGGCAGGATTAGAATGACATATAAGCAGATAACTGTAAAGAGATCTGTACAGACCAAGAAGTGACTCCTATTATTATTCTTACTGGCCAGTGGGAAAACTGCAGGATTTTATGTTTTTTGTTTAAGTATAGATATTGACATGGAAAATTAAAAATAACCAACAAAAATTCTTTAAAATATGTTAAACATAAAAATCTGATTTAAACCATAGGTTTTTTCCTTATGACACATTCCCTTTAACTACGCAGGTGGCCGAGGTTACAGAAACAGCCATGCGGGCCGCACTCCACTGTTTCTGTAGTTCCCATTGTAGTGAATTGGAGCTACACAATCAGCGTAGTGTCACGGCGGGGAGTGGGGGAAACCCCCCACCGTGTGGTGTCAAAGGGTAAAAGGGGATCAGCCTGGCCAAAAGGAGTAATAAGGGAGCAGGTCACCTCCTACTGCGTCCCTAATCCTCTCCCTGAGCAGGGCAGCACACATGAGCGGACCCCGATGGTAGGACCATTCATACTCAGGATTACTATAGACCCTAAGTCGCCCTGGTAATCCCTCACCAAGGAGCAGGGAAGAGACGACCTGTTCATCCCAGTCATGGAGGAACAGGAGTCTCTATCTGAGGTCAGGCTGCAAGGAGAGGGGAACACATACAGCATATGGAGATGGCAGGTAAGTGAAACCAGAAACACACTTACCTGCCACAGACACACTGACTGGAACCCGTGCACAAGTGCTAGTGTCCACACCAACATTAAAGGACACAGCACACACCACGAACCACACAGGGACCCAGGATATAGCTGCAATAAATGTGAGACAAGGGAAAGTCTAAACAACATGCTGGACACCTAACACTACCAGACATGTAACACCAAAAATAGACATACCAACACCTTGATCAAAACCCACTCCATACACAAAGGGACAGGAAGGGAAGGAGACACCGTGATAACATTGATGACCACAAGGGTGGCTCTCACTGGACAGATGGAATAGAGAACCACCAGCATACACCAAGTGTCATGCCCCGCTCTGACGATGTGCGGAGGTCGGCCAGGATAGCAGAACGAGTTTAGTGTTTGTTTTGGAGCCGTGCTGGATCCGCCTCTCATCAGGTGCACTGGGTGGGGTCATTAGTTTAAATAGCACACCATCCCAGTGCTCTGAGCGGATTATAGGAATCATTGTGGTCTTGGAAGCTAGGAAGGAAGGTTGTCTGTTCCAGCTCAGAAAGATAAGTGTGATTTCTAGTTTGGTTGTTTTGTGTCATCTCTCCCATCCAGGTTCTGTGCGAGCAGGCTGCTCCTATTTCCCCTCTTCACCATCTTAGGGAATTTAGGGTTTTTCAGCCCAGGCACGGGGAAACATCATACCTACCATTAAGGTCTGCATGTGGGCTGAGCAGTGCAGGGAAAGAGGTCAGGGATTAGCTAGGAGGTGACCCTTCCCCTGTCTCTCGCCCAGAGCCTGGTTGGTGGGTTATCTGTGAGTCTGAGTGCACGCCCGCCGTGACACCAAGGCTGGAGGAACACTGGGCTTCAAGCATCCAGCAGAGACTAAATAGCCCAAGCAGCCACACCCACACACACATAAACCCAGAATTCACAAAACACTAGGAAGGGAGTTAACCCTTCCAACACCAGACAAGGGAAGGCTACAACTTAAAGGGGAAGTGCACACACAAGCATACTAAACCACATGTTACCACCGGCAACAGCATGCGTGGCAACCATGTCACGGCAATCACCCAGAAGGCCAAGACACTGCCACTGCATGCTCTCACAGCAACACGTTGCCGCGGGCAACCGCAAGTGTGGCAGCAGTGTCTGTAACGGTCGTGTACACACAGGGGGGAGGGAAGTGACCACTGCGCTCCACCCTTACCCCTGGCCCTGCCTACTTGCCTCGCGAGTCCTAATGACAGGGGACAACTGGACGTCAATCCCTAGCTTGGAATAAGTGCAGGGATGACAGACAGACAAACAACAGAACGTGAACGGACCGATTCAATACCAGGAAAGCTACAAAGTACAAATGGAGCAAGCAGAGAATTGTCAGGAGAAGCCGGGGTCATAAATACCAGGAGAGTCGTGAAGTACCAAAGGAGTCAGCAGAGGATCGTCAGGAGGAGGCCGGGGTCAGAATACCAGGAGAGCAGCAAAGTACGCAAGGAGCAGGCAGAGGATCGTCAGGAATACAGCAGGAGGTAAGTACGCCAGGAAAGACAAGATCACAGGTGGAACCTAAATTAACAGGCAACCTGTGGCCAGCAGACCGAGTGCACCTTCGGAACCCCGTTACAGTGTCACAGCGCAAACCAAAGGCCGTGACACTCCCACCCCTCAAAGTCCCCCCAACAAAAAAAAAGGGAACTAGACAGAACACCAAAAAAAACAACAGGGCGGGGAAGTAGGGGAACGTAACAGGAACAGCGTGAGTGCAAGAATATCTCTCTAAGACTGCCGCCAGCCCCTGGAGCAATAAATGTGAGACAGGGGAAAGTCTAAACAACATGCTGGACACCTAACACTACCAGACATGTAACACCAAAAATAGACATAACAACACCTTGATCAAAACCCACTCCATACACAAAGGGACAGGAAGGGAAGGAGACACCGTGATAACATTGATGACCACAAGGGTGGCTCTCACTGGACAGATGGAACAGAGAACCACCAGCATACACCAAGGCTGGAGGAACACTGGGCTTTAAGCATCCAGCAGAGACTAAATAGCCCAAGCAGCCACACCCACACACACAAAAACCCAGTATTCACAAGACACTAGGAAGGGAGTTAACCCTTCCAACACCAGATAAGGGAAGGCTACAACTTAAAGGGGAAGTGATACTCCTCTTTTTTCTACCCCATTGAAGACTTTGCCGTCAGCCCTTCTCTTACAGCTGACTACCTTACATTCAGGGGTGGATTGGCCATAGACACTACAGGGATATTTCCCTGTGGGCCGATTCCCGGAGGGCCACTCAAGCCCTCTTGATGGCCGCAGGCCAGGTAAATAATGATCTGATGCTCAACGGCCACAGGTGCCCTCCTGAACTCAACTATATTACTGCCCTCATGATGTTAACACAGTTGAATATTGTGGTTGGGGCGGCGGTATTTTGTGCTACCCTGTGGTATTTGGTTCTGCTGGGGCGGTATTCTGTGCTGCACTGCAGTATTGCAGACCCTACTTTTCTTGTCCCTGCCTACTTGTTTTGTCCCGTCATCTGTCAATTTGGACCTGCCTAAAACATGGGGCCACTTTTATGTTTTTTTCCAGGGCCACTTTAAGTTCCCAATCCGCCCTTGTATACCCCCTTCCCCAGTCTTTTAAACAATATTACCCTTTCCACACTTTCCAACAGACATAAGATGACATTGAGCCTCTCTGCTCTTGTTTCATTAGAGAAGGAAACTTGGATAGACAAGAACTCAGAGGCTCATGCCTGATACTATGTTCTAAATATAACACTACATCTGACCCTACGTGGTTCAAGAAACTTGCTTTGGGCAAATCCATGAAGAAACACGTCATCTCGCTTCTATACAAGTCTCTGATTTCTCAGGGGAGGTGGTCCCGAGAAATGAGAGACTTGGGAAAAGGATCTAGACAGAAAACTCACTTCCACCGAGATAGCTCAAATGCATCTCTTGTAAGAGCACTCTTACAAGACCATGACCCGTTGGTACAATGATCCGTGTAAATTACTTTGCATGGGATTTACGAGCTCAGATGGAGATGCCTGCAAGGCAAAGGTACCTGGGTTCACATGCTGTGGTTTTGACTTGTATGCCCTTATTGGGAGCAAATTAAAAATAGAATTAATGACCTATGCAAAACTTCGCTAAACCCTTCTCCTTCATCTGTACTACTTTGGCTTCCTTCAGAGAAATGGCAGCGAGCAATTTCTGATCTGCCAACTGTCCTGATACAGGCGAGCCGATTGTTAATCCCATTAAAGTGGCTAAGCGCTGCCCCCCCCCCCCTAGCATTGAGCAATGGTATACAAAAGTATACCAGTTATATTTGATGGAGGAACTAGCAAGTTGGGCTACAAGAACACATTCCAAATTTGTAAAATTATGGGCTCCATGGAAGTCTTTCCGACGAAACCGGGCAGGTCAACCCCATGCTCCTGCACCTATCTAGGACCTGCTAGGCCCTTAATCGTCCAAAACTACTTGCCACAAACACTCCCTGACATTCCTTCTCTTTTACACACTTTTCTATTTTCATCTTTTATATTTCCTTTTATAAAATGAGTAGTCCCCTTTATACTTAGCTGTCTTTGGAATGCTAAATGGACGCTGGGGAAACTCAGGTGCTTTCCTCATCCATTTCTTTGCTCTCTTTCTGATTTAAGAATTATCCAAGCTTGTCTTTGTTATATATGTGAGGCTTTACCTATTGTTCCTTGCAAACTTATTAAAGGGGTATACATGTAGATATGTGTTACAGCTTTTATCAAGGACGTGTTTAATGTGTATCCCCTTTGTTTCCCCGTCTTCCCATCTTGCTACCCCTCCCCTATTACTCCCCACCCCATCTCCCTACCCTCTTCACTGTATCTTACTTAAATCATCTCTTACTGTAACAACTCCATCATTACAGTGATTGTACTCCCTTGTATCTGATTGTTTACATTATTCTCTACTGTATTGTATTGATATTGAAAAAAAAAATCTATAAAAAGAGATTTGTTAAAATAGAAAATCTCCAGTGCTGGAACTACACAGCTTTCTCCATTGTGTAGTGGACTGAGCTGGTAACTGCAGCCCATTTCCTTTAATGGGAGCATCACTGCAGTTACCAATTGTGTCCATTAAGCTAATTTGGATGGTAGAGGTATGGGTTTTGGACCCCCCCCCCTTCAATAAATATTGATGGCCTATTGATAGTCTATTATCCAAATTTTGGCAACCCCTTTAATAAATTAGATAGTCCAACAAGTGGAATACTGTAATAGTGGACAGAGAAACAATGGATAGGAAAGCAGCAATTTTTGTCAATAGTTGTCAGGAAGCATACTTTGACATAAAATATACTACATAAATGTTGGTGAAGAACCCTGTGAGGACCGATCTATAATGCTACTTGTCTTGCTAGCGAGTAGCAACACACTGAATATTAATATACATCTTTCTATAATTAGAATGTATAATCCCTCGATAAATAATCTACAAAGAATAAGGGCGCATGATGTTTGCTTTCACATCACCGATTCAGCAGTAATGTCTTCTGTTTATAAAACCATATGTGTCATAGCGGCAGAGTCTTTCTATGATAACAGCTCAGTTTGTTGACACAGGATGCGCTGAAAGGTCGAAACCTGATAAGTGATGTCACCGTGAGAGGACTTGCTCCTCTTCTTATCATATTAAATTGATCTAAAAGCAATAACAAACTATCATCTCCTTCTTTAACGCAATCCTGTTGCCTACACACAGATGCACTTTAAACAAATATCTGAGTCGGCAATGGTTACCCAAGGGTACGCATAATGAAGAGCGCAAAAATGTTCACGCACTCTGAAAAATGACGTTCATTTTGCTAACATCTCACACACACACTTGAGAGCACATCCACATTTGTTGTAAATGCTGTGGATTCTTCACAGAGGAATTTAGTCCCATAAAATCTGCAGCAATTTTTTAGAAATCTCAGTCACATGGAGCAGAGAAAACCAGTGGTGGAAACTGATTTGCACAGCGGGTTTTCAATCTGCAGCATGCTGCCAGTCTATGCTGCGGCTCTTACCTGTGGTTTTCAACCATTCCAAAGCAAAGTTTGAAAGCATCAGAAGACCTGCTGTGAATCCGACATTGATACCGCTTCAGTTTTGTCCCCATTTATTGTCAATGGGAACAAAACGGAACTGAACAGAACGGAATGCCCCAAAATGCATTCCGTTCCGTTCTCATACTAGAGAGCAAACCGCAGCATGCTGCGGTTTCCTTACCGTCCTGGGATGCGGAGTAAGACGGATCCGTCATGACCCACAATGCAAGTCAATAGGGACGGATTTGTTTTCTCTGACACAATAGAAAATGTGTATACTGTGGGATACCAGCTCACTATATCTGCGGTAGGAATGTATCCGCGTGCTCGGTGTCCTGGTTTTTCAACCTCCTTGTTCAGGTACATAGAAAATGAGTAAAATTAGACATACACAAGTTCATACAGTATATACAAAACAATACCTACAACCTTAAATTCACATACAATGAGGATTCTAGCATGGTGAACTTTTTGGATTTAAAACTTACGGGTATTCCCAATAAAGTCATTCAGACAGAAACGTACCGCAAAGAAATTGCGGGGAATACAATTCTAAGAGCTGACAGTCATCACTGCCACCATACCATCAAATCCATCCCAGTGGGAGAATTTATACGGGCCAGGAGAAATTGTAATACACTGGAGGCTTTTAGACGTGAATGCCATATAATATGGAGACGCCTCTTAGAAAGAAAATACCCAGAGTGGATGGTCTCAAGAGGATTACAAATAGCTAAAAATAAATGTAGGGAATCATTGCTCTTCAAAAATACAAACGAACATAATAAAATAACCAAAGGTAAAATTGATAAATGTAGAAAGGAAAGAATCCAAAAACAAGCAGTTCATACTGGAAGTACCAATAGCAATTATGCGGAATTAAAAAGTACAAAAGAGGAGTCAAAAGAAAAAAACACAAATGAAAATAAAATCATACAACCTACCCTAGTACTGACATATAGTCGGCAATACAATTTGATCCGCAACATTGTTAAAAAATACCTTCCAGTTCTACACGAGGACAATATACTCAATACGGTACTTAAAGAGGGTTGTAGGATTGTTTCCAAAAGACCACAAACAATAGGGAATTCCCTGTCCCCATCCATGTTTATACGTGAATCTTGTCCACAAATAGACACATGGCTGAAATACAAGGGCTTTACACGTTGTGGCAGCCAACGCTGCCGAACCTGCAACTATGTACAAAATACAAAAACCTTCTCCAATGCAGATCAGACACAGACTTACAATATAAAGTCCTACATTAACTGCAATACAAAGGCAGTAGTTTATGTAATTCTCTGCGAATACTGCAATAAAATGTATATAGGATGTACCATAAGGAAATTTAAAAACCGTATTTTAGAACACCTCAACTATATAAATAATCCCTCCTATACCAATATATCAAACGCTGCCAGACACTTCATTGACAGACATAACCGTAGCCCAAAATACCTCAAAACATATGCTATAGAACATGTAAAAGTATCCATTAGAGGAGGAGACATAAAACATCAAGTTAATTTGAGAGAGGCCTACTGGATTTTTAAGTTGGAGACAAGATATCCAAAAGGCCTCAATTTAAGAAGGGAGATCATGCACTTTTATTGATTATTCACGGCCGTGAATGGTTCAATGTATTTATGCTCCCTTTTGCTGTTTTTTCTTTTTTTTTCTTTTTATTGTTTGCACTTATATTGTGCATGAACTATGTCAAAGTATACAACTATGAATATGTTTCTCAATAATTTTTCTTCATGGATAAATCAAGAAATAACGCACCTATAATCTGAACGAATCCCTATTCAATGCAGTGATTTTCCTAGCAGAGTTTTTCTTTTCTTCCTTTTCCTATATCTGTTTCTTTTCTCAGTGTTTTTTATTTTTTCTAAGCTATGAAATTTTAATATGCTGGAAGAGATATCTGTGCATACTGAAATAATCTTGGTTTTAATGAAATACTATGTAATTCTATGTATGTCAGATATTTGATTGGAATGATTTTGACGCTCCAGGTGGCAACTATTTGAAATAAGTGTTGTGCAAAGGGGAGTAACTATGACTGCCCCGTGCTATTCCCTCTCTCCACCCAGTGCATAGTCACAGGTGGGAGAAATTATAGCGTCTATCAAACACACTTGACTTCTTATTTAAACCTGAGAGCGCCAAGTGCACTCCACTTTTACGAATAAGACTTTTCGAAACGCGTCAAAAACAGCCTGTACCAAGAGAGATCTTGAGCCCTGTACTATCCGTGTGTAACTTGAATAAATGGAGAACTTGATACTTCGAAAAAAAGTGAGTGCTGGAGTCTAATTTTACTCATTTTCTACAATAGAAAATGTATCTGTTCCCCATTGACTTTCAATGAAGTTCATGATGGATCCTTCATGGCTATGTTACAGATAATACAACCGGATCCGTTCATAACGGATGCAGATGGTTGTATTATCAGGAACGGAAGCGTTTTTGCTGAACCCTGGCAGGTCCAGCAAGAACGCTAGTGTGAAAGTAGCCTTATGCCACAATTACCACTGACTGCCCAGGACCAAAGGTGTAGGAACCCCCAAAAATCTGGGGGGGACAGCATTTTTGCTCGCCGGGTATATTCTTATTCAGTAAACTGCGAGTTGTTTATATCGTTAAATTTTAAGTGTGTGTGTGTGTGTGAACCCCCCCCACTCACACACTTACAGTTCTGAAGACTCAGGGCTGCTGGCTGGCATGTCCTCAGGGGTGCTGGCTGGCTTGGCCGGGCAGAAGGAGTGTGGGAGACTGTGAGGCCTTTTTCTCCAAGCTGCTCCGGATCAGTGCTCTGGGCAGCTGGGATCCGGGCTGGAAGTGGGCACAATAAGAAATTTTTTTTTTTCATTACACCTCAGGTCAGACCACCAATCAGACCTCCAATGTTAATCAGACCTCAACTAACAGCCCCAATAAGATCCCCAATGTTAATAAGACCTCAGATCACACCTCAGCTCAGACCCCAATATGAATGTCCCCCAATCAGACCTCAGATAAGAGCCCCAGTGCCTCTCATCAGCCCCCCAGTGCCTCTCATCAGCCCCCCAGTGCCTCTCATCAGCCAGTAATAACAGCCCCCCCAATCATGTGCCAGTAATAGCCCCCCCCAATCATGTCCCAGTAATAACAGCCCCCCCAATCATGTGCCAGTAATAACAGCCCCCCAATCATGTGTCAGTAATAACAGCCCCCCCAATCATGTGCCAGTAATAACAGCCCCCCCAATTATGTGCCAGTAATAACAGCCCCCCCCAATCATGTGCCAGTAATAACAGCCCCCCCAATCATGTGCCAGTAATAGCCCCCCAATCATGTGCCAGTAATAGCCCCCCCAATCATGTGCCAGTAATAGCCCCCCCAATCATGTGCCAGTAATAGCCCCCCCAATCATGTGCCAGTAATAGCCCCCCCAATCAAGTGCCAGTAATAGCCCCCCCAATCAAGTGCCAGTAATAGCTCCCCAATCAAGTGCAAGTAATAGCCCCCCAATCATGTGCCAGTAAAACAAAGTATTGTATATATATAAAAAAAATAATTAACACTTATACTTACCACTTTAGAGCGATGCGATGCAGGCCTCTTCCGGCCTGTCACTGTGTCCCGACTCCAGCGCTGTACGGCTCAGGCGGATCGCGCCGCCTACACCGGCCTCTGATAGGCTGCCGGCCTAGTAGTGCCGGCAGCCTATCAGAGGAACAGGAAAGGGACACACCTCCCTGCCCTGCTCCTCCGCAGCCTTCTGTTTGTATCGCTGTCCTGAGGACGGCAATACAAACAGATCACTATGGAGATGAGCGCTTCGCTTCCACAATGGAAGCGCTCACAGTGCTCCAGACTAAAAAAAATACCTAGTAGCCATTGGCTCCTGAACTGAAAAATTTAGGAGCCAAATCAAATTTTTAGTCGCCAAATCGAAACCGAATCAAAATTTTGGTATCGTGACAAAGCTACGCCGATCAGATCGGCGTAGGGTTGTTTTGATACCAAAATTTTGATTCACTTTCGTCACCATAAAAAAGTATTGCGATACTCAATACCGCGCAAAAAAAAAAAATACCAAAAAAAGCTGCGTGCATTTCGCATTTTATGAAACATTCGGCCCATAAGGCCCCTTTCACACGAGCGAGTATTCCGCGCGGATGCGATGCGGGAGGTGAACGCATTGCACCCGCACTGAATACTGACCCATTCATTTCTATGGGGCTGTGCACACGAGCGGTGATTTTCACGCATCACTTTTGTGTTGCGTGAAAATCGCAGCATGCTCCTCTTTGTGCGTTTTTCACGTAACGCAGGCCCCATAGAAATGAATGGGGTTGCGTGAAAATCGCAAGCATCCGCAAGCAAGTGCGGATGCGGTGCGATTTTCACGCACGGTTGCTAGGAGACGATCGGGATGGAGACCCGAACCTTATTATTTTCCCTTATAACATGGTTATAAGGGAAAATAATAGCATTCTGAATACAGAATGCTAAGTAAAACAGGGCTGGAGGGGGTTAAAAAAAATAAAAAATCATTTAACTCACCTTAATCCACTTGCTCGCGATGCGGGCATCTCCGTCTGACTCTTTTACTGTATAGGACCTGTGGAGAGCATTAACTATAGTTTAAGGACCTGGGATGACGTCACTCCGGTCATCACATGGTACGTCACATGATCTTTTACCATGGTGAGTTAAATGATTTTTTATTTTTTTTAACCCACTCCAGCCCTGTTTTACTATGCATTCTGTATTCAGAATGCTATTATTTTCCCTTATAACCATGTTATAAGGGAAAATAATACTATTTACAGAACACCGATCCCAAGCCCGAACTTCTGTGAAGAAGTTCGGGTTTGGGTACCAAACACGCGCGATTTTTCTCACGCGAGTGCAAAACGCATTACAATGTTTTGTACTCGCGCGGAAAAATCGTGGGTGTTCCCGCAACGCACCCGCACATTTTTCCGCAACGCCCGTGTGAAAGAGGCCTAATAGAACAGTCCTATCCTATTTTTGGGGTGACAAGGTGCGATTTTCACGCATGGTTGCTAGGATGAAAGTCTATTCACTGTATTATTTTCCCTTATAACATGGTTATAAGGGAAAATAATAGCATTCTTTAATACAGAAGGATTAGTAGAAGGTCAATATAATAAACATTGGTGGCGCAGTGCGCCCCCCCAACACCCCAGTATAGTAAACATTGGTGGCGCAGTGCGCCCCCCCAAAATAATAAACATTGGTGGCGCAGTGCGCCCCCCCCAACACCCCAGTATAATAAACATTGGTGGCGCAGTGGGCCCCCCCAATATAATAAACATTGGTGGCGCAGTGCGCCCCCCCCAACACCCCAGTATAATAAACATTGGTGGCGCAGTGCGCCCCCCCAATATAATAAACATTAGTGGCGCAATATAATAAACATTGGTGGTGCAGTGCACACCCCCCTCAATATAATAAACATTGGTGGCACAGTGGGCAGTGCCAATGAGGGTTAAAAAATAAAAAAATAATTAACTCACCTCCTCCAATTGATCGTCTCCTGTTCTTTCTTCAGGACCTGTGGTGACATCACTGTGCTCATCACATGATACATCACATGATCCATCACCATGGTAATGGACCATGTGATGCGCTCAGAGACGTCACCACAGGTCCTGAAGAAAGAACAGGAGACCGGCAGCTACACGATCAACTGGAGGAGGTGAGTTAATTTTTTTAATTATTTTTTAACCCTCACTGGCACTCCCCACTGAGCCACCAATGTTTCTTATACTGGGGTGTTGGGGGGGGGGGGGGGGGCGCACTGTGCCACCAACGTTTCTTATACAAATACAGGAGGCGGGTGCTGGAATCAAATAGCCGGCACCCGACCTTTGTGACAGGGAGCTGCGATCAGCGGCAGTTAACCCCTCAGGTACCGCACCTGAAGGGTTAACTCAACTGCAGCTGATCGCAGCTCCCTGTCACAAAGGTCGGGTGCCGGCTATTTGATTCCAGCACCCGCCTCCTGTATTTGAATTACAGGTCAGTTATCTTCATTGGTGGCGCAGTGGCCACAGCCCCTCCCCTCCTCCTCCTGTCTCTCTTCTTATTGGCAGCGGCGGGGGCAGCAGCACAGGGGGGAGGGAGAGACTCCTTCTCCTCTGCGCTGCTGAGAAGATCGGCGGCGGGGCAGAGAACTATCAGCTCCTGTGCCCTGGCTCATCTCAGTGCCTGCCCCGCCGCCGCCGCACACATTGCCCCGCTGCCACTGGGGGGGATTTGACCATATCTGTCCCCCCCGCATTATTTCCTTGGGGGGATCCGCTTCCTACGCCCATGGGGGGGGGGGGGGTTATCCCAATAGTAATGTAAAAAAATGAAAATCAGACATCATATAGTACATGACAATCTCTTTTTAACAAAGCTAGAACCAGCCCTGTACCTCACATGGATCCAGAGATCTCCACATTCATTGCTCTGCTAGATTTATATCAAGCTGACAGCTCAAGGGGGCGTATCTTTTCTGCTACAGCTAAGGGGGCGTGTCCATGCTCTCTCCCTATCTCCCTATCACAGCTCTGCTTTGATAATGTGTAGCATTTAACGGAGATTGTGTATATCGCTTGCTGTATTATGTACGTCTAATGGTATTCATATTTTTTTACCTCTGGAAAACGAATAAAAAAATTATCTGATTAAGAAAAATATATAAAGATGACACTGAGCATGTGCGGCCTTCTCATTGAGCAGGTCAAAGAAATAAGAAAATAAGTGTCACTATATATATATATATATATATATACAGTACAGACCAAAAGTTTGGACACACCTTCTCATTCAAAGAGTTTTCTTTATTTTCATGACTATGAAAATTGTAGATTCACACTGAAGGCATCAAAACTATAAATTAACACATGTGGAATTATATACATAACAAACAAGTGTGAAACAACTGAAAATATGTCATATTCTAGGTTCTTCAAAGTAGCCACCTTTTGCTTTGATTACTGCTTTGCACACTCTTGGCCTTCTCTTGATGAGCTTCAAGAGGTAGACCCCTGAAATGGTTTTCACTTCACAGGTGTGCCCTGTCAGGTTTAATAAGTGGGATTTCTTGCCTTATAAATGGGGTTGGGACCATCAGTTGCGTTGAGGAGAAGTCAGGTGGATACACAGCTGATAGTCCTACTGAATAGACTGTTAGAATTTGTATTATGGCAAGAAAAAAGCATCTAAGTAAAGAAAAACGAGTGGCCATCATTACTTTAAGAAATGAAGGTCAGTCAGTCAGCCGAAAAAATTGGGAAAACTTTGAAAGTAAGGGCTTTTTGACCATGAAGGAGAGTGATGGGGTGCTGCACCAGATGACCTGGCCTCCACAGTCATCGGACCTGAACCCAATCGAGATGGTTTGGGGTGAGCTGGACCGCAGAGTGAAGACAAAAGGGCCAACAAATGCTAAGCATCTCTGGGAACTCCTTCAAGACTGTTGGAAGACCATTTCAGGGGACTACCTCTTGAAGCTCATCAAGAGAATGCCAAGAGTGTGCAAAGCAGTAATCAAAGCAAAAGGTGGCTACTTTGAAGAACCTAGAATATGACATATTTTCAGTTGTTTCACACTTGTTTGTTATGTATATAATTCCACATGTGTTAATTCATAGTTTTGATGCCTTCATACTCATGAAAATAAAGAAAACTCTTTGAATGAGAAGGTGTGTCCAAACTTTTGGTCTGTACTGTATATATATAATATTGAATAACTCAGTGGCTATACAAATGTTTAATTACATGCAATTAGAAAATAATTCAGATCCAGGTGCTGGTTTGAAAACTGTAGAATTATTTTTTGTGAGACAACCCCTTTAACTTTTATTGAGATAATTAACCCATACAATATGAATCCACTGTGATTAAAAAGTTATAGTGCACCTCCAACTAGATCCTAATGTCCTGTCTCTGTGGAAGTGGCTGGCCAGCGTCTGCAGACCACTATTTATATTATAATGTGGTGATAATCACACTCTACAGTGCAAGCAGCGGCTCTGGCAGTTAGAGTTCACAAGGAATCCTGTGTCTATTGAAGCGTGTAGGCAGCAGCTCCAGTAGTGAGAGTGCATTAGGTGTCCTATATGTTATGGTAGCAAGCTGAGCGAAGAAGGTCAGGAAGTCTTGGGCAGACTTTTACCTTTGAGGTCCACCCCCGGACAGCCGTAGTACGAGCAGCAAGGCTTTGTTCAGCATGGCAGACCAGTGGTTGAAGTCTTTTCACCGAAAGCTGTGTCTTGGGCAGCCTCTGGATACTTCGGAGGTTGCCATTCCCGGCTTTGTTAAACAGCTGATACAACCTTCACTTAGGGAAGAGTTACTTAAACAGTTCCACAGTCTAGAAGATATAAATTTAAAAAACTCAATAGTTTTAAACAAAGTCCATGTCAGGAAAAGCTGTTGATGGGGTGGTTTCCTCTCCAACCCTACATCAAATGGATCAAATAAAACAAACAAAAGTCCTTGAACTTTAGTCGGCCCAACACTGTATTTAAATAACACTTTCCAATAGTACCATAGAGGTCCTCTGCCTAAGCAAAATAAACTGTGTTAAACCCTGAACCTTGTCTAATCATCTGTATATTAAGATTAATATTATTCAATGTGTAATAATACTTTAAACCAAAACTTATACAATTTTACAACTAATAGAGAACCTCATCTTTGCTCTTCAACCATTAAATAATAGTAATATGTTCCATTTGTTGGTATATTCCTCAATGTAAACCTTTTAACCAATTATCTGGGTACTTTCACACTAGTGTTATTCTTTTCCGGTATTGAGTTCCGTCACAGGGGCTCAATACTGGAAAAAATGCTCCAGTTTTATCCTAATGCATTCTGAATGGAGAGAAATCCATTCAGTATGCATCAGGATGTCTTCAGTTCAGTCCCTTTACAGTATTTGGCCGGAGAAAATACTGCAGCATGCTGCGGTATGTTCTCCGGCCGGAATTCCGGATCTGGCGTTAATTCACATTGAAATGTATTAATGCCGGATCCGGTACCAAGTGTTCTAGAAAACCGGATCCGGTTTCCCGATCTCTGCACGCGCAGACATTTAAAAATGCGAAATAAATAAATACCGGATCTATTTTTCCGGACGACACCAGAGAGACGGATCCGGAATTTCAATGCATTTGCCAGACGGATCCGCATCCGGATCCATCTACAAATGATATCCGTTTCCATACGGATTTCCGGATCCGGCAGGCAGTTCCGGCGACGGAACTGCCTGCCGGATCCTCACAACGCAAGTGTGAAAGTATCCTAAGCTTAATCTTAATAAGACACTACACCATGAATATCATTTTTATTCATGACATTTCTTATGATACCCAATACTGGTTGGTGGTTTACTCTGCACTTAATACCATTTGGCATTTTGGTTTGCAGATAATCCCAGCTTTTCTTGATGTGGAAATGAACAGACTTTTCTTTCATGAAGGAACACAGGACTGCTCGTCTTTCATGGGGGTGTCTTGTAACTAGGGGATGGGCACAAGGGCTGTCTTTGTGTCTGTGACATCCACCCTTTCCTCCTCCTTGTCCTCTAGGTCATCTAAGTTTACCCCTACCGGTCGGATCCTCCCTTTCTACTCTCAACTGTTCATGAGGACAGATCTCTGGTGTAATCAGAGATACAAACATTTTATATGTTATAGTTGACATATATTACAAACATAGAAACAAACAAATCTGATCTCTAACGCTATGGCCAGGACTCACAGACATAGCATTAGGGTACCAAAATTTCTGAACATTTAACACAAGTGCCATTCTGATCATTGTAGACACTTGGCCGTTTTCTCTCTTGACAGTGCAATAAATTATCATCTTGACACTGCTCTGTTTTCCAACTCATCAAAACCCCCCTCAATATCACAGGAGCTCTGATGTCTATAATCTGCAAGCTCTTACTTCCCAAAGTCTTACAGATTTTCATTTGAATCTGCTCAGTTCTACAATTTCAAAAAGAACGTTGCTAGATTCTACCAAGCCTACTATAGCCCCACTCACAGCTCGTAGCAGATTCGCACAACATGTGCAACCTCTAATAACCTGCCCGCAGATTATTACATTCCTTTAAATGCATGGGGTCCCATTTGGAGTGGCGGGTCCAAACTACCTATCTATGTAACACCCTTAAAAAAATAAGCATATTTATAATTCAAATTCCACTGCTGGCACCAAATGTAATGTAACGTGAATTCAAAAGGTTTGAGAATAAATACGTTTACGCAGGCTAAGTGAATAAATATATTTACTAAGTGTGGTTAAATATAAGATAACACAGACAAATCACATACTAAATAATAAAAAGTAAATACGTTACTAGCCTGAATATGCAATATTATAGGGTGGAACTACGTCGGTCATGCTATATATCATTATAACACATGACCAACACCCCAGGGTGTACAAGAAATAGGGCAAATCAATACTTACATCCTACCTAGGATGGAGTCCCCCGAACGTATGTATACAGACCAGAGTTATTCCCATGAGCCCCCTCCTCCAGTGTGCATCACACATGTCTCTGAGATCACTCAGGTATGTGGTCTTATCAGCACAATGGGGGATGGGTACATCTTTAACCCACTACATTACAAGAGAAAC
Source organism: Bufo bufo (assembly GCF_905171765.1). Classification (NCBI taxonomy): domain Eukaryota; kingdom Metazoa; phylum Chordata; class Amphibia; order Anura; family Bufonidae; genus Bufo; species Bufo bufo. The sequence goes on along the minus strand of NC_053389.1, from coordinate 611,215,708 downwards.
TTTATAATGCAGAATATTAAAAATAATATAAAAGAGATAGAATTATAGGGGACCGAACCAATCAGTACTTAAAAGTACCCCTACAATACAGTTGACTTCACTGCATTTGGTTGGTGAAAATCCTCAGACACCTTACCATATTTATGAGACAGAGTGGCCATCTGTTAAAGACTAGACCCTGCAGCTGGGTATTTTAGTACTACCTTGAAAGTGAGAGAGAATTTGCACCCCTTGGCTGAGTTGGTAACTTTGCATGGATCCATTGGGAAAGAGACTCAGAGGGGCATTAATTGTATGGCCTATACCCTTGTATACAGTTTGGGGAAAACTGTGCATGTAATCTGCAGAGACTGTGTTTATTCTGCAAGAGTCTGTGTATATTATCTGCCTAAATTGCTTTAGTAAAGAACAATGGACTTATTACCCCCAAATACAGCCTCATCATTACCTTACTCTATCACGCTGCTCAGTTGCATTGTCTTTCTTCTCTAGTACCCCGAGGGAGCCCTGCCTTGCGCCCCAAAACCCAACAACACCAAGAGCACTCCACCTACCACCAGACAAAGAGACCCCAAGCCTGGGTGTGCCATGAGGGGAAGAAAGGATACCCCCTCCCATCAATGCACGGCCCAGCGAGTGGGGACTGCCATTGTGTCTACTCCTATCCTTACCACAATCACTTCTGTACTCTCCCTTTCCCCTCCTGGGCTCACTGCACATCCATTGTTTGGTGGACGGCGCTTTTAACTACAGTGCTGCCCCATTGACTTCAAATGGAAACAGCGTTGCAGTAACCAGCTCCATCCACAGAGCTGTGTAGCTGCAGCAATCAGTTCTAGCGTCTACTCTGAAACAGCTGATTGGTGAGGTGCAAGAGGTGAGACCACAGCTCAGCCAGCTTTCCTGAGGATAGACCTTCAATATTAAAGGAGTGGGAAACCTCTTTAAAGGATAACTGTCACATTTAGACCCTAATTTCAATTTTCATATATGTAGTTAGTAATAACATGATATTCCAGAATCAGTTACTATTAGACTGACTTACCCCATATTTAATAAGATTCAGCCCTTAGCAACCAGTCTGCATAAAACTGCAATTTCACTATTCAGTTAATATGGCCGCCACTGCCCTCACCCTGAGGCTAATCCCGTCTGCCCTTACTAGCCAGTAACAATAGCCCCCCAAAAGTGTCAGTAACCAGAGCCCTCCCCCTAAAGGGTTAATCTCCTGCAGCACAAAGGGGTCCTCTTACCACATGTTGCTTTCATTTATACACTGAGCAGATGGCAGATCTCCCTTCCCTGGTCTGCGCTGCTCCAACTCTGCATTCTCCAGCTCTGCTGAGTAAGGGATCGTCTGCCATGCGCAGGGACAGGGAGAAGTGCACACAGCCCAGGCACTGTTATCAGCTGCTGGGGAGGACCTGGCTTTAATCATTTATTTACAGTCCCTGGCTGTCAGTAATCTGACCTTGCACGCAGCCTGCTTCTGCGTCCTCCGTCCTTCAACAGATAGACGGACCATGCCTAGCAACCCTATTTTAAGCACAGGTAAAAGTAGGCAGTATAGGGAACAAAAATGTGGAATTAAAGGGTAATTGAATACACAGTGAAAAGTTGAAATAGGGCCACCAAGGAGATATTAATCACCACAATCCAATATTCCCAAAAAAAAATGAAAAATGACAGTTATACTTTAAGCAGGAGGTGGGGATTTAGCAAGGTGAGTAATGATTTTTTTTACTTATCACATTTTCTGATGACTTTTTTTATTTTATTCTTGGAACACCCCTTTAAAGAGGACCCGTCACCAAAAAAATACAGTGAAATCTGAAAGCACCATGTTATAGAACAGGAGAAGCTAAAGCAGATTGATATATATTTTTGCGGGAAAGGATTCAGTCAAACCTGTAATTTTTACATTTATATCTACAGCCCTGTGAAGAGCTATTGGTGCAGGGAGGAGGAGTTGTGGCAGGCGCAGCACTATGAAGTGCCTTATGCGCTGTGGCATTAGAAGAATTTTGATATCTCTTACTTTTAGTCTAACCAGACTGTCTATTACTCTGTAAATCCTCTAGCGCCGTTCTATGGAAACAGTAGGTTTAAAGAGCACACCAAATGCTTGAAATAACTTCTTTATTAACTTCAACTTTTCTTCATTTATAACACTGCAGATAGTCCATGTACATAACACGTGTTGAAAAGATATCACAAAATGGCGGCATGATTAAGATGGTGGTTCAACTGTTCAATCTTGTCATTTAACATAAAATGGTAAATATATTTCTCTCTTGAATATCTGGACTCTCACTTTAAGTTATTTAAGCACTTTATGATCTCTCTGAGAGGTATATCTGAGGTCTAACTAATAGTTCACTTGCAGTATGCCGTTAGCAGTGACTATTTGCAGATTGGTTGAGTATGATATGGTATGGTTGTATGCAATTTGGATTGCAATATGGAATCTGAATGCTTGCAATTTGTATTTGCAACTGTATAGATGCAATTGTATGGTTGCAATTGGTGGAACTGTAAGTAAACACATATATATCTAAGCCAGTATACAGTTCTAAACACAATACTAACAATAGGAACATTATATAACTGTTTTAAATACCTATTTTGGCCTCTTGGTCCCATAAAACTGGACTCTCAGTGGAGTGAATGTCTCTTGCTGTATGAGAAGCTGGCTGTGATTGGTCTAGACTTCTGCCCAGCAATAACAGATTAACACTATGCTTTCTGTTGTTTCTACTGTGTCACTGAGCTTACCTTACATTGCAAAATGAATCTTAAAGGCATATTATCTTTTTCTGCTTCTGTGAACACAAAATATAACAGTTATATGACATCAAAAATGATGTCACAGAAAATAACTCTGCTTTTGTCTTTAACGCATAAACATAGGAACTGTATCAAGGTTATTAGCAGGTTTAGCTGTATACACATATAAGGCTGTACTAGCAAACTAGGACAGGTCTTAGCTGGCCAGCTACAGGAGTTACCAGTGACAGACGGCTATCTCTTATGCACATTTATACACACAATGCTATGAATCACTGATAACCACTCCCTCCTGTGCCGATAGCTGTTTGCAGGGAGTGAAAAAAGCAAAGATATAAATGTATAAATTACAGGTTTTACTGAATCATTTACCACAAAATTATATATCAATCTGCTCAGCTCCTCCTGCTCTATAACATGGTGCTGTCAAATTGTACTGCATTTTTTGGTGAAATGTCCTCTTTAACCGCCTCCGGACCGCCTAACCGCGTTCTGGAGGCTGCTCACTCAGGCAGAGTCACGCATCTACGCGTCATCTCGCGAGACGCGAGATTTCCTGTGAACGCGCACACACAGGCGCGCGCGTTCACAGGAACTGCAGGTAAGCGAGTGGATCTACAGCCTGCCAGCGGCGATCGTCTAATATACCCTAACAGGTATATTAGACGCTGTTTTGATAACAGCGTCTAATATACCTGCTACCTGACAGGGGGGTGATCACCCCATATAGACTCCCTGATCACCCCCCTGTCATTGATCACCCCCCTGTCATTGATCACCCCCCTGTAAGGCTCCAATCAGACGTCCGTATGTGTTTTACGGATCCATGGATCGGATCCGCAAAACACATACGGACGTCTGAATGGAGCCTTACAGGGGGGTGATCAATGACAGGGGGGTGATCACCCCATATAGACTCCCTGATCACCCCTCTGTCATTGATCACCAGCCTGTCATTGATCACCCCCCTGTAAGGCTCCATTCAGACGTCCGTATGTGTTTTACGGATCCACGGATCCATGGATCGGATCCGCAAAACACATACGGACGTCTGAATGGAGCCTTACAGGGGGGTGATCAATGACAGGGGGGTGATCACCCCATATAGACTCCCTGATCACGATCACCCCCCTGTCATTGATCACCCCCCTGTAAGGCTCCATTCAGACGTCCGTATGTGTTTTGCGGATCCACGGATCCATGGATCGGATCCGCAAATCACATACAGACGTCTGAATGGAGCCTTACAGGGGGGGTGATCACCCCATATAGACTCCCTGATCACCCCCCTGTGATTGATCACCCCCCTGTAAGGCTCCATTCAGACGTCCGTATGTGTTTTGCGGATCCGATCCATGGATCCGTGGATCCGCAAAACACATACGGACCTCTGAATGGAGCCTTACAGGGGGGTGATCAATGACAGGGGGGTGATCAGGGAGTCTATATGGGGTGATCACCCCCCCCCATCATTGATCACCCCCCTGTAAGGCTCCATTCAGACGTCCGTATGTGTTTTGCGGATCCGTGGATCCGCAAAACACGGACACCTCGGATCCGCAAAACACATACGGATGTCTGAATGGAGCCTTACAGGGGGGTGATCAATGACAGGGTGGTGATCACCCCATATAGACTCCCTGATCACCCCTCTGTCATTGATCACCCCCCTGTAAGGCTCCATTCAGACATTTTTTTGGCACAAGTTAGCGGAAATTGATTTTTTTTTGTTTTTGTTTTTTTGTTTTTTTCTTACAAAGTCTCATATTCCACTAACTTGTGACAAAAAATAAAATCTCACATGAACTCACCATACCCCTCACGGAATCCAAATGCGTAAAATTTTTTAGACATTTATATTCCAGACTTCTTTTCATGCTTTAGGGCCCCTAAAATGCCAGGGCAGTATAAATACCCCACATGTGACCCCATTTCGGAAAGAAGACACCCCAAGGTATTCGCTGAGGGGCATATTGAGTCCATGAAAGATTGAACTTTTTGTCCCAAGTTAGCGGAAAGGGAGACTTTGTGAGAAAAAAATAAAATAAAATCAAATTCCGCTAACTTGTGCCAAAAAAAAAAATCTTCTATGAACTCCCCATGCCCTTCATTGAATACCTTGGGGTGTCTTCTTTCCAAAATGGGGTCACATGTGGGGTATTTATACTGCCCTGGCATTTTAGGGGCCCTAAAGCGTGAGAAGAAGTCTGGGATCCAAATGTCTAAAAATGCCCCCCTAAAAGGAATTTGGGCCCCTTTGCGCATCTAGGCTGCAAAAAAGTGTCACACATGTGGTATCGCCGTACTCAGGAAAAGTTGGGCAATGTGTTTTGGTGTGTCATTTTACATATACCCATGCTGGGTGAGATAAATATCTCGGTCAAATGCCAACTTTGTATAAAAAAATGGGAAAAGTTGTCTTTTAGAGAGATATTTCTCTCACCCAGCATGGGTATATGTAAAAAAGACACCCCAAAACACATTGCCCAACTTCTCCTGAGTACGGCGATACCATATGTGTGACACTTTTTTGCAGCCTAGGTGGGCAAATGGGCTCACATTCCAAAGAGCACCTTTAGGATTTCACAGGGCATTTTTTACACATTTTGATTTCAAACTACTTCTCACGCATTAGGTCCCCTAAAATGCCAGGGCAGTATAAATACCCCACAAGTGACCCCATTTTGGAAAGAAGACACCCTAAGGTATTCCATGAGGGGCATGGCGAGTTCCTAGAATTTTTTATTTTTTGTCACAAGTTAGCGGAATATGATGATTTTTTTTATTTTTCTTACAAAGTCTCATATTCCACTAACTTGTGACAAAAAATAAAAACTTCCATGAACTCACTATGCCCATTACGAAATACCTTGGGGTGTCTTCTTTCCAAAATGGGGTCACTTGTGGGGTAGTTATACTGCCCTGGCATTTTAGGGGCCCTAATGCGTGAGAAGTAGTTTGAAATCAAAATGTGTAAAAAATGCCCTGTGAAATCCTAAAGGTGCTCTTTGGAATGTGAGCCCATTTGCCCACCTAGGCTGCAAAAAAGTGTCACACATATGGTATCGCCGTACTCAGGAGAAGTTGGGCAATGTGTTTTGGGGTATCTTTTTACATATACCCATGCTGGGTGAGAGAAATATCTCTCTAAAAGACAATTTTTCCCATTTTTTTTATACAAAGTTGGCATTTGACCGAGATATTTTCCGCTAACTTGTGACAAAAAATAAAAAGTTCTATGAACTCACTATGCCCATCAGCGAATACCTTAGGGTGTCTACTTTCCGAAATGGGGTCATTTGTGGGGTGTTTTTACTGTCTGGGCATTGTAGAACCTCAGGAAACATGACAGGTGCTCAGAAAGTCAGAGCTGCTTCAAAAAGCGGAAATTCACATTTTTGTACCATAGTTTTTAAACGCTATAACTTTTACCCAAACCATTTTTTTTTACCCAAACATTTTTTTTTATCAAAGACATGTAGAACAATAAATTTAGAGAAAAATGTATATAGAAATGTAGTTTTTTAAAAAAAAAATTACAACTGAAAGTAAATTTCGATTAATAACAAAAAAAGTAAAAATGTCAGCAGCAATGAAATACCACCAAATGAAAGCTCTATTAGTGAGAAGAAAAGGAGGTAAAATTCATTTGGGTGGTAAGTTGCATGACCGAGCAATAAACCATGAAAGTAGTGTAGTGCAGAATTGTAAAAAGTGGTCTGGTCATTAAGGGTGTTTAAGCTAGGGGGGCTGAGGTGGTTAAGCACTATATATTAGTACCACACAAGTGGGGTTTACAATATATAACCTTTTTTTTATTTGGCGTTTACATTATTTTGTTCTATACTCTGCATACAGGCCAATAACATGTGAAGTAATATTACAAATGAAAACATTGTGTGGCATAGACTTTGTAGTCAAGCACTGTATAAGTATCTACAATATATAGTGTGTGAATCATAGCATATGGCACAATAACCCACTGATCAGATAATTATCATTCTGGAAATATACAGTCACATGCCCTGTTGACGAAACGTGCTGCTCTGGTGGCCACACAATTTATGTACGTCAGCAAAGACAATTATAGGTATCATGCTTACATTCATTTATTTATTAAATTAAGGGTTTAGTAATATATTCTTTATAGTCATCTCTACTTTTCTTTATGTAAATATTCTGTAGGACTGGCATTTATATCATTTGTGTGTGTTTTATATGTCAGGCTAATGAGTTGACGAAGTATTTCAGTAAATTTGTATTTAAGACACCAAAAAGTCTGCTGACACCACCTAGTGACAGAATAGTCAATACCTTCCTGTGTACTGCTGGGAGTAGAAAACTGAATGAATAACCAAATTGCGTGAACAATCAAATGTAAAACTAGCTTAATGTCATGCAACTTTTTGCATTAGATTAGACTATAAAAGTAATATATAAAATCTGTAGGCCAGGCCTGGTAGGTACACCTACAAGCCAAACATCAATTTGTTGGCACAATGCACAGAATATACAGTATGTAACTATTTAGCACATGATCCTTGCAATATACAGTGCCTTGCAAAAGTATTCACCCCCCTTGACTTTTTTCGTATTTTGTTGCCTCACAACCTGGAATTAACATGGATTGTTTGAGGATTTGCATCATTTGATTTACAGAACATGCCCACAACTTTAAAGATGTTTTTTTTTTAATTGTGAAGCAAACAACAAATAGGACAAAATAACAGAAAAAGTCAATGTGCATAACTATTCGCCCCCCATAAGTCAATACTTTGTAGAGCCACCTTTTGCAGCAATCACAGCTCCAAGTCGCTTTGGATAAGTCTCTATGAGCTTGCCACATCTTACCACTGGGAATTTTGCCCATTCCTTCTTGCAAAACTGCTCCAGCTCCTTCAAGTTGGATGGTTTGCGCTTGTGAACAGCAATCTTTAAGTCTGACCAAAGATTTTCTATTGGATTGAAATCTGGGCTTTCACTAGACCACTCGAGTGTTGCTGTAGCAATATGTTTGGGGTCATTGTCCTGCTGGAAGGTGAACCTCCGTCCTAGCCTCAAATCACGCACAGAGTGGGACAGGTTTTGCTCAAGAATATCCCTGTATTTAGCACCATCCATCTTTGCCTCAACTCTGACTAGTTTCCCAGTCCCGGCTGCTGAAAAACATCCCCCCAGCATGATTCTGCCACCACCATGTTTCACTGTGGGGATGGTGTTGTTTGGGTGATGTGTTGGGTTTGCGCCAGACATAGCGTTTTCTTTGATGGCCGAAAAGTTCAATTTTAGTCTCAACAGACCAGAGCACCTTCCTCCATACATTTTGGGAATCTCCCACATGCCTTTTTGCAAACTCACGTTTTTAGCTGAAAGTAATGGCCACCTCTGGCCACTCTGCCATAAAGCCCAACTTGTACGGCTTATTGTCATCCTATGTACAGATACTCCAGTCTCTGCTGTGGAACTCTGCAGCTCCTCCAGGGTTGCCCTGCTTGCCCAGTCCGTGAGTTTTGGTGGGTGGCCGTCTCTTGGCAGATTTGCTGTTGTGCCATGCTCTTTCCATTTGGTTATGATAGATTTGATGGTGCTCCTGGGGATCATCAAAGATTTGGATATTTTTTTATAACCTAACCCTGACTTGTACTTCTCAACAACATTGTCCCTTACTTGTTTGGAGAATTCCTTGGTCTTCATTGCAGTGTTTGGTTAGTGATGCCTCTTGCATAGATGTTGCAGCCTCTGGGGCCTTTCAAAAAAGGTGTGTATATGTAATGACAGATCATTACATCATTTCACTAATTATGTGACTTCTAAAGGTAATTGGTTGCACCAGAGCTTTTTATGGGCTTCCTAACAAAGGGGGTGAATCCTAACAAAGGGGGTGAATACATACACACATGCCAATTTTCTGTTTTCTATTTCTAAACAATAGTTTTATTTATATTTTTTTCTCATTTCACTTCACCAATTTAGACTATTGTGTTCTGATCCATCACATAAAATTCAGATTAACAAAACATTGAACTTAAGGCTGTAATGTAACAAAATACGAAAAAAGTCAAGGGGGGTGAATACTTTTGCAAGGCACTGTATTTGTCTTCTGTGATTAGGCCATACCATATACTGTATTTGATTTACAGTCTGTCATCTGCATTCTCCTTCCATCTGCCTTTAATCATCACTCAGCAATCCTCTCCTTTGTTTGCCAACTCCACCTTCTTTCATAGCAATATAACCAGCTCTGGATTTAGCACTAATACTGCCAGTGTTCTGTAAGGGCTTAAAAAATATTGAGTAACATTCTACACTGTGCTGTGCACAATGGAAGATTTTCTTCACAAAATGTAAAAAGCTAATAAATTGTTTTACTTTGCATAAAGCTAAAATAGAAATGCATTATGTACATTTGAGCTGGCACTGCATTAGGCCTCATGCACATGGCCGTTGCTGGCTGTGACCCGTATTGCAGCCCGCAAACATCGGGTTCGCAACATCATGGATGCGGACCCATTCACTTAAATGGGTCTGTAATCCGTAGCTGCTGTGCGGAACGGAGGCACGGAACCCCACGGAAGCACTACGGCATACTTCCGTGGTGTTTCTGTCCGTGCCTCCCCAACGCAAAAAAATAAAACTTGTTCTATTTTTTTACGGTGCGGACGGATCACGGACCCATTCAAGTTGAATGGGTCTGGATCCGTCACGGCTGCTGCACGGATGGGGTCCGTGCATTGGGGACCGCAAATTGTGGCCCCCTATGCATAGAACGGCTGCACAACGGCCGTGTGCATGAGCCCTTAAACTGTGTGTAATAAACTTACCTCACCACACTCCAGTGATGTGCTTTGATTCTGGCCAATATCACAATGGAGCCCGACCAGCTTTCTTAGTGGTACAGGCGCAGTGCTCACAACCACTTTGCCAATCACAGTAGAGGCTGCTGTACTCCCTGCAGTTTCTTCACCTTGTCATGTAGATTGGCTTCAGACACAGTGTTAGGCCTCTTTCACACAAGCCAGTTTTCTGTGTGGCTGCGATGCGTGACGTGAACGCATAGCACCAGCACTGAATCCTGACCTATTCATTTCAATGAATCTGGTGCATCAGTTCTGCGTTGCGTGAAAAACCCAACATTTTCTATATTCTGAGTTTTTCACGCAGCCCTGGCCTCATAGAGGTGAATGGGGCTTCAGTGAAAAATGCATTGCATCCGGAAGCAAGTGCGGATACAATGCGTGTTTCACTGATCGTTGCTAAGAGATATTTGTAAACCTTCAGCTTTTTTATCACACGCGTGAAAAACACATCAAAACGCATTGCATCTGTGCAGAAAAAAAATTAACACAATTGCAGACAAAACTGACTGAACTTGCTTGCAAAATGGTGTGAGTTTCCCTGAACGCACCCTGAACGCATCAAGACCTAATCCGTCACGCTTGTGTGAAAGAGGCCTAAGAGATGTTGTTTGTAAACCTTCAGTTTTTTTATCACGCACGTGAAAAACGCACCAAAATGCTTTGCATCCGCGCGAAAAAAATTGAACAATTGAATGCGATTTCAGACAAAAAAGACTGAAATTGCATGCAAAATGGTGCGAGTTTCACTGAACGCGCCCTGAACGCATCCTGAACGCATCCGGAGCGAATCCGCCACGCTAATGTGAAAGAGGCCTTAATGGTCCTTTTACATGGACTGATGATCTGTCTGATTATCGGGAAAGAGCATTTGTATAAACACTCATTCCTGATCTGCCAGTCTAAAAGGTGTTGGCAATCACTCGATAAACGAGCAAATGCTGATTCATCGGATGATCGCACTATTTGGGCGGCACAAAAAAATCATCTTTCCTGTGCAGCAGATAAATGTATTTAGTGTATAAAGAACCATCTGCTATGCTGAAACAGTGATTTTCTATGGGGACAAGCAATCGCTGTATTTATTGCTTGTCCCCCAAAACAGGTGCAGGTGATTGCCGCATGTACCTCTCATCTCTTCTGATGATGTGAAAGTGATCAGGGGCGTCTGTTTAATTTCCAATAATCTGCCAGATCATCGCTCTGTGTAAAAGGACCATAAGCAGTGCTTTTCATTATGCAATGAACAGATGTTATTTGAAAGTAGAAATGCTCCTTCCCGAATTGACCTGTGTAAAAGGTTACGGCAATCAGCCAATGAACGAGCAAACATTGGATGATTGTTTCCTTTGGCTGGCACTTAAAATCATTGGGGTTCATTTATTAAGCTGAAATACGCCTATATTAGGTGTATTTCAAGCACAGATTGCAGCTAGTTGTGCCACTTCTCCCTGCTCACAAAAGGTCTAAAAAAGTGGTTGTGGCGTGGTTGTGGAAGGGGGTGGGCCAACAGGCCCGTCTCATTTACCATTTTCTATGCCTATTTCAGACATAGAAAAAGGTCTAAATGTAAGACAGCTAGGAAGCAGTCTTATATTTAGAACTGGTGGAGGATCCGCCAAAGTTTTGAAGAGGCCAGTGCATCTTCATAACTTCAGCAGAACCACCACCAGCTTAGGGGTTTATCAGACACCGGTCTTAATAAATGTGCCCCATTGTTTCTGTGCAGCAGGTTGTACTCTATAAACAGGAATCTGCTGTCCAGAAACAATGATTTTCTATCAGGATGAGCGATCACAGAAGCAATCATTTGTCCTCATACAGAGGAGATGGTTGCTGCATATACAGTATATGCAGCTCTCATTTCTCTGATGGGCAGGCAATTATCGAAAATTATTTGTTCATTCCTAATAATTGCCTGCTAAATTGGTTTATGTAAAGCTGTGCCAAGTGTATTAAATAAGCACTGTTTAATAAATGTGTCTGTTCACTAGAAAATCAAATCTACACCAACTAGTCCATGTATATATTTTAAAAGCTGTTTGTAAGAATTGATATTGGAGGGAGTCATTATTTGTAGTTTACGCTACTTATCTTGAATACCTTCTGCTTTACTACTACTTGTGTTTGACTTGGTTGGAGAGGCTCACGTCTTGTGTGCCAGTCTGTACCTCGTATGAGCTGTTACCCTTACATGGGTTTTTATCCCACAAAAATAATAAATATGTAAGGAACAGGGGATTTCAAATGAAGTATTATTGTAATACACATGCAAAAAATAAAAATTAGAGGTGGGACGAATCCAATTTTTTTCGAATCCGAATTCGAAAAGGTTCTCGAATATATCGAATCTTTCGAATCTCGAATCCTACGAATCCTGTACATAATTGTGTGAACGCACGGTGTAAGAAACAAAGTCAGACCGCGTCAGTTTGTCTGAACCTCCACCTCCCAGTCACGGTCACACCCTATATGACCGCGATGACCCCTGCTCCTATCACTACAGAACATACAGGGTAATACAGCGCACATACCTCTTACATCCAGTGACGTCTCTTGTAGATGTTCTCTTTCCTCATCTTCTCCTTTCAGACCTTCAGACCAGACCACCAGTTTTCAGCCATTTTTCGTCTCTGCAGCTTGACAAAAAAAAAAAAATCTTAGTTTACTACTTTTCCATCATCCTCCCATCTTCTGGACAAATCATCCTAACACCCCCAATACTGTTCCGCTGTGCCCCCTAATACTATACTGCGGAAACAGATAATACCCCTGATAATACTAGTACCACACAGAGCCCCCCATATAAAATACCCCTTCTTTGTGGCCTCAGTAGATGCCCCCATAGTGCCCCCCAATAATGTGCCAATAAGAAGTGGCCCCACAGTGCCACCCAATAATGTGCCAGTAAGTGTCCCCATAGATGCCCCCCTAATCATGTGCCAGTATCAAGTGCGGAGTGCCTCTCTCCTCCCCCCATGTGCCGGTATCATAGTGCCATCTCCCCCCCAATGTGCCCGTATCATAGTGCCACCTCCCCCCATAATGTGCCCGTATCATAGTGCCACCTCCCCCCATTATGTGCCTGTATCATAGTGTCATCTCCCCCCCAATGTGCCCGTATCATAGTGCCACCTCCCCCCATAATGTGCCCGTATCATAGTGCCACCTCCCCCCATAATGTGCCCGTATCATAGTGCCACCTCCCCCCATAAAGTGCCCGTATCAGAGTGCCATCTCCCCCCATAATGTGCCCGTATCATAGTGCCATCTCCCCCCATAATGTGCCCGTATCATAGTGCCTCCCCCCAATGTGCCAGTAGTATCATAGTGACTCTCACCTCTCCCCCTGGCATTCACAGACCCCCCCACCCCATAACAGTGCCATCCACAGACCCCCCACCCCATAACAGTGCCATCCACAGACCCCCCATGCTATAACAGTGCCATCCACAGACCCCCCACCCCATAACAGTGCCATCCACAGACCCCCCTACCCCATAACAGTGCCATCCACAGACCCCCCCACCCCATAACAGTGCCATCCAGACCCCCCCACCCCATAACAGTGCCATCCACAGACCCCCCCCATCCTATAACAGTGCCATCCACAGACCCCCCCACCCTATAACAGTGCCATCCACAGACCCACCCCCCACCCCTTAACAGTGCCATCCACAGACCCCCCACCCCATTACAGTGCCATCCACATACCCCCCCCACCCCATAACAGTGCCATCCACAGACCCCCCCCATCCTATAACAGTGCCATCCACAGACCCCCCCCACCCCATAACAGTGCCATCCACAGACCCCCCCACCCCATAACAGTGCCATCCAGACCCCCCCACCCCATAACAGTGCCATCCAGACCCCCCCACCCCATAACAGTGCCATCCACAGACCCCCCCACCCCATAACAGTGTCATCCACAGACCCCCCCCACCCCATAACAGTGCCATCCACAGACCCCCCCACCCCATAACACTGCAATCCACAGACCCCCCCACCCTATAACAGTGCCATCCACAGACCCACCCCCCACCCCTTAACAGTGTCATCCACAGACCCCCCCCCCCCCATTGCCGCTCCAGTAGTTATAAAATGTGTAATTGTGATTAATAATCATGCTGCCCCCTCTGTCTGTAGTATTACATTCAATAAATCTTACTTACAGGGCTACTGCTATCGTAACAGGCCGGCCGGGCAGACGAGCGGCAGCGTCACTGACTGACGTCACCTGCCTGAGCCGCCTGCTTTATGAATGAAGCAGGCGGCTCAGGCAGGTGACGTCAGTCAGTGACGCTGCCGCTTGTCTGCCCGGCCGGCCTGTTACGATAGCAGTAGCCCTGTAAGTAAGATTTATTGAATGTAATACTACAGACAGAGGGGGCAGCATGATTATTAATCACAATTACACATTTTATAACTACTGGAGCGGAGGGGCCGGAGCACAGTGAACGCATCGGCCCCCAGCTCCGCCTCCCAGTCCCTCCCACCGGATTCGTCGGATTCGTTTCAGGCAAATTACGTCGGGATTCGAGTCCACGAATCCCACGAATCCAGCAAGATTCGAGGGATTCGTGGATTCGACGAATCCCCCGTCCCATCTCTAATAAAAATAAATCCTGTTTGGTGGCACCTCATGCTATTTATCCTTTTGGTCCACCTTTCTCCTGCATTTGGAGGTAGACTATCATGCTTGGTAGCTTTCCCCTCCCATAAGTGTCGGAGTTGTGATCTCATAGAGAAACAAGTGAAATGACACAGACACCTTTCATTCACGTATCTCTTCTTATAAACTCATAAAAAATACATCATATCTCTCTCTAGACTGTATAGAAGGAGATTGTAAGGGCATTAAATAAAATATGTATCTCTGGGGAAATTGTAGGGGCATTACATACCAGATGTATCTCTGGGGAAATTGTAGGGGCATTACATACCATATGTATCTCTGAGGAGATTGTAAGGGCATTACATACCATATGTATCTCTGGGGTAGTTGTAAGGGCATTACATACTAGATGTACAGTACAGACCAAAAGTTTGGACACACCTTCTCATTCAAAGAGTTTTCTTTATTTTCATGACTATGAAGGCATCAAAATTATGAATTAACACATGTGGAATTATATACATAACAAACAAGTGTGAAACAACTGAACATATGTCATATTCTAGGTTCTTCAAAGTAGCCACCTTTTGCTTTGATTACTGCTTTGCACACTCTTGGCATTCTCTTGATGAGCTTCAAGAGGTAGTCCCCTGAAATGGTTTTCACTTCACAGGGGTGCCCTGTCAGTTTAATAAGTGGGATTTCTTGCCTTATAAATGGGGTTGGGACCATCAGTTGCGTTGAGGAGAAGTC
This sequence comes from Bufo bufo, assembly GCF_905171765.1. Taxonomy (NCBI): domain Eukaryota; kingdom Metazoa; phylum Chordata; class Amphibia; order Anura; family Bufonidae; genus Bufo; species Bufo bufo. The sequence goes on along the minus strand of NC_053389.1, from coordinate 611,200,696 downwards.
AGGTGGATACACAGCTGATAGTCCTACTGAATAGACTGTTAGAATTTGTATTATGGCAAGAAAAAAGCAGCTAAGTAAAGAAAAACGAGTGGCCATCATTACTTTAAGAAATGAAGGTCAGTCAGTCAGCCGAAAAATTGGGAAAACTTTGAAAGTAAGGGCTATTTGACCATGAAGGAGAGTGATGGGGTGCTGTGCCAGATGACCTGGCCTCCACAGTCACCGGACCTGAACCCAATCGAGATGGTTTGGGGTGAGCTGGATTGCAGAGTGAAGGCAAAAGGGCCAACAAGTGCTAAGCATCTCTGGGAACTCCTTCAAGACTGTTAGAAGACCATTTCAGGGGTCTACCTCTTTGTCACGGAACCATGAACCAGACGTACAACAAGAGATAAGTGAAAATAAGAAGGCTTTATTGAAAATAAAGCTGTAAAGCAAAAGTCCAAACGGATGGTGAAACCGAGCAGAGTCTTTGCGAAGCCAGAGGTCAGGAACCAGAAGGGTAGTCAGACGAAGCCAGGATCAGGAACCAGCAGGGTAGTCAGACGAAGCCAGGATCAGGAACCAGCAGGGTAGTCAGACGAAGCCAGGATCAGGAACCAGCAGGGTAGTCAGACGAGGCCAGGATCAGGAACCAGAAGCAGCAGCAGACTTAGAAGCATGTGAACACAAGAGGACCAAGCAAGGAACTGAAGCCACAGACCTCCTATATATGAGCTAGGCATCCAGCTCCTCCCAGGGGAAGGAGGAGCCGCAGGGTGGAAGGCTACAAGAAACCCAGGACCCAAGATGGCCGCCAGCACATGTCAAACGAAGGAGAGCAGCAAGCAGGTAAGACCATGACAGTACCTCCCCCTCAAGGGCCCCTCCTCCGCGGAGCACAAAACGGTTTCTGAGGGAAGCGTGCGTGAAAGGCTCGGAGCAAGGCAGGAGCATGGACATCTGCGGAGGGAACCCAGGAACGCTCCTCTGGACCATAACCACGCCAATGGACCAAAAACTGCAACCGACCGCGGACCAGGCGTGAGTCCAGGATATTGCTCACCTCATATTCCTCACGATTGCCCACTTGGACCGGACGAGGCCGAGGAACCGAGGAAGTGAAACGATTACACACCAGTGGCTTCAACAGGGAGACATGAAACACGTTGGAGATCCGCATGCCAGGAGGAAGCGCAAGGGCATAGGCTACCGGGTTTACCCTGCGAAGCACTCGGAAGGGACCAACAAAGCGAGGCGCCAGCTTGGGAGTGGGCACTCGAAGGTTGAGGTTGCGGGTGGACAACCATACACGGTCTCCGACCTGGTAGGAAGGAGCAGGCGCTCGTCTGCGATCAGCCTGGAATCTCTGGCGCTGCGCAGAGACCTCAAGGGACTTCTGGATCTGTACCCAAGAAGCACGTAGGACGGAAAGGTGATCCTCCACAGCCGGAATATCCTGGGGAGAGAATACCTCCGGTAACACGGCAGGTTGGAACCCATAATTGGCCATGAAGGGAGACGTCCCAGAGGAAGAGTTCACCGCCGTGTTCCTGGCAAACTCAGCCCAAGGCAGGAGGTCAACCCAATTGTCTTGGTGATCGGAGACATAGCAACGAAGGAATTGCTCCAAGGCCTGATTGGATCGTTCTGCGGCCCCATTGGACTGAGGGTGGTAGGCCGAGGAGAAGGAGAGATGAATCCCCAACTGGGAGCAAAAGGCGCGCCAGAACCTGGACACAAACTGACTCCCCCGATCCGACACAATCTCCTTAGGCAAACCGTGCAACCGGAAGACCTCCCTGGCAAAAATCGTGGCCAACTCTTGTGCAGAGGGTAACTTCTTGAGAGGAACACAGTGGCACATTTTGGAAAACCGATCCACAATCATGAGAATGACCGTATGGCCTCGGGATGCAGGGAGGTCCACAATGAAATCCATCCCCAGGTGTGACCATGGGCGCTCCCCGGTGGCTATGGGTTGCAGAAGGCCCAACGGAAGGTGCCGAGGGGACTTACTCTGGGCACAAACGGAGCATGCCGCTACATATGCGGCGATGTCGGAACGTAGGGAAGGCCACCAGAACAGACGTGAAACAGCCCAGGACAGCTGATTCTTTCCAGGATGCCCCGCGGTCTTGGAGTTATGGTAGGTTCGCAACAACCGAGTGCGCAACTCCTCAGGCACAAAACATCTGCCGTTGGGTCTCCCAGAGGGAGCACCAGATTGAGCCGCCAAAATCTGTTCACCCAGGGGAGAGGTCAGGCTGGTGCGAATGGCGGCCAGGATCTGATTCGGAGGTATGACCGAAGTCGGAATCGACTCCTCCCTGGACAGCTCGGAGTACTGCCGTGATAAGGCATCCGCCCTGATGTTCTTGGAACCGGGTAGGTAGGAGACCACGTAATTAAAACGTGACAAGAACAGAGCCCATCTGGCCTGACGTGGTGTCAATCTCTTGGCCTCAGAAAGGTAGGTCAGATTCTTGTGGTCCGTCAGGATGAGAACCGGAACCACCGAACCCTCGAGCAAGTGCCTCCATTCTTTAAGGGCCTGCACGATGGCCAATAACTCCCTGTCACCAATCTGATAGTTGCACTCCGCGGAAGACAGTTTCCGGGAGTAAAACCCACAAGGAAGCAGAGGGCCCTCTGGTGTTCTACGCTGAGACAGAAGGGCGCCTACTCCCGTCTCAGACGCGTCCACCTCGAGGACAAAGGGCAACCCAGGGTTGGGATGCGACAGAATCGGAGCCGACACAAAGGCGGACTTTAGGGCCTCAAAAGCTCGGATGGCCTCGAGCGGCCAGACCTGGGAATTACTGCCCTTCCTGGTCAGATCCGTGAGAGGCTTGGCCAGCATGGAAAAGTCCCTGATGAACTTCCGATAATAATTGGCGAAGCCCAAAAAGCGCTGCAGGGAACGAAGACCACTGGGCTGGGGCCACTGTAAGACAGCCGAAACCTTCTCAGGATCCATGGAGAACCCCTCAGCGGAAATGATGTAACCTAAGAAGGTTACCTGGGATCGGTGAAATTCGCATTTCTCAAGCTTACCGAACAGCTTGTTCTCTCGTAACCGTTGCAACACTCGTCTGACATCCAGAATGTGGGCCTCCATGGATTCAGAATATACCAAGATGTCATCCAAATAGACTACCACACACTGCTGCAACAGGTCACGGAAAACATCGTTGATGAATTCCTGAAAGACTGCGGGCGCATTGCACAACCCAAAGGGCATAACCAAGGATTCGTAATGACCGGTCCTGGTGTTAAACGCGGTCTTCCACTCATCGCCCGCCTTGATCCTTACCAGGTTATATGCCGCCCTCAGGTCGAGTTTGGTAAAGACCGTGGCCCCTTTAAGGCGATCGAACAGCTCGGAAATCAAGGGTATCGGGTAAGCGTTCTTGATCGTGATGCGATTGAGACCCCTGTAATCGATGCAAGGCCTCAACTCACCGCCCTTCTTTTTCACAAAGAAAAATCCAGCCCCTGCCGGGGACGAAGATTTGCGAATGTGTCCGCGTGAAAGCGCCTCCCTCACGTACTCCTCCATGGCCTCATTCTCCGCTACCGACAGTGGATAGACTTTGCCACGAGGAGGAACGGCACCAGATTGTAACTCTATGGCACAATCGTATGGGCGGTGCGGAGGTAGGGCAACCGCGCGCACCTTATCGAATACATCCCGGTACTCCTCGTATTCAGGAGGCAACAGAGAGTCCGAGGAAGTACACAGCAACTTGACAGACCCATGGATGCAACTAGCCCCACACTGCGGTGACCACGAGAGGATCTCGACCGATCTCCAATCGAAAGTCGGATTATGCTTCTGGAGCCAGGGGTACCCCAAGACCACCGAGTAGTGTGGAGACGAAATAACCTGGAGGCAGACCGACACTCTGTGAACGGCACCAATGGCTATTCCCACTGGAAGGGTCTCATGAGTCACGTGTGGCGGCAGAAGGGGTCTGCCGTCTATCGCCTCAAGAGCCAGTGGGGAACCTCGAGCCTGCAGAGGAATGGAATTGGCGGCAGCGAACCCACTATCAATGAACAAACCACCAGCACCAGAGTCCACCAACGCCTGGGTCGTCACCGAGCCCCCGACCCAGGAGAGGACAACAGTGATCAGTGGTTTGTCAACACGGGAAACCGGGGACGAGGAGACTCCACCCAAGATCTGCCCCCGACAGGATCTCAGGGTACGAGCGTTTCCCGGACGGTTCGGACATGCCAACCGAAAATGCCCACCGAGACCACAGTACATGCATCGGCCCTCGCGTCTCCGGAGTGCCCTCTCCCCCTCGGACAGGCGAGCAAACCCCAGCTGCATGGGTTCACCCCCAGACAAGTCATCCCCAGGAGGCGTGGGAGGAGAGGGAGGCACGGGTGGGACAGCAAACGTAGGCACCAATCTGTTAGAAGACCTCCGCAGGTTCTCCTTAAAGGAAGGTCGCTCCCTGAGTCTGGTGTCAATCAAAATCAGGAAAGAAATAAGAGACTCGAGCTCAACTGGTAGGTCCTTAGCTGCAACCTCATCCTTCAAGGCATCCGAGAGACCATGAGAGAAAGCAGCGACCAGAGCCTCATTATTCCAGCCCACCTCTGCTGCCAGGGTACGAAACTCAATGGCGTATTCAGCTACGGATCGTGAACCCTGTCTGATGGACATAAGGAGCTTCGCAGCAGAGGCAGCACGAGCCGGCACATCGAATACCTTCCGAAGAGAAGCAACAAAACCGGAAAACTCGGCAACCACCGGATTGTTGTTCTCCCATAAAGGGCTGGCCCAGGCCAAGGCCTTGTCCGAGAGCAGCGAGATCAAGAAGCCCACCTTTGATCTCTCAGTAGGAAAGGCATGTGGCAGCAACTCGAAATAAATGCCCACCTGGTTAAGGAAACCTCGGCACTGAGTTGGCTCTCCCCCAAAGCGCTGTGGAAGAGGGGCAGAACCGGTCATACCCCGAAACACCGCAGGCGCAACAACAGGTGTCGGGGTAGACTCTGGCGCAACAACCGGAGCGGCAGTAGGAGCGAGCCCAGGAGCGACAACCGACCCATCGGCAACGGGAGCGAAATGAGCCGTGCGTTCAAGCAGGGTTTGCAACGCCACAGCGAACCGACCCAACAGGTGATCCTGCTGATCAAGTCTGGCAACCAGCGTGGGTAGCGAGGATGGCCCTGTACCGTCAGAATTCATGGCTTGGTCCTAATGTCACGGAACCATGAACCAGACGTACAACAAGAGATAAGTGAAAATAAGAAGGCTTTATTGAAAATAAAGCTGTAAAGCAAAAGTCCAAACGGATGGTGAAACCGAGCAGAGTCTTTGCGAAGCCAGAGGTCAGGAACCAGAAGGGTAGTCAGACGAAGCCAGGATCAGGAACCAGCAGGGTAGTCAGACGAAGCCAGGATCAGGAACCAGCAGGGTAGTCAGACGAAGCCAGGATCAGGAACCAGCAGGGTAGTCAGACGAGGCCAGGATCAGGAACCAGAAGCAGCAGCAGACTTAGAAGCATGTGAACACAAGAGGACCAAGCAAGGAACTGAAGCCACAGACCTCCTATATATGAGCTAGGCATCCAGCTCCTCCCAGGGGAAGGAGGAGCCGCAGGGTGGAAGGCTACAAGAAACCCAGGACCCAAGATGGCCGCCAGCACATGTCAAACGAAGGAGAGCAGCAAGCAGGTAAGACCATGACACTCTTGAAGCTCATCAAGAGAATGCCAAGAGTGTGCAAAGCAGTAATCAAAGCAAAAGGTGGCTACTTTGAAGAACCTAGAATATGACATATTTTCAGTTGTTTCACACTTGTTTGTTATGTATATAATTCCACATGTGTTAATTCATAGTTTTGATGCCTTCATAGTCATGAAAATAAAGAAAACTCTGAATGAGAAGGTGTGTCCAAACTTTTGGTCTGTACTGTATATCTGGGAAAATTGTAAGGGCATTACATATTATATGAATCTCTGGGGAAATTGTAAGGGCATTACATACCAGATGTATCTCTGGGGAAATTGTAGGGGCATTACATACCATATGTATCTCTGAGGAGATTGTAAGGGCATTACATACCATATGTATCTCTGGGGTTAGTTGTAAGGGCATTACATACTAGATGTATATCTGGGAAAATTGTAAGGGCATTACATATTATATGAATTTCTGGGGAAATTGTAAGGGCATTACATACCATATGTATCTCTCAGGAAATTGTAAGGGCATTACATACCAGATGTATTTGAGGAAATTGTAAGGGCATTACATACCAGATGTATTTGAGGAAATTGTAAGGGCATTACATACCAGATGTATCTCTGGGGAAATTGTAAGGGCATTACATACCATATGTATCTCTGAGGAAATTGTAAGGGCATTACATACCATATGTATCTCTGGGGTGAAAATTGTGGGGGCATTACATACATTACATACAATATGTATCTTGGGGTTACCATACGCATCTCTGGGTACCATACACATCATCTTCTATACATAGGAGGAAGGGGATAACAGGATTTAATAGCAATACTTCCTAGGAGATGCAGTTACTTGATGAGCTGCAGCCCACCCACAGACAGGAAAGAAAGTCCTCCAGATAAGTGAGTAAAAGAGTTTAAAAAAAATGGGTTAACCCATTTAAATTCCAAAAAGGTATTTGCTCAATATTATTGAATTTGCCAGTATGGAGGACAAAATCTACAAATTGGCATAGGGAGGTCATATAGTGCAGTAGAGGCCCATATAACAAAAGAGAATTGTCTAATCCACTCTGTAAATGTATCATAGTTATTTAGGATTCCAAAAAATGTGTATTTTAAATTTAGCCCTTTGAGGGCGCAACCAATTTTGGGCCTTCAGTATACAGTGATTTTTTTTAATTCAAAATCACAGAATTTAGAGATCTAACCCCCGCAGGGTTTGAGTCATCTCATCTTTTAGTCATCTCATCTTTTAGTCCACCTGCAGTTTCCACAATGTGTTTGCATTTTTCCTCCTCAAGTACCACTCAGAGGATGTGAATGGTTTCATCAGATTTTTTAATTCTGCACCTGAGAAAACCATACTAATAAAGTTCTTCCATTTCTTGAAAAATGAGTCTGTGTGTTTCCCCTTAAGCTGTTCAGCTTCTATTCTTTCCATGTCAAAACAGAACTTAGTGTGGTTAAAAACCTCAGTCATCGAAGGCATCTGGGGATGCAGCCAATGTCTGGGGAGACAACGCTTAGCTGCCAGCAATATTATATGGATCACTGGTGGCATTGTCTTCCCCTCCGTCTGGGCATGGAAAAGAACCAGGTCAGGAGACAGAGGTATCAATATTTTCAAATACCTTCTGATTTGTGACCTAAACAGTTCCCAAAATGTTTTTGAGGCCGGGCAAGATCACATCCCATGGCACAGATCTGACCCTTCCAAGTTGCATTTGGGGCATTTATTAAATGTACTTGGAGATTGGGTGTTCGATGAATACTGAAACCCATAAATGGCTTTATGAATCGTTCTAAAATTAATTTCTCTCCATCCTTGGTTCATAATGATCTTGTTTATTTTATTCCACCCCTGCAGAATCACTTTCTCAGTGTCCATTGAAGAAAATTCCTTCCTCCAGTGGGAAAAAACTGCTGTGTGCTTCTGTTTGTGATCTCTAATTCCCTGGTATAATTCTGAAAGTGACTTTTTCCTAAGCCCTTGGCCTAAGATATGGTCAAAGTTGTTAGGGTTTAATTCCATGTCAAGTTTCACCACTCTATGTTTGAGGAAACCCATTAGCTGAAAGTAGGCCAATAAGTGCTGGTCGCTTAGTGATTGATATTTTTCTTTAATTTCTGAGAATGAGAAAGTATCTTTTGGCCTTCACATTCCATAGATTTTTTTACCCATTTGATTCACCCCTCCCTCCATTTCATAAAATGTTTGGCCTCTAAACCTGCCTGAAATTCCGGATGGCCCCAGATGGACATATACTTTGACAGTATGAAAGAAAGTTTAAATAATTTACATGTTCCCTTCCACGCTGCAATTGTGTCTTTTACTAGTTGACTAGTCTTGAGTGTATGGGGTAGAGCTCCAAATTGGTGTGTAATAAGGCTTCTAGTTTCCATGAGTCAACTAACTGTGCTTCTATTGAGGTATTGGTATAGAAGTTTGTTCCAAAGACCCAGGCAATACTGTGTCTCATAAGACTGGCCAGATTATAGCATCTCAGGTCAGGTAGAGCCAAGCCTCCCAGGGCTTTCGGTAGTTGTAGTTTAAGTAGTGCTATTCTAGGTCTAAGGCTTGCCCATATGAAGGACTGAAATGCAGTTTCTAGAGTGTTGATGTCGGAGTGTTTAAGGAGGGTGGGGATAGTTTGCATGGGATAGAGAAGTTTCGGTATACACATCATTTTTATAAGTTGCCCCCTACCACCTAAAAAGAAAGAGGAATTCATCCAACATTCTGAATCCACCTGAATTTTTTTGATCACAGGTGAATAGTTCAATAGTTATAGAGATTCGGCTTTTCTCCCAATGTGTATGGCCAAATATTTTATTGAACTAGTGGCAACTTGTATTGGGACATCTAGGGGATTTTCAGATGACCTTGCAGAATTGCGCCCCAGGAATAATATCTCTGACTTAGCTGCATTTACCTTGAATCCAGAGATATTACCAAAATCTAGCAGGAGTTGAAATAAAGTTTTCAGATCTCTACGGGGATGTTCTAAGAAAATGAATAAATCATCAGCAAAAAGTGCATGCTCAAGTTCTAGGCTACCTTTTTTAATTCCCTCAATGTTTTATTCCAAACTTAGTTTTTGTGACATGGGTTCCAGCAACAGGTTGAATATGAGAGGGGAAAACAGGCAGCCTTGTCTGGTACCTTTGCCCATGTTAAAAGGTTCAGAAATGAAACCTGGGGTGTGTATTTTGGCTTTTGGGTTGGCATACAGTGCATTAAGGTACTGCCTAAATGTACCTTCAAATCCCATAGTATCTAAAACATTATCCAGTCCACATTATTAAAAGCCTTTTCTGCATCTATAGTAACCATGGCTGGGGGTGGATGGATTTTGGGATGCATCTTGACTTCATCCAACACTGTCAGGACTCTATGTACGTTGGTAACTGCTGCCCTTCTTTGTATAAAGCCTACTTGAGCAGGGGATATTAGTCTTGGCATTATACTCACCAATCTATCAGCGAGTATCTTAGAGACTATCTTCACGTCCACATTGATCAACGAGATCGGGCGGGACGAGGCAGCTAGTGTTGGATCGTTTTCGGGTTTCGGTTGGACTTTGATGTGTGCTGTGTTTGGATTGGGATACATTTACCTTGCATATACCCTGTGTAGATTTGGGATAATGTTGGGGCTATTTCTGGGGATAAGATACAAAAAAATTTGCCGGTAAAGCCATTCGGGCCAGGGGCCTTGCCCAACGTTAGATTTTTTATGACATTTGTGACATTCTCTGGACTGATGGGGGCATTTAGGTTTTCTTTTTTCTCACCAGATAGTTTTGGCAGAGGGATGTCTTTCAGCCAGTCCCTGCCAACTAATAAGGGTGTTTAGGGGGATCTGTAAAGGTTTTTATAAAAATCTCATAGGATTCCGTTGATTTCCTTCGGGTGAGTTTTTGCCTTCCCTTATCTTTAAGGACTGGTATATTTGTTAACGGTCTTTGTCCCCATGCCATTCTAATAGTCTGCCCGATTTGTTGCCATGTCTACTGTATATAAATGTGCCTCCCACTTTGATTTGATTGTGGTTTCCCATTTCTGAAGCCAAGTTTCATACTCCTCTTTGGTTAGTTGCCACTGCCTCTGTAATAAGGGAGATGTTTTTTTGGGGAAATTCGTGTAGGCTGTTCTCAGATTATCACTCAGTTCGTCTATCTTAGTTTTAATGGATTTTTTCCTATTGTACATGTATGCCATGATCCTACCTTGCAGTACTGCCTTACCCGCGTCCCATAATATCTGAGTGCTTGTTGTATCGCCGTTATCTTGTTTGTATTCTAGCCACCAGCCCCGTAGGAGATCCCTAAAGTTTTCGTCAGTGATTAAATTGGAGGGGAATCTCCATATGAATTCCTCTCCTCTGGGGATATTTCCCTGGAGCAGAATTGAGACTGGTGAGGGGTCAGATATAACCAAGTCTTCTATTTTTGGTTCAGTGAATCACCCCATCTCTCCTTTACTCATCAGTATATAGTCCAAGTGCGACCATGAGCTGTGGGCATGCGAGAAATGAGTATATTATCTTCCCTCGGGATTGAGGGCTCGCTATGAGTCTGTTAAATGTGCATCCTCTTCCTATCCTCCCCCCCCCCCCTTTTTCTATCTTCCTCCTGGTCTAGTACCGTGTTCATATCTCCCCCTCTATGATTTTTAGGGCAGTAGGATCATTAGATATTTATAAATGCTGATGTCCCCACCTGGCAATCTCCCCTGGTTGTCATGAGAGTGCTGTACCATGGTGTAAGGGAGGCCGCGTTTCAGCAGAGTGAGTACACCTGATTTCTTCCCATTTGCTGCACCCCCAAAAACCTCCCCTACCCAAAGACGCCTCATTCTAGAGAGGTCTGCCTCCGGTAGATGTGTCTCCTGTAGGAGGGCAATATCAGCCTTTAGGCATTTTAGATGTTTTAGTATCATCATATGTTTGTTAGGTGATCGTAGACCATTCACATTCCATGATATTATTTTTAAAGGGCTAGCCATTAGGGATTTTGCAGTGTGGAATAATCAGACATCCTAGCAGTAAAGAGAGAGCATTATTTTCCCCCCTAACTTTCCTTTTGTCCTTTTGAACAGTAAAAACCAGACCCCCACCCCCACCCCAACTCAACTACCCAAAATAGCTCTCCCTGGCAAGAAAGACTTCCTGCATCCCAACTTAGGAGAGATCTAACTATCAGCATAGTGATTCTGACTTCACTTTTTTCCAGCAAAAGGGACATGCTAAGATAAAATGACATATGTGTCCCATTACAACAGCAACCACAACTCCTTATGTTTTAACCTTCAACAATCAGCAGTATTAATATCATTAATTAAATTCAGGTCAAATCAGACAGGCATTTCGTGTACTGAGTTTTTCCGCCGGTGCGTTGTATCGACTGTTATGGCTGCATGACCGCCATGATGGAAGCAGGCTAGAATGTTTACATTAGTACTTGTAGTCAAGACATATACAGTAGGTGTATCGGTGACTAGGTTTTCCCACTGATGGACTATGGCAATGGTCAACCGCCGCATGGCCGCCATGATGAGTTCAAACCAGAACGGTACCAAACAATAACATATTCAACACTGATCATAGTAACATTACCACTCCAGATAGGGACTGGGCAGTGAAATACTTATCCCACTGTGGGAAGCTTGGTTAGGCAGTCATCCTGCGTCATGCATATCTGCGGTGGTGGTTTCCCCGTCTCGGTTTGCTGAGGACAGTTCGCTGGTTGGATCTTTCACGGCTTTCCTCTGAGGCTTAGGTGCCGAGGTTCCCTCTGTGTAGGTGAGTGATTTGTGTCCTTGGCGGAGGTCGATCAGGTTATGTCGCGCCTCCTCCTGGGAATCAAATGTCACCGTCGAACCATCTGGGAAATAGACCTTCAAAATGCTCCCTTAACATCACTCCTCCACCCTGTTGTTTTTAGGCCTTTAAAATGGCGGCTTTCTTTAACAATTACCTGGTGAGGTCTGGTACTTCGTTCCGGAATTGTGCGTGGTTTGGTTTGCTTGCCGCTGATGTCTGGCGGTACACCTTGACCCACTCTAAGACCTCTTTCAACTTTTCAACGAGCTGCTAATTCCAGGGCCTCCGGTAATTCAACTTCACATATTACTATTAGCTCTCTTGCTGGGATTTGTTCCGGCAGGCCCACGATACGGAGATTGCTCCTCCTGAAGCGATTTTGAAGATCGTCGATCTTCCATAACTTGGCGTTTTCAGCTACTGCTTGAGAGAGATGATTTTTGATTATCTCGTTTTCGGCTTCGACTGCCGTCACTCTGTTTTCCAGTTCGTCCAAGCGGGTATTGTGTTGCGCTACTTCTGACTGGAGAGCTGCAAAAGATTGCGAGACCGTAAAAAGAAAGTGCCTCCTGAAGATCGGGCAGTATGCGGGTCGCAACTTCCAAAGCTAGGTGTTTATAGTCGATACTTGACTTCTCCTCCTCTGCCGTTGTGTTGGTACAACCCGCTTCTGGTATTACTGGAGGGTGCACTTCTTCAACTTGCTCTGATTGCGTCGCCATCGTGTTCTCTGTTGGTGCCTTTTCTGGTTTCGCTGGGTTTTTTCTTGCTTTGCTCCCCATAGAAATCACAAATCGGTCCATAGACCGTAGGTCTATCACTTAATAGTATTTTCCTGGCTGCTTGCTTGATTGAGCAGTCGGTATGATTGGGATGATTATCGTTGTGGTGCTTCGGGTGCGGAGCTGCTAGTGCGTGCTTCCTTTCATGCTAGCGCCGGAACCGGAAGTATCGAGATCTGTATTAAATAAAATATGTCGAATAACTTTTATTAAACTTTTCTTTTTTAAGGGGAGAAGGAAAATAATTTTTTTTGGGAGACTTGTCTTTACATGTTCACCATGTGGAATAAATTCTTTGGCTATTCTGAGACATGTTCTGTGCTGTTACTTCATGCTGTGTGGCATCGGTCACAGCACAGCACATGGCGGGAAGAGCCAGAAGAGCAGGAGTTGGATCCCCGGAGCAGTACCGGTGTCCGGAGCAGCGGCAATGTCCGGTGTTTTGTTTAATCTGAGGTCTGAACGGGGGTCTTAATATTGGGGGTCTGATCTGATTGTCTGAATAGAGGTCTGAATTGGGGGTATGATTTGAGTGTCTGAATAGGGGTCTTAATAATGTGGGGGTCTGATCTGAAATCTGAATAGGGGTCCTGACATCGGGGGTCCGATCTGAGTGTCTGAATGAGGGTCTTATTAACATGGGGTCTGATCTGAGATCTGATGAAGAATATATTTTTCTTATTTTCCTCCTCTAAAACCTAGTTGCGTCTTATGGGCAGGTACATCTCATAGGGCGGAAAATACAGTAATGGCTTTGGGACTCTGTTTCTTTGTATAATCTTGAATTACAAAATGTATTAATTGTTTTTGCACTGAACTTAATTCTAGTGGTAGTTATTTGAGGTGTCATCCCAGACCAGACCAGCTTTTCACTATCTTTGTGAATTCTTTCACTTTTTATTTATAGTATTCAGTAATACTGGATAGAATGTTATATGTTTATAATCGCATTTTTTCATTTTTTTTTACTTTTTGGCACTTACAATTTTGGATATGATATTGGGCTCAGTAGTTCATGACACCCTTTTTATTTTTCACTTCTTTATTTCTTGTATTTAATAATAGTATGAATATTTATTCGGTATTTTTCATGGATTAGCTATGACAGTAGATTTTTGTAATTATAATTCAACATTTTGGGAAAATAGTATTGGGTTAAGGTTAATGTTGAGCGAACCCGAACTGTAAAGTTCGGGTCCGTACCAAACTTTACGATTTTGGCTACCTGGACCCAAACCCGAACTTTGCCGGAAAAGTTTGGGTTCGAGTTCGATGTTCGGGCATTTAATAAAGCTTTTAAGCTGTGGGGACTTAGAAGCCATCACAGCAATGCCTAGTAATGGCATGGCTGTGATTGGCCGGTGCATCATGTGACCCAGCCTCTATACAAGCTGGATCACGTGTAGCACAGCCCATCAGCTCTGAGTAATGCAGGGACAGGAAGCAGGCAGCTGAAGGGAGGGACAGTGTTAGGAATCTCAACTGGCTGTTTTGTAATTTTTTTGTGGGTGCTATACACAAGCTTTGCACCCCTGACAAAGAACTATAATAATTAATCTGGCTGTTAATTCTGTGACCTATAGCGATCTTTTGTGAGTGCAATGCACCATCTTTGCACCCCTGACACAGAAATATAATAATTAATCTGGCTGTTAATTTTGTGGGTGACCTATAGGGACTTTTTTGTGGGTGCAATCCAGGGCCGGCGTCATAACCTGGCAAACCTGGGCAAGTGCCGGGGCCCAATGCTCCTGGGGGGGCCCACTAAGCTGCTATGAGCACTTCCATCAATACAAATGGAAGCTCTCATTGCTGTCATTTCACTTACGCAGTACCCCTTTGGTGGGCCCTCTGAGTCACATGAGGCCGGCTGCTGCAGAGACTCAGACACGCCCCTTCTACACAGGACATGCTGCCTGAGGAGAGAGAGCAGAAGTGTGAACATAGGTTGTCAGTGAGGGGGGCACTGGGGGGGTCATTATACTGTGTGAAGGGCTACTAGTGGTCATTATACTGTATAGGGGCCACTGGGGGTCATTATACCGTAAGGGAGCCACAGGGGGACATGTAAATGTAAAAAAATGCCTCAAGGGGGCCCACTGGGATTTATCGCCCAAGGGCCCATATCGACCTGGAGCCGGCCCTGGTGCAATCCATCTTTGTACCCCTGACACAAAAATATAATAGTTAAACCGTCTGTTAGTTCGGTGGGTGACATACCCATTTTGTGTGTGAGGTACACCTGCATTGCATACGTGACAGGGAAATTAATACAGTTAATCCGTCTGTTAGTTTAGTGGGTTACATATTCCCATTCTTGTTGTGAGGTACACCTGCACTGCATACCTGAGAGGGAAATAAATATAGTTAATTCATCTGTTAGTTCAGTGGGTGACATATTCCCATTCTTGGTGTGAGGTACACTTGCACTGCATACCTGACAGGGAAATAAATATACCGTAGTTAATCCGTCTGTTAGTTCGGTGGGTGAAATATATCCAATTTTTGTCTGAGGTACACCTGCATTTCATACGTGACAGGGAAATTAATATAGTTAATCCGTCTGTTAGTTCGGTGGGTGACCTCAAAGAATGAGGAAAGCATCAAATAAGGGATGTGGCCCTGGTGGTGCTGCTGGTGTTGGTGGAGCTCCTGTTGCAAGGAGAGGACGTGGTCGATCTGTGCCAGCTGCACGCCTAAATGAAACGCCTTCCTCAGGTGCACGTAGGTGACAGAATGATTAATGGAGAGGCCCGAACAAGTAGAGGCGGCAGTAGATTGGATGGCTGACAGTACCTCCAGTTCCTTCACATTGTCTCCCACCCAGTCCCCTGCCGAAAGCGCAGAGTTGGCACCTGCAGCCCATGGGCATCTGTCTTTCACCTCACCCCCTTGCAAATCAGCCAAGCAATCTGAGCCCCAAGTCATGCAGCAGTCTCTTATGCTTTTTGATGACTCTGCTGGCGGGGTTTCCCAGGGCCGTCAACATAGCCCTGCCCCAGAAGTGGAAGAGATTTAGTGCACCGATGCCCAACCACTTATATTTCAGGATGTGGACATGGGAGTACCACCGCAGCACGTCTCTGATGATGATGAAACACAGGTGCCAACTGCTGCGGCTTACTGCAGTGTGCAGACTGGCAATGAGGGCAAGGGTGAAGAGTGGGTGGAAGATGATGTGGAGGACGATGAAGTCCTAGACCCCACATGTAATCAAGGTCATGCAAGTGATGTGTGCAGTTCGGAGGAAGAGGTGGTGGTCACACAGCACCAGCCATACAGCAAAACAGGGAGCAGGGTGCAAAAGCTGAGCGGCTGTCTCCTAGTACGCCTGCTACTGCCCACCGCACCCAGGGACTGAGCACACCAAAGCCAGCTCTAGGAGTTCCCTGACATGGCAGTTCTTCAGACAATGTGCTGATGACAAGACTCAAGTGGTTTGCACGCTGTGCAATCAGAGCCTGAAGCGAGGCATAAATGTTCTAAACCTGAGCATCATCTGCATGACCAGGCATCTAAATGCAAAGCATGAGCTGCAGTGCAGTAAACACCTCAAAAACCCCTAAAGATCTCAGGCTCCTCCTGATCCCTCTTCTGCTGCAGTCTCTGCCTCTTACTCCCCCTCTGGTGTGACAGTGGCATCTGCCACCCCGCAAACAGAGGATGTGGCAGCAACACCACCACCTCCGTCACCAAGCATCTCCACACTGCCCCATGGAAGCGTTCAGCTGTCCATCTCCCAAACACTGAAGAGAAAGAGGAAGTACCCACCTACCCATCCCTGGCCCAGAATGCCAGCATTTCAAAATTCCTGGCCTTTGAAATGCTGTCATTCCGTCTGGTGGAGATGGAGACTTTTAAAAACCTTATGGTGGTGGCTGTCCCACAGTACGTGGTTCCTAGCCACCACTACTTTTCCAGGCGAGCCATCCCTGCCCTGCACAACCAAGTGGCGGACAAAATCAGGTGTGCACTGCGCAACGCCATCTGTGGCAAGGTCCACATAACCACCGATATGTGGACCAGTAAGCACGGGCAGGGACGTTATGCCTCCCTAACTGCACACTGGGTAAATGCAGTGGCGGCTGGGCCTGAGGCGGATAGCAGTTTGGCCCATGTCCTTCCGCCACCGAGGATTGCAGGACGTTTCTCTTTGCCTCCTGTTGCCTCCTCCTCCTACTCCGCTTCCTCCTCTACTACCTCCTCATCCGGTCAGCGTAACACCTTCACCACCAACTTCAGCACAGCCACCGGAAAACTACAGCAGGCTGTTTTGAAACTCATCTGTTTGGGGGGGAAAACCCCCCACCGCGCAGGAGTTGTGGATGGGCATGGAACAACAGACCGATGAGTGGTTTGTGCCAGTCAGCCTCAAGCCCGGCCTGGTGGTGTGCTATAACGGGCGAAATCTCGTAGCAGCTCTGAGCCTAGCCATTTTGACGCACATCCCTTGCCTGGCGCATATGCTGAATTTGGTGGTGCAGAGGTTCCTGAAAAATTACCCCGATATGTCAGAGCTGCTGCAGAAAGTGCGGGCCATCTGTGGACGCTTTTGGCGTTCTCACCCTGCTGCTGCTCACCTGTCTGCTTTGCAGCGTAACTTCGGCCTTTCTGCTCACTGCCTCATATGCAACGTACCCACAAGGTGGAACTCCACCTTGCACATGCTGGAGAGACTGTGCGAGCAGCAAAAGGTGAAAGTGAAGTTTCAGCTGCAGCATGCACGGGTGAGTCGTTCTGCGGAACAGCACCACTTCACCACCAACGAGTAGGCCTCCATGCGGGACGTGTGTGCTGTGTTGCGCTGTTTAGAGTACTCCACCAACATGGCCAGTGCCAATGACGCCGTCCCCAGCATTACTATCTCACTTCTATGTCTCCTTGAAAAAACACTTTGGGCAATGATGGAAGAGGATGTGGCACAGGAGCAAGAGGAGGAGGAAGAGGGATTATTTCCACGGTTATCAGGCCAGTCATTCACAAGTGACTCGGAGGGTGGGTTCCTGCACCAACAGAGGCCAGGTGCACAACTGTCCAGCCAGGGCACAGTTCTGAATGATGATGAGGAGGAACCGTGTTCACAGCAGGGTGGCACCCAAAGCAGCTCATGGGAATCACTGGAGCGTGGCTGGGGGGATACAGAGGACACAGACAATACACCTCCCACAGAGGACAGCTTGTCGTTGCCTCTGGACAGCCTGGCACACATGAGTAACTACATGCTGCAGTGCCTGCGCAATGACCGCCGAGTTGCCCACATTCTAACCAGTGCTGATTACTGGGTGGCCACCCTGCTGAGTCCCCGCTACAAGGACAACGTGCCATCCTTAATTCCATCACTGAAGCATGATCGGAAGATGAACGAGTACCAGCGCACACAGGTAGATGTGCTGCTGATGGCATTCCCACCTGACAGTGGGGGCTCAGTGAAAGCACAAGCCGAAGGCAGAGGAGGAGGAAGAAGTCGCCAATGCAGCTGGGGCACCGCCAGCACCTCAGAAGGGAGTCTTAGCATGGCCGAAATGTGGAAAAGCTTTGTCAGCATGCCACAACAACCAGCACCACCAGCTGATACGGAACGTCTTAACAGGAGGCAGCATTTCAGCAACATGGTGGAACAGTACGTGTGCACACGCCTACACGTACTGACTGATGGGTCTGCCCCATTCAACTTTTGGGTCTCCAAATTGGGCACCTGGCCTGAGCTTGCTCTTTATGCCTTGAAGGTGCTGGCCTGCCCTGCGGCCAGTGTATTTTCCAAATGTGTGTTTAGCACGGCAGGGGGGGTGATCACAGACAAGTGCAGCCGCCTGTCCACAGCCAATGTGGACAAACTCACGTTTATTAAAATTAACCAGGCATGGATCCCACAGGACTTGTCCATACCTTGTGCTGAATAGACAAGTATACCGGCCGCACCCAGCCATTGTTATACTCCAGTGCACTTTCTCTTTGCATTCGCTTTCTATTTCTCAATGTTTTGGGGTTTTCCCAAATTTATAAAAAAATAAATAAAGGAAAAAAAATTTAATAAAAAAATACAAAACAGTGTTGGCTACCTCCTCTTCCTCCACCACCGCTTCTACCTACACTGCCACATCCACCGCCTCCTCAAACTCGTACATCACTTTGACCTCCGCCTCCTTTTTCAAGATTATTATTTTTTTTATTTTTTCATATTCTATTTTTTTATGTCATTTCCCTATCCAAATTTGTTTGCAGTGCAATTGTCCTGCTCTTACCCCCAGTTTGCAGCCCTCTAGCCCTTACTATGACTACAGGGAGTGCAGAATTATTAGGCAAGTTGTATTTTTGAGGATTAATTTTATTATTGAACAACAACCATGTTCTCAATGAACCCAAAAAACTCATTAATATCAAAGCTGAATATTTTTGGAAGTAGTTTTTAGTTTGTTTTTAGTTTTAGCTATTTTAGGGGGATATCTGTGTGTGCAGGTGACTATTACTGTGCATAATTATTAGGCAACTTAACAAAAAACAAATATATATCCATTTCAATTATTTATTTTTACCAGTGAAACCAATATAACATCTCAACATTCACAAATATACATTTCTGACATTCAAAAACAAAACAAAAACAAATCAGTGACCAATATAGCCACCTTTCTTTGCAAGGACACTCAAAAGCCTGCCATCCATGGATTCTGTCAGTGTTTTGATCTGTTCACCATCAACATTGCGTGCAGCAGCAACCACAGCCTCCCAGACACTGTTCAGAGAGGTGTACTGTTTTCCCTCCTTGTAAATCTCACATTTGATGATGGACCACAGGTTCTCAATGGGGTTCAGATCAGGTGAACAAGGAGGCCATGTCATTAGATTTTCTTCTTTTATACCCTTTCTTGCCAGCCACGCTGTGGAGTACTTGGACGCCTGTGATGGAGCATTGTCCTGCATGAAAATCATGTTTTTCTTGAAGGATGCAGACTTCTTCCTGTACCACTGCTTGAAGAAGGTGTCTTCCAGAAACTGGCAGTAGGACTGGGAGTTGAGCTTGACTCCATCCTCAACCCGAAAAGGCCCCACAAGCTCATCTTTGATGATACCAGCCCAAACTAGTACTCCACCTCCACCTTGCTGGCGTCTGAGTCGGACTGGAGCTCTCTGCCCTTTACCAATCCAGCCACGGGCCCATCCATCTGGCCCATCAAGACTCACTCTCATTTCATCAGTCCATAAAACCTTAGAAAAATCAGTCTTGAGATATTTCTTGGCCCAGTCTTGACGTTTCAGCTTGTGTGTCTTGTTCAGTGGTGGTCGTCTTTTAGCCTTTCTTACCTTGGCCATGTCTCTGAGTATTGCACACCTTGTGCTTTTGGACACTCCAGTGATGTTGCAGCTCTGAAATATGGCCAAACTGGTGGCAAGTGGTATCTTGGCAGCTGCACGCTTGACTTTTCTCAGTTCATGGGCAGTTATTTTGCGCCTTGGTTTTTCCACACGCTTCTTGCGACCCTGTTGACTATTTTGAATGAAATGCTTGATTGTTCGATGATCACGCTTCAGAAGCTTTGCAATTTTAAGAGTGCTGCATCCCTCTGCAAGATATCTCACTATTTTTGACTTTTCTGAGCCTGTCAAGTGCTTCTTTTGACCCATTTTGCCAAAGGAAAGGAAGTTGCCTAATAATTATGCACACCAAATATAGGGTGTTGATGTCATTAGACCACACCCCTTCTCATTACAGAGATGCACATCACCTAATATGCTTAATTGGTAGTAGGCTTTCGAGCCTATACAGCTTGGAGTAAGACAACATGCATAAAGAGGATGATGTGGTCAAAATACTCATTTGCCTAATAATTCTGCACTCCCTGTATTTTCCAGGCATTTTAGTGCCCCAAAGTTTGAGTCCCCATTGACTTCAATGGGGTTCGGGGTCAAGTTCGAGTCAACTTCCAGGTGTTCGCTCATCCTTAGTTAAGGTATCTGTTAGTGTCTGTACCATATAGAGGAACACTTTGAATCCAGAGGGAAAAAAGAAGTCTGGTTTGAACCTGTTTCGGAATTGCACTTATACAAGCAGAGAAACAACACGAGTTTGTGAGAGTTCGCATGTTTGATTTCAAGTGTGTGACTTTAGATTATGTGACTTCAGATTCAGGGACTTTAGGAGGGAACTACAGTAAATCAGTTTCTTATCACTGCACTATATTGTATTTTTTTCTCTTTTCTTCCGTAATTCCCATTAGTATGTGTTCCATTATTGACAGCGCAGTCCAGTGCACATCTTGTCTAATGTATGCAGTCCTGGAACAGCCGTTTGAGGGTGCATATCTTTGTTCAAAATGTGAGCAAATTGCCCGTATGGAATCCCATATCATGTATCTAACCGGATGAGTTTCAACACTGAGAAGCATTGGCAATTTGAAACAGAGTTTGCTTCTCACTGAGCAGGCACTCTATGGGGTAGATGTGAAGGAGGGTGGTAGCATGGGGGCTCAGGAAAGTGAGGTAGCTAGCTGGGTAACCGTTAGAAAGCGGGGTAGGGGGAAGAGTGCCAGGTAGGCTAGCCCTGAACTGACACACCCCAAAAAGTTTGCAAGGTTGGCAGATGAGGGAGATGTCAGTTCAGGGAGAGCACTGCTGCAGCCGGACACTTCCTCTACCAGTCAGGGGAATGTCAGCTCCAGTACACAGGGGACCAGGAGAGCAGGGCAGGCCAGACAGCTGCTGGTGGTGGGAGACTCAATTATTAGGGATACAGATAAAGCAATCTGTCATGAAGACTGGGATCGTCGAACGGTGTGTTGTCTTCCGGGCGCTCGAGTTTGACACATCGCGGATCGGGTTGACAGATTACTGGGAGGGGCTGGAGAAGATCCAGCAGTCATGGTCCATATCGAAACCAATCACAAAGTTAGAGGTAGGTGGAGCGTCCTTAAAAATGACATTAGGGATTTAGGTCACAAGCTTAGGGCAAGGACCTCAAAGGTAGTGTTTTACGAAATACTGCCTGTACCACGAGTCACACAAGAAAGATTAGGGAGGTTAACAAGTGGCTTAAGAACTGATGTAGGAAGGAGGGGTTTGGGTTCCTGGAGAACTGGGCCGACCTCTCTGTCAGCTACAGACTCTATCGTAGGGACGGGCTGCACCTCAATGGGGAAGGGGCAGCTGTGTTGGGGGAGAAGATGGCTAGAAGGTTGGAGGAGTGTTTAAACTAGGGACTGGGGAGAGGGGAATTACATTATAGGAGGGGAAGATAGTGCAGATAGCGACCGGGGGCAAGGTAGTGGGACTGGGGGAGGAATGGAAGGAGGGACTAGAACAGTTCAGAAGGAAAGGTGTAGGGTAAAAAATATACATAAACCTCTAAATTGTATATATACTAATGCCAGAAGCCTGACTAATAAAATTGAGGAATAACTGAGACATGGCTGGATGATAGCTATGACTGGGCGGTTAATGTACAAGGTTACAGTCTGTTTAGAAAGGATCATAAAAACCAGAGAGGGGGTGGGGTCTGCATTTATGTAAAGTCCTGTCTAAAGCACACACTCTCCTCCGGGAAGATATCAGTGTGGGACATGAACATGTGGAGTCGCTGTGGGTAGAAATACATGGAGGAAAAAACAATAATAAAACATTAATAGGACTTTATTATAAGCCACCTAATATACCAGAGTCCACATACAATTTACTTCTAAACAAAATAGACGAGGCGGCAGATCATAATGAGGTCGTCATTATGGGGGACTTTAACTACCCAGATATAGACTGGGAAACTGAAAACTAGAGGGACAGCCATACTGGACTTAGTATTAACCAATAGACCTGACAGAACAACAGATGTGCAGGTTGGGGGACACCTGAGAAACAGTGACCATAAAGTTATAACCTTCCAATTGTCATTCAAAAGAGTGTTTCTTCAGGGAGGAACAATAATTCCAAACTACAAAAAAGCTCAATTTAGCCAACTAAGAGAGGCCATAGACCTAACTAACTGGGACAAAGTCCTCAAAAATGAAAATACAGTCACAAAATGGGATATTTTTAAAAGCATCCTAAAATCTAATTGTGAGAGGTACTGTACATACCTTATGGGAATAAAAGGTTAAGGAACAAGAAAAAAACAATGTGGATAAATAGAAATGTAAAGAAAGCAATAAATGACAAAAATAAATCATTTAATTGTCACAGGGTTCCGAAGGTGCACTCGGTCCCCCATTGCCCGCAGAACTGTTGCTTAGCTTTTGGAATGAGGTTCTGTGTTTGACCTCATTCCCAGGGCGGCTTTACTAGCTGGGTGGCTCCCTGCTCCTAGTCTGCCTTGAGCGCCGAGCTGATCACTCGGTGCTCGACTGGTTGGTCTGTCGGTCATGTGACGCTGGCCACGTCACATGACCCTCACTCCCCACTATAAATACAGGCAGCCTGCTGGCTACAGGTTGCCTGTTAATTTCTAGGTTCCTGGCTATTTGTTGGACTACTGAATATTTACCTGATCCTGTTCCCTGACGATCCTCTGCCTGCTCCTCCTGTACTGCGCATACAACCTGGTTTTCCAAGATTGACCTGAAAGGGGCATACAATCTAATCCGAATCAAGGAGGGAGGCGAATGGAAGACAGCGTTCAATACTCCGATAGGACACTTTGAATATCAGGTGATGCCTTTTGGACTCAGCAATGCCCCAGCTGTGTTCCAAAACTTAATGAACGATATTCTTAGGGAGTTCTTAGGTAAATTTATTATTGTCTATCTTGACGACATTTTGATATTCTCTCCTGATTTCGAATCTCATGTGTCCCATGTCAAACAAGTATTAGAGGTGTTGAGGGAGAACCAGCTGTCCGCTAAGCAAGAGAAATGTGTCTTTGGTGTACAGGAGATACTGTTTCTAGGGCATGTTTTGACTCCTCACGCCTTTAAGATGGATCCTGGTAAGGTTTTAGCAATTAAGGAATGGGTAAGGCCTTCATCCTTAAAGGCTTTACAACGGTTTTTGGGTTTCGCTAATTACTACCGTAAATTTATCATGATTTTTTCTGTAATTGCTAAGCCATTGACCGACCTTACTAAGAAAGGGGCGGATTTGGAGAATTGGTCTACCAAGGCCATTTCTTCATTTGAAACATTAAAAAAGGCATTTAGTAGCGCTCCCATTCTGATCCAGCCTGATCAGGAGAGACCCTTTATTGTGGAGGTGGATGCGTCCGAGGACGGCGCAGGAGCAGTCCTTTCACAAGGTCCTGCTAGCCTCACTAACCTGAGACCGTGTGCCTTCTTCTCTAGGAAATTCTCTCCCACGGAGAGAAACTACGACATAGGGAATAGGGAGCTGTTGGCCATTAAATGGGCATTTGAGGAGTGGAGACATTTTTTGGAGGGGGCAAGGCATCGAGTAACTGTTGTCACTGACCATAAAAACCTAATGTTTCTCGAGTCCGCTAAGAGGTTGAATCCCCGACAAGCCCGATGGGCTCTGTTTTTTACCCATTTTGATTTCTCCATTACGTTCAGGCCGGGAAGTAAAAATGTGAAGGCAGACGCATTATCTCGGAGCTTCCATGCTTTTCAACCCACTGAGACGCCGCCTGAATCCATCCTACCAGCAAACATCTTCTTAGCGGCTCTAACCCAGGATATCTCTGCTCGCATTAAGGCTGAACAACATCTGGCACCGGTATCCACCCCAACAGATAAGTTGTTTGTTCCCGTACAATTTCGTCTCCAGCTGTTGGGTGAGTGTCACGATTCTGCCTTTTGTGGACATCCGGGTATTGAGGGCACTAAGGATCTGGTTTCTAGATCCTATTGGTGGCCCACTCTGACCAGGGATGTCAAGTCCTACATGTCAGCCTGTGAGGTTTGTGCCAGGTCTAAGACACCTAGGACTCGCCCTGCTGGTAACCTACGACCCCTACCCATTCCCAGTAGACCCTGGTCCCATATCTCGATGGACTTTATAACTGACCTACCGCTGGCGGAGGGTAAGACTGTGGTTTGGGTAGTGGTCGATAGATTTAGCAAGATGGTTCATTTCATTCCCCTGTCTAAACTTCCGAATGCTAAAACCCTGGCATCTATTTTTGTGAGAGAGATTGTTCGTTTACATGGCATCCCGGAAAATATTGTTTCGGACAGGGGTGTGCAGTTTGTGTCCAAATTCTGGAGGGCCTTCTGTCAAAGATGTAAAATTTCGTTGTCTTTTTCTTCCGCCTACCATCCTGAGAGTAATGGGCAGACTGAACGCCTTAATCAGTCTGTGGAACAATTCCTGAGGTTGTATGTTGCTGATGACCAGCAATTATGGGTCAAATTCCTTCCGTTGGCTGAATTTGCTCTGAATAACCGTGTCAATTCTTCTGCTGGGGTCTCCCCTTTCTTTTGTAACCATGGTTTTCATCCCCGTTTTAATTCTGGGTCGTCCGTCTCCTCCTCTAACCCTGAAGCTGATAAACTCTCCTCCGAACTGTGCACTGTTTGGGCCCGGGTTCAATCGAACCTAGAAAAGGCTCAAAGTTCTCAAAAACTCAAGGCCGATAGGAGACGTTCAAGGGGGGGTGAACTTTCAGGTTGGGGATAAAGTATGGTTGTCCTCCAAGAATCTATCTCTCAAGGTAGCTTCTAGAAAATTAGCTCCTCGTTTTATTGGTCCATATAAGATCACGGAGGTGATTAACCCGGTATCATTTAGGTTGGAGCTGCCCGAGTCCTTCCACATTCATAATGTGTTCCATAAATCTCTACTTAAAAAATATTTTGAACCGGTAGTACCATCGAAAGCCTCGCCTCCGCCGGTTCTTGTTAATGATGCTGTCGAGTATGTGGTGTCTAAAATAGTGGATGTCAGGAAGGTGCGTAATTCCTTGCAGTACCTGATTCACTGGAAGGGGTATGGACCTGAAGAGAGATCTTGGGTACCTGCCAGGGAGGTTCATGCTCCTAGACTTGTTCATAAATTTCATTTAGAACACCCTGAAAAGCCATCACCTGAAGTCTTGGGTCCGGTGGCCCCTCGTAAAAGGGGGGGTACTGTCACGGGGTTCCGAAGGTGCACTCGGTCCCCCATTGCCCGCAGAACTGTTGCTTAGCTTTTTTTTGTCTTGTCTGTCTTCCCTGCACATATCCTAAGTTAGGGACTGCCGTCCAGTTGTCCCCTGTCATCAGGACTCGTGAGGCAAGTAGGCAGGGCCAGGGGTGAGGGTGGAGCGCAGTGGTCACTACCCTTCCCCCTGTGTGTGTGTGGACGTGACCGTTACATTAATTCACTAAAACAGGAGGATAATGAGGAAGCATTGAAAAACTATAAGGAAAAAAATAGAATATGTAAAAGACACATAAAAGCAGGCAAACTAGAGACCGAGAGATTAATTGCCAAAGAGAGTAAAACTAACCCTAAAATGTTCTTCAATTATATAAATGGTAAAAAGTATAAATCTGAAGGTGTCAGCCCTTTACAGAGTAATGAGGGGGGAGTTGCAGACAGCGATGATGAAGCAAAGCTATAAAAAAAAAAATCTCCACTGTATTTACTGAAGAAAATAAACAGTTGGAAGAAATGCTGAAAGGGTCCAAAAACAGAGCCTGGAAACCATAGGCCGGTAAGTTTAACATCTGTCGTGGGTAAACTGTTTGAAGGTTTGCTAAGAGATGCTATCTTGGAGTACCTCAATGAAAATAAGCAAATAATGCCATATCAGCATGGCTTCATGAGGGACCGGTCATGTCAAACTAATTTAATCAGTTTCTATGAGAAGGTAAGGTCTAGACTTGACCACGGCGAATCAATGGATGTCGTATATCTGGACTTCTCCACAGCATTTTACACTGTACCGCATAAAAGGTTAGTATATAAAATGAGAATGCTTGAAAGCAGGGCCGGACTGGGGATAAAAACCAGCCCTGGAAAAAGTTGCATACCAGCCCCACAGCATTGCGTCATTATTTACTTGTTTATAATAGGAGAAAGCATTCATTTTAAAACACGTGTGTAAACACGAATATGAACTTTGCCCCACGATAGCTCTTTTGTAGAACCCCCATTGTTCATATTATCACAGTGTTTTCCCAACCAGGATGCCTCCAACTGTTGCAAAACTACAACTCTCAGCATGCTCAAACAGTGTTTTACCACGCCCTTTGACCCGCCCCTTTTTTGTTGGCCACCTATTTAATGATTGTTGCATGCAACATTTTACTTGACCAGCTATTTTAGATATTCTACGGCAGTCCTGTTACAATCCCCCCTCCCCCCCAATGAGCCTTTCGACCAAATAATAAAAATATTTGTAAAATCTCACCCATATGCTGCAAAAAAAAAAAAAATCTGCAATGTAAAAATCGATAATAAAGATCAACTACAAACATAAACATATTTCACATGAAAACTTACAATTACTTGGGGATCTCGGACACCACTTCAACACTTGGCTGGGGGGCTCGGCGGAGCTGATGTGTTTTATCCTAATGAGAAAGATTTCATAATAAGGATTTGGAGAAGGGGCAGAGGGATAGCAGAGCAGGGAAAGGCTGGTGCTGCTACTAGGGGGCTCATACCATGGGGGAGTAATAAAGCCCCCCATAATGCCCCTGCCAGTAGAAATAATTCTCCTTATAATGTGCAAAACATACCCCTTTGTAATGCCCCCAGTTGAGCTAATGTTCCCATAATGTGCCAATATAAAATACCCCTTCTCAGTGCCCCCGTAGATGACCCCATAGTGCTCCCCCCCCCTTCCCCCCACCATAATATGTCCCAGTATAAAATGCCCCTATACAGAGCCCCCATATAAAATACCCCTTCTTTTTAGCCTCAGTAGATGCCCCTATAGTGCCCCCCAATCATGTGCCAGTAAGATGTGCCCCCATAGATGCCCCTAATCATGTGCCAGTAAGATGTGCCCCCATAGATGCCCCCAATCATGTGCCAGTAAGATGCCCCCCAATCATGTGCCAGTAATAAGAGCCCCCCCACCCTCATGTGCCAGCAGCCAGAGCCCCCCATATCATGTGCCAGTAGCCCCCATATCATGTGCCAGTAGCCCCCATATCATGTGCCAGTAGCCCCCATATCATGTGCCAGTAGCCCCCATATCATGTGCCAGTAGCCCGCTAATGTGCCAATAGCCCCCATATCATGTGCCAATAGCCCCCATATCATGTGCCAGTAGGCCCCCCTTATCATGTGCCAGTAGCCCCCCCCCCCCCCCCCATCATGATCCAGTATTGTACCTATATAAAAAAAAATAATAAACAAACACTTATCCTTACCTCCAGCGATGCGATGCAGGCCTCTTCGGGCCTGTGTCCCTCGCTATACGGCTCAGGCGGCGCGATGATGTCATCGCGCCTCCTGCACCGGCCTCTGATAGGCTGCCAGCACTAGGCCGGCAGCCTATCAGAAGAACAGGAGGGGACACACCTCTCCCTCCCCTGCCGCAGCATAGACATCTGTATCGCCGTCCTGAGGACGGCGATTCAGATGACTATGGAGATGAGCGCTTCCACAATGGAAGCGCTCATCTCCTGCTGCTGTGCCCTGCCGCCCCCACTTGCCACCAGGGCCGCGGCCTTGTGGCACTCAGGCCTGCCGGCCTATCGGGAAATTTCCCGGTATCCCGGCAGGCCAGTCCGGCCCTGCTTGAAAGGGGAGAAAACGTCTGTAAGTGGGTAAGTAACTTGCTCAGTGATAGAAAACAGAGGGTGGTTATTAATGGTACCAGGGCCGTTTCTAGGGGTGGGCGGGCCGGGCGGCCGCCCCGGGGCGCTGTCATAAGGGGGGCGCCGGCAGGGGCGCCCTCTTGTCGTTTCTCTGCCTTGCGCCCTGGCTCCCTCCCTCTGAGATCTCGCCTGCCCTGCGCCCAAGTGCCGAGTCCTCTCACTCTTCAGACAGTGCCCGTACGTACTACCGAGTCCAGTCACTCAGCTCCGGTACGTGCGGGCGGCACTTACTGACATCACACGCCTGCTCCTCCCACTAGGCTTGTGATGTCATACAGTGAGTGAGTGAGCGCCGCACTGCCTGCCTGTTACCGCCCGCCCTGAGCAGTGCTGATGCTGAGAAGAAGCCTGCTGTGAGGCGAGTGATGGTCTGTGGGGGGGAGCATTAATTACAATGGGGGCGGGGGCCACTGTGGGAGACATGAAAATGGGGGCCACTGTCACTGTGTTAAGTTTAATAAGGATCACTATGGATATTATTTAGAATGGAGGCTGCTGTGGGTGTCATTACTCATTATAACTGTATAATGTCTGATAGGCCTAGTCCTGAGCTAAGTTATATTACCCTGCCCATGCCCTGTATAATAATGTACCCATCCCTGATCCCCAGTGGGGTAATATAACTGAGGGGTATCAGGGTACATTATTATACAGGGCAGGGTAATATAACTCAGGACTAGGCCTATCAGACATTATACAGTTATAATGACACCCACAGCAGCCTCCATTCTAAATAATGTCCATAGTGATCCTTATTAAAAATAATGTCCCCCCACAGGCAGGCTCTGCGGGCGGCGGCGCTCACTCACTGTACGTCACGCGCCGCGTGACCTACAGTGAGTGAGGTGAGCACCGCCGCCCGCAGAGCCTGCCTATTACCGCCCACCCGGAGCAGTGCTGAGAAAGAAGCCTGCTGTGAGTGAGAGCCTGAGTCTGTGGGACAGTGGGTCACTGGGTGCGTCACTGTGACCGTCCGTGCAATGTGGTGACACATTTTTTACAATGGGGAGACACTTATTTCATCGAGCAGTTTTGAGGGGGGGGGGAGTTTTTTTTTTACCCTCGCCCTGAGAGAAATTTTACCTAGAAACTGCACTGAATGGTACACACTCAGATTGGGTCACTGTCACTAGTGGGGTACCACAGAGGTCAGTATTGGGCCCTATTCTCTTCAATATATTTATTAATGATCTTGTAGAAGGCTTGCACAGTAAAATATACATTTTTGCAGATGACACTAAACTGTGTAAAGTAATTAACATGGAAGAGGACAGTATACTACAACAGAGGGATCTGGATAGATTGGAGGCTTGGGGAGAGACGTGGCAGATGAGGTTTAACACTGACAAATGTAAGGTTATGCACATGGGAAGGAATAATGCAAGTCACCCGTACATACTAAATGGTGAAATACTGGGTAAGGCCTCATGCACACGACCATATGTATTTTGCGGTGCTCAAAAAAACGGATCTGCAAAAAATATGATGACATCCGTGTGCATTCTGTATTTTGCGGAACGGAACAGCTGGCCCCTAATAAAACAGTACTATCCTTGTCCATAATGCGGACAATAATAGGACATGTATTTTTTTGCAGAACGGAAATACGGAAACTGAATGCACACGGAGTACCTTCAGTTTTTTTTGTGGACCTATTGAAGTGAATGGTTCCGCATACGGTCTACAAAAAAAAACGGAACGGACGCGGAAAGAAAATACATTTGTGTGCATGAACCCTAACACTGACATGGAAAAGGACCTAGGAATCTTAGTGAACCACAAACTAAGCTGTAGAAACCAGTGTCAGGCAGCTGCTGCCAAGGCCAATAAGATAATGGGTTGCATCAAAAGGGGCATAGATGCCCGTGATGAGAACATAGTCCTACCACTTTACAAATCGCTAGTCAGACC
Source organism: Bufo bufo (assembly GCF_905171765.1). Taxonomy (NCBI): domain Eukaryota; kingdom Metazoa; phylum Chordata; class Amphibia; order Anura; family Bufonidae; genus Bufo; species Bufo bufo. The sequence continues at coordinate 611,170,794 of NC_053389.1, read as the reverse complement.
ACACATGGAGTACTGTGTACAGTTCTGGGCTCCTGTGAACAAGGCAGACATAGCAGAACTGGAGAGGGTTCAGAGGAGGGCAACTAAAGTAATAACTGGAATGGGGGGACTACAGTAACCTGAAAGATTATCAAAATTAAGGTTATTCACTTTAGAAAAAAGACAACCGAAAAGACTATGGAACTCTCTGCCTGAGGAGGTGGTGATGGTGAGTTCACTAAAAAGTTCAAGAAGGGCCTGGATGTATTTCTGGAGTGTAATAATATTACAGGTTATAGCTACTAGAGAGGGGTCGTTGATCCAGGGAGATATTCTGATTGCCTGATTGGAGACAGGAAGGATTTTTTTCCCCTAAACTGGGGAAAATTGGCTTCTACCTCACAGTTTTTTTTGCCTTCCTCTGGATCAACTTGCAGGATAACAGGCTGAACTGGATGGACAAATGTCTTTTTTCAGCCTTATAAACTATGTTACTATGTTACATTAGACTTGCTATTGTTTGACATCTTTGGCAAAATCTATGCATATTTGACTTGTAGCCTGTATGTACTTCTGGTACATGTCAAGTTATTTAATTTCACCATCTTGAGTATTCCATCTTTGTGTTTATTGCGCAGGCGCTATAAATTTCATTTTGCAGCTGTGACGGGATCATGACACGTGTCATATCTAATGAGGTAGTTCTAAGAATGTATTACTTTACAAGTGTTTATATCAGATCACAATACTGTAATACTGGACGATTGGCACTCCACACAATTTTAGGTCCCAGTGCTCTTTGATGGGGTAATGTCTCAAAATTTTAGAAAACAAGACTCACAGCACTCGGATATAGAATGCAAGTTAGACTCCATTCACACGTCCGCAACGTGTTTTGCGGATCCACAGAGCCACAAATCCGCAAAACACGGAAAGCGGCAATGTGCGTTCCGCAATTTGCGGACCGCACATTGCCGGCACTAATAGAATATGCCTGTTTTTGTCCTCAATTGCGGACAAGAATAGGACATGTTCTATTTTTAGCGGAATGGAAGTGCGGACCGGGAAGTGCGGAACGAAATTGCGGACGTGTGAATGGAGCCTTAATCAAATATTTATTTCATCCGAAATGTTTTCACTACAAGTGGCCAACAGACCTTGTTCACGGCCAGTAGGTTAGCAGGGTCATGGAGTTGGATGGTGTCTTATATCAGATCGGCGGGGGTCCGACAACCAGCACCCCCGCTGATCAGCTGTATGGGGAGACGGCATGCGTAGGGGGCATGTGCCGTCTCCCTTCTCTCTTCCTGCTCGCTGCTGTATGTCTATGGGACAGCAGCAGCGGACGGGAAGAGAGAAGGGAGATGGCATGTGCACACTGTGCGCCGTCTCCTCAAACAGCTGATCAGTGGGGGTGCCAGGTATCGGACCCCAGCCCATCTGATACTGATGACCTATCCTCAGGATAGGTCATCAATAGAAAAAGCCCGGACAACCCTTTTAGGTTGATATATAAGGAGTGGTGGCGATACATATGGGGCTCCTGTCCCTACCCCCATTGGTTTGACTCTAGGTACCCGGTACACGTGGATTATTTTCATTGTTTATCTTTTTAGATGTCTATGCTTTTCTCATCATTGAATGTAAGTTATTATTTATTGGTTTCTTTTTTATTGATTGCACGGACTTGCAGAGCTGAGATGTATTATTTAACTGGGGTGTTCCATTAAAGATTGTTTAATGTATGAGGGGAAAGAGGAATGGGGGCTTATTATCAATAGCCCTACTGCTGTTTTTGTTATATTAATAAAGCGCATCATCTTAAAATAACTGGCTATTTTTTAATCCATTCTTAGGTGGTGCTTAAGTTGTTTTTTTGTGCATACCTTTTGCTACGACCAGTTCAGCACTCTCATAGGAGATAGGACAGATTGCAGCAACAGAGAAACCGAATCACTTTACCTACAGGATTAGGCTACTTTCACACTCGCGTTTTGGCTTTCTGTTTGTAAGATCCGTTCAGGGCTCTCACAAGCGGTCCAAAATGGATCAGTTTTGCCCTAATGCATTCTGAATGGAAATGGGGGTGGATCCATCATGGATCTGCAAAAACCGATCCGTTACAATAATACAACCCCATGCATCCGTCATGAACGGATCCGGTTGTATTATCTGTAACATAGCCAAGACGGATCCGTCATGAACTCCGATCAAAGTCAATGGGAAACGGATCTGTTTTCTATTGTGCCAGATTGTGTCAGAGAAAACGGATCCGCCCCCATTGACTTAAATTGTGTGCCAGGACAGATCCGTTTGGCTCAGTTTCGGAGGCAAACTGATGCATTCTGAGTGGATCCTTTTCCATTCAGAATGCATTAGGGCAAAACTGATCTGTTTTGGACCGCTTGTGAGAGCCCATGATGGATCTTACAAACGGAAAGCCAAAACGCGAGTGTGAAAGTAGCCTTAGCTAATATGGTTGACAGCTGACTCACTGAGTCAGACAACAGATAACACTCCAATAGCTCAGTAAGTGTGAACTGAGTCCAATAGCAGACACAATGGTGGGAAGTGGTATTGCAAAGAAGAATAGACTAAAGGCAGCAGATGATGATGATGATGGTCTGAGGCAGAGGCTGAAACCTGGTCAGAGACAAGCCAGAGGTCAGAAGCCAGTATCAGATAGAAGTGTGGTACAGAGGATCAGACAGGTCCAGTAGTTGATGCAGGCGGCAGGCAAACAGGCTGGGTCAAACACAGAAGATCAGACCTTTGCTATTATTGTTAGTAACTCAATGCTCTGGCAACTTTATAGAAAATTAAACTGCAATTTAAACTTGTAACCCCTTCCAGGGGCCGTGCTGGGAGGCAGGAAGCATGCGCCCTTGGAAGCATAAATGACAGGAAGCAGCGCGTGCGTGCCCTTATGGGACGTCAGCATGGAATGGACCATGGAGGCAGCACGGCCAGAGGAGGCGTCTTGAAGGCACTCGCTTGCCCCATCTGGTGGAGACAGCAGCGGGCAGGGAGGCAGGAGATGCTGGGGATATGACAGGTGAGACAGCAGGGGGTATGGCAGAAGACCCAGGCCTAACACCTTTGTGTTTGTGTGGGAAGTATTCAATCCCCATACCATATTATTACGGCACTGTGCAGTAAGTGGGTTAATCTCTCTCAGTTAATCCAGAGGACAAAATCCTTTAAATGTCTGTTGCCAATTTTGCCCCAGGGGGATGAAAAGTTTTTGTTTTTTTACCTTGCAAAACCAGCCTGGATAAATTCCCCCTTTCAGTTTAACAAGATTCTCCACCCATTGGCATCTTGGAAAGAGCAGAAGCTGTAATACTTACATTGGAAGAATGATCTGAATTTCCAAATTACAAAATACATAATCTAATATACAGTATATACTAATAAAGTCGTGATCTTCGCCACAATCCCTGTGGCATCCTGGAGAAAAACATGACACACACAGTTGAACATCAATCTTGGCTACAAAAAGACACCAACAGTTTATGAAGGGAATATGTCACCTATCATTTTTTTCCTGCCACTTTAAGCCAGATAGAGACACATAACATTTTTTTTGTAATCTGTTTTTATTTCCTGATTTCCAGTAGATCCTGTAGATTTTATTCATTTTGCAAAATAAATATGGGGGCTGCCATCTTGCCGGAACTCCTGTAAACAGCATTTGGAGATATGCTTTACAGCAGCCACGTGGACCATAATCACGATGGACAGGAGGGGACCTCATTGATTTCTATGAGAGAGTGTTCTAGGCATGCTCTGTGACCTGTTTACAGGTCAGGAGGGAGTAGATAAGATGTATCGATCACCTATTGTGAATGTTGGATCTTGTGTTATCTATACAAAGGTATACTGTAATCTGTCACTGTAAATGGTAATGTGATGATAATAAGGTGACTGCTGAAAAGTAAGGCTACTTTCTCACTGGCGTTTTGGCTTTCTGTTTGTAAGATCCGTTCAGGGCTCTCACAAGCAGTCCAAAACGGATCCGTTTTGCCCTAATGCATTCTGAATGGAAAAGGATCCGCTCAGAATGCATCAGTTTGCCTCCGCTCAGTCTCCATTCCGCTTTGGAGGCGGACACCATAACGCTGCTTGCAGTGTTTTGTTGTCCGTCTGACAAAATTGAGCCAAACGGACCCCTTCTCACACACAATGTAAGTCAATGGAGATGGATCCGTTTTCTATGACACAATCTGGCACAATAGAAAACGGATCCGTCATTGAAAGTCAATGGAGGACGGATCTCATTTTCTTCTTGGCTATGTTAAAGATAATACAAACGGATCCGTTCTCAGAGTAGAGAAGTACCAGAGGAGTTCGCAAAGAGTAGTCAGGTGGGAGCCGAGGTCACAATACCAGGAGGGGTGCCCAGTACAGGAGGAGCAGGCAAAGGATCGTCAGGGAACAGGATCAGGTGAGTATTCAGTAGTCCAACAAATAGTCAGGAACCTAGAATTAACAGGCAACCTGTGGCCAGCAGGCTGCCTGTATTTATAGTGGGGTCTGAGGGTCATGTGACGTGGCCAGCGTCACATGACCGACACACAGACAAGTCGAGCACCGAGTGATCAGCTTGGCGCTCAAGGCAGACCTAGGAGCAGGGAGCCTCCCAGCTAGCAAAGCTGCCCTGGGAACGAGGCCAAACACAGATCCTCGCTCCCGAAGCTAAGCAGCAGGTCTGCGGCTGATGGGAGACCGAGTGCGCCTTTGGCGCCCTGTGACACAATTGGTATAATTTATTCATACGCCACTCCATGTTATTGGGGGTTCATGTTCCGGGACCTCGGTTTTAAGGGGTTTATTGGTTTTTGCTGATTGTTCTTTTTGGTTTACAACTGACATGTGTTGAGCTTCCTATCAGCGGTGCCAGAGAGGTGTGTGAGCCAGAGATATACCCATAGTTTTGAATTCCTCATATCTCAGACATATGGTTACCCAGACCCACTATATAAGCATGTTTCATACTATTTCATCTTCAATAGTAAAGTTTTTATATCTTTTTTACACCTCCCAACACGAGAATAGTGTCCTGGAATGTCAAAGGTCTGCGATCACGGGTCAAAAGATCTATGGTACTTAGACACTGCCCGGACATGGCACTTCAACAGGAGACTCATCTGTCCGAAGTGGGCTTCCACCACCTGGACAGGCAATCGGTTGGGCGTGTATTCGGGGGAATCCGCTCACAACCATAAAGGGAAGACCATTATACTAACTCACAAAAACTTCTCCTTCTCTATCATCGGCGTCTCCACGGACCCTGAAGAAGGATGTGGACATGTATAGGATTTCAACATTAAGGAAAAAAGTGGAACTACAATATGTATGGCCTCAATGGAGATAACACTGCCTTTTTTCGCTCCTTGGAGGCCAGACTACTTTCAGATAATGTGCATCACAAGATAGTGGGGGGTGATATGAACTCGGTTATTTTCCCAGCGGAAGACAGGAATAACCCATCTAATCCCCACATGCCATTTAGATCCAGGGATAAACGCCTAACCTTACTGACAGACTCCTCTCAACAGCAGGACGTTTTGCGCATCTAAACCAAGTGACAGGGAATACACACACTTCTCACATGCGCACTCACTGGTCATGCATCGATTATCTCCTCACACATGCTTCACTAGCCAATAGGGTTCTAGAAATGTCTATATACAACCTGGTTGTTTCGGACCATGCTCCAATCTCCATTGACATACTGGATTCTACCCCAAAGGGCACAGATATTTTATGGCGCTTCCCAGCATACATGGCAGAGGACGAGACATTCTGGGATCTACATAGAGGGTGGTGGCAGGAGTTTGAAGCAGACAACGCACCTCACAAGGAAGACCCATCCCTCTTTTGGGCTACGGCCAAGCTGGTAATACGGGAGAAATTGATACCGTACATTTCCTCTATAAAACGCACAGCCCACCAGAAATATGAGGCAGCTAGTGGTGAATTATGACAGGCTTACACCTGCTTCTTCCAAGACCCTACACCAGAGAAAAAGGATAGATGGGTGGCAGCCAAGCATATTTTTGATTTTTGGTTGGTAATGAGAGAGCGTTTCCATTGGTCACCCATGGAGGAAAAAAGAAACTAAAGGGGCAGTAGACTAGTATAAAACTTCGCTTTAATTAAATAGGAGATAAAAAGGCCCCTACTGCGCAAACAACAAATAAGACGTGCCCTCTTGATAGGTTGGGCAACGACGACACAACATACAAAAAATATCACTAGGGAGAAGGTCAAGAAAAGGGTAGGTAGATAAGGGGCAAGGGCTGTAGTGTGTACCATCCACTGGCCCTAGTACCTCCCTACTTGTCCTATAACACCCTATGAGGTATCCAAAGGACGGGGTCCAAAATACCCCGCAAGGGGTGGCCCAGACAGGAACTCTGATCCTAGTAAATAGCCCTGTTGAGGCCCTAGTCAAAATAATTGACAAAGGTAAAGAGTACACACTTTGGAACACAAAGAAAATGATAAACACGAAAAAATGGGTATACCACCAACCAGACATAGGATATGGATCAGGGTGGAGGCATACTCAAGTGTCCCGACGCATTTCTTCGGTTAGAGCCCCAGGAATCTTCAGGGGACACGGGGCTAGGTGTTCGCTGTAGTCAGTCTTTGACTAAGCCTATGAATGATGAAATACATGTATAATAGTACATCACAGAAAAGTAGTCAAAGAAAACCTTCCCATCAGTTACCCAGTATAGGGTCATGGAAAGATAGTAACTTACTCATTTGTGGCTGCGGTCAAGGGTGGCTGTAGGCACACTGTACAGCAGGACCCAGTGTGGTGGTGTCCGCAAGGTTGATGACCGGCGGTTATTAAGGCGGAATCCGCCACCTTATAAAGGTTAGGGGGCCAAGTAAGGCGCATTTTCCGGAGTCAGTGGACTTCCGGCTGTGCGCCTATTGATGACGCTCCTGCAGTGCGTCAGAGGCCGCGGTCACGTGAGCGGAGTATCCGGAAGTCACGTGACCGCGCCTGCGCCTCATACCCCTGTCCCATGCGTTCCATGGGACTAAGGGTGAAACGCAAGGCCGGCGCCCTGCCCCAGCGTCATCCGGCCGCGCCTTATGGGATGCAAATGCATCACACACGCGGTCACATGACCCAGGCCCGGCATCAGCCGCACAGGCGCAATGGTATCCCTGATGGCCAGACTGGAGGGCATATAATAACACCCCTCTGTTACCTGGCTATTAGATGGAATAGATAAAATATCCTGCCCCAGCCTCTCCTGCGCTCAGCAGGATATTGTAATAATATACTTATAAATGGATTGCTTCCCTGTTTTACCACATATGGGAAAATCACACCCATCACAAGTTGGCGGTGGAGAGAGGGAGCGATCAGAGGGAGAGACATACTGCTCACCGGTCCGTTCCAGACCCCTATCCCCCCTTATGCCTCCTCCACCTCCTCGCAGGGATGTGACAGTATGTGCCAACCATCCCGCGTTTAAGACCATAAATACAAAGGGGTTTGTAGTGGGGAAAGTGGTCACAAGGCCCTAACAGGAGACACAGGTGGTCACAAGAAACAGCTGAAGTTCAGATGTTCATTAAGCCCATTGGGGACAACCGTATTCAGTGTGAATGTCCACCAACATTCCCTCTGTAGGATGGATTTATTCCAGTCTCCCCCACGGATGGGCTTAGGAACATGCTCAATCTTTAAATACCAAGCACGTGACCTTAGGTCTAGATTCCAGGAGAGGGGTTACCCAGATAGGACCCTCAGACTGGCCTATGAGAGAACCAAGGCGCGCACACGAACGGAACTTCTTCATCCCACAAATACCAGGGAACGTGGATCTCAGAGTGCTGTCCGGGTGGTGGGCACCTTTGACGCGGCTGCGTCACAGGTGAGGAGGATTTTGATGCGCCACTGGGACACTTTGCTTATGGACCCAGACCTGGCTGAGGTCTTGGATCCCTCGGTCTCCCTGACATTCAGGAGGGGTAACAATCTGAGGGACAGACTGGTGCACAGCCACTTTACTTCTGCAGCTAAGCCACGGACGTGGCTGGATGGATCGGTGACGGGCTGTCACAGATGCGGACGATGTAGCTTCTGTGATAGCTTGACACAGGGTAAGACGTTTGTCGGTGAACCCAGGAACACTACCTATCGTATTAAAGGGTTCCTGAATTGCCGCAGCACAGGCGTGATCTACTTGATTACGTGCGTATGTGGCCTGCGCTACGTAGGCAAAACATTCAGGGAGCTACGGAAACGCATGGGGGAGCATCATGGGGATATTCGCAACAATAGGGATACCCCCGTTGCACGTCATGTACAGACGGCCCACGAAGGACGTGTTACGTCCATCAGATTTATGGGGATTGAGCATGTTCCTAAGCCCATCCGTGGGGGAGACTGGAATAAATCCATCCTACAGAGGGAATGTTGGTGGACATTCACACTGAATACGGTTGTCCCCAATGGGCTTAATGAACATCTGAACTTCAGCTGTTTCTTGTGACCACCTGTGTCTCCTGTTAGGGCCTTGTGACCACTTTCCCCACTACAAACCCCTTTGTATTTATGGTCTTAAACGCGGGATGGTTGGCACATACTGTCACATCCCTGCGAGGAGGTGGAGGAGACATAAGGGGGGATAGGGGTCTGGAACGGACCGGTGAGCAGTATGTCTCTCCCTCTGATCGCTCCCTCTCTCCACCGCCAACTTGTGATGGGTGTGATTTTCCCATATGTGGTAAAACAGGGAAGCAATCCATTTATAAGTATATTATTACAATATCCTGCTGAGCGCAGGAGAGGCTGGGGCAGGATATTTTATCTATTCCATCTAATAGCCAGGTAACAGAGGGGTGTTATTATATGCCCTCCAGTCTGGCCATCAGGGATACCATTGCGCCTGTGCGGCTGATGCCGGGCCTGGGTCATGTGACCGCGTGTGTGATGCATTTGCATCCCATAAGGCGCGGCCGGATGACGCTGGGGCAGGGCGCCGGCCGTGCGTTTCACCCTTAGTCCCATGGAACGCATGGGACAGGGGTATGAGGCGCAGGCGCGGTCACGTGACTTCCGGATACTCCGCTCACGTGGCCGCGGCCTCTGACGCACTGCAGGAGCGTCATCAATAGGCGCACAGCCGGAAGTCCACTGACTCCGGAAAATGCGCCTTACTTGGCCCCCTAACCTTTATAAGGTGGCGGATTCCGCCTTAATAACCGCCGGTCATCAACCTTGCGGACACCACCACACTGGGTCCTGCTGTACAGTGCGCCTACAGCCACCCTTGACCGCAGCCACAAATGAGTAAGTTACTATCTTTCCATGACCCTATACTGGGTAACTGATGGGGAGGTTTTCTTTGACTACTTTTCTGTGATGTACTATTATACATGTATTTCATCATTCATAGGCTTAGTCAAAGACTGACTACAGCGAACACCTAGCCCCGTGTCCCCTGAAGATTCCTGGGGCTCTAACCGAAGAAACGCGTCGGGAAACTTGAGTATGCCTCCACCCTGATCCATATCCTATGTCTGGTTGGTGGTATACCCATTTTTTCGTGTTTATCATTTTCTTTGTGTTCCAAAGTGTGTACTCTTTTCCTTTGTCAATTATTTTGACTAGGGCCTCAACAGGGCTATTTACTAGGATCAGAGTTCCTGTCTGGGCCACCCCTTGCGGGGTATTTTGGACCCCGTCCTTTGGATACCACACTACAGCCCTTGCCCCTTATCTACCTACCCTTTTCTTGACCTTCTCCCTAGTGATATTTTTTGTATGTTGTGTCGTCGTTGCCCAACCTATCAAGAGGGCACGTCTTATTTGTTGTTTGTGCAGTAGGGGCCTTTTTATCTCCTATTTAATTAAAGCGAAGTTTTATACTAGTCTACTGCCCCTTTAGTTTCTTTTTTGCATCTCTTGAGCAGTATATCAAGGAGGCCCTGACTGCCTCTCCTGAGCGACCACTTATTGTGATCACCCATGGAGAAGAAACTGCTCCGCTTTGGCAATAAGTCAGGAAAACTTCTAGTGAGACTAACCAAGGACAGGTGCCCCCCTACACATATCCAAACATTTCGGTCATCTGAGGGTATCCTGACATCTGACCTTTCGTGAGATTAATTATATTTTCCAGAGGTTCTATGCCACTTTGTATTCAACCAACACATTCTCGCAGGGTTGCACAGCTCTTCTCAAAGAAATATCCTTGCTATCAGTCTCAGGAAGATTAACTGGAGCTGAATAAACCAATTACCGAAGCAGAAATTAAAACCGCCATACGTAATCTACACAACTCAAAGGCCCCTGGCCCTGATGGCTTTTCTGGGGAATTCTACAAGATTCTGGTGGACTCCATCATGCCAACACTGGAAGAATATTTTAACGCTATTTTGACCACTGGGAAAATACCAGATGCCTCAAAAAGCTTACATCAAAATGCTCCCTAAGCCGGGCAAAGATGTACTTGATCCCCAGTCTTATAGGCCCATCTCCCTGATAGATCAAGATGTAAAGCTGATCTCTAAAATAATGACGGATCGCCTAGCACTGTTCCTTGCCACTTTAATAGGCCCAGCTCAGATGGGGTTCGCTAAAAAGCAAGCAGCTGTCACTAATATCAGAAAGGTACTTGGGGTTCTGGACAGAACCCATCTAGTCCCTCAACTGGGAGAACACCCCACTATAGTGGCCCTGGATGCCGAAAAGGCATTTGACAATGTCAAATGACCCTAGGTGGGGGAGGTGATGGACAGGATGGGAATTGTGGAAATTTTTTGATCATTCCTGACAGCTCTATATACCTCCCCAATGGCTCACATTCACACGCCGGGTTTTATATCGACCCCTTTCCCATTAACCAATGACACCCAACAGGGGTGCCCTCTTCCACCCCTATTATTTAACATAGCTATAGAGCCCTTAGCCCGCTATTTAGAGGCCTCATCTCTATATGAGGGAATAAAGGTGGGCTCCCAGGAAGTTAAGGTCACCCTATTTGCAGACGATGTCCTATTGTTTTTCAATGACCCTCGAAGAGATCTTCAGAGGACTTTACAGTTCATCTCTGACTTTGAACTTCCCTCAGGGTACCGCATTAATCCTGGGAAAAGTGAAATTTTAGAACTAGGGCAGCAGATACGGCCCGGTTTTTGGGAAACTCTGGGCATCGGTTTGAAACCTGCAAAATCCCATATCACATATTTGGTAAAGATAGGGAAAACTCCCACTAGTATCTATTGCCTAAACTACCCTCCGATTTTTCAGAGGATCAAATAGGAGCTCTCTACATGGCCCAATCTTCCCTTTTCCTTTCTGGGACGGTGTCACTTGATAAAAATGATGTCGTTCTCGAGGTTGTTATACCAGCTAGAAACTATCCCATTATTATTAAAACACAAAGACATTCAGGAGCCTTCAAAAGTTTTATCTGGGCAGGAAGATGTCCTCACATAGCTTTACAGAAACTCATGTACACCAAATGGGTAGGGGGCATAAACTTCCCAAATATCAGGGGTTACAACCAGTGTTCCCTCTAAGCTGCGCGGGTGGGCGGCCGCGCAGCAATTATTGTGGCCCCGCTCACAATTTTATAACGCCCGCTCACTCAGCTGTGCCGGCCCCCAGCTGATTTCCCTGTCTGTTTTGCAGGCTGACGCCGCCCGCCGCACGGTCAGTTCATTTACAATACCTGACTGTGGGCTGCCGGTGGGCGGTGGCTAGTATTCAAATAGGGGGGCGGAGTCCCGGACCCGGTGGAGGCAGAGAGGGAGTGCGTGCTGTGCGGCGCAGGCTATGTTGACGTCACGTCACGTCACGTCGCATCTGATCTGAGTACCCTGCGCGCCTGGCCGTCTGCTAGCTGGTGAGGTGAGGGCATATAAAAAAAGAAGTATGTACCCCCCCTGTCCCACAGTGCTACGAATCCTCTGTTGTCCCCTGTATTACCCTGATATCCCTCAGTTATATAATATATCTGAGGGGTATCAGGGTAAATTATACAGGGGGTAATATAACTAGGGGTATCAGGGTACATGAGGGGTAATATAACTGAGGAGGGCTAGACTACTATCAGACATTATACAGGGGTAATATAACTTATCTTACCCCTCACCCCTGTATTATGTCCCTGATAGCCCTCCTCACTTATATTACCCCTGTATAATGTACCCTGATAGATACCCCTTAGTTATATTACCCCTGTATAATGTACCCTGATAGATACCCCTTAGTTATATTACCCCTGTATAATGTACCCTGATAGATACCCCTTAGTTATATTACCCCTGTATAATGTACCCTGATACCCCTCAGTTATATAATCTAACTGAGGGGTATCAGGTTAAATTATACATGGCGGGGTAATATAACTAAGGGGTATCAGTGTACATTATTATACAGGGGTAATATAACTAAGGGGTATCAGTGTACATTATTATACAGGGGTAATATAACTAAGGGGTATCAGGGGACATTATTATACAGGGGTAATATAACTTAGGAGGGCTATCAGGGGACATTATACAGAGGTAATATAACTTATATTACCCCATTATAATGTACCCTGATACCCCTTAGTTATATTACCCCCTGTATAATTTACCTGATACCCCTCAGTTATATTACCCCTGTATAATGTCCCCCATAACAGTGTGTCCTCCACAGGTCCCCCATAACAGTGTGTCCTCCACAGGTCCCCCATAACAGTGTGTCCTCCACAGGTCCCCCATAACAGTGTGTCCTCCACAGGTCCCCCATAACAGTGTGTCCTCCACAGGTCCCCCATAACAGTGTGTCCTCCACAGGTCCCCCATAACAGTGTGTCCTCCACAGGTCCCCCATAACAGTGTGTCCTCCACAGGTCCCCCATAACAGTGTGTCCTCCACAGGTCCCCCATAACAGTGTGTCCTTCACAGGTCCCCCATAACAGTGTGTCCTCCACAGGTCCCCCATAACAGTGTGTCCTCCACAGGTCCCCCATAGCAGTGTGTCCTCCACAGGTCCCCCATAACAGTGTGTCATCCACAGGTCCCCTATAACAGTGTGTCCTCCACAGATCCCCATAACAATACCCAAAGGAAAAAAACTATTTTAAAAACCTGCTGTTTCTCTAGATGGCCTTATGTTTATGGTAGTGGTAATAGAGTCTCAAGGGTCTATAAAAGCAGCTACACTATTTTTACAGACCTTTGAGACTCTATTAACACTACTATCAACATAAGGTCATCTAGAGGAAAAGCAGGTTTTTAAAATTCTTTTTTTCCCCCCTTTAGGTGTTAGAGCAATCTAATGAAAGTTATGTTTTAACACCTAAAGAGATGAAAAAATAAATAAAAACCTACGGTTTCTCTAGATGACCTTATCTTGATAGTAGTGTTAATAGAGTTTCAATGGTTTGTAAAAATAGTTGCTTTTATAGACCCTTGAGACTATTACCACTACTATCAACATAATGTCATCTAGAGAAACAGCAGCTTTTTTAAATTATTTTTTTCCTTTTTTAAAGCAATCAAATGAAAGTTATGTTTTAACATAAGGGTCAGAAACTGGGTTTTGTTTAGCCTCTTGGTTATTAGTTTTTCTATGTAAGTTCTCTGGATCAAAGATTTTTTTTCCCTGTATGGTTTATATATGGAGAGCAATGTCCAGTGATAACAGAGAGGACTATACTGTATATTGTACGGGATGGTGCAGGGGTTTGTATGCTCTTTGAAGTGACAATTATCTTAGGTTTTCCTATCGCCCACCTTTGATGGCGCTGTGCCCAGCTCTGAGCCGATCCCGCTCAGCAGCTGCGAAGGCTTAGAGGGAACACTGGTTACAACATATAATGCTTGATGAGACATGTGATCGATTGGTTACACTTCACATTCCTGTCTAATGCTGGACCAGGAGCTGGCATCACCCTGGAACTTGATATCTTTACTTCATACTAAGAGATCTTGCCTGGCCAGGTTGGTGAAACTCTCAGTGATATTGCGGGATACTATTGAAAGTAAATTAGAAAGCGGCTCCAACTGCCTTTTTTGATCTCTAAGTACATGCCATTCTGGGGTCATCCAGAGTTCCGCCCTGCTCATAGTCCTCTCTCATTTCAGTCCTGATGAATACCTCCCAAAGAACTTGGTACACGTACAGTGATTTGGTGGCTATCCATCAGCTGCCAAAGTCATCTCTCTTCCAATTTTGACAGCTTTCCTCTTTTTGTCAGAAGAGGCTGAGAAACGTGCATAAGGAGCTGGTACAAAACCAGCTGGATGACAAAATTAAAAGGCCGGCATTCCGCCACTCCTTTTTCTCCCTATACCTGGCTCTTAGAAACTATCTGTTATCCGCGCATCCCTCCTCCATACTCCAACACTGGTCCAGGTTTTTACAGGGCTGTATCTTGCAGGGCTGGGAGCAGATAAGAAAACAAGCTTATGCATAGGGCCATTTAAGGCTTCACTTTTCCAGCAACACCTTAATGTCCTAATCGCCTGACAGCCTGTCCCAAATGTCAGACACCATGTACAGACATGTGGAATGGCTTCTGGACCTGCCCACATATAGGCAAGTTTAGGGAACGTGATAAGGTTTGTAAAAACCCTTTGGGAGGTGTGAGGGATTAGCTCTTTTCCGGGGGTCATTCTCACAATTATCTTCACAACAGCCGGATTGCAGGTCCAAACGTGAGGTTTATTTTCACAGCAACAAAACATAAATTAAACAAAACAAACACTTGCCCATCTAGGCACTTGCTAATACAAAAACACAAGCTGACTCACCTACACTCACCTAAAGAATTATTAGGAACACCTGTTCTATTTCTCATTAATGCAATTATCTAGTCAACCAATCACATGGCAGTTGCTTCAATGCATTTAGGGGTGTGCTCCTGGTCAAGACAATCTCCTGAACTCCAAACTGAATGTCAGAATGGGAAAGAAAGGTGATTTAAGCAATTTTGAGCGTGGCGTGGTTGTTGGTGCCAGACGGGCCCGTCTGAGTATTTCACAATCTGCTCAGTTACTGGGATTTTCACACACAACCATTTCTAGGGTTTACAAAGAATGGTGTGAAAAGGGAAAAACATCCAGTATGTGGCAGTCCTGTGGGCAAAAATGCCTTGTGGATGCTAGAGGTCAGAGGAGAATGGGCCAACTGATTCAAGCTGATAGAAGAGCAACATTGACTGAAATAACCACTCGTTACAACCGAGGTATGCAGAAAAGCATTTGTGAAGCCACAACACGCACAACCTTGAGGCAGATGGGCTACAACAGCAGAAGACCCCACCGGGTACCACTCATCTCCACTACAAATAGGAAAAAGAGGCTACAATTTGCACGAGCTCACCAAAATTGGACTGTTGAAGACTGGAAAAATGTTGCCTGGTCTGATGAGTCTCGATTTCTGTTGAGACATTCAAATGGTAGAGTCGGAGAACATGTATCCATCCTCTGATGGCTACTTCCAGCAGGATAATGCACCATGTCACAAAGCTCGAATCATTTCAAATTGGTTTCTTGAACATGACAATGAGTTCACTGTACTAAATTGGCCCCCACAGTCACCAGATCTCAACCCAATAGAGCATCTTTGGGATGTGGTGGAACGGGAGCTTCGTGCCCTGGATGTGCATCCCTCAAATCTCCATCAACTGCAAGATGCTATCCTATCAATATGGGCCAACATTTCTAAAGAATGCTATCAGCACCTTGTTGAATCAATGCCACGTAGAATTAAGGCAGTTCTGAAGGTAAAAGGTGGTCCAACACCGTATTAGTATGGTGTTCCTAATAATTCTTTAGGTGAGTGTAGATCGAGTGCTGTTCACATGTGGAACATAAATGCGGCTTTCTCCAGCCATACAGTCCAGGTGATCCTTCAACACCTTTTTGGGGGATTGTGGCCCAGTAGTCCTCCCGACTCTGGCCTGGTGACCTTTGTTCCCAGGCATCACGGAGTCCCCCAATGTCCCGGCTAGCACCTAGCCCCGTGGCCCCTCAGCCAGCCCGGCTGAGATCACTCGTACAGAGCCTACAGCAGGACTCTGTTTCACAAAGACTCTCTCTCCCCTGACTGACAGTCTGGGCTGGGCTCTTATCCCAGAATAATTGTGGCACCTGGTGCTGCCTCAGACCTGATGACTGATGGGGAAGACATGAAAACTCCTACCATAAATCTCCACCAGCTGCTATGAGGCCTGCCACTGCCTCAGAGGGGTTATATTAGAACTAGACCCTTTAATATTATCATTCTAATCTATAACCACAAACAACTTACAACCCCCAGGGATCTGTCGAAAGATACCCCCACTATTACATGTGATTTTGTTGGTTGCGAAGAGATGTATCCTGAAGGAATGTCTCTCCCCCACAACTCCCAATGAGGCATCTTTAATCGCTCATTTGCTAATCCTTGATCGTCTGACTACCATACGGCGCAAGGAAACTCTAACAGTCAAATTCTTCCTGAAGTGGAAGCCCTTCATTGTAAAGGTACTAACAGCAGGGGAGATCCAACCCTTTCAATTTACTCAATGGCACCTGACGGAGCACCTTTAGGGGACTCTGGGACCCTTAGCCTATCGAGTATGACACTCCACAACTGAGGGGATTCTCTGTGGCGCTATATGAAAGTTGAGCGGGACCTCCACACATGTCGAGATTTGATATTTGATATTTGATACTGGTATTTGTATTGTATGTCAATACTTTTGTTATCCTTACTGTCATTGTATTGACACCTGATTGCTTTTGGGTACAACTGTGCTTCTGTAGTGCCCTTTTCTTTATGTGGAAAACAAAACAAAAACAAATAACATGTGTTTGGAAAAAAAACTTGATTTAAATAATAGTGTTATGTTTAAGGCTCGTGCCCACTGCTGCCCCGCTCCTTCTGGAGGGCACTGGTGCTGCAGTACTCACCAGGCCTTGTCATCCCACTTTGTGCACTTCTCAGGTGGCCCACAGCCTGCTCCTGCCAAGCCTTTTTTTCTCTGTTGTTAGGGCATGTGTGTGCACTCCTGTCTTTTTAAGGTGCCTTCCCCAGGAGGAAGGTGCCTGAACTTTAGGTTTCCTAGTTTACTAGGCCTAGATAAAGCATCTTTATTCTGACTGTCTGCTTGTGTACCGAACTCTGCCTGTTTACCAATTCTGACCTTCTGCTGCCTTCCTGTGTACTGTCCGTTTACAGTATTGATCCTCAGATGTCTGCCCTGACCTCAGTCTGTTTCCTGACTGCTAGTACTACCTGACCCTTTGGTGCATCACATCATTGTTTTTTTATCCCCGTGGGTCAGCTACCAACTATACCGAGTATTCCAAGAGGTAGCGGCCAGGTGATTCCCTTGCAGCAAAGACCAGATCTCTGTAATGGAGTTAAAGAGTAAAGAAACAGTGGACTGCCAGGGCAAAGCCTTTAAGAATAGCCCATAGACAAATCATTCACTTGGTACACTGTTTCCATTGTCCATTACAAATAGGTTATTTTCTGATGACATGTTCCCTTTAAACTAGATAGGCATATGTCTTCATTATGCCTTATTATGTTACTGTGTAGTATTCTGCTCATACTGATGCCAAGTAACCTTTGCAGTAAGCTGGCTAAGCTAGTCTACTCTTTTGTGTGTATATCAAAGTGTTTGTAAGTTTCCCTTGGACTAAGTGTAGTCATAAGGGAGATCCCGACCATTCTTCGTCAGTACATTTTGCTACTGAACATTAAACAATGGTTGGCAGTGAATAATAAGTGACACAATAAACCAATTCACACAGTGTGGTAGGAGCTCTCAGGATGTTGCTTCTTTTTATACAAGAGACACATACTTTTTTCATTCAAAGCTTTAATTTTATATATATATATATATATGGTAAGGGATCGTCTCTTTTCAGGGGGTCACACTCACAGATGTCTCACCAGACAATGGATTTTAATGTCCAAACCGTGCATTTATTTTGACACTCTTCTCATAAAATATAGTCCAGTTATACATCACTGGGTTGGGTGAGGTTCCCGCACCGCCAACACTTAAAACACAAATAAACTCCTGCCCGTCTAGGCACTACCTAAACAAAATACGTCCCTACCTCGCTCGTAGAGCACAGTTCACACGTGGACATTATATGCGGCTTTCCTCAGCCAACAACAATACAGCAGCCTCCAGGCTGTGGCAATTCGAGTACCTTTTGGGGAGTGTGGCCCAGTAGTCCTCCTGACTCTGGCCGTGCAACCCTCGTTCTCTAGGCATTGCTAGGTCCCCCAAACTTCAGGCTATTCAAAGCCTTGTGGCCCCTCAGTCCTCCTGACTGAGACCACACACAGAGCCTCTGCTTCACAAAACAGTCTTGCTCTCCCTCCTCAGACTGACATACTGGGAGGCACTTTATGCCAGACTGAGCACCTCCAGCTGGTCTCACCTGTGGTGGACTAGGGGTATGGAGCGGACTATCCACCCCTTCCTTGCCTCTAACCTCTGTGAGATCTGTCACTATCTCACATAATACCACCTTTGTTCAAGCCCGTAGGGGTGAACACTAGCATCAAATCCAGATGCTTGTGAACGGGTAGGTAGGTGTTTAAATTTTTGTATTGTTACAATATAAAATATAGAAAAAAAAAGTTTTAACCCCTTAAAGACTCAGCCCTATTTCACCTTAAGGACCAGGCAATTTTTTGCAAATCTGACCAGTGTCACTTTAAGTGCTGATAACTTTAAAACGCTTTGACTTATCCAGGCCATTCTGAGATTGTTTTTTCGTCACATATTGTACTTCATGGCACTGGTAAAGTGAAGTAAAAAAAAAAAACATTTTTATTTATAAAAAAATACTAAATTTACCAAAAAAATTTAAAAAAATTGCAAATTTCCAAGTTTCAATTTCTCTACTTCTATAATACATAGTAATACCGCCAAAAATAGTTATTACTTTACATTCCCCATATGTCTACTTCATGTTTGGATCATTTTGGGAATTATATTTTATTTTTTGGGGATGTTACAAGGCTTACAAATCTTGAAATTTTTCTGAAATTTTCAAAAACCCAATTTTTAGGGACCAGTTCAGGTCTGAAGTCACTTTGCGAGGCTTACATAATAGAAACCACCCAAAAATGACCCCATTCTATAAACTGGGTATTCAAAACTGATTTTACAAACTTTGTTAACACTTTAGGTGTTCCACAAGAATTAATGGAAAATAGAGATACAATTTCAAAATTTCACTTTTTGGGCAGATTTTCCATTTTAATAATTTTTTTTCCGGTTACAAAGGAAGGGTTAACAGCCAAACCAAACTCAATATTTATGGCCCTGATTCTGTAGTTTACAGAAACATCCCATATGTGGTCGTAAACCGCTGTACGGGCACACGGCAGGGCGCAGAAGGAAAGGAATGCCATACGGTTTTTGGAAGGCAGGTTTTGCTGGACTGGTTTTTTTTGACACCCTGTCCCATTTGAAGCCCCCTGATGCACCCCTAGAGTAGAAACTCCATAAAAGTGACCCCATCTAAGAAACTACACCCCTCAAGGTATTTAAAACTGATTTTACAAATGTCGTTAACCCTTTAGGTGTTCCACAAGAATTAATGGAAAATAGAGATCCAATTTCAAAATTTCACTTTTTTGCCAGATTTTCCATTTTAATAATTTTTTTCCAGTTACAAAGCAAGGGTTAACAGCCAAACCAAACTCAATATTTATGGCCCTGATTCTGTAGTTTACAGAAACACCCCATATGTGGTCGTAAATAGCTGTACGGGCACACGGCAGGGCGCAGAAGGAAAGGAATGCCATACGGTTTTTGGAAGGCAGATTTTGCTGGACTGTTTTTTTTGACACCATGTCCCACTTGAAACCCCCCTGATGCACCCCTAGAGTAGAAACTCCAAAAAAGTGTCCCCATTTTAGAAACTACGGGATAGGGTGGCAGTATTGTTGGTACTAGTTTAGGGTACATATGATTTTTGGTTGCTCTATATTACACTTTTTGTGAGGCAAGATAACAAGAAATAGCTGTTTTGGCACCGTTTTTATTTTTTGTTATTTACAACATTCATCTGACAGGTTAGATCATGTGATATTTTTATAGACCAGGTTGTCACGGATGCGGCGATACCTAATATGTATACTTTTTTTTTTATTTATGTAAGTTTTACACAATGATTTCATTTTTGAAGCAAAAAAAATCATGTTTTAGTGTTTCCATAGTCTGAGAGCCATAATTTTTTAAGTTTTTGGGCGATTACCTTGGGTAGGGTATGATTTTTGCGGGATGAGATGACGGTTTTATTGGCACTATTTTGGGCTGCGTGTGACCTTTTGATCGCTTGCTATTACACTTTTTGTGATGTAAGGTAACAAAAAATTGTTTATTTAGCATAGTTTTTATTTTAAATTTTTTACGGTGTTCATCTGAGGGGTTAGGTCATGTGATATTTTTATCGAGCCGGTTGATATGGACGCGGCGATACCTAATATGTATACTTTTTTTTATTTATGTAAGTTTTACTTAATATAATTTTTGAAACAAACAAAAAATCATGTTTTAGTGTCTCCATATTCTGAGAGCCATAATTTTTTCAGTTTTTGGGCGATTATCTTAGGTAAGGTCTCATTTTTGGTGGGATGAGATGATGGTTTGATTGGCACTATTTTGGGGTGCATATGACTTTTTGATCGCTTGCTATTACACTTTTTGTTATGTAAGGTGAGAAAAAATGGTTTACTTAGCACAGTTTTTATTTTTTATTTTTTACGGTGTTCATCTGAGAGGTTAGGTCATGTGATATTTTTATAGAGCAGGTCGATACCAATGCGGCGATACCAAATATGTATACTTTTTTTTTATTTATGTAAGTTTTACACAATAACAGCTTTTTTCAAACAAAAAACAATGATGTTTTTGTGTGTCCATATTCTGAGCCATAGTTTTTTTTTTTTTTGGGCGATTGTCTCAGGTAGGGGCTCATTTTTTGCGGGATGACGTGAAGGTTAGATTGGTACTATTTTGGTGGGCAAACGCCTTTTTGATCGCTTGCTGTTGTACTTTTTGTGATGTAAGGTGACAAAAAAATGGTTTATTTAGCACAGCTTTTATTTTTAATTTTTTACGGTGTTCATCTGAGGGGTTAGGTCATGCGTTATGTTTATAGAGCCGGTCGATACGGACGCGGCAATACCTAATATGTATACTTTTTTTCCCCCCCTATTTCTTACCAATTATTTTTTACTTTATTTGGGGGAAATGACGCTTTGTTTATTTTTACTTTAAACATTTAATTTTTTGGGGGGGAAACTTTCTTTTTTCAACTTTTTTTTTTCATTTTATTTTTTGTCCCACTTTGGGACTTGAACTTTTGGGGGTATATTCCTTTACAATGCATTCCAATACTTCTGTATTGGAATGCATTGGCTGTATGAGTAATACTGTGTGTATTACTCATACAGCTTCCGGGGCCTGTGAGATCCAGGGGGCTGGATCTCACAGGCTCTTTACCGGAAGGCAGCGCAGATGCCTCAGGAAGGCATCGCGCTGCCTTCCATGCCATTGGGTCCCCCCCACAGCCCCATGGGGACCCGATGGCACAGCTGCCGCACCAGGTAAAAGCCGCAAACCGCAGGTCTGAATTGACCTGCGGTTTGCGGCGATCGCCGACACGGGGGGGTCACGGGACCCCCCCGCGCATTTAGCCGAGGTGCCTGCTCAATGATTTGAGCAGGCACCTTGTTCCGATCACCGCCCGCCGGGCATCGTGATCGGAACAGCACATGACGTACCGGTACGTCATGTGTCCTTAAGGACTCTGGAAACATGCCGTACCGGTACGTCGTGTCCCTAAGGGGTTAAAGTATTCTGAATAACATAACAAAAACAAATACAGGTGCACTCTGCCGTCTTACTAACCCTCGTACTGGTGTAAAATTGAGAATTAGCCAACATATCCTACTTGGAGGACATGTCTGAGCCCGATCACCACGCCAAGGTTTCTCAAGTAGCTCAGGAACCTAACGCTAAACCTACCTGGGCCGTATGGGCAATACCAGCAGCCAGTGGGCAAATTACAGGTGCGCACCTGTAATTCGCCCACTGGCTCCTGGTATTGCCCATACGGCCCAGGTAGGTTTAGCGTTAGGTTCCCGAGCTACTTGAGAAATTGCCATTAGCAACGGGCCACAAGTTCAGGATCTGCCCCCCCCCCCCCCTGGTATAGATGCACCACTGCATATGGGGTTGAGCACTTCCTGCTTTTTAATACCATGCCAATTTGTAGTTTGTTAAAGTATTCTGGAACAAAGATTTCCCACATAAGGCATAAACCTTCTGGACCCATATCTTGGTAAGTCACCTGCAGCACGCCAGACCTGCAGGGTATAGCGAAGCGAGGTCACGGTTATAGGCAATCGAGGGTTGCTCACTATATTAGAGAACCCTGGGCAGGCATGCAGCAGTGAATGAGAGGTAGACACAGTTCCTCTGGGGCACACTCTGTATATAGGGACCAGGCCTGATGAGGTGCCCTGGATGTTACAGGTATTTTTAGTGCCTGGGGCAAGGTCCCTGTTGGACTCGTGACGCCAGTGCCAGTAACGGTGGCACACCGATTTATAGGAGGAATAACTGAGTACTCAGTGGATAAACCAAACGTTGCTTTACTTGGTGAACACAGTCCAACTTGGTACATACAGTTACAGGTGATTGTGATGATAATGCAGTCCCTTGAACAATACTTCACAAGCAGGTAGACTTTGAATAATGGCAGGTATTAATCATGCAAGATACTTGGAGGGCACAACGGCTAATGCTTTGCAGTGCAATGCTGCTCTATCCCCTTCAGCTATTCTAGCTGGCTGGATCCCAAGGCCCGGATGCCTAAATGTTGGCTTTCATCCTTGGTATATAAATCCTCTCTCCAGTATTGGCGCTTGCTGTACTTTATAGAACCTCTGCCCATCAGGGTACTTATCTGACCTGGTATTGTCCTTACTCGGCTTGAGGGTAACTGCAGGTTTCTCCCAGGAGGTGCTGTCCTGCAACTGGGGTGTCTTCAGAGCTAACTAAGGCTGTCTTGATCCGCAGGTAGGCTAGGATCCCTCTACTAGCCTCCTGGTAACAACTAGAAGCCAGGGCTGTCTAGCTGCATGTCAGAAGGAGGCCCTCAGCTTGTCCCTGGCTGGTGCCTTCTAACTTATGTCTCAGCAGACTCCTGACTCTGAACTCCCTCTCCCTGTCTGGGCCTGAACATTTATACTAGGGGTTCCCTAACTCCCTCTAGTGTCTGGGATGTCTAACTACACCCAAATAGGCCTGCTATTGCATCATACAGGGGAACATTGCATATAAAAACACATTAGAAAATACATTGATTGCACAATTACATATGACATTTCTGTCCCTTGTGAGTAGGAGGAACGCGCACACCAATTGACCCTTGTGTAGTGCCCACGCCAATCTAGTGGGACACTACATACCACCACACTATAACGTTGCCCGACCTCGGCGCAACATGGAGGGGCCCTGCCCAGCTGGATACTGTACCTGAAAAAGAGAGAAGAACACAAAGCAGGAAAATTTCATCTACATTTGCAAGAATACATTATATGCATAAATCAAGTGACGGTGACGGTGCGGAACAAGTGACGGTGAAAAGGGGCGTCGTTCTCTTCTCTCAGGATAGTGTGAGGGAACAGGGGCGCTGACCTGGTGCAGCATATCAGTGATACCAGGATAGTCCATAAGTGCAAATTGTCCATAAAAGAACAGAAGACGAAATATAAAACGATGTAAAGTTATTGGAGGCTCAAGGAACAAATATGAGTCCGTACCCAGGTTTCCTTCTTATTTTGAGCAAGTGTCTTTCATCATTCAAGCAAGGAAGAAGATCATAGAGGCTCAGGTACTTTTGAGTCCGTCTCTAGGCACATTTCTTTAAAAATAGCAAAATCTCAGAGGCTCATGTACTTTTGAGTCTATCTCCGGGCACGTTTCCTTGAAATTAAGTTGCACAATAAAATGACAGCACAATAAAATAGCCCACATTTTTCAAATGGCATAATATAAAAATAAGGGCTGTAATACCCTTACTCAACCTGAAAAGGGGGTTAAAGGTGCAACGTAGGAACAGGCACAACTTAGTGAGACATTGTAGAAGCAGGCAGGAGGTCCTGTAAACAAGATGGCTTTGCTGACATTGGTGTTTTCAGTGGGTGACCACCACCACTGAGCCGTGGGTAACTGGCAGCAGCAACAAAGGACCAAAAACAAAGGACTCCTGTCCTGGAAGGGTTAAATTCTCAGCAATGAGGTCCCTTGATGAAAGCAATAAATCAACGGCCTAGCAGGCCAATTCACAGGGGCATGTCATAATCACCTGGCATTTCAGTGGTGCTCCCTGGCTCTGCTGGCAAATGAGGCCTGTAATAATCTTCCACAGGTGGATGTGCCCACAACACGGTATTAGGGGGCAGCTGCAGCATGAAGGGACCCCTAATAGGTATTGGCCCCATAGGCCTAGGGGTGATAACAGTTGCTGACCGCACCGGTGCAGGGATAACAATCGCAGGTTGTGCTTGCCTAGGTACCGCCGCCGCAAGCGGTCCGGTGGGCTCTGCGCAGCAAGTCACAGGGTGAGAGGGCCTTCTTGGGGGCCTCAACGCAGCTGTGGTAGCAGAAGGTGGCCGGCCGGTCGGGACAGGTACCCTTACCTCTTCCTTCTTAGGTGGCGTCTGGTTCCTGGGGGTGGCAATTCTGCGTAACTCCCGAAACTTTTCCTCCAGACGGACGATCTGGTCATCCAGGCTCTCGGTCTCAGGATCGCTGTCCTCCGCCGTCGCCGCCGGCACAGGTACAGTAGATGGTGCATCGGACGCAGCCGCTGCAGGCTCCGGTGGCGCATCAGGTCTCTTACCCTTCCGGATATTATCCAGGGTAACGCGGAGTCCTTTCAGATTCTCCATTTCTTGGATCGTTTTCTCCCGGCGAGGCAGCTCGGGGGATGGATAGGGACTCACCCATTTCTCCAATACGGTTGGCTGCCAGAATACGTTAGGGCCAATGAAAGAGCCCCGCTCTTGGAATGCGTGATGGGCCGGTTCTGGAGAGCGCGCTGGTTTGCACTCGCAGCCAGAGTAGTCCTCATCTGCCTCCCAGTCCTCCGGTTCTTTCTTGGGACGGGTCACGGCAGTAGCATATGGGCCTCGAAGGCCCTCGGCAGGGGTGAATTCCACTTCCTCTCCCTCGCGGAGGTTATGCATATGCTCGAGGAGGTAACCCCGCTTGACGGATCTCCGGTTTACGTATAAGTCTCTGCCGGTGGTATAGTCTTGTATGAAACCGTAGCCACGGTTCTTGTCGAAGGCCACAACCAACCCCTTTCTCCTTTCCAGGCGGGGTTGGGTGTCAGTGTGACGCTCGTGAACGGTCTTTGCCAGTTCTTCGTAGAATATCTTTGACTTGGTATTTTTCTTTATGGCGGCCTCCCGGATCTCTGCCATTAACGCTGACCACTTGAACGAGGGCTGGAAGAAGGCCCTCCAGGAGCCATAGTAGGTCTCCGGTTGCGTCCTCGGTGGCGGGCAGGCGGGTTTCTCCGGTCCCGGAGGGTAGGCCGGTGGAGCGTCCTCTGGCTCTACACCAATACAATCCATCTTTAATAGATCAGGCGCGGACATCCCAGCAGAGCAGTCTTCACTCTCCAACACGCTCGATCCTTCTCTGGAGAGCGACAGGGTGGCGCCAATAAGTTCAGACAGATCCTCCCATTGCACTGGGAGGCCGCCCCCCAGGTACTCCAGTATGGGGGAGGCGGAGTCCATTTCTGCAGACATGCAAATGTCCAGACAGGGCGGTGGCGCCGGCATTGAGCCTTTTCCCGCTCTTTTCAGCAAAAAGGCGCCAACTTTTACCGCCAATTCAGGATGAAGATGACGCAGCAGTAAATTCAAGCAAGCTCAGCGGCCATCTTTAGCAAAAACGCTGTCTATTCACTGACAGCAAGCGGTGGCTTAAACAAGCAGCAAATAGTCCAGAAAACACTATCTTCACACCGCTACTTAGGACAGTTCTTTGGGCCCAGCAATTTTCAATAAAACAATTAGGGCTTGTCACTTTAAGGCAGTCTTTAGCACACAGTTTTATATCCGCAATGGCGCAGGAATGTTCCGTAAATCCTGTTCGCGATGCCAATTTATGCAGCACGCCAGACCTGCAGGGTATAGCGAAGCGAGGTCACGGTTATAGGCAATCGAGGGTTGCTCACTATATTAGAGAACCCTGGGCAGGCATGCAGCAGTGAATGAGAGGTAGACACAGTTCCTCTGGGGCACACTCTGTATATAGGGACCAGGCCTGATGGTGGATGAGGTGCCCTGGATGTTACAGGTATTTTTAGTGCCTGGGGCAAGGTCCCTGTTGGATTCGTGACGCCAGTGCCAGTAACGGTGGCACACCGATTTATAGGAGTAATAACTGAATACTCAGTGGATAAACCAAACGTTGCTTTACTTGTTGAACACATTCCAACTTGGTACATACAGTTACAGGTGATTGTGATGATAATGCAGTCCCTTGAACAATACTTCACAAGCAGGTAGACTTTGAATAATGGCAGGTATTAATCATGCAAGATACTTGGAGGGCACAACGGCTAATGCTTTGCAGTGCAATGCTGCTCTATCCCCTTCAGCTATTCTAGCTGGCTGGATCCCAAGGCCCGGATGCCTAAATGTTGGCTTTCATCCTTGGTATATAAATCCTCTCTCCAGTATTGGCGCTTGCTGTACTTTATAGAACCTCTGCCCATCAGGGTACTTATCTGACCTGGTATTGTCCTTACTCGGCTTGAGGGTAACTGCAGGTTTCTCCCAGGAGGTGCTGTCCTGCAACTGGGGTGTCTTCAGAGCTAACTAAGGCTCTCTTGATCCGCAGGTAGGCTAGGATCCCTCTACTAGCCTCCTGGTAACAACTAGAAGCCAGGGCTGTCTAGCTGCATGTCAGGAGGAGGCCCTCAGCTTGTCCCTGGCTGGTGCCTTCTAACTTATGTCTCAGCAGACTCCTGACTCTGAACTCCCTCTCCCTGTCTGGGCCTGAACATTTACAGGGAGTGCAGAATTATTAGGCAAGTTGTATTTTTGAGGATTAATTTTATTATTGAACAACAACCATGTTCTCAATGAACCCAAAAAACTCATTAATATCAAAGCTGAATATTTTTGGAAGTAGTTTTTAGTTTGTTTTTAGTTTTAGCTATTTTAGGGGGATATCTGTGTGTGCAGGTGACTATTACTGTGCATAATTATTAGGCAACTTAACAAAAAACAAATATATACCCATTTCAATTATTTATTTTTACCAGTGAAACCAATATAACATCTCAACATTCACAAATATACATTTCTGACATTCAAAAACAAAACAAAAACAAATCAGTGACCAATATAGCCACCTTTCTTTGCAAGGACACTCAAAAGCCTGCCATCCATGGATTCTGTCAGTGTTTTGATCTGTTCACCATCAACATTGCGTGCAGTAGCAACCACAGCCTCCCAGACACTGTTCAGAGAGGTGTACTGTTTTCCCTCCTTGTAAATCTCACATTTGATGATGGACCACAGGTTCTCAATGGGGTTCAGATCAGGTGAACAAGGAGGCCATGTCATTAGATTTTCTTCTTTTATACCCTTTCTTGCCAGCCACGCTGTGGAGTACTTGGACGCGTGTGATGGAGCATTGTCCTGCATGAAAATCATGTTTTTCTTGAAGTATGCAGACTTCTTCCTGTACCACTGCTTGAGGAAGGTGTCTTCCAGAAACTGGCAGTAGGACTGGGAGTTGAGCTTGACTCCATCCTCAACCCGAAAAGGCCCCACAAGCTCATCTTTGATGATACCAGCCCAAACCAGTACTCCACCTCCACCTTGCTGGCGTCTGAGTCGGACTGGAGCTCTCTGCCCTTTACCAATCCAGCCACGGGCCCATCCATCTGGCCCATCAAGACTCACTCTCATTTCATCAGTCCATAAAACCTTAGAAAAATCAGTCTTGAGATATTTCTTGGCCCAGTCTTGACGTTTCAGCTTGTGTGTCTTGTTCAGTGGTGGTCGTCTTTCAGTCTTTCTTACCTTGGCCATGTCTCTGAGTATTGCACACCTTGTGCTTTTGGGCACTCCAGTGATGTTGCAGCTCTGAAATATGGCCAAACTGGTGGCAAGTGGCATCTTGGCAGCTGCACGCTTGACTTTTCTCAGTTCATGGGCAGTTATTTTGCGCCTTGGTTTTTCCACACGCTTCTTGCGACCCTGTTGACTATTTTGAATGAAACGCTTGATTGTTCGATGATCACGCTTCAGAAGCTTTGCAATTTTAAGAGTGCTGCATCCCTCTGCAAGATATCTCACTATTTTTGACTTTTCTGAGCCTGTCAAGTCCTTCTTTTGACCCATTTTGCCAAAGGAAAGGAAGTTGCCTAATAATTATGCACACCTAATATAGGGGGTTGATGTCATTAGACCACACCCCTTCTCATTACAGAGACGCACATCACCTAATATGCTTAATTGGTAGTAGGCTTTCGAGCCTATACAGCTTGGAGTAAGACAACATGTATAAAGAGGATGATGTGGTCAAAATACTCATTTGCCTAATAATTCTGCACGCAGTGTATACTAGGGGTTCCCTAACTCCCTCTAGTGTCTGGGATGTCTAACTACACCCAACTAGGCCTGCTATTGCATCATACAGGGGAACATTGCATATAAAAACACATTAGAAAATACATTGATTGCACAATTACATATGACATTTCTGTCCCTTGTGAGTAGGAGGAACGCGCACACCAATTGACCCTTGTATAGTGCCCACGCCAATCTAGTGGGACACTACACACCTACAATTAAAAAGATGGTAATGGCAGTATATTAGCTGTCAGTCTGGTGAATAATTAGATACAAACTTTAAATATAATACATTTTTTACTTGCAGAAATTTGATTGAGAATAAGTACGAGTCGTGCTTCTTAACCAGAACAGAAATCCAAATGAAACGTCAAAATTAACCGATCAAGTCCAACGAGGAGGTATCAAGTAGAAAGGAACCAATTTGTTCTCACTGTAGGAAAGGAGATGGTAGCATTTAGTAATTATATTACAGTTGTGTTCCAAATTATTCAACCCCCAATGCTGTAAAGGGTTTTAGGGAATTTAGTGTACATTTGTAATTGTGTTCAGAATGAAATCTTACAAGGACTTTTTAAAGAACCAAATGCAACTAAAAGGACATCAATTGTTTTTGTAATACAGTATTAAATGTTTTTTTGTGATTTCTTCATTGACACAATTATTCAACCCCTTAAAGACTACCACTCTAAAGAACAGAGGTTCATTCAAGTGTTTTTGATCAGGTATTGAAAACACCTGTGGATGTCAAGGAGCAGCAATCAAGCATAATAAGCACCAATTAGGCAGATTTAAAAGGACTGTGATACTCAGCTCCTTCTAGACATTTACTGGTGTGTTTACAAACATGGTGAAGTCAAGAGAATGGTCCAGGAAGACAAGAGAAGAGGTGATTTCTCTTCACAGGAAGGGCAATGGCTATAAGAAGATTGCAAAGATGTTAATCATACCAAGAGACACCATAGGAAGCATCATTCGCTAATTCAAGACAAAGGGCACTGTTGAAACGCTACCTGGTCGTGGCAGAAAGAAGATGCTGACTTCGACTGCTGTGCGCTACCTGAAGCGCAAAGTGGAGAAAAGTCCCTGTGTGACTGCTGAGGAACTGAAAAAAGATTTGTCAGATGTGGGTACTGAAGTTTCAGCTCAGACAATAAGGCGCACACTGCGTAATGAAGGCCTCCATGCCAGAACTCCCAGGCGCACCCCCTTGCTGTCTCTAAAGAATAAGAAGAGTCGACTGCAGTATGCCAAAAGTCATGTGGACAAACCACAAAAGTTTTGGGATAGTGTTCTGTGGACTGATGAAACAAAATTAGAACTGTTTGGGCCCATGTATCAACGCTATGTTTGGAGGAGGAAGAACAAGGCCTATGAAGAAAAGAACACCTTGCCTACTGTGAAGCATGGCGGGGGGTCAATCATTCTTTGGGGCTGTTTTGCTTCTACAGGTACAGGGAAGCTTCAGCGTGTGCAAGGTACCATGAATTCTCTTCAGTACCAGGAGATATTGGATGAAAATGTAATGCAGTCCTTCACAAACCTGAGGCTTGGGAGATGTTGGACCTTTCAACAGGACAATGATCCCAAGCATACCTCCAAGTCCACTAGAGCATGGTTGCAGATTAAAGGCTGGAACATTTTGAAGTGGCCATCGCAGTCACCAGACTTAAATCCGATTGAGAACCTCTGGTGGGACTTAAAGAAAGCAGTTGCAGCGCGCAAGCCTAAGAATGTGACTGAACTGGAGGCTTTTGCCCATGAAGAATGGGCGAAGATACCCGTAGATCGCTGCAAGACACTTGTGTCAAGCTATCCTTCACGTTTAAAAGCTGTTATAACTGGAAAAGGATGTTGTACTAAGTACTAAGATTGAATGTCACTTGGGGGTTGAATAAAACTGATAATGATGTGAGCACAGAAAAGACATTTGTGGTTATTTCATTAAAAATGTTATGTTATATTTGTCTGACTTACAAGTGCCTCTTTGATTTAATTGTAAACAAGATGACTGAAATGATCAAAATCAATGTCAAACTGGCCAAAACACTCAATTTCAGTGGGGATTGAATAATTTTGAAAACAACTGTAAGTATTTTTGATGTTGGTAACATCTGCCTTCTTTTTGATATAAAGCTTTTGTTGTGCAGAAAACAATGCTACTTTCAAATAGTTCAAAGGAGTTTGTTGTGTTTTAGAGTCTAATGACATCATAATTCTTTATTAATTGTAAACTATCTGTATCATTGTTACCAAAAAGAAGGCAGTTAGTGAAATCAAACTAGTTAACTGTTTAGTAAAACAAATTGAAAAAAATTGAACTGGGTTAGTATGAACTTTTTGATAGTACAACTACCTGTACCCAACAAACTGCTCACGCAAAATGCATATCACTAGAAGTTGCGCCGTCTTGCTTTAGACTCAGCAATAGCTCGAATGTCCAGTTTTCTTGCTCTTTCATTCTCAATGCTTAGAAGGGAAGGCCAGAAAGCCGTTGTTGTTACATGCTGTTTTTTAAGTCGTTTTTAATCAGAGATAATTTGGAAAATTATCTTTCTGCAGATGCCACCGTCACTGGTAATGTGAGGAAAAGTATTAAAGCTGTACATACATCCGGTAGGGTAGATGACAAAGCAGCATTGTCAATTATAAGAAGGTGTGCCAAATCTTTAACTGTGTGGAGCTCAGAGATCTCATTTTGTAGTGTGTTATGAAAACTAACCAATTGCCCTGGAAAATCTGAAGATATGTCATCTTGATAATACTGCTGAAATTGCAGTGTGGCTTGAAACAAGTTATCGTCTGATTCATTTGCCAGGACACGTGGCTGAATGATCTGAAATCTTTCAACTACAGTGTTCATGCTACCAAATCTACTTGATAACTGGGATGTTATTACATCTAAAGTAGCATAAAAAGTTTTAAATCGCAGTTTTAAATCGCTTCTCTGGGTCTTGCAGTCTTTCATCCAAACATAACTCACCACTATGGCGCTTTCCTTTGGACAATCTTTTATTCATAAACATTGCAGGAATTCCCCACTTCTCTGCAAGTATGATGGCAGTTGTTTTAGTATCTTCAAATTGGTTTCTGTATCTGCTAAGAGCTTCAATGGCATTATGAATTAAATGGGCAGAATTTCACAGATCCATATGTTCTGACTGCAGAACCTTTGATATTGCATTTATCTTGTCCAGAATTTAGCTCTGTAGAACAAGTAGGAAGATAAACTCAAAATATTCAATTTTATTCCTAAGGACCCTGGCCTTTTTCCTCTCTTTGCTTTTGGTAGAAGTCAATATTAATTTAGACAGTGCCTTAAGGACATCAACAAACCAAAAGCGTAGGAGAAACAGTGAGTCATAGCGGGATGACCATCGTGTAGAGCATAATCTTTTTAGGGTGACAGAGGATTCAGTGGTTAGTTACTGAAGAACAGACCATCGGGTGATACTTTCTCCAAAAAAAACATACAAACTCTGTATCACCTCAAAAAATCTTGACACCTCAGGTACGTGGCTCACGGCATCTTGTAGAACTAAATTAAGGTTGTGGGTTGCACAGTGAATGTACCAGATATTGTACACCCGAGTATACTCCACTGATGGTGGCAGCACCATCATAACTCTGCCCCGATATTTTGATAGCTGCAAACCTCTACTTTCTATACATTTTATAATGTCATTTTCGAGTCCTGCAGCACTAGTGTCTTCTACGACATGAAAACCTAAAAACGCTTCTTGTATATTTATAGCAGTTGCCCTTTGGCTTTTGTCTCCGCTTACAGCCACATATCGGAATATTTGACTTAATAGGTCAACTTAGAAAACATCTTGTGTTGTGTCCATAATTATGGAAAAAAAATTGGAGGTTTTAATTTCACTCACAATGCCTTCTTCGGCTTTTTTTGCAATGATATCTATTATTTAATTTAGAATTTTGGGGCTTAGGTATTTAGCTGTCCCCTGAGGTAACTGGAGTAGCTCCTTCAAAACATGGTCATATTCTGCGAGCAGCTCTTCAATTGAGAGAAGGTTGCCATTATTACTCTCTCCTATTTTTTCTATATGAACACGGAAAGATAGATTAGACATTACCATGGTTAGGGTCACATTGTTTATTCCAAGAAGGACTTGTTGCCAAAAAATTTCTCTTTTAAAATGTCTTTTTCAGTCTCCTCATCTATTGTTTTTTTTCTCCTCCATTGAGCACATACAATACAAGCATCCATGTGAGCTTGGGAAGCTTCATAAATTTGTATTTTGGCTGAGAGCCTTTGCCATTTTTGGATTCCTTTAGCCCATGCTGGTTCAAAGCCAAATTTTTTACGATCACCAAATAACCAGCATGGCTCACAATAAGTAACGTTTAGCTTTGGAGAGTAGCATAACCACATGACTGGAATCTTATGGCCTGCTTTTGTAATTCTGTCATAATACTTCTGTCACGACGGGGAGTGGGGGAAACCCCCCACCGTGCGGTGTCAGAGCGTAAAGGGGATCAGCCTGGCCAAAAGGAGTAATAAGGGAGCAGGTCACCTCCTACCGCGTCCCTAATCCTCTCCCTGACTCGTCACTGTATGAGCGGACCCCGATGGTAGGACGACTCATACTCAGGATTCCTAGAAACCCTAAGTCGCCCTGGTAATCCCTCACTTAGGAGCATGGGAGAGACAACCTGTTCATCCCAGTCATGGAGGAACAGGAGTCTCTATATGAGGCAAGGCTGCAAGGAGAGGGGAACACATACAGCTATAGAGATGGCAGGTAAGCGAGACTAGTAACACACTTACCTGCCACAGACACACTGACTGGAACCCGTGCACAAGTGCTGGTGTCCACACCAACATTAAGAGGACACAGCACACACCACAAACCACACAGGAACCCAGGGCACCCATAGCTGCAATAAACATAAGACACCATAAAAACATCTTCTATCTTCTATGACCACAAGGGTGGCCCTCACTGGACAGATGGACTATGAAGACCAGGAGGATAGCTCCAGCAAACACTATGGCTGGAGTACCACAGCTTCAGGCATCCAGCAGAGGCTAAATAGCCCAAGCAGCCACACCCACACACACATAAACCCAGTGTTCACCAAACACTAGGAAGGGAGTTAACCCTTCCAACACCAGACAAGGGGAGGAAGCCACTTAAAGGGGAAGTGCACACACAAGCATAGGAAAGCTACATGTTGCCACAGGCAACAACATGCGTGGCAACCATGTCACAGCAATCACCCAGAAGGCCGAGACACTGCCAACACATGCACACACAGCAACACGTTGCCACGGGCAACTGCAAGTGAAGCAACAGTGTCACAGCACACACCATAGGCCGTGACAACTTCTCAGAGAAACACCTGTTATCGTTATCTCTGGGAAATGGCCCTTTAGGCCATTAGCAATAATAAAAAAAATTATGTTGGGGTCTGTTATTGTAATGGGAAAATGTCCCCTATCTGTAACATACATATCTCTAAGTAAAGTATGTTCTATACAGACAGTGCCAGTGTCTTCACTTTCTACAGTTTCTTGTACTTCAGATATGCTGGCACTTGTATGTGGCTCCACTTCTTCAATGCTAGGGCTGAAGCTACATGTTTCACTGTGGGTACTAACATCCATCGAGAGCTATCAGTAACTGTAGCAGTAGAAGGTCTCTCACTTATCTCCTCACACTGACCAGTTATGGTCTCAGTAGTTGCAGAACCACCAGCAGCAGCCTGTGAAAAATAGCTGCTTATTTTTGGGAAATTCTGAATTTTTTGTTAATCTTCCCTTTTTTTTTTTGTTTTTGTGAGCCACTCATATGATGGTAAGATGACATTATGGTGTATTATGTTAGTTGCTGCTACACAAATTTATATAATCTGCAAATTAAATATGAAAAAAGCCAGAGTTTTAAAGCTATCAGTATAAAGAGATTGCAAAAACAGCAACAGCATAAAACAGTTCTTCTCAAACTGAGAAACAGACCTCACTGGTGAGGCAGACCCCAGTTGTTGAGGAGGCACTACTCCATTATAGGAACAGAAGAACGGAAAGGACAGATTTGTTACAAAACTGAGCCGAACAGAGCCTACACACCCTAAAAATGCGGTCCATTAGGTTTCCTACATGCAGGACTTTTGTCTCAGCTTATAAAAACCTTATAGCAAACCTAACAGATCCCATTATAGTCTATGGGGTCCGTAGGCTCCGTTCGGCTCAGTTATGTGATAAATCCGTCCTTTACATTCTTCTGTTCCTATAATGGAGCAGGAGAACGGAAAGGCAATGCTGATGTGAACCCAGTCTTATAGATAACTATATGAAAGCAGATCCTTGTTAAAGAGGACCCGTCACAGTTTTTTTTTGTGTACCTTTACATGCGGAGTACCCTCCACTGATGCTGCCTTTTTTTTAAGACCCTTTGCCTGCCCTGCTGTGATCCCCTTTTGGTGCCCAATATGTTACTACTGAGCGGTCCAAAGGCAGTGTCCCCTGTATATATATCCATTTTGCCCCCTGTATATATACCCATTTAGCCCCCTCTGTATATATATCGATTTTGCCCCCTCTGTATATATATCGATTGTGCCCCCTGTATATATATCCATTTTGCCCCTTCTGTATATATATCCATTTTGCCTCCTCTGTATATATATATATATATATCTCCATTTTGCACCCT
The DNA here is from genome assembly GCF_905171765.1 of Bufo bufo. Classification (NCBI taxonomy): domain Eukaryota; kingdom Metazoa; phylum Chordata; class Amphibia; order Anura; family Bufonidae; genus Bufo; species Bufo bufo. The sequence continues at coordinate 611,135,456 of NC_053389.1, read as the reverse complement.
CTGTATATATATCCATTTTGCCCCCTGCCCTGTATATATATCCATTTTGCCCCCTCTGTATATATATCCATTTGCCCTGTATATATATATCCATTTGCCCCCTGCCCTGTATATATATCCATTTTGCCCCTGCACTGTATATATATACATTTTGCCCCCTGTATATATATATATCCATTTTGCCCCTCTTTATATATATTCCATTTTGCCCACAAGGGAGATAAATTGAATATCTATAAAGAGGGGGCAAAATTTAATATATACATTGGGGGCAAATAGATATATATATACAGGGGCCCTGTATATATCCATTTTGAACCCTCTGTATATAATCCATTTGTTCCCTGTGTATATATTAAATTTTTTGCCCCCTCTGTGTATATATATATTTTTTTTTTTTTTTCATTTTTTGCTTTTTTCCATATACTTCTGCCCCCAGGGCCGGGCCCCTGTGAAGTATTTGCTGCCATGCCAGTGCCGTACCGGCGTGCTACTGTGCCGCACTGCCAGCTAGGTGCCCCCCTGTAAGTTTTGAAGCCAGCTTTAAGCGGCGGTGTGTGCACATTTAAAAAAAATAATACTTACCTACTCTGAGAGTGAGACTGCTCCGCTCCCGCCATCTTGCTCTCGCTCGCACAATCCCGTCTTCCAGCGTGCGTCGCAGGCCTGCGTCATCCCATCAACCCGTGTGATCACCATTAAAAATGTTAAAATCACTTGCGGCGGGGCTCTGAACTCAACCCACAGCCATTAATGTCTAAACAGCTGGCAACAAAAGTGTCAATATTTTGTGTGGCCACCATTATTTTCCAGCACTGACTTAACTCTCTCTTGGGCATGGAGCTCACTAGAGCTTCACAGGTTGCCACTGGAATCCTCTTCCACTCCTTCATTATGACATCACGGAGCTGGTGGATGTTAGAGACCTTGTGCTCCTCCACCTTCCGTTTGAGGATACTCCACAGATGCTCAATAGGGTTTAGGTCTGAAGACATGCTTGGCCAGTTCAGCACCTTTACCCTCAGTTTCTTTAGCAAGGCAGTGGTCGTCTTGGAGGTGTGTTTGGGGTTGTTTTCATGTTGGAATACTGCCCTGCGGCCCGCCGAAGGGTGGAGATAATGCTCTGCTTCAGTCTGTAACAGTACATGTTGGCATTCATGGTTCCCTCAATGAACTGTAGCTTCCCACAGCCGGCAGCAGTCATGCAGCCCCAAACCATGACACTCCCACCACAATGCTTGACTGTAGGCAAGTCACACTTGTCTTTGCACTCTTCACTTGGTTGCCGTCACACACTCTTGACCCCATCTGAACAAAATAGGTTTATCTTGGTCTCATTAGACCACATGACATGGTTCCAGTAATCCATACCCTTAGTCTGTTTGTCTTCAGCAAACTGTTTGTAGGCTTTCTTGTGCATGGTCTTTGGAAGAGGCTTCCTTCTGGGATGACAGCCATGCAGACCAATTTGATGCAGTGTGCGGTGTATGGTCTGTGCACTGACAGGTTGATCTTCCACCCCTTTAACCTCTGCAGCAATGCTGGCAGCACTAATGCGTCTATTTTGAAAAGACAACCTCTGGATATGATGCTGAATACATGCACTCAACTTCTTTGGTCAACCATGGCGAGGCCTGTTCTGAGTGGAATCTGTCTCAGTAAACCGCTGTATGGTCTTGGCCACGTGCTACAGCTCAATTTCAGGGTGGTGACAATCTTCTTATAGTCTAGGCCATCTTTATGTAGAGCAACAATTCTTTTTTCCAGATCCTCTGAGATTTCTTTGCCATGAAGTGCCATGTTGAACTTCCCTGACCAGTATGAGAGGTGTGAGTGATAACACCAAATTTAACACTCGTGTTCCCCATTTACACCTGAGACCTAGTAACATTAACGAGTCATATGACACCAGGGAGGGAAAATGGCTAATTGGGCACAATTTGGCAATTTTCACTGAGGCGTGTACTTAATTTTTTTTGCCAGTGGTTTAAGCATTAATGTGCTGTGTGTTAAGTTATTGTGAGGGCACATATTTGGTTATTCTTCAGCCATAGACATTTTTATAGGCTCACAACTAAAATACTTGAAAATACTATTTTACACACATAGAATTTTGCCCATATAGTAGTCCAATATGGATCTTCCAAAAACGTCTCTACGTTTATTTTCTCTGACAGCACTACTATTGCAATATATAAATGGTTACATCAGAAAAGAAAGAATAGCACAGCTTAATTTTTTATACTAAAGGGAACCTGTCACTATAAATATGCAGTGTAATCTGAAGGCAGTAGGTTATAGAGCAGTAGATGCTGAGCAGATTGGTATATACAGTAGTTTTGAGGGAAAAGTTTCAGTAAAACTTGCAATTCATTCATTTAAATTCCTGCTCATTCAGGGCTTTGAAGTCAAGTAGACGTCCTATCAGTGACTGACAGCCTTCCCTCTATGACTGTGTATACACAGATAGCTGTCATCACTGATAGGACCTCCTGCTTGACTTCAAAGCCCAAAATGAGCAGGAATTAAATCAATAAATGACAAGCTAAACTGAATCTTTTCCCACAAAACTATATATCAATCTTCTCAGCTTCTCCTGCTCTATAACATGCTGCCTTCAGCTTAGACACCATATTCATCATTTTGATATGAAAAGGTTTCCTTTAAAAACCTTTTCATGTCAAAATGATGAACTTTTTCTATCAATCTAAAGCAATTGAAACCAAGATTCCCAATAAGAGAACCAACCATACTGACTATGTTACGGCATAGGTTATTTCATTAGGAGAATTAGTGTAAAATTGTACTATATATGGCTGTATATTACTGCAGACAATTGACATCCTAAATGACATCACAGATAGGACAAATACACGCTATGTTCTCCTTCCACTGTTTAAACAGTGGTTACATGATTATAGTTGAGTCTGTTTGACGGTGTTGTGCTGGGTCTGGACTATTCTCACGTCTCCTGATGCTTATCAAAAAGGAAATGAGGTTTTTACTTTCAGTTCCAGATGAACTCTAATTACTTCAGCCATTCAACTGGCAGGAACAGGTCTGCAAAGTGTCCTTAAATCTACTTACATGCAGTATGTGTGTGATAGCCTACATGTCTTTCCAAAGCTGACGGTAGACATAACAGAGCTGTCGGTCATCATTCACCATTTCCCCATTAAATCGGACTTGGTCAGTTTTTAATGTTGCCAAATGCCTGTGCTTCTGTGATAAAGCAGCATTTGCCTACAGTTTAGAGTACGGGAATCTACAATCAAAGGGACTGCAGGTTTTCACTCTTTAAAGGGGTTATCCAATATCATAAACAGCCCCCCATGTGCCGGGCCCCTCTTAGGGAATATACTTACCCCGCTCCCTCGGCGCTCCTGGTCCCCCCACTGCTTCTCCCTGTACATAGATGAAAACATCCAGTGTTGGGGGGAGCAGCCAATGGCAGGCGGGGATGGGGATGAGCCTCCTAGTGTCACCCGCGATGCTAGGGAGGCTCGTCCCCATCCTCGCCTGCCATTGGGGGACCAGGAGCACCGCAGGGAGCAGGGTAAGTATATTTCCTACGAGGGGCCTGGCACATGGGGGGGCTGTTTATGATATTGGATAACCCACTTAAGGCTACTTTCACACTGGCGTTTTGGCTTTCCGTTTGTGAGATCCGTTCAGGGCTCTGACAAGCGGTCCAAAACAGATCAGTTTTGCCCTAATGCATTCTGAATAGAAAAGGATCTGCTCAGAATGCATTAGTTTGCATCAGTTCAGTCTCCATTCCGCTTTGGAGGCGGACAACAAAACACTGCTTGCAGACAATGTAAGTCAATGGGGACGGATCCGTTTCATATGACACAATCTGGCACAATGGAAATCGGATCCGTCCTCTATTGACTTTCAATGGTGTTCAAGACGGATCCGTCTTGGCTATGTTAAAGATAATACAACCGGATCCATTCTGAACGGATGCAGACGGTTGTATTATCTGAACGGATCCGTCTGTGCAGATCCATAACGGATCCGCACCAAACGCGAGTGTGAAAGTTGCCTAACCCTTATACCTGGATCTGGACTTTGTTGCGAATTTTCAGTTTGCATCTCCAGAGTAGATGCAGTGGAGCAAAACAGGGTACAAACAGAGCAAATGGTCTATACCAGTAACAGTAGAGAAAATGCCAAGGCCAGTTGGAATCTAAATACAATATACGGGGGGAAAACTATAATTGACAGAACGGCAGGCAAAAAGGAGGTCAAACAGTCCAAGTCAATACAAGTAAGGTAAAAGAAGGGTTAATACAGTAGAGTGGTGATACTACTGGATACTTATATATGGAGAAGACTAGAAATAGGTCATGTAATATACTAAAACTTAACTTTTGATCCAAGTAAAAATAACGGACACAATAAAACGCAATGTGCACCCCAACAGCCATGCCGCAAATCCAAAAACCACGCATGTAGTACGTAAAGAAAAAACACTGAGTCACAGATCTGCAACCTGGATCCGTGATGCCAAAGATTCACCGGTAATAAATTATTGGCCTCAGGACTATGCACATGAACGTATTTTCTCTCCATGTCCATTATGGGGTTTTTTTTGCGGACCGTATGCAGAACTATTTATTTCAATGGGTCCACAAAAAAAAATGGACGTTATTCCATGTGCATTCCGTTTCCATATGTCCATTCCGCAAAAAAAAATATTAAAATGTCCTATAATTGTCCGCATTACGAGTAAGGATAGCCCTGTTCTATCAGGGGCCAGCTGTTCCGTTCCGCAAAATACGGAAGGCACATAGACGTCATCCGTGTTTTTTGCGGATCTGTTTTTTGCGGACCGCCCTTACCAGTATCCAGAGGATGCTTGGGATCTTCAAGCTGGAAAATTTTTTCGATAATGATGATATGCATGGGGGTCAAGACGATGATTACTTGCCCTGGAATGCCCTGTTATGTCTATTTTGCCCTAATGACCTCCTAAATACAGAGTCATCGCCGTGACAAAGGCAACTCTTTCTTGAACCTTTCCCTGTTATGAGCCCCTGGACGTCCCTACCAAGGGGTGATTATGTCTAGCACTAATGATGGACTAGCTTGAAAAGAAATGTTCTGACGCGTTTCGTCTAATATATTCCCAAGACTCATCAGGGGACAAGGGAGAAATGAAAAAGCAATGACAGCAACCTGTCAAGGGTTCAGTTTTATAGGGTCAGAACAATTGTCACAAAGGAAGGAGGTCAGAAACTGCCTCCTGTAAACAACACGTGTGGCTATATAAACAGTCAGGTCCATAAATATTGGGACATCGATACAATTCTAAAATTTTTGGCTCTATACACCACCACAATGGATTTGAAATGAAACAAACAAGATGTGCTTTAACTGCAGACTGTCAGCTTTAATTTGAGGGTATTTACATCCAAATCAGGTGAACGGTGTAGGAATTACAACAGTTTACATATGTGCCTCCGACTTGTTAAGGGACCAAAAGTAATGGGACAATTGGCTTCTCGGCTGTTCCACGGCCAGGTGTGTGTTATTCCCTCATTATCCCAATTACAATGAGCAGATAAAAGGTCCAGAGTTCATTTCAAGTGTGCGATTTGCATTTGGAATCTGTTGCTGTCAACTCTCAAGATGAGATCCAAAGAGCTGTCACTATCAGTGAAGCAAGCCATCATTAGGCTGAAAAAAACAAAACAAACCCATCAGAGAGATAGCAAAAACATTAGGCCTGGCCAAAACAACAGTTTGGAACATCCTTAAAAAGAAGGAATGTACCAGTGAGCTCAGCGACAAAAAAACCCGGAGGACCATGGAAAACAACTGTGGTGGATGACCAAAGAATTCATTCCCTGGTGAAGAAAACACCCTTCACAACAGTTGACCAGATCAAAAACACTCTCCAGGAGGTAGGTGTATGTGTATTTATTGATGATGTGACTGCTGACAAAATCAGCAGGATGAATTCTGAAGTGTTTTGGGCAATATTATCTGCTCATATTTAGCCAAATGCTTCAGAACTCATTGGACGGCGCTTCACAGTGCAGATGGACAATGACCCAAAGCATACAGCAAAAGCAACTAAAGAGTTTTTTAAGGGAAAGAAGTGGAATGTTATGCAATGGCCAAGTCAATCACCTGATCTGAATCCGATTGAGCATGCATTTCACTTGCTGAAGACAAAACTGAAGGGAAAATGCCCCAAGAACAAGCAGGAACTGAAGACAGTTGCAGTAGAGGCCTGGCAGAGCATCACCAGGGATGAAACCCAGCGTCTGGTGATGTCTATGCGTTCCAGACTTCAGGCTGTAATTTACTGCAAGGGATTTGCAACCAAGTATTAAAAAGGGAAAGTTTGATTTATGATTATTATTATGTCCCATTACTTTTGGTCCCTTAACAAGTGGGAGGCACATATGCAAACTGTTGTAATTCCTACACCGTTCACCTGAATTCGATGTAAATACCCCCAAATTAAAGCTGACAGTCTGCAGTTAAAGCACATCTTGTTCGTTTCATTTCAAATCCATTGTGGTGGTGTATAGAGCCACAAATGTTAGAATTGTGTCGATGTCCCAATATTTATGGACCTGACTGTATATATTCAATGTTCAGCACCTCAACCAGCCTGTGCTTATATAAAAAACGTGATAGATGATTAAAGAGGATCTTTCATGTTTTTTTTTTTAGTTTAGATAAATACCTTTCCTTGCAGGGTACCCCTGATGCTGCAACCCTGAATATTTTTTTTCAAATATCGCTCCTACGCCCCGCTGTGCCCCCCTGCAGTTTTCCCGCTCAGTATGTTAATACTGAGCATCATACAGGGAGGAGGAGACACCAGGGTTTCTCAATGGGTGTCTCCTTCTCCCTGGCTGTGACTCTCTCCGCTGTGATTGGACAGCGCTACAGCCAGGGAGAAGGCCCATTGAGAAACCCTGGCGTCTCCTCCTCCCTGTATGATGCTCAGTATTAACATACTGAGCGGGAAAACTGAAGGGGGGCACAGCAGGGCATAGTAGAGATAGTTGAAAAAAACAGGCAGAGTGGCAGCATCAGAGGGGGGTATCCCACAAGTAAAGGTATTTATCTAAACAAAAAAAAACATGAAAGGTCCTCTTTAAAGAAACTCCCCAGTGTATTATTATAGACACTATCAGAGCTCAGATGACTTCTAGTTATAGAGGAAAGGTAGCCAGTGTCCTCTTCTCCCCAGAACCTACCTTCTCAAAGTTGCTGCAGGGACCCCCATATTCAATCATCTGGTAGCATCTTGCTGCTGTGTGAGGAGGTAATATTTGTATGTATCCGTACGGTGGGCCACCAGAATTAATTTTACTGGTAGGCCCTAGGTACCCCAGTCCGACACTGCTTCTGAATGAAGCCTCCCACCCACAAATAAATTGAGATATGTTATATTCTTTATAAGTTTTCAAGCAGCTGTAATATGGGCGAATTATGGCATCTGTATAACTAACACAACATGCGGACCTCCACTGGCTGCTATTTTGATGTTCACACTCTAGTTCTGGTGAACAGTGGGAGGTCCAGGTATTGTATTGCTAATACAGGCATGAAAATGTCCCATATTACAGCCACCTGAGAGAGGACTGAAGCTAAATGTTTAAATGTGTAATATATATAACTATGGGGGTCATTTATTATACTGAAATATGCCTATATTAGGTGCATTTTGGGTGCAGATGGTGGGGTTACAGTTAGTTGCGCCGCTGTCTGTGACTTCTCCCCGCTCGGGTCTAAAATTGTGGGCATGGCATGGGTGGGGAAGGGTGCCGGACGGTCTCATTTACCATTTTCTACATCTGTTTCAGGCACAGAAAAAGGTCTAAATGTAAGCCTTACATTTAGAACTGTCACTGAATGCGCCAAAATTATGGAGAGGCCGCCACCTCTTCATAACTACAGCGGAACCACCATCATCTTAGGGCTTTATTACAGCAGGTAAGGTGTGTATTATGAGGTTCTGCAGCAGCTGAGGTGAGTATTATGAGGTTCTGCAGCAGGTGAGGTCAGTATTACGAGGTTCTGCAGCAGGTGTGGTGAGTATTATGAGGTTCTGCAGTAGCTGAGGTGTGTATTATGAAGTTTTGTGGCACCTAAGATTCATATACTGCAGCAGCTAAGGCTACTTTCACACCTGCGTTAGGTGCGGATCCGTCTGGTATCTGCACCTGAAAGTCAATGGGGGACGGATCCGTTTTCAACTGCACCATATTGTGTCAGTGAAAACGGATCCGTCCCCATTGACTTACATTGTAAGTCAGAACGGATCCGTTTGGCTCCGCATCGCCAGGCTGACACCAAAACGCTGCTTCGCATCCAGAGCGGAATGGAGGCAGAATGGAGCCAAACTGATGCATTCTGAACGGATCCTTATCCATTCAGAATGCATTGGGGATGAAAGGATCCGTTTTGAACCATTTGTGAGATCCCTGAAACGGATCTCACAAACGGAATTCAAAACGCCAGTGTGAAAGTAGCCTTAAGGTGTGTATTATAAGGTTTTGCAATAGCTGACACATGTATTATGAGGTTCTGCAACAGCTAAGGTGTGCATTGTATCTAGTTTGATGTTCTCCAGTAGCTGAGGTGTGTATAACAATCTTCTGCTGCTGCTGTGATGTGTATTATAAGGTTCTGCAGCAGCTAAGGTGTGCATTTCATGTAGTGTGATGTTCTCCAGCAGCTGAGGTGTGTATTAGGCCTCTTTCACATGACCGTTTTTTTCCCCCCGTTTACGGGCTGTTTTTTGCGGTCCGTATACGGAACCATTGATTTCAATGGTTCCGCAAAAAAAAACGGAATGTACTCCGTATGCATTCCGTTTCCATATTTCCGTTTTTCCGTTCCGTTTTAACATAGAACATGTCCTATATTTGGCCGCAAATCACGTTCCGTGGCTCCATTAAAGTCTATGGGTCCGCAAAAAAACGGAATGCATACGGAAGTGCATCCGTATGTCTTCCGTATCCGTTCCGTTTTTTGCAGATCCATCTATTGAAAATGTTATGCCCAGCCCAATTTTTTCTATGAAATTACTGTATACTGTATATGCCATACGGAAAAACGGAACGGAAAAACGGAACGGAAACGGACGAACAACGGATCCGTTTAAAACGGACGGCAAAACACTGAAAAAGCCATACTGTCGTGTGAAAGAGGCCTTAGGATGTTCTGCAGCAATGAGATGTTTATTATAAGGCTTTGCAGCTGTTGAGATGTGTATTATGTGGTTTTGTCGCAGCTTAGATGTGTATTATGTGGTTTTGTCGCAGCTTAGATCTGTATTATGTGGTTCTGCAACATCTTAGATATGTATTATAAAGGTGTGCAGCAGGTGAGATGTGTATTATGTGGTCTTGCAGCAACTGAGTCGTTTATTTTGAGGTTCTGCAGCAGCTGAGGTGTGTATTATAAAGTTCTGCAGTGGCTGTGGTGTGTAGTTTTGAATTGCTAATCCATAGCAAAATAAGGTACAATACATGTTAATAGGATTTTCAAAACAACACATAGAAAAATTCCACATATTCTGCAGATTTTCGATCCCATAAAGATTTTTTCAGCTGATTTCACCCTTTCAATGTATAGTGTGAAATCTGCTATTAATCTGCAGCCCAATCTGTGTCAAAGAGCAAAGGGTAGCATAGTAATTATGCTTATAATCTGTAGGGTTCCAGTTTCGCCACAGATTTCAAATCAAAAATAAACATATTTTATTGTCAATGTAAAGAAGATAACACTGATGGTCAGTTCGCAGTGTTCGCCAGCGAACACATGCGGGAGCCAGTCTGAAATCAAATGGAGTCACCTGGAGCAGGCAGTTCTGAGAACAGCCCGATGAAGGCCCCCGGCGGCTGTTCTCGGAACTGCCTGCACTTAATTTTAGACCGGCTCCCGGCACAGGCACAAGTAAGGACTTACCTGTGCATCGCCAGACGGGTGAGTCTACCTTACTAAAGATGGCAGCCCGCATGTGTTCGCTTGCGAACACTGCGAACTGACCATCACTGGAAGATAATAATGTATTTCCAGACCCCTCTTACAGCAGCTAGAGTACATGAAATAATTGGATGAACTCAATGAGTGCCCTTGCTGCTTATAGTGCCAAATCAATATTCAGCTTTTATGTCATAACTTGTGCTGAACATTAAAATAATAATTAAAATATGTTTTTCATACAACATTGATATGACAGAGAAATGTACCAGATGTATACCTAATGTATACTGAGGTGTGCTCAGTAAAATTAAAATAATAATCTAAAAGTGAACTTTATCAGGAAAAGTGAAAATTATCAGGAGAGCAAACAGGGCTATAAAAGAAAGAAAGAAGCTTAAAGACTATGAACACCTTCTGGGGCAATTTTTTTCATTATTGCATTTTTCTCATTTTTGGCTACAAATATTTTTTTCTGTTGGTCTTTATTGAACATTTTAAGCCGTTTTCTCTGTAGAGTTGCCAGTCTCTGTATTATCCCCTTGAGGAAGCTAACGCGAAACGTGCATCAGGGTGTCTGGGACCTTCTCTGGTTCAGGGCCGGCGCCACCAGTAAGGCGACTTAGGCAGTCGCCTAGGGCGCCATTTAGCAGGGGGCGCCCGTTGCGGTGTAAAAAAGAAAAAAAAAAGTTGGTTATATAAGTTCGGACGGCCGGCCGGCGGCGCCCCTCATGCTGCGCCTCCTGAGCGGCTGAGCGCTTGCCGCTCTAAAGAGTGACAAGGGAGGGAGGGGGGGGAGAAGAGAGTGACAAGGGAGGGAGGGGGGGAGGAGAAGAGAGTGACAAGGGAGGGGGGGGAGAAGAGAGTGACAAGGGAGGGAGGGGAGGAGAAGAGAGTGACAAGGGAGGGAGGGGGGGGGGGAGAAGAGAGTGACAAGGGAGGGAGAGGGGGGAGAAGAGAGTGACAAGGGAGGGGGGGGAGAGAGTGACAAGGGAGTCCCCAGAGCCAGACCAAGAGCCAGACTACAGCCAGAGACCAGATCATCTTATTGTCCTGGTGGTAAGTAGACAATGCAATATGTTTATTATGTAATTGTTTAGTTACTAATACTACATTGGAAACTAATTTACCTCACATTTAGGGTCCATTCACACATCCGTGTGTGTTTTGCGGATCCACAAAACACGGACAGCGGCAATGTGCGTTCCGCATTTTGCGGACCGCACATTGCCGGCACTAACAGAATAGGACATGTTCTATTTTTTTCATGATCGGAATTGCTGACCCGGGTCCGCAATTCTGGACTGGGACCACACGTCGTGCGGCCCCATAGAAATGTATGGGTCCGCAATTCCGTTCCGCAAAAAGAGACAGCTACAAGAAGCCGGATTAACCGTAAGGGAAACATAGCAGTTCTTTTAATTTAAAATCTGAGAAAGGGGTGGAACATATGTTATGTCATGATATGGGCAGATCATCTGATAAGGTAGGGGGGGGCGGCAATTCTTATCTTGCCTAGGGCGGCAAAAATCCTTGCACCGGCCCTGCTCTGGTTAGTATACTACAATGTAACGGTCACGTCCACACACACACAGGGGGAAGGATAGTGACCACTGCGCTCCACCCTCACCACTGGCCCTGCCTACTTGCCTCACGAGTCCTGATGACAGGAGACAACTGGACGACAGTCCCTTACTTAGGATATGTGCAGGGAAGACAGACAAGACAAAATACGGAACGTGAACGGACCGGGTCAGAACCAAGAGAGCTACGCAGTACAAAGGGTTAAGCAAAGAATGGTCAGGAGAAGCTGGGGTCAAATACTAGGAGTGTCGGGATTCGAACCCGTGACCAGCCACATCCCAGGCGGTAGCCCTGCTTACTAGGCTACCGTCCTCTCTGGACATTCCTCCCTATTAGTTAACCTCAGTCTTGCCTAGCCTTGCTCATTACCCTTGATTCCCCACACCTGGTACTTCCCTATATAGTCCAGCCCCTTGCACTCCAGTTTGCTGATTATTGAGCTCCTGAGCCTTGATCAAGCTTCTCCTCATCTGTTGCTCTTACTACTGCTGGAAGTCCACTGCTGACCAGGAATTGCCTACCGACTACTCTTCTGCCTTATCCCTACCTACTGAACTGCTACCACCGTTGCCATCCGGATTGTCTGACCACGCTTACTACCTGCCTGCGGTCCTTGCCACTGGGCTCCACTCCTACCTCCAGCCAGCGGTCCTCTGACTCAGGTGAGCCTGTAGGACTGTTACAGAATAATCAGCCACACTATGGAGTCCGCAATGGCCACTCTGCGTAAGCAGGTCTCCGAACTTCAAGAATTTGGTACTACATATCAGGAGAAATTTGCCCAGCTCCAAGGCGTAGTCCAAAGCCAGCAAAGGGAGATTATTGAACTACAGAGGCAACACCTGGACGTCCGCGGCGCGGCCGCAGACACCCGCATGCCACTCCCATCAAGATTCGGCGGCGACAGACGCCAGTATCGGGGGTTTCTAAACCAATGCCGCATCTATTTTCAGATGTACCCAGCCCCCTTCACCACCGAGAAAAAGAAGGTGCTATTCATGGTCAATCTCCTGACGGAAGAAGCATTAGCATGGGCATCACCTTACGTGGAGACTAACAGTCAGCTCCTGGACGACCTAAACAACTTCATCACCGCCATGAGCCAAGTCTTCGACGACCCCAACCGCTGTGCGACAGCTGAGGCGCGACTACATGGTCTGCGGCAAGGGAGACGCTCTGTCGCCGAATACACCGCCGAGTTTCGCCGTTGGGTCACGGACACCACCTGGAACCCAGCGGCACAGAGGAGCCAATTCCGGCGAGGCCTGTCAGAATTAATAAAGGACGAACTCGCCAGAGTTGAGGCCCCGGACGATCTGGATGACTTCATTCAGTTATGCATCCGGATAGATCAAAGACTCTCCGAGAGGAAGAGAGAAAGACTCTGGTCCTCGGACCACAGACCCACTTACTCCTTCTCTTCCAACGCCCAGCGCGACCCCCAATCAGCAACTGAACCTATGCAGGTTGACGCTCTACGTAGGTCTCTATCTACAGCTGAGAAGGAGAGACGGCTGGCCGAAAACCTCTGCCTCTACTGTGGGGAGCCGGGTCATTTTGCCATCAAATGTCCTCATAAGATCCGAAAGACTATTGCCGTCACGGAACTAAAGGAGCAACCACAGACTCCAACCCCGTCAGCAGCCCCGGAAAATAACAATACGGCGGCTCATGGATCCCATTTCATCATTCCCATCCTCATCGACATTGAGGGGCGACAACTCCCCTGTTCAGCGATGTTAGACTCCGGGGCGGGAGGCAACTTCATGGACCTAACCTTCGCCCGCGAAAAGAACATTCCACTGACAATCAAGGCAGCCCCCGTTGACCTGGAAACCGTCGACGGATCCCCACTCTCCTCGGGGCCGGCCACTCACGAGACCACCGAACTACAACTCCTCATAGAACCCGATCACCGCGAAAAGATCCACTTCTCACTGATCGCTTCCCCGAAGTTCCCGGTGATCTTGGGCATCCCTTGGTTGGCCACCCACAACCCCTCGGTGGACTGGGAAACCCGCTGCATACGATTCCCGTCCGAGTTCTGCTCGCTAAATTGCTCCCACAGACCCGTCCTTCCACCCGAAGACACCACCATCTCAAAGCTATCCGTCAAGGATCTGCTACCCCCTCAATACAGCGAGTTTCAGGATGTCTGCGACAAGAAAAACGCAGACAAGCTGCCACCACACCGACCCTACGACTGCCCTATAGAACTGTTGCCCGGGGCCGAAATACCCTTTGGCAGTATCTACTCCCTCTCAGAGCCTGAACTCAAGGCTCTGAAAGAGTACCTGGACGAGGACCTGAGGAAGGGGTTCATCCGGCCCTCCACCTCCCCCGCGGGAGCCCCCTTTTTCTTCGTAGAGAAAAAAGACTCCTCCCTGCGTCCCTGCATAGACTACAGAAAGCTTAATGACATAACCGTAAAAAACCGGTACCCGCTCCCACTGATTTCCGAACTCCTTGAGAGACTCCGGGAAGCGAAGATCTTCACCAAACTCGACCTTCGAGGGGCCTACAACCTCGTCCGAATCCGCCCTGGGGACGAATGGAAGACAGCCTTCCGGACACGTTATGGTCATTTCGAGTACCTGGTCATGCCTTTCGGACTGCAATGCTCCCGCCACCTTCCAGCACTTCATTAACGACGTCCTCAGGGACATGCTGGATCTGTTTGTAGTCGTTTACCTGGACGACATCTTGATCTTCTCTGAAGACCTCGAGCAGCACCGCGAACACGTCCGCAGGGTACTGCAGAGGCTCAGACAGAACTCTCTCTATATCAAGCTAGAGAAATGCGAGTTTGAGCGAACCACCACTCAGTTCCTCGGATACATCATCTCCCCAGAGGGCCGAAGTATGGACCCGGGGAAGGTCCAAGCTGTGATGAACTGGCCCGTTCCGAAAAACGAGAAGGAGATACAAAGATTCATTGGCTTCGCCAACTTCTATCGGAAGTTTATCCGGAACTTCTCCAAGGTCATAGCACCAATAACCCAACTCACCAAGAAGGCAGTCCCCTTCTCCTGGACACCCGAGGCCCAGGAGGCCTTCACCAAGTTGAAACTCCTCTTCACTTCTGCCCCAATCCTAATCCACCCGAACCCTGAGCTCCCATTTACAGTCGAAGTGGATGCATCAGACTCTGCGGTGGGGGCAGTTTTGTCACAACGGACAGGGGAGAGGATGCTATTACACCCGTGCGCATATTTCTCCCGCCAGATGTCCCCCTCCGAGAAGAACTATGACATCGGGAACAAAGAACTACTGGCGATCAAGGATGCCTTCTCCGAGTGGAGACACCTGCTGGAGGGAGCCACCAACCCCATAATCGTACTAACTGACCACAAGAACCTCGAGTTCATCCGCAGCGCTAAGAGACTCTCAGCCAGACAGGCCAGATGGAGCCTATTCTTTTCCCGCTTCAACTATCTCATCACCTATCGCCCTGGATCAAAAAACGGCAAGGCTGACGCCCTCTCCAGAATGTTTTCCGAGCCCTCACAGAGTAACAAGGGCCAAAATAACATCTTACCCGAGAGAAGGGTCGTAGGGGCCACCTACTCTAAAGAACTCCTGGGCACAATCAAAGAAGGATATGAAAATGACCCCTTCCTCTCCCACCCCACAGGCAATGTCAGCCTTACGTTTAAGAACGGTCATTGGTTTCATCAGGACCTACAACTATATGTACCAGAAATCGCACGGCTCGAAGTGCTCAAACTCAACCATGACTCCAAGGTGGCCGGCCATTTTGGCACAAGAAAGACCCAGGAGCTTCTCTCCCGCTCCTTCTGGTGGCCAACATACAAGGAGGACATCAAGAGGTACATCTCCTCGTGCACGGTCTGTGCCCGCAATAAGACTCCTCTTTCCTCTCCCGTGGGTCTGTTACAACCCCTCCCGATTCCCTCCCGCCCCTGGGGCTCGATCTCCATGGACTTTGTGGTAGACCTTCCTCCTTCAAAAGGGATGAACACCATCCTGGTCGTGGTCGACCGTCTCACCAAGATGGCCCATTTCATCCCCTACAAAGGCCTACCCACAGCCAAACAGACGGCCGTTCTTATTCTCAGAGAGGTCTTCAGGCTGCATGGGATCCCGGACGACGTGGTCTCCGACCGAGGCGTACAATTTGCCTCAAAGTTCTGGAAGAACTTCTGCCTGGCGCTCGGGGTTAAAGTGAACCTGTCCTCTGCTTTCCACCCTCAGTCAAACGGGCAGACGGAGAGAACTAATCAGACCTTAGAGCAATACCTACGCTGTTTCAGCTCCCACCTGCAGGATGACTGGCTTGATCATCTCCCCACGGCCGAGTTCGCCTACAACAATGCTGAGCACAGCTCAACCAAGCACAGCCCCTTCTTTGCTAACACAGGCTCGCACCCGGTGTTCATTCCCCACCTACCCGTTGCCTCCACCCTCCCAGCAGTGGCCGAACGCCTAACAACCCTACAGGAGGCACAAGAGAACATTATAGACAACCTCCAGCTTGCCCAGAGGCGCTTTAAACAGGGAGCAGACAGACATCGCAAACCCACCCAGGGCTTCCATGTGGGAGACAAGGTGTGGCTGTCCACCAGGAACCTCAGATTGAAGGTCCCCTCCAAAAAATTTGCCCAAAGATACATGGGTCCGTTCCGGATCACCGCACAAATCAACGAGGTCACGTTCCGGCTCGACCTCCCGGACTCCATTAGGGTGCACCCTGTCTTCCATTGCTCTCTCCTCAAGCCATACGTGGAGAACACCTTCACAGGCCGCCACTCGCCCCCTCCACCACCTGTGAGGGTACAGGGTGAAGAAGAATACGTTGTCGCAAAGATTCTCGACTCCAGGATACACCGGGGAAGACTACAATACCTAATTGGGTGGGAGGGTTACCCTCCCGAGGATAACTCCTGGGAGCGAGAAGAAAATGTCCACGCCCCCAGACTGGTAAAAGAGTTCCACCAACGGCACCCCGGTAAGCCTGCCCCTGCGGTGCCCAGAGGTCACCTTGGAAGGGGGGGAGTACTGTCGGGATTCGAACCCGTGACCAGCCACATCCCAGGCGGTAGCCCTGCTTACTAGGCTACCGTCCTCTCTGGACATTCCTCCCTGAAGCCTATTAGTTAACCTCAGTCTTGCCTAGCCTTGCTCATTACCCTTGATTCCCCACACCTGGTACTTCCCTATATAGTCCAGCCCCTTGCACTCCAGTTTGCTGATTATTGAGCTCCTGAGCCTTGATCAAGCTTCTCCTCATCTGTTGCTCTTACTACTGCTGGAAGTCCACTGCTGACCAGGAATTGCCTACCGACTACTCTTCTGCCTTATCCCTACCTACTGAACTGCTACCACCGTTGCCATCCGGATTGTCTGACCACGCTTACTACCTGCCTGCGGTCCTTGCCACTGGGCTCCACTCCTACCTCCAGCCAGCGGTCCTCTGACTCAGGTGAGCCTGTAGGACTGTTACAAGGAGACTAGAAAAGTACCAGAGGAGTCCGCAAAGAGTAGTCAGGTGGGAGCCGAGGTCACAATACCAGGAGGGATGCGCAGTACAGGAGGAGCAGGCAAAGGATCGTCAGGGAACAGGATCAGGTGAGTATTCAGTAGTCCAACAAATAGCCAGGAACCTAGAATTAACAGGCAACCTGTGGCCAGCAGGCTGCCTGTATTTATAGTGGCGTCTGAGGGTCATGTGACATGGCCAGCGTCACATGACCGACAGGCAGACAAGTCGAGCACCGAGTGATCAGCTCGGCGCTCAAGGCAGACCTAGGAGCAGGGAGCCTCCCAGCTAGCAAAGCTGCCCTGGGAACGAGGCCAAACACAGATCCTCGCTCCCGAAGCTAAGCAGCAGGTCTGCGGCTGATGGGAGTCCGAGTGCGCCTTTGGCGCCCCGTGACATACAACCTGCTTTTATCCTCTTGCCTCCACATGTTGGATATGCACTTGGCACTTTATATAGCATGCTGCTGATGTTTGTTATAACCTATCACTGTGAAACTGTCGCTTATGGGGTGGTATAAGTATTTGCTTGAACATGCTTGTTGGAGGATAGCAGTCTTATCTTATCAATATCTCCATTGAATATTCGGTCCCTATTTTTGTCCTGTGTATTTTATCACCTATATCTATGTTATTATATGTATTAATAAAGAAGTTACTTATTTTCATACTACCATGTTTGTCATGCACAATTAATTGGTGAGGCAGTCTCTGTATTTCCAGACTAGCAGGCTTTCTGTCCACGGTGATTCCTCTTAGATGGAAGCCCTGACAGCTTCTGATCTCTGAATTCCTGACACCTCATAAACACTCATATTCTTATCAGTTTAATAAGAATTAAAGGGGTTGTTCGGGTTCAGAGCTTAACCCGGACATAACCTCTTCTTCAACCAGGAAGCGCCTTTGAGTGGAGCGTCAGAGTATTTAATGTTCCAATGTTTTTCCTTGCCCTGCACTGAGTGACGCAGGGCAAGGGCTTTTTTAAGCAGATCTGGTGACGTACTGGGTCTCTGTATGGGAATGCTAGGCGGGAACAGCCCTTTGCCCTGCGCGATGCAGCACAGGTCAAGGGAGAGCATCGGAGCATTTCATGCACATAGAGGAGCTGCCTGGGTAAAGAAGGGGATATGTCCAGGTTCCACTCTGAACCCGGACAATCCCTTTAAGCTGTAATGAGTGTTTATGATCTGTCAGGAATCCAGAGACAAGGGCTACACATCAGCCGTCAGGGCTTCTATCTGACAGGACTGACTGTGGACAGAAAGCCTGCTATTCTGCAAATATACAGAGACTGACATATCTACAGAGAAAATGGCTAAGAATAAATACACATTTTTAATAAAGACCAACTGAAAAAATGATTTGTAGCCCAAAATAAGTAGAATGCAGTAATGTAAAAATGCTCCCAAAGGTTTTCATAGCATTTAACGCACCTTCTAAACGTCCCTCCATTCCACCACTGTCAGTCTAGTCCCCATCGGTCTGGAAGTGATAATGCTACTATCTTCCCTTCACAGTTCAGCCAAACACAGGCCTAGCCACTCATGTGCCTGCCTTGGAGACCAGGCCTGTAGTGCTGGAACAGAGAGACGTTTAGAAAATGAGTTAAAGCGAGTCTATACGACTTTATTAGACCCATAAGACCATCTGTACGAAAACCCCAACCTCTATAGATATAGGTGGAACTTTAACCCTGTTCTCTTTATGTTTATATTTTTATTTACTGTTATACTGTATCTCTTCTTTTTTATTTGTATTTTTTTTTTTATGGGACTTCTACCAGCCTTCATTCATAACAAAGTACCTAGTCTAGAACACTGTATACTTGAGGAATAGTCAGCAATTTTTAAACGTGTCTTTTCTATTATTTTAACCCCTTAGGGACCGGGCTCATTTTCACCTTAACCACCTCAGCCCCCATAGCTTAAACACCCTTAAAGACCAGGCCACTTTTTACACTTCTGACCTACCCTACTTTCACCGTTTATTGCTCGGTCATGCAACTTACCACACAAATGAATCTTACCTCCTTTTCTTCTCACTAATAGAGCTTTCATTTGGTGGTATTTCACTGCTGCTGACATTTTTACTTTTTTTGTTATTAATCGAAATTTAACGATTTTTTTGCAAAAAAATGACATTTTTCACTTTCAGTTGTAAAATTTTGCAAAAAAAAACGACATCCATATATAAATTTTTCCCTAAATTTATTGTTCTACATGTCTTTGATAAAAAAAAATAATGGTTTGGGTAAAAGTTATAGCGTTTACAAACTATGGTACAAAAATGTGAATTTCCGCTTTTTGAAGCAGCTCTGACTTTCTGAGCACCTGTCATGTTTCCTGAGGTTCTACAATGGCCAGACAGTACAAACACCCCACAAATGACCCCATTTCGGAAAGTAGACACCCTAAGGTATTCGCTGATGGGCATAGTGAGTTCATAGAAGTTTTTTTCTTTTTGTCACAAGTTAGCGGAAAATTATGATTTCTTTTTTTTTCTTACAAAGTCTCATATTCCACTAACTTGTGACAAAAAATAAAAACTTCTATGAACTCACTATGCCCATCAGCGAATACCTTGGGGTGTCTTCTTTCCAAAATGGGGTCACTTGTGGGGTAGTTATACTGCCCTGGCATTCTAGGGGCCCAAATGTGTGGTAAGTAGTTTGAAATCAAAATCTATAAAAAATGGCCGGTGAAATCCAAAAGGTGCTCTTTGGAATGTGGGCCCCTTTGCCCACCTAGGCTGCAAAAAAGTGTCACACATGTGGTATCTCCGTACTCAGGAGAAGTTGGGCAATGTGTTTTGGGGTGTCATTTTACATATACCCATGCTGGGTGAGAGAAATATCTTGGCAAAAGACAACTTTTCCCATTTTTTTTATACAAAGTTGGCATTTGACCAAGATATTTATCTCACCCAGCATGGGTATATGTAAAATGACACCCCAAAACACATTGCCCAACTTCTCCTGAGTACGGAGATACCACATGTGTGACACTTTTTTGCAGCCTAGGTGGGCAAAGGGGCCCACATTCCAAAGAGCACCTTTTGGATTTCACCGGCCATTTTTTACAGATTTTGATTTCAAACTACTTACCACACATTTGGGCCCCTAGAATGCCAGGGCAGTATAACTACCCCACAAGTGACCCCATTTTGGAAAGAAAACACCCCCAGGTATTCGCTGATGGGCATAGTGAGTTCATGGAAGTTTTTATTTTTTGTCACAAGTTAGTGGAATATGAGACTTTGTAAGAAAAAAAATATATATAAAATCATCATTTTCCGCTAACTTGTGACAAAAAATATAAAATTCTAGGAACTCTCCATGCCCCTCACGGAATACCTTGGGGTGTCTTCTTTCCAAAATGGGGTCACTTGTGGGGTAGTTATACTGCCCTGGCATTTTCCAGGGGCCCTAATGTGTGGTAAGTAGGTAAATGACCTGTGAAATCCTAAAGGTGCTCTTTGGAATGTGGGCCCCTTTGCCCACCTAGGCTGCAAAAAAGTGTCACACATGTGGTATCGCCGTATTCAGGAGAAGTTGGGCAATGTGTTTTGGGGTGTCTTTTTACATAACTCATGCTGGGTGAGAGAAATATCTCGGCAAAAGACAACTTTTGCCATTTTTTTATACAAAGTTGGCATTTGACCAAGATATTTATCTCACCCAGCATGGGTATATGTAAAATGACACCCCAAAACACATTCCCCAACTTCTCCTGAGTACGGTGATACCAGATGTATGACACTTTTTTGCAGCCTAGATGCACAAAGGGGCCCACATTCCTTTTATGAGGGCATTTTTTGACATTTGGATCCCAGACTTCTTCTCACGCTTTAGGGCCCCTAGAATGCCAGGGCAGTATAAATACCCCACATGTGACCCCATTTTGGAAAGAAGACACCCCAAGGTATTCAATGAGGGGCATGGCAAGTTCATAGAAAAAAAAATTTTTTGGCACAAGTTAGCGGAAATTGATTTTATTTATTTTTTTCTCACTAAGTCTTCCTTTCCGCTAACTTGGGACAAAAATTTCAATCTTTCATGGACTCAATATGCCCCTCACGGAATACCTGGGGGTGTCTTCTTTCCGAAATGGGGTCACATGTGGGGTATTTATACTGCCCTGGCATTCTAGGGGCCCTAAAGCGTGAGAAGAAGTCTGGAATATAAATGTCTAAAAAATTTTACGCATTTGGATTCCGTGAGGGGTATGGTGAGTTCATGTGAGATTTTATTTTTTGACACAAGTTAGTGGAATATGAGACTTTGTAAGAAAAAAAAAAATAATTTCCGCTAACTTGGGCCCAAAAAATGTCTGAATGGAGCCTTACAGGGGGGTGATCAATAACAGGGGGGTGATCAATGACAGGGGGGTGATCAGGGAGTCTATATGGGGTGATCACCACCGTCATTGATCATGCCCCTGTAAGGCTCCATTCAGACGTCCGTATGCGTTTTGCGGATCCGATCCATCTATCAGTGGATCCGTAAAAATCATGCGGACATCTGAATGCAGCCTTACAGGGGGGTGATCAATGACAGGGGGGTAATCAATGACAGGGGGGTGATCAGGGAGTCTATATGGGGTGATCACCACCGTCATTGATCATGCCCCTGTAAGGCTCCATTCAGACGTCCGTATGCGTTTTGCGGATCCGATCCATCTATCAGTGGATCCGTAAAAATCATGCGGACGTCTGAATGGAGCTTTACAGGGGGGCGATCAATGACAGGGGGGTAATCAATGACAGGGGGGTGATCAGGGAGTCTATATGGGGTGATCACCCCCCTGTAAGGCTCCATTCAGACGTCTGTATGAGTTTTGCGGATCCTATCCATGTATAAGTGGATCCGTAAAAATCATACGGACATCTGAATGGAGCCTTACAGGGGGCTGATCAATGACAGGGGGGTGATCAGGGAGTCTATATGGGGTGACCAGGGAGTCTATATGGGGTAATCACCACCGTCATTGATCACGCCCCTGTAAGGCTCCATTCAGACGTCCGTATGCGTTTTGCGGATCCGATCCATCTATCAGTGGATCCGTAAAAATCATGCGGACGTCTGAATGGAGCTTTACAGGGGGGTGATCAATGACAGGGGGGTAATCAATGACAGGTGGGTGATCAGGGAGTCTATATGGGGTGATCAGGGGTGATCAGGGGCTAATAAGGGGTTAATAAGTGACAAGGGGGGGTGTAGTGTGGTGCTTGGTGCTACATATTGCTGAGCTATCTGTATCCTCTGGTGGTCGATCCAAACAAAAGGGACCACCAGAGGACCAGGTAGCAGGTATATTAGACGCTGTTATCAAAACAGCGTCTAATATACCTGTTAGGGGTTTAAAAAATCACATCTCCAGCCTGCCAGCGAACGATCGCCGCTGGCAGGCTGGAGATCCACTCGCTTACCTTCCGATCCTGTGAACGCGCGCGCCTGTGTGCGCACGTTCACAGGAAATCTCGCTTCTCGCGAGAGGACGCACCGGCGCGTCCACCCAGAAGAGCAGGGCCGCCGCAAAGACGCAATCCTGCGTACAGCGGTCCTGAGGAGGTTAAGGACCAGGCCATTTTTTGCAAATCTGACTAGTGTCGCTTTAGGCCCCTTTCAAACGGGCGTTGCAAATTGGGGCCGGATGCGTTCAGGTAAAATAGTGCGATTTTGACACTAAAACAAAACATTGCAATGCGTTTTGCACACGCGTGAGAAAAATCGGCATGTTTGGTATCCAGACCCGAACCCTGACTTCTTCACAGAAGTTCGGGTTTGGGTTAGGTGTTGTGTATACAGTATACAGTGTGTATTACATGCCAGCGCTGCCTTCCATGCCATCGGGTCCCCCCTACAGCCGCTCGGGGACCCGATGGCACCGCCGCCCGCCGCCGTAACATGTAAAAGCCGCAAACCGCAGGTCTGAATTGATCGCCGACACGGGGGGGGGGGGCACAGGACTTCCCCCGCGCATTGTCCCCGGGTGCCTGCTTAATGATTTGAGCAGGCACCTTGTTCCGCGCGGCAGTGATCGGAAATACATAGGACGTACAGGTACGCCCTGTGTCCTTAAGTACCCGGACATCAGGTCCCAAACAGGTTAATACTTATTTGGCTGTTTGTCTCATGCTCTAAAGACAAACACATAATTTCCTCCAACTACAATGTTTAGCAAGTGGAACTGCATTTTATTGTCCTCTATTATCTTTTTATTGATGTTAAACCAATAAAAACTATTGAAACATAAAAAATTAGGCAGTTGTTGTAAATGGTCTAAAATAACAATAGTTTTGTCATGTTCCGGTCCTCCCCACAACTGTTTGTTCTCCTGGATGCAGCAGTGATCTTCTGTGCACACCTCATCACCACTGCAGCCAATAACAGGCCTCAGCAGTCATGCTGAGGCCAGTGCTTTACTACATTGTGACCTGTGTTCACAGAAGGTCACTGCTGCATCCAGGAATATGACATCAGTGCTACAGGACCAAACCACATTTACAGCAGCTGTCCAAGCTTTTCTTTAACTCGAACAACCTCTTTATGTGTTTCTCTATTATAACCAAGTCTGCTCTCCTGAAAATGTGGGACAACCCCTTTAACTATTTCCAGTATCTTGATGACCTTGAACTGCCATGTATTATATTCAAATGTGATTTCACACTGTTGTAACACAGCAAGAGTTAATCCCAGTGTTTAGCAGAAAACATCCAATTAGCCCAGATTCTCTATTATTTAGACCTTTTTCTTCTGACCTACTTTTTTTTGTTTGCTTTTATAATTAATAGTTATGTTGTTAACCGTTATTGTGTTAGTAACTAGGCCACATAATTGCATTAAAATCTTTTATTTCAGCATCTTTAAAGCTCAACCAGAATTATTTTTAAATGGGATTACTTTGTACATGGCTTTGTACAAGTGGAACAAGCATGCCACATGTTTCATGCGCTTCGATGACCAAATTAGGTCACAAAAGACATGTTATGTGCTACGTAATAAACATATTTCTTTTATCTGAAATGTTATTATCCAACTTGTACTTTAGATTGATGTTCCCTTGAATAGGACTATGTACTGTACTAAGATTGAAATGTACTGTAACATCCAATGCAGACTAATAGAATAATAAGCAGCACTACAACTCCCCACATGGAGAAAAGGCCATTAAAAAGAGTAATGGTGCTCGCAGATGGGGATCCTGGCCATGGGTCCCAGCGTAACGTAGACAAAATAAAGAAATCCGCAGCACTCTTCCAGTGGTGAAAAAATCCGGTCTTTAATGAACCAGCAGCAAGATGATGCGACGCTTCGACCGTCTCCGGTCTTTGTCAAGTAACATCCAATGCAGTCATGTCCAAGATTTAATTTCTTCTCTGAGGTCATGGTGAGCTGTTTTTTTTAATGACCTGAATTATAGCTATAGAGTGATGTTCTGTTCCTCACCAATCGGTGCACTTTTTATTTTGATTAGTTACTTGCTACCATCTTGTTTATTTAATAAATGCATGTTATTTTATAAGTTCATTCTTATAACCAGCTCACATAGACAATCTTTAGTTGACGGAAAGGGGTCATTAGTGCCTATTGCATGTGCGCTTGGCAGCTGAAGGCATCTGTGTTGGTCTCATGTTCAAATGTGCCCGCACTGCTGAGAAAAATGAAGTTTTAATATAAGCAAATTAAACTCTAGGAGCAAAGGGGGTGTTGCCGTTACTCCTAGAGGCTCAGCTCTCTCTGCAACTGCCGCCCTCTGCACTTTGATTGACAGGGCCAGGCAGTGAAAACATCATCACACCTGCTCCTGTCACCAGGGGGTGCAGCAGTTGCAGAGAGAGCAGATACTCTAGGTGCAATGACAACGCCCCCGTTGCTTCTAGAGGCTCATTTGCATATATTAAAACATAATTTTTGTCAGCAGTGCGGGCACATATGAACATGGGACCAACACAGATGTCTCCAGCTGCCAAGTGCACATGTAACAGGTCAGCCAGTGTCATAGGTACAAGTCTGCTAACAGATGTCCTTTAAAGCTGGTTGAATCTTTTGAGACATGGAAAATATTTTTAAAGATACTCATGCTGCTTCTCTTTACCCCCATGTTTCTGTACACATTATTGTGTGCTCTGTTTGTGTAAGGAAAATTTACTCTCTTCCCTAACGGTGTGTCCCTTAACACATGATTTCAGTGGCCAGCTTGAATTAAGCCTTACCGGTACCGGGAGAATGAATTAGATGGAGACCAAAAACACGTGTCTTTCTCTGATCCATTCTGGTTTATTCACAGCTGGCAAACAGTTTTAATAGAGGGGGTTGAGCTTCCTTTACATCCAATCATATGTTAGCATTAGTATTTGACCAATAGTATGGTCACACATAAGCTCTGCATTAACATCATAGCTGACTCCTAGTAACAGCATTTGACCAATCAGGTATATACACATAGGCTAGCAGACACTTGAGCCAGATGTCCTTTTATGGCTAGAAGGCTGTTCATACTTTCAACATGTATGGATTTCATGAAACAGTTTAAGGAAGTGTCTCACATTCCATAGGGGGGAGGGAGGTTTTGTAGTGTACTAACCAAATGTAATACACGTGGCTAAATGAGACTAAATGGAGTCACATATATCCCATCAAATCCCCTCTTAGAACCTTATATATATATATATATATATACTATATGGTTCTTTCTCCGCTCTTCCTTGGTTTGCTTATAGGCCTTTAGGTATTCCATATACCCTTCAGGAGTATAATCCTGAGGCTTTGTTGAGGTTGGGTTTACCTCTTCTACCTCTACCGGAGTATAGAGGAATGTTGAGTGTACCCCTCTTTCGGCCACCTTTTTGACATATGGCTAGAAGGGAGGGCACACACTGTAGACAACAGCAGAGACCCACTATTGCAGCGACCACGGCGAGTGCCACTCCTAAAACATATCTTATTTGACCAAAGTCAGGTATTCAGCCAAAAAGCCAGTCCCACCAACCTTGGTCAACATCCTGTTTTATATGTTTCCTCATCTCCTCTAATTGGCCTATTTTATCTTTTATTCCACGGGAGTGATCTAATAAATTGAAACAACACATCCCTGCGAACGCTGAGCATCCTATAACATGCTGGAGCAATAAATAGTCAATAGTTGCCCTATTCTGCAAGATAGCCTTTTATACGATTGTATATCCAGCAGCATATCTTGCAGAATTACACTAGTGATATTTATCTGTTTTACCATAAAACAGGCAAGTTTTGATATTGTCCTGTGGTTATATATGGCCAACCCTGGTACTCCTATCAAAGATACCCCTAAACTCATATATTCTGATCTAGAGAGGAGATTCACATTATAATCACAATTTTCTGGTAGCTGTAGGGAAGTGTCTCTCGTGTGTCGTGTCTGCATTGCTGGGAATAGTGGTATCATTGTTAATGTCAACCTGGCTATTGTACAGGGTCCCTCTGTAATATTGGCCGGTATGTATGTGTAACTAGTATTCCCACAGGCCAATACCCATCCTGTTGGTAGAGGTACATGTTTGTCTAGGGATGGTACTGTTTTAGTAATATTACATTGCATATTCTTTCCTGATATTATCTTTTTACAACTATCTATATCTCTATCACAAATATTTGGCTTAATCTTATTCTGCATTTTTGCTTGTATGCAGGGAGGCAATAGTGTCTCATCACAGGTGAAGTTATAACATATTTCTGCTGCTGTGACAAGACCTGTAATTACTTCTATCATATTACTCTGCAGATTCTCATATGTAGGACAGTCATAACAAGCATGATAAGGATTTACATATCCATATTTAACATCATGATCCTCCAAGTCTGTGTCGTTCCATTGGGAACGTAGGAGCTCCGTCCATACGTCTAGTGGGGTGGGGACTGCTACCAGACATGTCTCCAAAATGTTAGATGCCGATAAAGTGGTTTGGAGACAAAAGTCAGTTAAGTTCAGAGTTTTGGCCAGGTACAGCCATAAGTTCTCCTTTGTCTTGCATAGACTGTCTTCCCCTCTGCATTCTGTTTCCAGGTATATCTGTCTCTGGGCCTCGTTGGAGGTCAGGGCTGTCTGCCCCCGTTAGTACCTCTCTTTTCTTCACCAACTTAATCCTTGTGGCGTGGATCCACGTGGGCGATTGTTCAGTGAGGACCGCTGTTCTGGTGATCGCGACTACCTCGGTGGGTTGTCCGTAGGTGAAACTTCCTGGTTCCTTTCCCTTCTTTAAGATCTTGATCATCACCTGGTTGCCTATCCGGAATGGACGGGTTGATTCCTGTGAAAGAGAAGGAGACTTACAAGCAACTTTTTCTTCAGTTTTACTGAGGACTTTGATCAGATTAGTACTTCTCTCTGATCAGGTCCAAGTCCCCTTCCTGCACCACCAGGGGGCGTCTTGCCCATGGTGTGGGGAAAGGCCTACCCATGAGTATCTCAATGCTGTTTATGTCCTACTCTGTGGAATGTCCTACTCTGTGGAAATGTGCTACTTAAGATGGAAGCACTGTGTTGGGGAATGCATAACTTCCCCTCTTCGCAGACTAATCCTATCTCAGGATTTTTCTGCAATACTGGATAACACCAGTCCTGCTGTTCCTGTTCAGTGACATACCACTGAAGATCAGTAAGTATTTGCAGCATCTCAGGGGTTGGAGATGCCAAACATGGCATCTCCCAATGGTTATACAAACCTGTGAGGTTGCTTTTGGCAACTCATTTCGCCATCTTAACTGCCAGCGCATTGCCCTGTGAGACATGATCCTTACCATCTGCTGCCGTAAATCCTCTCCTCTGCCAGATCATACCATGGTCCCACACTACCCCATGTGTGTACCTACTCTCAGTATGAATGGTGACAGGTCTATCAGCATGTAGAATACATGTCCTAGTGAGTGCAATAAGCTCAGCTGCCTGCTGTGTTGAGTGCGGATGTCCTTGAGTAGGCCTACAACATCATGAGTGGTGTGCAAAATGGTGTAATGTCACATTGTGAAAGAATTTGCCGACTCTACCATCATAGCACAGGCTGCAAGAGAACGCAGACATGCCGGCATCCCCTGGACAGAGGTGGGCATTACCTTTGAGAAAAACACACAAGGACGCAACTTGCCTCCGTTTTCTTGTGTCAGTACACCCGCCATGGTTTTACAATTTTGGCGTGCAAACATGTGGAAGGGCATATTATAGTCAGGGAGGCCCAGCCCTGGACTCGACATGAGCGAACATTTCAGACAATCAAATGCATTGTACATTTCAGAAGACCATTTAATCAAATCTGGATTTTCTTCCAGAGTGGCTTGCCTCAAAACATTGTCAATAGTAAAAGCAATCAAGAATCCATTGTCTACAGTAATTTATCATACCAAGGAAAGATAACATTTCTTTCTTGGTGTGCGGGGCGACCAAACCCGCAATAGACTGGACTCTTTCTGCGCTGATTCTCCGTTCACCTTTTGTGAGGACAAAGCCCAAATATTCAACCTGCATTTTACACCATTGCATTTTCTTAAGTGTCACTTTGTGACCACATCCTGACAACCATTGTAACAGTGATAAACCATCCTGAATGCTGGCCTCCGCTGACATGCTACACAGTAATAAATCATCGACATATTGCAGCAGCACAGAACCTTGGGGGGATGTACCATGACTCTAACATCGCTCGGAGGACTATGCTGTACACTACAGGTGAATCAGCATATCCCTGGGGCATCTCTGCACCAGGTCAGTTGGCGTCTGTCAAAGGAAAAAGCAAAAAGTAGTCTGGTTATCTTATCAACTGGGATAGAAAAGAAAGCATTTTTCAGATCTATCACACTGAACCAAACAGCGTCTGCTGGAATGGCAGATAATAATTAAGTGACATCAGGTACAACAGGGGCTATAGGCACAATGATGTTGTTGATGGCCCTTAAATCCTGTACAAAGCAGGCAGCACCATCTGCCTTTGTCACTGGATTCACGGGCGTGCTGTAGGGTGAAATCACCTCTGCCAGGATTCCCTTTTGTAGGAATTCCTTTATCATTGGCCTAAGCCCATCAAGTTTCTCTTTAACAGCGGGTATTGTTTCTGGAACACTGAGATGACACCTGGTTTCACAGTAGCTGTGTAATGTGTGCAATCTATGAATCCTGTGTCATATTCATTTGAGGACCATAATGCAGGGTTAATGTTATTCTGGGTGGTCCTGTATGTTTGCAAGAATCAGTGGCACTGGTGTAGAGACTGGAATGAGACCTGAGTGTACTCTTATGTCCTGATTCTTTGCTGATACCTGCAAGTTAAGCCTAATGAACAAATCTCTCCCTAATAGGCTGACTGGGCAATCTAGTATAATGCTAAATACATGACATGATGTATTCCCTGTCCATGGTTTCTACTGGTAAGGAATCTGTTCTGTATGTCCTTGTCAGTACCCCATTTATTCCCATAGAGGGCTCACATTTCCTTCCTGACACTCTGAGTCACCTAAGTCCGCCCCTTTTGGTGGACGCTTTGGTCTTTCTTCTGTTCAGCCATTAGTATCTTAGCTGTCCATACGAGCAGAGCTCTGATGTTAAGCACAACACTGAACATGTAACATGTAACTGCAAACATTGAAACAAACAGATCTGACAATACAGACATGAACACACAAAGGGCCCATAAAAACTTTTCATTGAAATAAAAATGTACAGCTTGATCAATGCTGTTGGTACCAATAAAAAACCCAAAAAACTTCCAATAAAATAAAATTCTTAATGCGCATATTTAAAAACAAATACCGTATTCCATACGCATTCATATACATTTTCATGTACTCATCTTCACAAACCAGCTCATAACCACGCCCTTATACATAAAATATGAATTACACACACAGCTCTGCTACGTACATATAACTCAGAGCCACACCCATTCACATTCCACTGAATCATGTATCTTTCACCCAATCACACAATCTCTTTGTTACATCCCAAAACTTGCAGCACAGACAAACACAGCAATTGCTGATGGTCTGTCGCTGTAAAACAATATACATGTTAATCATACAGTCATTTTGTTAAAATTAACAAATCATCTTATATGCCATGTGGTTTTTTTTTTTTTTTTTTTTTTTTTTTTTTAGTGTTACACAAATCGCCACTTATTGTATATAACTAACACTTCCCCCATTTCCTCTGCCTTGCGTCTCCTATTTCAGGAGTGTTGAAACAGGGGAAGTAAAGCAATACATCAAGGACATTCAGCTGTACCACATGTTCCTCAAACTTTTACTCACATCTGAATAAGAACTTATTGGGTGCAACCTTAGATTGTTACGAGTGGACACTTCCAATTAGCATCATCACTGCAGGCACATTTTAAACCATCGGAACATACAATTGGGAAAGATACAATCAATACTGGAGCCCTGTCTGGAATATCTTATAGATAACACAGGTTAGTATCTTCACATTGCTGCTTATGCAATACCAATTAGCAGCCCCCCTCCCCCCTCAACCCCCATATGAAATTCCTGAGCAGAGGAGGGGGGTGAGATGGGAGGGGGCTCTCTCTGAAAACACATCTCAAACAGGACAGGAAGAAGTTTTTTTGTAGTACTACAAGTGACATTTTGGAATGTGGTGGGGGGGAGGGATGCCTCATGGCAACCTTTGTTCTCTATAGGATTCAAAATCCTCCATCTTGAAATAAGAAATGCTGCTCATTTCATTTCTCTAACTTCAAGTTCTCTCAGTCACTTCCATATACACTTTTCCACCATAACTCAGCTTGCACCAGGCTATTATTATCCTTTAACAACTTCTCTCTTCAACTATCAATACACTTATGCATTAACTGTCCATCTTTTAGTGCTGTAATCTCTAATTCCAGGGACTATAAATCGTCACTATTTAAACACACACAGATCATTAGGGCAACAAAACTTAACCAGTTCATTTCTGAACGTTTAACACAAGCCCTTTCTAATTGCAAACACTGAGACACTTTTTCCCTTGCCATGAATTAACTTCCTGACTCTGCTGTGTCTTGTCACTCACTATAGCCCCCCTTCACAATCACAGGAGCTCTGATGTACACTGTCTGTAAGCTTCTAACAGATTTTTTTGCAGCTTTTCAATCCTGCCAGCCTAGCATAACATTCTGTTTCACATTTTTAACTGTCAATTCTCACATCTTGCCCAATTGTCTACTCATGTGTTAACTAGAAAATAATTTGTGGGACTAGACCGTGCAACAAAGTTTACATGTTGGCAGTGATAGAAACAGAATGATTTCACAGTGGGATGTGACCGTACACTTACCACCCGGCCAACATCTCACACAGACAGATAATCTTAATACTTCTAAAATACTTATACTATATATACATAAGAGTTAATTCAAGCTTGTATCCTTCTGTTCCCGGAACAGATATCCTTATATAGTGCACTATCTCTTAACGATACGGACTCAAATGAGCCGCTTACAATCAACATTTTATAACGATATGGACTCTGATATGAGCCGCTTACAATCAACATTTTATAACGATATGGACTCAATGATATGAGCCGCTTACAATCAACATTTGCGTGTCCCAGACATCGCAATCCACTGAAATCATAAATAGATGGTTCGACTTACTTGAATGGGATTTTTGGTCATTGCTCCCAGGTCCAAGGCGGACAAAAATTGATGTCTTTCACGGTAGACCTGAAGAGTTGACCCTCCCAATCCCGGACTGAGTCCCCAGATCTGTAAGGAAAATTTACTCTCTTCCCTAACGGTGTGTCCCTTAACACATGATTTCAGTGGCCAGCTTGAATTAAGCCTTACCGGTACCGGGAGAATGAATTAGATGGAGACCAAAAACACGTGTCTTTCTCTGATCCATTCTGGTTTATTCACAGCTGGCAAACAGTTTTAATAGAGGGGGTTGAGCTTCCTTTACATCCAATCATATGTTAGCATTAGTATTTGACCAATAGTATGGTCACACATAAGCTCTGCATTAACATCATAGCTGACTCCTAGTAACAGCATTTGACCAATCAGGTATATACACATAGGCTAGCAGACACTTGAGCCAGATGTCCTTTTATGGCTAGAAGGCTGTTCATACTTTCAACATGTATGGATTTCATGAAACAGTTTAAGGAAGTGTCTCACATTCCATAGGGGGGAGGGAGGTTTTGTAGTGTACTAACCAAATGTAATACACGTGGCTAAATGAGACTAAATGGAGTCACATATATCCCATCAGTTTGTATCCAATTTTATCTTGCACCCTGTAAGTTTCAGAATATTAGACATGCAATTCTCGTTCCATACTAGGGTAGTCCTACTAAGGTTGCATGTAGGCTGTGTGTATACAGTAACTAAATGTCACTTGTGACAGGTTTGACAGTCAAGGTTGTAATATGTCTAATGGAGAAAAACTTTGGAAGCTACCTTGCGGTGCTGCCTTTCTTTCAACTGTGGTCAATAGTGAAGATTACTATTACTATGGTGCCTTGATCAGGAAATACCATCTCCAGCTGCGTTAGCTGTCACCAGGTCATCCAGTGTCACGAGTGTATGTGAGCAACGATAGTAATTCACAGTACAGAGCAACTGACTGGACCCAGAACTAGGGAGGATAAAGGGTGACCCCTGTCCGACCCTCAACGCTTTCCCTATTCTGCTAAAGCACATGCCCGGATCCAAAAGGTGGAACGAGGCATGCCCACGTGCCTAAGACTAATGACCACTGTAACCCCTACAATAGTGGAAGGGGCACGGCCACCGGTGCCCTACTCAGTATATGGAGGGAACCGTGGCCACCTCAGATCCAGTCAGAAAACAAACAGGAATACAACAATGTCTGCAGACTTAGCTGAAGGTGTTGTAGCCGCAGAGAAGACGGATCCAAGGACAGGCTGGCAAAATCCGGAGTGCTAGCTGCAGCAGAACACAGGTCCAGTGGACTGATAGCTACAAGAGAAGAAACCAAAGCAAGAGCCACAACGGAAGTGAGAACTATAATCCACATCCTATCATAGGAGGAGGGGTGATATAAAGGGAGGGAAATCAAACACATGAAGGACAGCTGTGGTGAAAGAAACCAGAAGTAAACAGAGTAGTGAGAACGCCTCCCAGCTCTAGTAGTGACATCATCACAGGGGTGGAGAAACAGAGCTGTGAGAACGTCCCAAAGCTCTGGTAGTGACATCCAGATGGTTCTTCCAACTCACAAATCATCTGATAACCATTTTAGGTACTTCAAATGCGGCAGATTTTGTTGCAGAAATGTCTGTGACTGAAAATCAGTTCCATTCATCTTAATGGGGTTGTTTTGGCAGCAAGAATGTGGGCCTCAAAAAGGCCACTTTATGGCAGAAACGTCACCTTCATCATATGTGTATCTGCTGTATGTGGAGTAAAGTGGGCTTTTGATGTTTATCTGGAGCTTTCTCCAGCTGGGAACAGCCTGCCAGATTCATCCTTGCCGGGCGCAGATGTGCGCTGACGGCAACCTGTTCTACCCCATTGACTATAATCTGGTTCGGCGGAGATCCAGACTCAACCTGGAAAATATGCTGAGGAGTGGCTGGATGAAAACTGCTGCTTGCAGCTATACAGTTGAAATCGGAAGGGTACCTGCATCCGCTTACTTACCGCTGATCGCATCAGCTCATTATGCATTATCCAGCGGCTGTAAGGGGGGCTTAGGCGGCGATGATTATGCACATTCAATATCTGATGCCTACACACAGCAATATTTCCAAACTCCTCTATAAACATGCAGCATTAGATCGTCCTAACCTGTGTGGAACTGAACAGGTTAAAACCCAACCTTCTGATTCTATGGCCAGCTGTATTAGGCAGAATTATCAGAAGCAATAAAAACCAGTCAATGAAAATTGACTGAGTAAAAATTCAGGAACATTTTGTAAAAACTGAGAATAACGGACCACAGAATTACTGGTCTGATCAGTAGCCGCCCGGCTTGCCAACTATGAAGGGGACAGGAAAGCGGACTAACAGTTTGAAGCTGTGCCCGTCGTATCCTACGATCTGGTATGTTTCTGTATTGCTGTTTTGATTCTGAACTTCTGTCCCAGCTTATTTTACTCCCTAATGCTCTGACAAACACCTCAAGGTATTCTCTTTGTTAGACCGCCATATGCGCTCTCTGGAAGAGGGGGGAATTTATACCTGGCTGGTCCCCTAGGTATACAGTCAGGTCCATAAATATTGGGACATCTACACAATTCTAACATTTTTGGCTCTATACACCACCACAATGGATTTGAAATGAAACGAACAAGATGTGCTTTAACTGCATACTGTCATCTTTAATTTACATCCAAATCAGGTGAACGGTGTAGGAATTACAACAGTTTGCATATGTGCCTCCCACTTGTTAAGGGACCAAAAGTAATGGGACATAATAATAATCATAAATCAAACTTTCCCTTTTTAATACTTGGTTGCAAATCCCTTGCAGTAAATTACAGCCTGAAGTCTGGAACGCATAGACATCACCAGACGCTGGGGTTCATCCCTGGTGATGCTCTGCCAGGCCTCTACTGCAACTGTCTTCAGTTCCTGCTTGTTCTTAGGGCATTTTCCCTTCAGTTTTGTCTTCAGCAAGTGAAATGCATGCTCAATCGGATTCAGATCAGGTGATTGACTTGGCCATTGCATAACATTCCACTTCTTTCCCTTAAAAAACTCTTTGGTTGCTTTTGCAGTATGCTTTGCGTCATTGTCCATCTGCACTGTGAAGCACCGTCCAATGAGTTCTGAAGCATTTGGCTAAATATGAGCAGATAATATTGCCCGAAACACTTCAGAATTCATCCTGCTGATTTTGTCAGCAGTCACATCATCAATAAATACAAGATAACCAGCTCCATTGGCAGCCATACATGCCCACGCCATGACACTACCACCACCATGCTTCACTGATGAGGTGGTATGCTTAGGATCATGAGCAGTTCCTTTCCTTCTCCATACTCTTCTCTTCCCATCACTCTGGTACAAGTTGATCTTGGTCTCATCTGTCCATAGGATGTTGTTCCAGAACTGTGAAGGCTTTTTTAGATGTCGTTTGGCAAACTCTAATCTGGCCTTCCTGTTTTTGAGGCTCACCAATGGTTTACATCTTGTGGCGAACCCTCTGTATTCACTCTGGTGAAGTCTACTCTTGATTGTTGACTTTGACACACATACACCTACCTCCTGGAGAGTGTTTTTCATCTGGCCAACTGTTGTGAAGGGTGTTTTCTTCACCAGGGAAAGAATTCTTCGGTCACCCACCACAGTTGTTTTCCGTGGTCTTCTGGGTCTTTTTGTCGCTGAGCTCACCGGTACATTCCTTCTTTTTAAGGATGTTCCAAACAGTTGTTTTGGCCAGGCCTAATGTTTTTGCTATCTCTCTGATGGGTTTGTTTCGTTTTTTCAGCCTAATGATGGCTTGCTTGACTGATAGTGACAGCTCTTTGGATCTCATCTTGAGAGTTGACAGCAACAGATTCCAAATGCAAATCGCACACTTGAAATGAACTCTGGACCTTTTATCTGCTCATTGTAATTGGGATAATGAGGGAATTACACACACCTGGCCATGGAACAGCCGAGAAGCCAATTGTCCCATTACTTTTGGTCCATTAACAAGTGGGAGCCACATATGCAAACTGTTGTAATTCCTACACCGTTCACCTGATTTGGATGTAAATACCCTCAAATTAAAGCTGACAGTCTGCAGTTAAAGCACATCTTGTACGTTTCATTTCAAATCCATTGTGGTGGTGTAGAGAGCAAAAAGTGTTAGAATTGTGTCGATGTCCCAATATTTATGGACCTGACTGTATATGTATGTGGTTCAGTAAGTCTACTGTGTCACATGTGCAGGGCTGGGAGACTAGCACTTGCTGTACAGGTCCTTCTCTCCTCTTCTGCAGTTGTCTTCATACACACAGACACATGGAACGTGTAGTCATAAACCAGAGTTTCCATGCGCACTCTTTTGCACCAACAAAAGCACCTACAATTGGCACGTGAGCAACTAGATTATGGAGAAATGGAAAAAAGTAGTGTGGTCTGATGAATCACATTTTCTTTTACTTTATGTAGATGGCAGGGTGCCGGTACAAGTTATATACCTGAGGAAGAGATGGCATAATGATAAACTATGAAAAGAAGGCAAGCCATTGGAGGAAGTATGATGCTCTGGGCAATGGTCATAGCAATGGTATTCTCTAATGCAGTGGCCACTTTCAGTAGGATGGTGCACCCTGCACATTGCAGGGTTTAAGGAACATGACAGATAGTTCAAGATGTTGACTTTGGCCTCCAAATTCCCCAGATCTCAATCCAAAAGACCATGTGGGGGATGTGCTGGAAAAACATGTCTGATCCACAGAAAACCCATCTCACAACACAGGCTTAAAGGGCTTCTGTCACCCCACTAAACAGATTTTTTTTTTTTGTGTACTTATAATCCCTATCCTGCGATATTGCTATACCTTATGTTAAAGTTGTGTAAAGTGCAATTTTCGTTTTATTAAGTACACAATGGTAATTGCTACGGCAGGGTCAGTGACGTTTCGGCACATCTGTGCCTTCATCAGACTGTAGCAGAAAAGAAAAATAAACACAGTAAATATATCTGGTATTTACATCAGTATTCATGAAAGCGATCGTTTTTCATGCATATGCGGTTTTCATATAATTTTACAAACGCATCAATTAAAGGGTAGACTCTAGAAATGAAAATGCTATGTCAGCATAAAACAGTACAGGAGACATAAAATAAAAAGGTTTCTATTGCTGAAGTTCAAGCCTGGAGAGGGCTGTATTCTGGAAGGACACAATCAATAGCAGTCACCATCTAGGGGGTATGTCTGTGGTCAGTTAAAGTAGTAATAACAATAGGGTAGCTGTATGATGTAAGGTATCAGTACACATCTATATATCACCAGACAAATAGGTTATCAGAAAATGTAGTCATGATCAGTAGTTCTGATAAATGACAGGAAACATGGTGGTCCAGATTCTCAGGACTAACTTACCTAGTGCCGCTTGAGGTACCGACGATAACAGGTAGGACGCAGTATGGAGATAAACATGCGGTTGTACCGCAGACAGGAGGAAAAGGCGTCATATATGAGGTTGTTGGCGTGGGGGTATAAATACCCGCACGCCATTCCGGCATTGCACGTGCTTCCCGAACCGGAAGTGCGTCATTTGGAACGCATGTTGCTGACATCCTGCGTTCCACCGATCGGAAGTGTCTAGGTGGAACACAGGGCAGACCCGCAGATACACGGTAACAGATGTAAATGGATAGAATAGAGAGATAACATGAATACTATAGAAATTATATTATAGAAGAATACCATGTGGAGTTGGTCTAAGTATAATGGGTGGATTAATGTACTGCTCCGTGGTGGAACGCAAGTTTGCGTTCCAACGACCGGAAGTGTATGGGGAATGTACTGTTATGAATCGAGCAATGCACTCAGTATTTCTAAGTGAAATAAGTATGATCGTGGGGCTGTGGTCTCTACTATGTATGAGAGAGTGTATATGGCTATGTTGTGGATCGGGTATGCCGGAGAATGGTAGTGGGAGGGGCGCTAGTCTAGGCAAGGGGTGAAGGATGATAAGTGTGGTAATTATGGTAAAGAAATATATATCAAATGGGAATCCTGTTTGCTGACTGGTCGTATGAGGAATGAGGTGTCTGAGGAGGACCAAGATATGAAGAGGTGATAACATATAACGTAAAATGTGCTGACATGGTGAAAATAGAATAGGAATAATAGGATAATCACGGTTGACGTTGTATGTGCTAACATGGTGACATAGTATACCAATACGTACGACATAAAATAACAAACCACATAAAAGGATACATTTGCGGCACTAGAGTAATCCCGGAGAGTCAATGGGCCTGTGAAGAAAAAAGGGGGACATCGGTTAAATTACGGACATGTATGTGAATCATAACAAGGTTTGTATCTCATATTCTCTGTTAAGACCCCGTGGCTCCATACTTTCAAGCTTATGGATCCAAAAGGCTTCTCTTTGTTTTAATATTTTGATTCTGTCACCGCCCCTTCTGGGTGCTGGGATGTGTTCTATGACTTGGTATTTAAGTTGAGAGATAGAATGAGATGCCTGATTAAAATGGTATGGGACAGGGAGTAACAGGTTAGGTTTGCGTATGGATGATTTGTGCTGGCATATTCTGTTACGGATGGTTTGGGTGGTTTCGCCAACATAAATGAGACCACATGGGCACTTGAGTGTGTAGACGACAAAATCCGAGTCACATGAGAAAAAGTCATTTATTAGAAATTGTTTTCCTGTGTATGAGTGTGATATACTATTGCCTTTTTGTACATGAGAACATTGTATGCAGTGGTGACAGGGGAATGTACCTTTTTTGGGGGTCCTGAGGAATGTCTGACTGGATATCTTGGTAGCTGAGCCAATATCAGCCCGGACTAATAGGTCACGTAGATTTTTCGGCCGTCTATTGCACATAAGGACTGGATTTTTGAATTCTTCAATGTCTGGGTAGGCCTTGGCTAGAAGGTGCCAATGTGATCTAAGGCTATTCTCCATTTTTCTAACATTCGGATTATATGTATGGACAAATGGTATGCGTTTACCTAGTGGACGATTAGTGTTGCGGGGATGTATGGATTGTCTGACTAGATGTGCAGGGTAGCCTCTCTCTTTGAAACGATCTTGCATCTCTTTAATCCTCTAAGACTGTGTGGGTTCTGTCTGTACTATCCTATTGATCCTTTGAAATTGTGACATTGGAAGTGATTTCTTTGTATTGGTAGGATGAAAACTTGAAAAATGTAATAAGTTATTTCTGTCTGTTGGCTTTCTGTATAGATCGGTTGTGAGCATTCCTTGTAGGTTTTTGGTTACCAGTGTATCTAGGAAATTGATGGTTGTGGGATCAAAATGGATGGTAAACTGAAGTTCAGGTGTGATATGATTAAGAAATTCATGAAAAACAAGTAATGAATCGGTCGTGCCTTGCCAGATGCAGAAGATATCATCGATATATCTTTTCCAGAGTTGCACGTGAGAAATGAAGGTATTGTCAGGGTATATGTAAGTGTCCTCAAAATCTGCCATGTAGCTGTTGGCATATGGGGGTGCCACGTTGGACCCCATTGCCGTTCCCTGTTTTTGTAGATAGAATTGGTCTTGGAATAGAAAGAAGTTATGATGCAATACTATGGAGAGTAGATCATTACACAGGGAAATAGTATCCGGATGTTTATCTGTTTTTTTGAGGATTTTATCAACAGCTGTCTGGCCTTTGTGATGTTGGATTGAGGTGTATAGACTACATACATCCCATGTTACCAAAATGGTGTCTTGTTGTATCGGTCCAAGGTTTTTAAGGGTGTCTAGAAAGGCGGATGTGTCAAGTAAAAATGATGGAGTTTTCTTAATTTCTGGGGTCAGTATTTTTTCTAAGAAAATGGATAGGGGAGAGAGGATGGAGTCAGTGGAGGCTACAATGGGGCGTCCGGGTGGGTTGAGCAGATTCTTATGGATTTTGGGTAAGGTATAGAGAACAGGAATGATGGGGTGTCTGTTAGTCAGGAAATTTACTGTTTCTTGGTCTATGGTGCCCTTCTGGATGTATCGGGTAAGTATGTCCTGAATCTTGCGGGCTATATCTGCAGTTGGATTGTGGGTAAGCTTTTCATAGATATTTTCGTCACTAAGTTGTCTTAGAATCTCTGTTATGTAGTGATCTCTGTCCATTATGACTAGAGCCCCACCTTTGTCAGCTGGTTTAAAAATCAAGTTTTTTGTTTGGTTAGGTTTTTGAGAGCTTGTTTGTCTACTTGAGTAAGGTTACTGCTGAATTTCAATTCCTGTTTCTCAATACTTTTCCTGAAGGAGGACATATCTTTCTGAACTAGTGAAATGAATGTTTCCACTGGTGGTTGGGTTTTTGGTGGCATGTAAGAACTTTTGTTCCTTAGTGATAGGTCTTTGGCTGAGATTAAAGTATTGGAACTTTGTGGAGCCGGTTTCTCTTTTATTGCGCTGAAGTGAGTCGTTAATCTAATGCGTCTAAAAAATCTATGTAGATCTAATTCCAGTTGAAAAGTATTTAGTGTATGGGAAGGACAGAAAGATAGACCTTTTTCTAGTAGTGTCATGTCTGCCGGGCTGAGTGAATGGGAAGATATATTGACTACTAGTGATTGTGTCCTTACCTGAGATCTTGTAGTCACAGTTGTAGGTTGTATCCCTTGCGGATGCGCTCCTCTGTTAGATCTTCTTTGGGTTCTTGGAGGTCGAAAATTTGTTTGTCTTGATCGGTAGTTTGGGTCTCGATTGGATCCTGAGTTGGAGGAGTCAGTTGAGGAAGATCTCCATCTGGAGCTGGTGGAAGGAGTATCGGGCCATCGGTAGACTCTGCTCAGACGGTAGTCCTCAGTGTCTCTGCGGAATTTATTCCGTTTGGTGTCTTCGATTTCTTTGCGCTGGGTTGCCAGATGTGTACTCAGTTTTTCCAATAGTTTGTCGTAATCTTCTTGCGAGAGTATTGCTTGAAGTTGCTCCTCCGTACTCTTGACTAGTTCTTTTGTATCTATAATAGCTTGTTGTAGGAAGGACAGGGTTAAAGTCATTATGTCAAAGGAACATTTATTGAGTATTTGTTTAAATTTGGAACAATAGTCCCGGTTGTCTTTAA
The DNA here is from genome assembly GCF_905171765.1 of Bufo bufo. Lineage (NCBI taxonomy): Eukaryota > Metazoa > Chordata > Amphibia > Anura > Bufonidae > Bufo > Bufo bufo. Next base: position 611,094,700 of record NC_053389.1, on the reverse strand, counting down.
AGAAAGTTGGTCTAGTCCGTATCCTCAGTCCTCGAGGTATACGTCTGACTTTGAGATATTCAGCCATGGTTACACTGTGTAATTCAAAGCTCAAAAGTTTCCTAGATTCTCTTTCCAGGTCTCTAGCCTTGAACTCAGAGCTTGGCGTTTGTAAAAAATCACTTGTTAGGGTGACTTTGGATAGAATAGAGCTGATTTAATCTTCTTGGAATGAAAGCGTTTCGCTTGTCATGTTTTTGCCACGGTGCTTCACCAGGTTAGGGATTCTTAATAGTTGCAAGCAGAGCCCTTGTAGCACTCAGTGGATTAGTAGCTGGAGTAGGGTTCCCACCCCTGTCAATAGTAGATACAAAAACTCCAGCCGAAGTTGTGTAAAGTGCAATTTTCGTTTTATTAAGTACACAATGGTAATTGCTACGGCAGGGTCAGTGACGTTTCGGCACATCCGTGCCTTCATCAGACTGTAGCAGAAAAGAAAAATAAACACAGTAAATATATCTGGTATTTACATCAGTATTCATGAAAGCGATCGTTTTTCATGCATATGCGCGTTTTCGTATAATTTTACAAACGCATCAATTAAAGGGTAGACTCTAGAAATGAAAATGCTATGTCAGCATGAAACAGTACAGGAGACATAAAATAAAAAGGTTTCTATTGCTGAAGTTCAAGCCTGGAGAGGGCTGTATTCTGGAAGGACACAATCAATAGCAGTCACCATCTAGGGGGTATGTCTGTGGTCAGTTAAAGTAGTAATAACAATAGGGTAGCTGTATGATGTAAGGTATCAGTACACATCTATATATCACCAGACAAATAGGTTATCAGAAAATGTAGTCATGATCAGTAGTTCTGATAAATGACAGGAAACATGGTGGTCCAGATTCTCAGGACTAACTTACCTAGTGCCGCTTGAGGCACCGACGATAACAGGTAGGACGCAGTATGGAGATAAACATGCGGTTGTACCGCAGACAGGAGGAAAAGGCGTCATGTATGAGGTTGTTGGCGTGGGGGTATAAATACCCGCACGCCATTCCGGCATTGCACGTGCTTCCCGAACCGGAAGTGCGTCATTTGGAACGCATGTTGCTGACATCCTGCGTTCCACCGATCGGAAGTGTCTAGGTGGAACACAGGGCAGACCCGCAGATACACGGTAACAGATGTAAATGGATAGAATAGAGAGATAACATGAATACTATAGAAATTATATTATAGAAGAATACCATGTGGAGTTGGTCTAAGTATAATGGGTGGATTAATGTACTGCTCCGTGGTGGAACGCAAGTTTGCGTTCCAACGACCGGAAGTGTATGGGGAATGTACTGTTATGAATCGAGCAATGCACTCAGTATTTCTAAGTGAAATAAGTATGATCGTGGGGCTGTGGTCTCTACTCTGCGGGTATTTATACCCCCACGCCAACAACCTCATACATGACGCCTTTTCCTCCTGTCTGCGGTACAACCGCATGTTTATCTCCATACTGCGTCCTACCTGTTATCGTCGGTACCTCAAGCGGCACTAGGTAAGTTAGTCCTGAGAATCTGGACCACCATGTTTCCTGTCATTTATCAGAACTACTGATCATGACTACATTTTCTGATAACCTATTTGTCTGGTGATATATAGATGTGTACTGATACCTTACATCATACAGCTACCCTATTGTTATTACTACTTTAACTGACCACAGACATACCCCTTAGATGGTGACTGCTATTGATTGTGTCCTTCCAGAATACTGCCCTCTCCAGGCTTGAACTTCAGCAATAGAAACCTTTTTATTTTATGTCTCCTGTACTGTTTTATGCTGACATAGCATTTTCATTTCTAGAGTCTACCCTTTAATTGATGCGTTTGTAAAATTATACGAAAACGCGCATATGCATGAAAAACGATCGCTTTCATGAATACTGATGTAAATACCAGATATATTTACTGTGTTTATTTTTCTTTTCTGCTACAGTCTGATGAAGGCACGGATGTGCCGAAACGTCACTGACCCTGCCGTAGCAATTACCATTGTGTACTTAATAAAACGAAAATTGCACTTTACACAACTTCGGCTGGAGGAGTTTTTGTATCTACTATTGACAGGGGTGGGAACCCTACTCCAGCTACTAATCCACTGAGTGCTACAAGGGCTCTGCTTGTAACTATACCTTATGTTATTAATAATTGTCGTTCAGTAGATTTTGCAAAAAACTTACTTTTATGATATGCTAATTACCTTTCTACCAGCAAGTTGGGCATCTACTTGCTGGTAGCAGCCGCAGAAAACCGCCCCCTCCTCTTCTTGATTGACAGGGCCAGCCACGATCTCCTCCTCCAGCCAGCCCTCCTCAGCACTCCCTCAGTGCGCCTGCGCCGATGACGTCACCGAAAGAGAAGACGTCATCGGCGCAGGTGCATTGAGGGAGTGCTGAGGAGCCGAGCCTCCTTATCTCAGAGCGCCTGCGCCGAATCAACACAGGCGCACGATTTTTGAAATGCTGACAGGGCTGGCCGGAGGAGGAGATCCCGGCTGGCCCTGTCAATCAACAGAAGGAGGGGGCGGTTTTCTGCGGCTGCTACCAGCAAGTAGACGCCCTACTTGCTGGTAGAAAGGTAATTAGCATATCATAAAAGTAAGTTTTTTGCAAAATCTACTGAACGAAAATTATTAATAACATAAGGTATAGCAATATCGCAGGATAGGGATTATAAGTACACAACAAAAAAATAAATCTGTTTAGTGGGGTGACAGAAGCCCTTTAAAAGATCTGCTGTGCCAGATACCACAGCACATCATCAAAGGTCTCGTGAAGTGCATGCTTGTGTTGCCAACCTGATTATTTTTTCTGTGGACAATTTAAAGAGGACCTTTCACCGATTATTACCCTATGAACTAACTATACAGACATGTGGAGCGGCACCCGGGGATCTCACTGCACTTACTATTATCCCCAGGCGCCGCTCCGTTCTCCTGCTATGCCCTCCGGTATCTCCGTTCCCTAAGTTATGGTAGGCGGAGTCTGCCCTTGTTCTTCTGTAGCGCTGGCCAATCGCATTGCACAGCTCACAGCCTGGGAGAAAATAACCTCCCAGGCTGTGAGCTCTGCGCTGCGATTGGCCAGCGCTAGAGCAGAACAAGGGCTGACTCCGCCTACCATAACTTAGGGACTGGAATCTCCGCCTACTATAACTTAGTGAGCGAAGATACCGGAGGGCATAGCAGGAGAACGGAGCGGCGCCCGGGGATAATAGTAAGTGCAGTGAGATCCCCGGGTGCCGCTCCACATGTCTGTATAGTTAGTTCATAGGGTAATAATCGGTGAAAGGTCCTCTTTAACAAATATCACAGACAGCTAATATTTTTATGGACAAATTGGAAAGCTATAACACATAATAAAGATTATAAGTGATATATTCAGCAGGCTGAACTCAGCCTGCTTTTGTGGGAGGGACGTAGGGGGCTTCTTAAGCTCCACCGCCTAGCTCACCTGGTGCACGTCCTCTCTCGATTTGTCAGCGCCTCATGCATCCAGCGTCCCGAGTCTCAACTCTTTGATCCCGTCTGAAGAATACTCAATGCACTACTCTTCCCTGGATGAAGCCATTCAACTGATCTTACAGGTAGGGGCGGGCGCTTGGCTCTCAAAAGCGGACATCTAGGACGCCTTCAAGCTGTTGCCAATCCAACCTCACCTTTGGAGGTTTCACGGAATCAAATGGAGGGACCAGTACTATTTCGCCACCCGCCTCACGTTCGGGTCAAAGAGCAGCCCCTGGCTCTTTGATCAGTTCGTATGGGCCCTCCATTGGATTCTGGTAAACCACGGCAACTGTCCAACAGTCATACATTACCTGGATGACTTCTTACTGGCATCTCCCTGTTCGTCCTTCACTGGAGTCCCACCTGTCCGACTGTGTATTCCGATGCGGCCGCATCCGTCGGGTTCGGTGCCTTATTCGGCCACCAGTGGTTCGTGGACTCCTGGCCCTCCCAAATCCACTCGGACCCTCAAGCCATTCAGTCCTCTCCTCTCCTAGAGTTCTGCCCCATCGTGGCGGCCGCACAAGTCTGGGGCGAAGAATGGAGCAACATGCCGGTATGTTTCATCACCGACAACCGCACGGTCGTCGACATCCTCGCCAAAGGCAGGTCCAGCTCGCCCAAGTTCATGCGCTTCCTACGCAAACTCACCTGGCTAGCCCTTAAATACAACTTCCATATTTCTTGCACCCACATCCAGGGCATCAGGAACATTGCAGCAGATGCCTTGTCTCGCCTAAATCTAAACCTTTTTTTCCAGGTCATGCCACAAGCCGAGAGAATCGGGATACCCCCCCGGATTCCGGCTCCCTGATCCTAGACTAGACAGGCACTTATTAATGGCTCAATCTCTCATCCACAAGTCCCTGTCCGAAAACTCCACCAGGAACTACCAGTCAGGTTGGAAGGCTTTCAAGGTTTTTTCTCACCTTCATCCCAGGGGCAACGCGAGCGAAGTCACATTCATCATGGCTTTCCTGGCATACTGCCACAAAGACCTACACCTTTCGTACAGCACCATCAGGTTGTATTTGTCAGGGGTCCAGCATCACCTCATGATCCGTCATCCGGACAGCAACTCCATTTTTTCTTCCCACGCCATTAAAGCCACACTGCGGGGTATTCAAAAGAGCTCAAACAAGTCCGAACCCTCCAGGCAACCCATCTCAGGGGACCTGTTCAGGAAACTCTCATCCTCCCTAGACGGCAGTCCTTTTGGTCCTTTCAGAAGCTGCATTCTCAAAGCTGCCCTCTACCTGAGTTTCCACGGCTTTCTCCGGCCCGGGGAATTCACCGGTACCTCTCCTCACAACACAGGCCCCACACTAAGCCAACTCACCCGCAGACACGAGCGTTTCATTTTCACCTTGCCCGTCTCCAAAACCTCACAAACCGGGCCCCCCGTGTGCATAGAATATTTCCCTACTACCAACCCTTGGTGCCCTGTGGTCGTCCTCAACAGGTTACTAACCACCCTGGGCAACCGGGCTCCTGCCAGCCCTCTCCTTCCTTTCCCGTCACGGCCACTTTCGTCCTCGCAGTTCATAAAACACATGCGCAGCCTCGCATCAGGGTTAGGTTTCAACCCCCAGGCCATCTCGGGCCATTCATTCAGGATCGGAGCCGCCTCCACTGCATCCAAACATGGGGTCCCGGCTCACATCATACGTAAAATGGGTCGATGGAAGTCCTCCTGTTTCTCGCAATACATCCCGCATCCAAAAGCCGAAATCGCCAGAGCTTTCTCTGACTTAGTATTGTAATACTACCATCCACAATAAAGAGTTGTATCCTAACTATTCCTACTTGTATTTTTGCCCCCTTTATTTGGCCTACCCTCGTCACGTGGCTAAAGGCACACCACTAACCACCTCGTTAGATTAGGTTCAGTCCCACTCACCAGGCTTCGCACCATAGCCAGGACCACAAATTCAGCAGGCTGAACTCAGCCTGCTTTTGTGGGAGGGGCGTAGGGGGCTTCTTAAGCTCCACCGTCCAGCTCACCTGGTGCACGTCCTCTCTCGCCCCTCCCTCCAGGCCCTTCTTCATACATCTCCCGTAGGGTATGCCCCCTTTATTTGGCCTACCCTCGTTACGTGGCTAAAGGCACACCACTAGCCACCTAGTTAGATTAGGTTCAGTCCCACTTACCAGGCTTCGCGCCGTAGCCAGGACCACAAATAATGTGTTTATATCAAAACACAGTTCTTCATTTACTGTGAACACTAAAATGATGATAAGTACAATAACAATAATCTGAAGCTCCTCTGCCTTCAAAGAAAATCACAGACAGTGAACCTCTGGAAACTGCACCTATCTGTAGAACGGAACCCCCAAAGTGATCAAGAGTACACTGCACATGTGCGACCGCCCTCCGTTCATTTCTATATAAGTTCCTTCTGGCAGTACCATAGAAGTGAACAGAGCAGTGGCCACACTTGCTCGATCTATTAATTTCTATTGGACTTCTGAAATTAGCCGTGGCTGTTAGCTTGGTTATTTTTGGAACTCCCAAAGAAGTGAATGGAGAGCACACTGTGCATGTGTAGTGTGTTCTAGATCACTTTGGGGGCCCTGTGCTAGAGACTGGTCCGGGGCCCAGAGGTAGGACCCACACCTGTCTGCTATTAGTGGCATATACTAGATGCATGCCACCAATGTGTGAGACAACCCCTTTAATGCTGCCCCTTTAAAGGGGCTGTCTCGGTTCAGCAGATGGCATTTATCATGTAGATGAATTTAATACAAGGCATTTTCTAATGCATTGTCGTTGTCCTTATTGCCTCCTTTGCTTGCACGGGGTGGTGCCCATGCACAGGCATGGAGCGCTGCATTGACCGTTTTATTATTTTTTAAAGGGGTTTTCCAAGGATTTTCATCAGGATAGGTCATCGGTATCTGATCGGTGGGGGTCAGACAGCTGGGGCCCCGCTGATCAGCTGTTAGAGAAGGCAGCGGCGCTTGCAGTAGCACCATGGCTTTCTCTCAGCTTTTCCTAGGCCAGACACATTCATCAGTCAGATGTCCTAGGCGCGATACCAAACACAGTCGATATACAATGTACGACACTGTGAGCAGGGAGAAGACCACGGCACACACAGGAGAACTGGTGCATTTTTTAAACAGCTGATCGATGGGGTCCCAGGTGTCAGACCCCCACCAATTAGATATTCATGACCTATCCTGAGGATAAGTTATCAGTTGTAAAGGGGCCACCTCTCTCCAAACAGCCCAAGGCGGCCTTCAAAGATTCCAAGAAGTACCATTCAGTTAATGTAAATGGAGCCATTCATTAATTCTGTAGGGAGTAACTAAGCGCTGTATTAGACCTGCAGATAAAGCAGGTGATTGTCGGGAAGGAAGCGTTCCTTCCCGACAATTGTCTGCTCGTCAGCAGAGGAGACTGCTGCTATTACAAGCAATGATATCCTCCACTGTATAGGGACGAGCTATCTTTATGACATCACTTGTCCCAATACTGAATCATTGTTTGCCGGCAGCAGATCGTGATTAGACACCTTATTAGCGATGATCTGGCAGACTATCTGCCAGTCTAATACAGGCTTTAGTCACCAGGCAATGTATCTGTGGAAAAACTGGGAGAACTAACATCCCCAGAGTCCATGGTATAGGTCAGTATTAGATTCCTTACATTTTGGGCAATTAGTGATTCTATCTTGAAATCGAGGGAACTGCTGCAGGCTTAAGCCAAAGATGGCTCTATGCATGATACTCAAGTGAGTGTCCATCCAAGGCTCAATTGAAATCATGCGCCTCACCGTGTACCATCCCTTTAGAAACTCTGGCACCCATAATTTTTCACCCTTGCTTTTTCCCATGTCTAGAATTTGCGGGTTGGTTTAATCCGTAATAATATTTCACAAAGCCTCTGATACTTGAGGAATACTCAAACAAAGAGTTCCTGGCTAGTTGTATGGTATGACACTTGTTCACCTAAGCCTCTTGACCAAGATCAACCAATAACCCATTATCAAATGTTTGATATCAGAATATTGAATACTCTGGCCAAGGGTAAGACCATATGACATTTATCATGGATGTTTTCATTAACCACTTAACTACCAATAAGCACCATTATAGTACTGTGTCACATACAATGCAACTTTTCTGGAAGGACAAGCCACAAAAGTCAGCATCAAAATCCAAATGTGCCACCTGTGGGTTTTGCAATGGATTTGTTCCCAATTTTGACCAGAAATTTGAACCTTTCGCATTTAAAAGAATGAAGTAAAAAATCAGAGTGTTTCCCCCCCCCCCCCCAGCACATGAAAAGGATTTAGTCCTAGTCACTTGCATTGAATGTGTTCAACATTGAAATTTACCCTAACTGAAAACTGTGTAAATGTGCAGGAGAGCATATGTTACAAGACACAGTCTGCAAGGGAAGTGGGACTGTCCTTCAGCTGCCAGAGGGTGAAGAAGACTGATTCTGTCCTGAATCTGCACCAAGGGAAACACATGTAAGCCAATCATTATGAAACTGCTATTTTTTATGCTAGAAACACTGCACATTACGTTCAAAAAGACTTCTGGCATGAATATGAATCACAGAAAAACTATTTTTCAGTATATTTTGAATATGTTATCTTCGAAATTTGAGCTAAGGTTTAACATATGTTTTGAAAGTTGTTTAACGTTCTCTAGTCTTCACTCACTAGGAAGTCCATATGGCATAGCTTCTAAATTTAGAATGGTCTGGCTCTTAGTATAGTATTTGCTCACCTTGACTATCACTGCAAAAATTATAAGGTTTGAAAAGTAACAATCGGAATATCACAGAAAAAAATAGTATTTGCTCACCTTGACTAAACGTTTATAGTGGAAATTAGCGTGAGATACGTGTCCCTTTATGATAAATGTAACATACAGATGCATCATCCAACTGGAGCGCCAGGTACAGTACAAATAGAGGAATCATTTTAATTTTCCACATTGTGTTTACTATAACCTTTCTTTGCCCGGGTTGTCAGCTCTCCTGCCTTAACAGAGAAGGTCACAGAATGTTTGCCAATAAAACTTATGGGCTGTGTGCCAGCTGCAGTTTGCAGCTCTCTGTGTCTTACGGGAAAAGCCTTGATCGCTCTAAAGTTTATATTTAGCCAGACAACTGACAAAAAAGTTAATTGTTATCATTTATAAAAAGGTATGAAAGTGTATGGATACCATACATTTCAGTATATAACAAGTTTCTATACTCAAAATTCCTCCATTAAATTCTACTATTGTATTATGTTAGCACTGGTTTACTACAGAATTTTTTCATTTTTGCCTTCACAATTTCCATCATAACTTTTTTTTCATTTTCAAGGTTATATAGTTTTTTGAGGCCTCCTTTTTTTGCCTCACAAGTCAGACAATTTTTGAGGAATCATTTTGGGTAAATGGATGGTTAGCATTTGAAAAGGAGACTATCACCAGGGAATTCATTGTCAAGCTAGGCACAATGTCTTGTAGGTATTGCTCATGCGAATGTAATGATACGTTTCACTTAGCAATCTGTTACTTAATTCTGGAGAAAAAGTACTTTTAATCCATATACAAATGAGCAGTTAAGTGCACCGAGGGCAGGTCCAAGCCACTCTGTGCACCCTTGCTCCTCCACTTCCTCTGCTAGCCCTTCCCTCTCTTTCTTTATTCACAGAGCCTGGTTCATGCATTGTCATCTCACCTGGACATGTCAATCAAGAAGGAGATGGAGGGTCTGACTGAGGAAACAGGAGGAGCAAGGGAGCCACAGATAACAAAGTGCAAGGTATCATTTCATTCAACTGAGCTGATTAACACAATTATGCAAATTTATTAGTAATGAATGCAAAATCCAGATAATTCCAAAGGGTTCACTTACTTTTTATTGCCGTTGTATATAAATGCTGGTGATGGAGAGCTCCAGAACATATTTAAGTTATGATATGTGTTAAGCACCTACAGGCGAGACGACATGGGGCAGCATTGACACAGCTGTGATGCGGCTGAAAACCATGATTTAGGGGGAAAAAACTGCTTCATCTGCAAACTTACTTGCCATTTTTGGCATGCGATTTTGCAGCTTTTCTCATCACAAATCAAGTGGGAAATTAGCAATAAATAAAAAAAACTGCAGGGTCCTCATGCCTTTTTTGCTGGACTCTGCAGGATGGAAAAGCATATTATACGCTTCTGCATCCTTTTTTTTTTTTTTTTTTACAAACATATATGTTATACGTGGGACAAAAATCGTAATGTGGATAGTCATGGGAGTTCTCTAGATGATGTGGGGGGACAGAAGGATCAAGTGAATAGAATTTTTATCGGCTCCATCCTTTTATTCTCTGAAGAAAAAAGCCACCACTAGAGGTGTCTGGCAGCAGCTCTTTCTTTTCTCTCCTCTTTGAAAACACATACATGCTCTGCCAAACTGAAAGTATATGTCTGTGAGGCAGTCGTGAAAGATAGCTGCCAGTTGACGATCATTCAGCTGCCAGATATCGAAGGTGTATGGGCTGCGACAACTCGGGGGTCACTGAGCTCACTGGTATCTCCATGTTCTAGCTAAGATGGTTGTGACATATCAAAAAACCTCACTCCAATACAGGAAATTTGTTTAATTCTCAACCAGTTTAATTCTCCATCCACAGCAAACATGGTCATACGGCACACAAATCACAGGGAACAAAATAGTCAAAACCCTCTGCCTTCTGGCCACTAACTACACAGTAGATGGTCCCTTAATACCATAGTGCAGGTCTACCAAGGTGCACCAGAGCTCATACTATACTGTACATATGGTCCTGGCTCCTGTCTGTTCTTTTTTTTATTTCAGGTGGACGCACATGTTCAGTTTCATGCCCACTGAGCTGCCAGCTTGAAAAAAATTTAGGAGAACAATTGTTGCAATGGATAGGGAGATCTCTGGATCCATGTGAGGCAATGGGTTGGTTCTAGCTTTAGAAAAAGATCGTCATGTACTACATGTGGTCTGATTTTAATTTTTACATTAACATTGTGTAACCCCTTTAACAGCCCAGTTGTTTGAGAAAGAGAAGTAAAGACCCAACATTCCTTTTTACTTTCCTTTCCCACCCAGCTTTACCTGGGTAAGACGTTTTAGACACAAGTCTTAATACCCCTTGCGCTGGCCTCTATGTAACTTAGGTGTATCCACCGCCGGCCTAAATCTACACCAGCTCCCTTGCTGGCATAGATTAAAATAATTTTCTATCGCTAAAACAGCCATAGAAAATGATAAGTGAGACTGGTTGGCCCGCCAGCCCCCATGCCCGCCCACGCCATGCTTTTTTCTATGGACCTAGCGACCAAATCTGCGTATATCTAATAGTAAAGACCCCCAGTATTTTATGCCACTTTAGTATCTCCACTGCAACAAGACACCTTAATAAGAAGATGAGATGATTGTGTCCTACAGAACAAATAGTTGATAATGTCTGAGCATAAATGATAACACATCTTGTAATGGCATTATTGGGGAAACTTTTAGTACTAATTATGAGGACAAAACTTCCATTTAAATACCATTGTAACAGATTTTTTTTTTTTTTTTTTTTTTTTTTTTTTTTTTTTTTTTTTTTTTTCAAATTTAAATTTTATTGAGATTTTTCCGGTACAACCAAAATAGAGACAAATGCACATTCAAAAAATGTTATCAATTTAAACATAATGTCCACAGAATTGTGTTGGGTATACACCCGTTATCACATAGCTTAGCTCATGGAAGAATATGAGTGAGACATATCTAAATGGACATGTAAGATTTCAGTAACATATAGACAGACAAGACATTAGACAAGGGATTAGGGGGGAGGAAAGGAGGGGAAAGGGTATAATTTCTGCTAAAGCGGTTAAACTTGCGCATCACGAAATGTGTCTGAGGAACGAAAGACTTCCCAGGGGCCCCAAGTCTGTACATAGCGTGTGGTGTCTGAGGGCGTAATACAAATGAGATCTTCCAACCTCTGATACAAGGCAATTTCGTCAAACCACTCCTCAGGCGAGGGGGGAGAAGAAGATTTCCAATGTCTGGGAATCACTGCCTTTGCTGCCTGAACCATATATTTTAGAAGGGATTTTTTATATGCCGGAACGTTCAGGACACTGTCGAATAACAGAAGGGCTTCTGGAGAGTTTTGGATAGGGACACCCGTGATCTCTTTAATCATTCTATGAACGAAGTTCCAAAAGGGCCTTAAGCCGCTACAGTTCCACCATATATGGATCATCGTGCCTTCCTCATTCAGACATCTCCAACAACGATCCGACACCGTCGGGAACCATTTATGGAGTAGTGCTGGTACTCGGTACCATCTGGATATAATTTTGTAGCTCGTTTCCTGAGCTTTGGCCGAAACCGTTGATTTGTGTGTTAGAAGGAAGCATCTGTTCCACTGGGCTGGAGTATAATGATTCCCCAGTTCTCGCTCCCAGGCTTGACAATATGGGGGAAGGCATGAGGATCGCTGGTGTATCAGAAGTTTGTATACTGAGGATATGGGGTGTGAAGTCACTGAGGAGGAGATACACATCCGCTCAAACTCAGTGAGTTTTCTGTTCAGAGTATGAGTTCTACTTAGAGAGGCGTAGAAGTGTTGAAGCTGCATGTGTTCAAAGGAGTTGCGGGTTAGTGGAGCCTCTAAAATTTGGGATAGGGGTTTTAGTGTGGGGCCAGAGAGAACTTGGCAAAACCTGATCGGTCGGAATCTTGAGCTTTGTAGAAAATGTTTAGAAGAGTGTCCTGGGGGGAATCTAGGATGATCCGTGACTGGCACCAGAGGGCCTTTAGGGTCAATCAGTGAGGATGGGCGACCAATGGATGCTAAAGTTGCAAGGGTATGGTGAGCAGTGAAGGACAAATGTGACAATGTTTGGCGTGGAGAGCCCACTAGCCATGGGAGGGTTGATACCGCACACGTAGAAGTATCTTTTGTAATTTGCACCCACGCCTTGGGGGAATCGGTACATGTCAAGTCCAACAGTCGGGCATATGCTGCAGAGTGATAGTATAGTCTACAATCTGGAAGACCTACTCCTCCCGTTTCCTTGGTGCGGGTCATTATTTCCCATTTTATCCGCGGTCGACCAGGGGCCCATACGAATTGTGTGAAGCACCTACGGAGCTGGGACCAGAAAGTGGACGGTATGTGAAGGGGAATAGTTTGTAAAAGGTACAATAGTTTTGGTAAAAGGGTCATCTTTATAATACTAATCCTTCCAAACCAGGAAAATTCTCGTTTACGCCATCCATCTAAATCTTTTTGAAACTGTACTAGGAGGGGCGCAAAGTTCAATTTATGAAGATGTGAGAGGTCTGCTGTTATTTTAATCCCCAGATACGTTATGCCTTTAGATGGCCAGGCAAAGGGAAAAGAAGCCTTAAGAGCAGGGGTCAGTTCGCTCGGTAAAGTGACGTCTAGGGCCTCTGACTTGGACATATTAATCTTGAAATTGGACCAGGTACCAAATTGAGCTACCTCCCGAAGTAAGGACGGTAAGGAGATACGAGGATTGGTTATGTAGAGCAGGAGATCGTCAGCAAATGCCGCACATTTATATTCTCGTGATCCGATCTTTATTCCTGTTATATCTGGATTGGCACGAATAGAAGCCAGCAGGTGTTCCATAACCAGAACGTATAATAAGGGGGATAATGGGCATCCCTGCCGTGTCCCATTATGAATTGGGAAGGGGGGGGAAAGGGTACCATTTACTTTGACTCTAGCGGTGGGATGTTGGTATAATGTCAGGATTTTTGACAGGAATGTTGGGCCTAGACCTATATGTGAAAGGGTCTCATGGATGGCATTCCAAGATATCCGATCAAAGGCCTTTTCTGCGTCTAGGGAAAGCACCATAAGGGGGGTCTTTTTGGATTTAGCATAATGGATAATGTCTAGGGTTTTGAGAGTGTTGTCCCGGGCCTCCCTCCCCGGCACAAACCCAACCTGATCAGCAGAAACCAGGGAAGGCAAATAAGCATTCAATCTGTTCGCCATTAATTTGGCGAATATCTTGAGATCCACGTTTAAAAGGGAGATAGGACGATAACTGGCACATAGGTGCGGGTCCTTTCCTGGTTTCGGAATGACCGTAATATGCGCCTCCGTGGTCTGCGCCGGGAAGGGGACCCCAGGAGACACTCCATTGAAAACCTGGAGCATAATAGGGGATAGATTAGAGGAAAAGGCCTTGTAAAACCTAGCCGTGAACCCGTCAGGGCCTGGGCTCTTGCCACCCGGGAGTGACTTAAGTACCGTATGGAGTTCGGTGTCTGTGAATGGGGCCTCCATAGTGGCAGAATCAAGCGCAGAAAGTTTGGGGAGCAAGAGAGGTCGGTCGGGGTGTTTGCCCACCATTTGAGGGGAAGGCTGGGGCAGGTTGTAGAGCTTCGAGTAAAAAGAGTGGAAAGTAGTCGCAATATCAGCGGATGTGTGGATCATACGATCTTGGGCATTTTTGATAGCGGGAATATGGGAGGCTGCTAGTCTTCCCTTTAGAGCCCTTGCCAGCATACGACCACTTTTATTCCCGTATTCGTAGAATTTACTCCTGCAAACTTGTACCATACGTTTGTAGGATACATCTAGGAGACGTTTAGCTTCCATACGTGCATTTTGGAGATCATGTAGGGTTTGCAGGGTAAGTGCTCGTTTGTGGGCAAGTTCCAGGGAGGTGACTCTTTGCAGAGCAAGTTTAAGTGAATGAGCTTTCTCCTTCTTGAGACGGGCGCCATGCTTAATGAGTACACCTCGAAGAACACACTTCAAGGCCTCCCATCGGATCGGAATTGAGGTAGAATCTTCCTTATGATCTGATAAGAAATTTGTTATACTGCTAGCAAGGTCAGCAGCGCACCCCGCGTCAAGAAGGAGACTCTCATTTAATCGCCATGTCCATTCCTGCCTAGAGAGAAAGGGCAAATTCAAGGAGCAGTATATGGGAGCGTGGTCCGACCAGAGGATATTTCCTATTTGTGTGGAGTCAAGCCAGGATAGGGCCGACTGCTGGATAAGGATATGATCAATACGACTATATGAGCCATGGGGGGCAGAATAAAAGGTGTAATCCTTGTCAACTGGGTGCTGGATCCTCCAGGCATCTCGCAATTGTAGTTGGAGCAGTGCCCGTTTTACCTTTTTAATGGTGGGATATGTAAGAGAGGCACGTCCAGTCGAATTGTCAAGTGTCGGGTCAAGTGTCAAGTTAAGGTCACCACATAAGATAGTTGTCCCCCTAAGTATCGGTATGACGTTATCAATGAGGTTTACAATGAAGGAGGCTTGATTTTGATTAGGGGCATATACATTAAGGAAGGTTAATTCCTGGCCTCCAATAAGTAATGTGAGGGCCAAATATCTTGCATCTGGGTCGGCAGTACACCCCAGCACTTGGTGGGGTAAAGACTTATGGATCGCTATGGCAACTCCTTTGGTCTTATTCACCGCATTGTTTGCAAAGTGCCAGGTGGTGTAGTGTCGATGTCGTATGTTCGGGGCGCTACCCTCCTTAAAATGCGTTTCTTGGAAACAGACAATATGTACCTTTTGACGATGGAAGTGATGAAGTACCTGGGCCCTTTTTTCGGGAGTGTTGAGGCCTTTCGCGTTGAATGATGCAATCTTCAGAGACCCCATTGCTGTGGGAGGTGGGGGGAAGGAGAAAAACACAAGGGAGGCACGGGGAGACAATCAACAACAAGAAAAAAACAAAAATAGAAGAACAACAGATAGAAGTAGTCAAACAGGTGAGTAACCCTGAGAAAGGGGAGAATAGAGTGGTTTTATGTGACCCGAAGGTCCAAAGAGGCTGTCGCCTGGGGGGGAGGGACCCCAAGGGAAAGACTCTGCTTATTTGGGGGAAAAAGTGTCAGCCGGACAGGAGCTGACCCCCCACAACACCAGTGAATGCAGATGGGAACTTAAAAGCACCAGCAAGTTTAAAGCACAAAAACAGATAAAGAGAATGGGCAAACAGCTAAAAGCCAATAAAAAAAAAAAAAAAAACATTCGGCATATTAGAGCTTTAGTAGACCCAGGCAGGTACAACAGGGAGTCCCTCAGGTGGTAAGGCGAGGTGAGGATCTGCGACCAGAGTATTCCGATCCTTTCTGGCGCCGTCCTCTTGAGGCCTGAGCCAAAGAATTGGGAGGTTTTTCAGCATGCAATGGACGTTGTCGCCCTCTCGCCTCAGAGGTAGGCTGGAGGAGGGAAGGCCAGGGTCCCAATTCAACCGGTGGTAAGTCCAGCTGCTGTAGAAAGTGGGGAAGATCTGTAGGGTCCCGCAAAGTGACAACTTGCTCTTTAGGGCCTGCAAGCAGGGCAAAAGGAAAGCCCCAACGGTAGGGGATGCTGCGCTCTTTGAGGAGGTGTAACACTGGGCGTAAGGCAGCACGCTGGGCCAGGGTGTGGCGGGATAAGTCCTGCAGCAAGATGAAGGGGACACCGTCGTAAGACAGAGACGACATCTGTCGGGCCTTGAGTAGGATCTGATCTTTGATGGCGTAAAAGTGGACTCTGCAGATGACGTCCCTTGGTTTTGAGGGGTCAGGATTGGGAGGCCTCAATGCCCTATGAGCTCGGTCAATCTCGATGCTGGAGCTTGGCGGACGTCCCAGAAGATCATTGAAGATTTTTACAATGGTAGATGAAAGAGCCGCCTGCGTTATTGCCTCAGGCAAGCCTCTAATCCGAATATTATTGCGACGGCTCCTGTTTTCGACATCATCCAGATGGTATTGCAAGGCGTGTATCTGTGCATCGTGGGATTGTAGTTTGTCTTTCAATACCTGCACATCTGCAGACAAGGAATCATGTTCCTGCTGAACAGTGTCCACCTTTGTATCAATCAAGGCCATCTCAGAGCGTACTTGTGTGAATTCCTTTTTACATTCTTGTAAAATATTAGCTGCAAAACTAGAAAGATCTGCCTTGGTGGGAAGTGAGCACATCAGATTGCGCAAGTCCGCCATGGTAGGAGGCCGAGAGTCCTCGTCAGGTGGAGGAGCGCGCGACATAGAACCCTGGGGCAAAGGTAAAGAGCCTTCTGAGATTGATGCTGCAGGGTTAGCCAGGGCCTGTGTGCCTGAGGAGGCGCCGCCATCATGGCGTGGGTGGGATCCGTCCCATGATGAGCCCGTGGACCAGTGTGGGGAGTTTGCTGGGGACGGCTCAGGAGAGTGAATAGAAGAAAGCTCCCGCAGCACGTACTGGGAGGAGGCCGCAGCCTGTGGTAAATTTGAGGCCTTCTCATTAACCCCTTCAGGTTGCCCCCGGTGAGAGTTATCCCTCTGTGGCTGGGGGTGCCCCATAAAGCTGGCTGGGGCATCTGACCAGGGGGATCTAGCGGGAGATCCCACCCCTGGGCTCAGTGAAGCTGCGGGCGAGGTGGGGGTTCTAGGGCCCCAGACAACAGGGTGAGGGGTCAGCTGAGGAGTCTTCTGTAGCGGGGGGAACTCCTCCTCACTAACCTGTATCGCCGGGTCGCAGGGAGACATCATGGCAGCTGCCAGGTCTCCCCCCTGGGCTGAGGATGTCGGCTCAGCGTGCGCTCCAGGGTCCTCTCCTTCCTGGGCATGCGGCGTCTGGGCTCGGTCAGGGCTGCTGCTTAGGGTCGGCACCGACGCAGATCGGGCTCTCCGTCGATCCGGTGGGTGCGACCGCTGATTCAGATTTTCAGCTTCCCGCTCGGCTGTCTCTGTGAGCGGAGTTTCCTCAGGGCCGGCGGCGCCATCTTGGAAGCGCTTGGCGCGCTCATTCATACCGGGTCCCGGCGTCGCAGGTTGCCTGGCAAAGAGCCTGGGAATGTCTCCCTGTGAGGATGCCAGAGGGGCTAGAGAGCGGGTCTTGCCTTTCTTAGGGACTTTGCCCATCTTTAAAAGGTTGCTGGCGGTGGATTAACTCCGGTGCTGTGGAGGAGCTCGCAGCACACACGTCCTCACTCCTGCATGGCTGGCCACGCCCCCGCTCACCATTGTAACAGATTTTGTTCATAAATAGTAAACTTTTGTAACCTTATATTTACACTCTGTCTACTTTAACAAGTCCAATGCCTGCTAGAACGTTCCTAGAATTCACGTGTACGCAAAGACACCTTCTTCTTGCCAAAACTAGAAGATCAAAAACAAGCTATGACAAGTAAAAATATTATTTATAGTACAGTATAGTGTTATCTTATACTCATTTGATAAGATTAGTTAAAAACACAAGGTTTTGGCGAGTATTTTATCTTTAGAGTCTCCTGAGATTTCTCCATGTGGAAACACAAACAGTACACTTTAGGGCCAGGGCACCAACTTTCTAGAGATACGTTACTTCATGATCAAGCAGATCAAAAAGTCCAGGCATACTACACAACCCCCACTGAGTCCATTTGACTTCTAACATGGTACCTTGAATTTAACCAGGGAAACTATGCTTGTCTACAACTCTCTGTGTGAAATGTAGATACTTAGGCTGGTCTTTAATTT
Source organism: Bufo bufo (assembly GCF_905171765.1). Taxonomy (NCBI): domain Eukaryota; kingdom Metazoa; phylum Chordata; class Amphibia; order Anura; family Bufonidae; genus Bufo; species Bufo bufo. The sequence goes on along the minus strand of NC_053389.1, from coordinate 611,076,686 downwards.
CATTTTGCAGCCAACATGAAGGGTTATAACAATGTAAACATGCATGTGTCTTGTGAGCACTAATTACATAACCTGAAAAAAAAAAAAAGTCATCCAAGTAGAAGGCACACATTTGTTATGTGTGGACTATGTTGCAGTGCATTCATGAGCAGATACTGATAATTTAATTCCACATGTTCATGCAACTACGAAGTAAATTAGATACCTTCAAAAATAAGTGCAATCATCTCCTTAAGGTTACTCATACACATTACATGTAACTCTGCCGAACCCACTAATTTCAGTGGAAGTTGCCAACTCTCTAATGTGTTTCTCTCCCCCAACTGAAAACACATACAGGCTTAGATGGAGGAGTCAGAAAAAATTGATGTCGATGGAATAAATGTTAAGACTAAGGTAACAGCTATCTAAAGCATTCTATGGCCCTCTTAACATTCTTGTATACTGGTAAACCCTTGCAGGTAAAACTATAGGTAAAGGTGTAGTAATGTGCTAGTATGCCAAGAGGAAAAACAAGCAACCCAAACTTCAATGACAGAATGTGTGAGTTCGCCTGGAAGAATTGGAGCCCACAAGCAGTTTGATAATTGACATCTAGTAGATTTCTACCACATTATAAAAAAAAATAAGGTGGGCTTCCTGTGCATAGTATATGTACATATATAGTACAGGTAGCCTAGAATTAGATTTCTGGTGAGGAAAGTTATTTTGGAAAAATGGCACCTTGGCCATTGTGGTAAATGTACAAAATAGTGCATTAGGACTTTACCATTTAGTTTGCTCCATCTGTGGTATAAAGAATGTGCAATACCCATGACTACCACCAAAAAGCACATTGCGCCTATAGATGGTCTTGGGGAAGGGTATCTATGTGTAACGAAACTTAAGAGCATTTATTTATGTTTTTAAAGGTTTTATGTTTTGTTGTGATAAATATAAAATGAATTGCGTTAAAACCATGAAGCTGTTCAATTATTAACCGCATTAAACTATTCACGTACAAATCTGCGACAGAGTCCGCATGTCTTACATTTGGATTTTGACACAGTTTTCGGTGCAGATTTGTTATGGACTTGATGCTGATTTCACTGTTTGCATTGCAGGTTCATCCCTCTGATGACATCACTTTGGCAAAATGTCTCAGGGAGGTTTTGCTGTGTATTTGTCAGGCAGCCAGGGACACAGACACAGTCTCACCGGAAGCATGTCACCAAGCAAAGATTCTACCAGCTGGTCTCCGGCCCTCCGGCGGCATATCCTACACCCCTCACTGGCTACGAGGGGTGGGGTGTCGTTCTTTACGCACGCACATCACTCTGTGAGATCCACTTCAGATTTTGGTACTGCTGGGAGACGGGACGCCTCAACCCCTTGCGTCAGCTGTTGCCAGGCAACCTCTGTTGTCATGTCTCCTGACTTAGACATGTGGTGGGAGATTCCTCTGTACGCTCTCCGCCCTCACCTGTTCCTCCCTGGTCTGAGGGTGGACATTAGGTGTGACCTCATCAGTGTCAGGTGATCTGTGGAGGGATATTTAAACCTTTTCCCCCACTCACTGCTGGTTATTCAGTTGCTTCCCTGCTTCTGGATCTGAAGCTATCTGGTGAGTGATTTCTCTGGCTATTGACTCTGGCTTTGGTTGTCTTCTGGTTCTTCTGCCCTAGCTTATGTTTACTGACCATTCTCGTGTTTCTCTATTGACCATTGCATAGTGTCACGGTATTTACTTTGGGGTTTTGCCCAACTGCGGCCGGTGTGCCCAGCCACCAGCCTCCCTGCTATTTGACACCTGGGAAGGCCTCTGCCAAAGTCCCCATTCCTGCTGGAGGCGGGTGAAGAGTACCCTGGCCCTCAAGGGTGTTTAGAGTGTGACGGCTTACGCAAAGTCTGTCTGGTACGCCGCGTTTGCTGGCCGTCAGTTTGGCTTTATCATTACATTAGCATTACAGTATTTTAAATGAGCAATTCTTGAGTTATATTTTTATTGTAAGTCCCGTGTGCTCATATCTAATGGTCTGCAGTCACTCAGACTGAGTGCAGTAGTTTAACACTGTTTGTATTAATCTGAAAGCCAGGTACAGGATCGGATCCTCCAGTGGTTGCAAGATCTGACATAATAATCGACCCCTAATAAAACAGGGCTCCTAAGGTCTATCAGAAGCTACAGCTGACCTTGGAACCGATAACCAGATAACAAGTGGACATACCATATACAAAACTCTCAACTTTTGAAAATCGCAAAGAGGGACAATATGTGCGGTGCGCATCACGGCAATTTTTTTCTATACTAGGCCACACCTCTAACTCCGCCAAAAGCATAATTACTTACTCCTTTACAACTGCAGCAGCTGGGAAATGGTTAGGTGAGTGTAAGTTTCTTTATTTTTTTACAACATGTGGAGCCTATGGGACATTTTTTTTTTGTGCTTCAATATCCATTTAAATATTAGCACATCAATCATTGGATTATTGATATTGTAAGGTCCAAATAGCACAAAATAAAGTTATGATATAATATACAGGTAGAAATCATAAAGACACTTTAGTAAACAGCAATTTAGTAAATTTATTAATGCAGATTTATGCATTTATTCCTCAGGTCAAAAAGAGGGACTTTTAAAGAGGACCTTTCATCTGGCAACACATTGTGAACTAAGTATCATGATATATACAGCGGCGCCCAGGATCTCACTGCACTTACTATTATCCCTGGGCGCCGCTTCGTTCTCCTGCTATGCCCTCCGGTATGTTCGGTCACTTGGTTATAGTAGGAGGAGACTGCCCTTGTTCTCCTGGGCGTCTTCTTCTCCTGGGCTGTAGCGCTGGCCAATTGCAGCGCAGAGCTCACAGCCTGGGAGAAAAAAACCTCTCAGATTGGCCAGCGCTACAGCCTGGGAGAAGAAGACGCCCAGGAGAACATGGGCAGTCTCCTCCTACTATAACCAAGTCCCCTAAGTCTCCGCCTACTATAACCAAGTGAGCGGGAGAACGGAGCGACGCCCTGGGATAATATTAAGTGCAGTGAGATCCCTGGGCGCCGCTGAACAGATCATGACACTTAGTTCAAAATGTTTTGCCAGATGAAAGGTCCTCTTTAAGGATCCAAGAGGGACTTGTGTCAAAAAGAGGGACTGTCCCTCCAAAAGAGGGGCACTTGGAAGGCATGCATATCTGTGGTCTTTGCAGCTACATAGAAGCCCAGTACCAAAAAGGGTCCACTACCTTATCTGCTTCTGAACCAGATGCCTATTTACCCTTATTGATGATAAGTACTGCATGAGTAATAACAACAATCACTTAAACATAGAAGTGCACATGTCCTGTATAGACAGAGGGTGGGCCCACAGAATCATTTTCTCTGGTGGGCCCATGGATCGTCAGTCTAACACTGCCCAGATAAATAGAATTTAAAAAGGAGAGCATTTATGCTCCTGTGAACACTATGGGGCTGTATTCTCCTGAATTGTGTTTTTAATACACTCACACACAGTATTCATATTAAAATGGAATAATAACAGTTTTGTTTTACTGGTTTGGGCCACGAGGGCCAAAAATTTATTTTTGGTTTATAGAGTAGCAAATCACTGCCATGGCTCTTGCACATTTCTGTTTATTTTATTGGATAATCTTTCTGCCTCTGTCGCACTTTACAGCTTCTTCCGACTACCCCTTCCCTTCTCCATAGACTTCATGGGAGCATGTAACCTGATCCCTCAGTGAGCTGATAATCTGTCTTGTCTCTCAAGATGGATTTTATCAGTGAATTGAGTGTGCAGGTTCAGTGCAGGAGGCAGGGGGAGGAAAAGAAGTGGCTCAGAAATTAAGAACAAGGCATTTGGAAGAAATATTACATATGTTTTATATTCACTTTTATCAATTTATGTTAAGTTTATTGAAACAAAATAGTGTCTATTTAAAGGGGTTGTCCAGGTTCAGAGCTAAACCCGGACGTATCCCATCTTCACCCCTTCGGCCCTCCTGATATGAGCTCTGATGTTCTCCTTTCCCCTGTGCTGAATCACGCAGGGCAAAGGCATTTTTAGGCTCTCCATAGGGACTGCTAGACGGAGGCTTCAGTCCAGTAGTAAGCCCAGTGACATGTACAGTGGCCTGTAAAATGGCTAGGGCAGCACTAAATCCCGCCCATCAGAGATGGTGATCTCACCGGCAATACTGCTAGGTGGAATCCTCCGCCTAATAGTGTTAAAAACAAACAAATAGCCCTTGTCCTGCACTATACAGCGCAGGGCAAGGGAGACCATCGGAGCATTAAATGCTCCGATGCTTATCTCAGAGCGGCTAGAGGGGTGACAATGGGGATATGTCTGGGTTCAGCTTTGAACACGGACAACCCCTTTAAGGAAAAGAAGTCAAACTTTGGCTACTGCGGTAGCTTCTGATTTACTAATACATGGAAAATGTGAATGTTTTGTGTGGAAATCCTATTTAGGTTTTAGTTACCTAACAAATATTGTTTTTAGAGGATATTAATGTAAGAAATTTCAGACTGAACCCAATATTTTTCTGATTATATACATCTAGAAGAATCAAATGCATTTTTTGGGTGGCATTTTAAAGGGGTTCTGCAGTTCTTTTAAACTGATGATCTATCCTCTGGATAGATCATCAGCATCTGGACCCCTGCAGATTAGCTGTTTGAGAAGGCAGAGGTGCTCCAGCAGCCTTCTCTCGGTTTCCCTCAGGCCCATTGACATCACGACTAGTATCAATGGCCGGAGCAGGGCTAAGCTCTGTTCATGCACCCAGGCCAGTGATACTAGTCGTGAAGTCACTGGGCCTGTGGTAAACAGCGAGAACACCGCTGCCTTCTCAAACAGTTGATCGGCGGGAGTCCCGGGTGTCGTACCCCTAGAGTCCCGGGTGTCAGTTTAAAAGAACTGCAGAACCCCTTTAAGAACTTCTCTTTTAACTATTGTGACACGACCCGTGTGATAGTGGTAGAAGGAGTCTACATTTCACCTAGGTTCCTGTCTTATACATTCTAAATAGCAGCCAGGGAGTTGAAGCTGCAATGAAAACTATGTTTTCTGTGTGTAAGGTTTTATCGAAAACCTGGTTAGAAGGGCCTGTCTGCTTGGCGAAGGGGAGAGTTGGGTGGGTCCTTGCTCCAATTTTCCACTCCAGGTATTTGTGGTAACTGTGGCTAATGACCTGAGAAGCTGGGTGCGCTATAAAAGGGCAGACAGCTCAGTAGCTGATGGTTCTCTGCTCCTGGGAAGCTCTGATGCAAGTAAAAGCAACTGTGTGTTTTGTTTGCGGTGCTGGGTACAGGCTCAGTTTCCTTTAGTTAGAAACTGCTTGTTGTATAGAGGTAGCAGCCAGACAGCCAGGTATTTTCTTGGATACTGTTTTGGTTTAATATTTTTGTCTGCAAAAGCCAATAAAACTGGCTGAGGCCAGTTGCACCAGACTTGCTTGGACTGGACTGTGTTTTGTGTGCCGACAGCACCCGTCTATCCCAGGAGATGGGGATCCCATGAGCTAATCCCGTTACACTATGTTTACATGGTGTTTATTGTTGCATTGCAGCTATAAAAAACTACATAGGATATCTATGGATAAATAAAATAATGTAATGTCACTTCAACAGTGAAATATGTGCAAGAGGATGACTAAACATCACAGTCCAACCCTGCAGGGCTGCGTGTGGTTTCCTAGCTCGTCTGAGTAAACTCATTTAAAATGTCTTTTATTGCAGATCTTAATTAAGAATTGTGTACAGCTTAGTCAGAACAAACAGGGCAAAGATTCGAAGCAGACTTCATTAATCTTAGGCCTCATGCACACGGCCGTTGTTTTGGTCCGCATCCGAGCTTTGCGGACAAGAATAGGAAGTTATATTAAAGGCTGTCCGTGCCTTTCCGCAAATTGCAGAACGCACACGGGCATTATCCGTGTTTTGTGGATCTGCGATTTGCGGACCGCAAAACAGACAACGGTCGTGTGCATGTAGCCTTAAACCCGGTTATTGGTACAATTTGAATCTTCTGAGTTTTCATATCAATAATAATTGTATAAAACACTAAATGGGTGATAAAAGTAAGCTTCATTATCAACTAAAGTGATTGTCTGAACATAAAAATCATTGTATTAAATCATAGGGTGTAAGAGTTGTCCTTCAGCTTTTCCATACTGTACTGTATTACTAGTATGTATTACTACTACCATGAAACAAAATTGGTACAATAGTTGCAACTATGTACACATCCATCTTATAGTTGTAAAACACAGCTGTCATGAACGCTCCTGAACCATATATGCACAGTTCTGGAGTGTGGTAGTTAATGAAAGTGACAGGATGCTGTGCCATCAGCAGTGGGTGCCAGTTGTAACATACAGCTGACATCCTGCTGGAAAGGCAAGGAACAAAACTATCTCTGTTCCTGGCCATTTAACACCTTAAATGCCACTATCAATAGTGACTGCAGCATCATCTTGGTTACACAGAGAGATGGGGCTCCCTCTGTCACCCCATTGGTGCCCTGCAAAGCATGATATAATAATGTCTGTCAGTGATACAAGCATAATACACTGCAATATAGAAGTATTGTGGTGTATTATATTTGCAATCAAGTGATCGAATTGTCAAGGCCCTTAGTGGGACTAAACAAAAACGTAAAAAATAAAATGAATAAAAGTTTTTAAAAATGACTGTTCGGCACATTCACTTGAATGAGAGAGGAATCTGTAATTACACCACTGCTACAATCTAGACAGCATGCAATAAACACTGAAGAGGACATAGTGTTCTCAGTGGTGCCAGGAGTTGGGCTCCCACCAAATATTGATGACCTATCTTAAGGATATGTCATCAATATAATAAAACCAGACAACTCCTTTAAGGAATTCAAGATTAAAATGTGGCAGGACTTTTGAAGTTCAAATTGTCTCTGAAGTTAAATGTCTCAGAACTGAGGTCCCCTATGTCTTACACCACTGGGAGTCAGCATATGAAATGCTGTGAAACATTTTCACTACTGGTGATCTTTAATATTGTTGTATCAAGTGTAAATATACTGTGGTCATAAATACAAGAAGTCTGAATCTGAGCAGTTCAAATCTCCAAAAAATGTAGTATGGTCCAGGAAAAGGTTTAATAGTAAGAAAGAAAAAAGCAGCTCACCTATTGAATTTCACTCCATTGTCTTGCCAAGGATCTCATCCCAGCTCCTTCCAGTCTCCAGTTGACCGAAAGTCATGACGTCTTGTCCATGGTCATGTGGAAATTGAATGGCTGTAGTGGTCTACGTGACCATGGATGGGACCTCATCACTTCTGGTCCACCAGGGAAAGGCATTTAATAGGTAAGTGTTTTTTGTTTCTTTCTTTTACATAGGTCTAAGTAATCATGGACAGCCAAAGAGCAGATTGTGATTGTTAAAAAAATATATCTGTTACTCCTTCACTCAGCCATTATTTTCATTCTAGTTCTCATGCCATTAAAGTTCCTCTTAGACAGACCAATGCTGGACCAATAAAGCAAGAATGCAGCCTCCACAGTGATGTTACATTGCTTCTCCTCTGTGTTTAGTGTTCTAGCTTTTCCCAAAACTACTTTAATCCATCTTGAGGAAGATCCACATCACAATCTTTGTATAAATATGGATAGATTTCCATCTAAGTCTACTTTGAGACTGGCGTTTTGGCTTTCCGTTTGTGAGATCCGTTCAGGGCTCTCATAAACGGTCGAAAACGGATCAGTTTTGCCCTAATGCATTCTGAATGGAAAAGGATCCGCTCAAAATGCATCAGTTCAGTCTCCATTCCACTTTGGAGACGGACACCAAAACGCTGCTTGCACCGTTTTAGTGTCCATCTGACGAAACTGAGCCAATTGGATCCGTCCTGCCACACAATGTAAGTCAATGGGGATGGATCCGTTTTCACTGACACAATAGAAAATGGATCCGTCCTCCATTTACTTTCAATGGTATTCAAGACGGATCCGGATGTTAAAGATAATACAAATGGATCCATTCTGAACGGATGCAGACGTTTGTATTATCTGAACGGATCCGTCTGTGCAGATCCATGACGGATCCGCACCAAACACGAGTGTAAAAGTAGCCTAATAAAGTTTCTTCACAAGTAATATTATCTCTACTGAGGACTTACCTTATATATGCTGGGCCAATAAGAGTGCCATTCAACGACGCACACATCAAACAGTGCACTTTTAAAGGGCCTTTCACACAGCCTGGTGCAAAGTGATTAGGGGATGAATGATCATTATTACGATTGTTTGTCCTCTGTTCAGTTCACATGTTGACACCAGCATATCCGTTGCTGCATGAAAGATGTGATCACCAGGCCTTTTACTAGTTTGTCAGGTGATTGGCAGAATATTTACATTTCTGTAATTAAAGGTTGATAAAGGTAGATAATTGTTGATTTTTTTATTTTATTAAATTGACCTATTACTGAAGCATCCAGGTGTTACTTGTCTTCCCAATGCTTGAATAAGGCTTCACTTTGGTTAAGCTGTCTAACCTTTCAAACCTCCCCTGAATTTTTCTGAAATATTGATTAGAAATGTGTACTGCTGAGGCATAAGCAATCTCCTTCCCTTTTATTTCATTTTTCTTCTCTCTTCTTGTTCCCTCCTTTCTTCCCGTTTCCTCAAATACTATTTTATCTATGTCCTATGGGGTTGTAATGGCCTCGAATTATTTGGATTTCTATATGCGCAACTATGACTATGGATTTATTATGCCTTAATACTGCATCTCCTTGGTTGTCCATCTTGTATAGCCATATGAACTGATGTTATCAGATTGTCTCTCAGCATTATTTATACCACCAGTACACCGGTTTCTTTTACTTTTATGTACAACTGCATGCAGCTCATATTGTCTTGCCCTTTCAATTACAAGTTCATATATCCCTCAATTTACTCCATTTTACTCCTACTGTATTTACTTTATATGTGGAACCACTAATAAGATTTTAAAAAGCTAGTAACAATAACTTAAAATACATTGTCCTCACTGACTGGTTGCTCCTGGTCACTTAAGTGAACTTCTTTTAAATATTTCTCATAATTTATTCATAATTTACTATTGAGAAGCTGCTTTGAGGTAATTAATTGACTCTTATTAACAATTCATTTGCACTGGATAACTTAATAGTTAATTGGAAAGCTTTGTAAAGGAGTATCTTGTACTTAGAAATAAATGTTCTATGTTGTACTTTATCTCTAAAATCAAGTGTTAACAAAGATTATAGGAACCCAGGATATATTTTTTTAACTTTTGTCAGTAAGCAAAAGGTAACTGTCACGTAGGGGTGGGAAGAGTGCAGCCCTGATCTCCACCTGCACCTCTGTCCCTACCTACTTACACAGCCCGTCCTAACTGACGGCGTACAACTTGGCGGTGGTCCCTAGCTTAGATACGTGCAGGGGTCTAAAAAGTGCTAGAGTAATACTGTCACGGATGATGTTGCAGATAGCTGGAAGTTATGGATAAACATCCAACTGGCTTGATCCCAAACTAAGGAGCATAAAGGTGACCCCTATAAAAACCCTAAGAGCTCACCCTGACTGCTAAACACATACAAGGGTCTCAGAGGTAGACGATTGCATGCCCTCGTACCTAGACTGTGTGACACCTGAAAACCCTATAATAGTGAGGGGACACGACCACCGGCTCCCTGCACTTAATACGGAGGGAGTCAGGGTCATCTAGAATCAAGCCTGCAAGGAAACTCAATACATGAAAGGACTTATCTGAACAAGCAGCAACAGAAGTCTCCAGCAGTGATGACTTCAATCCAGGAAGTAGTATAAACCACAAAGTGAGGCAGTATGGGAGGGAATATAAAGGAAAGAGGATTAGTCTAAATCGGTGACACCTGGGAGTAGGAAAGGAGATGACAAAGTGAAACCAAAATAAAGAACATCATGCAAGAGGTAGAAAAGGACGTCTGTCAGACCTTCTCACAGAAGTGGCGGTGACAGTACCCCTCCCTCTACGGGTGGACTCCGGACACTCAGAACCCACCTTCTCAGGATGAGACCTATGGAAAGCCTTGATGAGACGAGTGGCCTTAATGTCCGCCACTGGGACCCACATCCTCTCCTCAGGACCATAACCCTCCCAATGAACAAGGTATTGGAGAGAACCGCGGACAATGCGAGAATCCACAATCCTAGAGACCTGGAATTCAAGATTACCATCAACAAAAATCGGAGGGGGAGGCAAAGAGGAGGGTACAGTGGGTTGGACATAAGGTTTTAATAGGGACCTATGAAAAACATTATGGATCTTCCAAGTCTGAGGAAGATCAAGACGGAAGGCAACAGGATTGATGACGGACAAGATCTTGTAAGGCCCAATAAACTTAGGACCCAACTTCCAGGAGGGAACCTTCAGTTTGATATTCTTTGTAGACAACCACACCAGATCACCCACATTCAGGTCCGGACCAGGCACACGTCTCTTATCTGCCACACGCTTATATCTCTCACTCATCCTCTTCAGATTACCCTGAATCTTTTGCCAAATAAATGACAAAGACGAGGAAAATCTCTCCTCATCAGGTAAACCAGAAGACCCCTCTCCAGAGAATGTCCCAAACTGTGGATGAAACCCATATGCACCAAAAAATAGTGACTTATCAGAGGACTCCTGGCGACGGTTATTTAAAGCAAACTCAGCAAGGGACAAAAAAGAATACCAATCCTCCTGATTCTCCGCCACAAAACAGCACAGATATGTCTTCAGATTCTGATTGACGCGTTCGGTCTGACCATTCGACTGCGGGTGAAAAGCAGAAGAAAATGACAACTGAATCCCCAAGCGAGAACAGAAGGCCTTCCAGAATCTGGAAACAAATTGCGTGCCCCTATCAGAAACAATGTCTGAAGGAATGCCATGCAATTTAACAATGTGATCAACAAACGCTTGCGCCAACGTCTTAGCATTGGGTAACCCAGGAAAGGTAATGAAATGCGCCATTTTGCTAAAATGGTCGACTACCACCAGAATCACAGTCTTCCCCGAGGAACGAGGTAGGTCCGTAATGAAGTCCATGGACAGATGCGTCCAAGGACGGGAAGGAATGGGTAACGGGAGGAGAGAACCCGATGACCGTGAATGAGGGACCTTGGCACGAGCGCAGGTCTCGCAGGCTGCCACAAAACCCTCAACCGTCTTACGAAGAGCCGGCCACCAGAATCTCCGAGCAATGAGATCCACTGTGGCTCTACTCCCCGGGTGCCCAGCAAGGACAGTATCGTGGTGCTCCTTAAAAACCTTGTGTCGTAAAGCGAGAGGCACAAACAACCTCCCAGGAGGACAAAGATCAGGAGCCTCTGCCTGGGCTGCCTGAACCTCTGCCTCCAAATCAGGATAAAGAGCAGAGACGACCACCCCTTCAGCCAAAATGGGACCCGGGTCTTCAAAGTTCCCCCCTCCCGGAAAACAACGTGACAGGGCATCAGCCTTCACATTTTTAACCCCAGGGCGGAACGTGACAACAAAATTAAACCTAGAAAAGAATAAAGACCATTTGGCCTGTCTCGGGTTCAGATGCTTGGCTGATTCCAAGTAGGCCAGATTCTTATGGTCGGTAAACACGGTAATAGGGTGTCTGGCTCCCTCTAGCCATTGGCGCCATTCCTCAAATGCTAATTTGATGGCCAACAACTCCCTAGCTCCCACATCGTAATTTCTCTCTGCGCAGGAGAGTTTCCTTGAGAAAAAGGCACACGGTCGCCATTTGGCAGGAGAGGGACCCTGAGATAAGACCGCACCCACACCCACGTCAGAAGCGTCCACCTCAACAATAAACAGTAGAGAGACATCAGGTTGTACCAAAATGGGAGCGGAAGCAAAACTCTCTTTGATACTAGATAAGGCCTTAAGCGCATCTACCGACCAGGAGGAAAAATCTACCCACTTATTAGTCATATCAGTGAGTGGCTTAACAACAGAGGAATAATTCAAAATGAACTTTCTGTAATAATTGGCAAAATCCAAAAACCGCATCAGCGCCTTCTGATTCTCAGGAAGCTCCCAATCAAGCACAGTGCGGACCTTCTCAGGTTATAGGTTATAGAGATGCGGACATGCACGGCTAGATCGCCGCTAGCATGTCCGCAATATACTGGTCCTATAGGGCTATGTGCTTTTATTTTGTTTAAAAAAAGATTTTAGAGATATGTAATTGACCCTGGTAAGGAGCCCAAGGGGCTGTACTAATCTTCTTGGTGCCCAGCCACGCACCCCTGTGAAGGAGCCCAGCACCGCCTGCGTCCCTCGAATCTCCTCCTTTTGTCACAGATAGATTGTCGTAATCTCGCGATGCGCGAGATCGCGCATGCTCAGTGCCGGTATAGTGTTCCTTCCCTGTGCTGGCATCAGCCTCAGGGAAGGGACTGCGCATGCGCGATCTTGTGCATTGCCAGGTTACGACAATCTATCTGTGACAAAAGGAGGAGATTCGAGGGACGCAGGCGGTGCTGGGCTCCTTCACAGGGGGGCGTGGCTGGGCACCAAGAAGGTTAGTACAGCCCCTTGGGCTCCTTACTAGGGTAATTTACAGCACACAGCCCTATAGGACCGGTATATTGCGGACATGCTAACAGCGATCTAGCCGTGCATGTCCGCAGCTCTATAACCTAAAACGAGGTGACAGAATCCCTTTCAGTTTCTAGTGCACAGACAGCAGAAGATGTGAAATGCCAGTCTTTAGTAAATGACCCCTATACCTGGTAGACACATATATGACAGCTGATGATCTTTTGTGTATCTTTGTTTAGTAACAATGAATACATTTGTAACAATAATTCAAGTTCAAAACAAGTCCTGGCCTCACATTACCGTTTTGTTTTATCCCTAATAATGATGGTTGTATAATGCAGCCAACATGGCACCTCATCTACAACCCCACGGGCTTACATGATTTGTGCATTGGACATTATATTTTGTCCCAGTGGGGTTAGGGTTAATACGGTACAGTGTTACTGAGTGTGTCCATGCTTTTGTCTCATGGATTAGGATCATCAGTGTGGAAATAAAATCAAGACTGTAGTTTATTATTAGGAAAGGAGTTTTCATACTGAGCTTCACCATTGTCAATATTTACTTCCCGCTCAAACATTATACTGCACACTCACGCATGTACACACAAACACACATACACTAATGTAAATTTATAGTGGTTGCTCTTGTTAGATCATCGTTTTATTCTGCGGATAGCAGCTCCTCTGTTGGTTGGGGTGAGTTTATAAGACCTGAATATGGAAAAAATCTGAGAGGATACTCTTTTGAATACGCTTGAAATGAACTATCATAGCCCAATTAAACAACACATGTTTTATAAAATAAATAATTTATTAATTAAACTTAAAAATAAATAAATGATATATTATACAAGTATCTTCATAATATATAAACTCAGCATGACATTCATAGTAGACACATATTAAATATAATGTATATAAAAATAATTTACTGGTATACAAAATCAAATATAAAAAATAAATAATGCATACATGCACAACATAGTCTTGTCACTAAAGCAATGCCACCTCTATCTAGAGAGTTGCTGTGCTACATACCTACAGAGCTCTATATTAGGAACATTACCCAGAACAGTTGTATCTATTACAAGAAGGGGTCTATAGGGCTGTTTCTCTAACACAGGGGTCAGCAACCTCCGGCACTCCAGGTGTTGTGAAACTACAACTACAACTACCACGATGCATACTCGCTCGACTGTTCTCAGAACTTCCACAGAAGTAAATGGACCATTTTGGGGGTTGTAGTTTCACAACAGCTGGAGTGCTAGAGATTGCTGATCCATGCTCTAACAGACACCCATAAGACCAGTCACATTTTCAATGCTGCCTTCTATTTAGCAGAATTAACACATAAGATATAGAGCTTGTAAATGTTCTGCACAATGGCAATACTGCTTCAGAAACCAGAATGGCAGCATTTAGCTTCCAACTGTACTGTAGATCACATGTTGTTAGTACCAATTATAATTTATGTCTAGCTGCAATTAGAACAATTGGCAAGATTTGGGTCATGGAAAGCAAACTGTGAGAATCCTTTAGTCCTAGCCTTCCATCATACGGAATAGCGAGCCTACCACTCACTACTCTTTAGATAAATTTGTAAGGACATACATAAACTTGCAGTTAAATAATGCTTAAATAGTACATTTGGAAAATTTAGGCCAATGTTGGACAAAATGCAATTTTCTCATAGTCGGGCATCATCGATATTTGTTCTCTGTGTAGTTCAAAGTGCTTTGGAAATAGGTTGAGACGCTTCTCCTCACATGGAAAGGATACTAATTAAAGGAAGTTCAGTTTGTCCAAGAACAGAGTCTCTCTTCATGCTGCACATTTTGTTTATGACCTTAATTTTAAGGCTACGATAATGTAACTGTGTTTGAAACACATTCTCAAAGAAAAAGTCCTCATTGAAGATGGGGTTTCTGCTCCTTCTGATTACTGTACTTCGCTGTTTTTGTTGCTTTCCAGGAGTGATTGAGAGGGTCACAAAGCAGTTGATGGTTTTAGGGTCAGTGTCTGGGTGGTAAAGTCCTTCAACACTTATGAGCCGGACACGCAGCCTTTGTGCTTCAGGGCAATATTCTGTAGATAAACGAAGGGAACCTCCATTTTCTAGCAACACTGCATTTTCTGACATAAATCTGCCTCTACAATAAAAAAGATCCATTGGAAAGACAGAATCCATCATTCCATCAGAAATGCTGCAAATTATGTTAGGGTTGCTATCTGTGGAACTACACTCATCAGCAGAGAGTGAATTATTTCTAGATAGACTTGACTTCCCCCTCCTTCTGAGTGCTTTGGAGAAGAGCTTGTCCTGGCTTATTGCTTTCAGGAAAGAGTTACACCTTGGTGGAGATCTGTGGAGTAGAGGAGAGCTAAAAGGTGAAGAATCTGTAGAAGATGAAGTTTCGCTGTCCAAGGTGCCAGAGCGGCTCCATGACCTCAGTTTTAATGTTGAGAAACTACTGCATGAGGATGCCCGTTGCCATGCAGATATGTTTGAACGTGACTTAGGCAGCAAAATTGGAAGGCTGGCAGGGTCATTGTGGAAGAGAGATTCTTTCCTTCTGGTGTTTGGGCTTTCTAGTAAGGTGCAGAAACCATAGGACGTTTGGGCTTTGGGAAGATGTGGCAAGGAAAGGGCTGCTTGTGCCTGAGGGTCAGCATTTGTACTTTCCTCTTCCATGGCTTCCTCTGCACTGTCCACCTGAATAATATGTGCCTCTGATGTGTTAAAACCTTCAGTTACAAAAGTTGCTCTACAGAGGTCAGGAACAGACCTATAAAGAGATTTCATTCTCATACCCCTCTGTGATGAAAGCAGAGGAGGGATACAGAACTCAGGGATTCTGTCTGGAGTTAATACATAAGGACAAGGTATTGGACGCTGGCCCTTGTCAGGATAGACACCCCTTGGTGCGAGATCAGACATATGTACCTGCATTTCTGGTACCTTCAGCTTCTCCAAAATCCACATTAGTCCAATTCTGTGGTTTAGAATTATCCTGTGGGGGGAAAAAGAAGCATACAACAGTGAGACGTTTCTAAACCTGTGTAATAAAACATGACAGATAAAAGTAATGAACATCCATTGTGAAAGTGCAGGATCTGCAACATGGTGTACCAGACTTTACATTTTAGGCAGGTGACCAGTTCTTTTACATTGCAAAAATAAGTAATTTACAATTAGACGAGAATGAACAGCCTTTAACTGCAGATTATATTTACCTGTTTCAGTGGTGAAATCCTGTTCACATCACCTGGAAAAAGTCCTCTGTAAAATGAGACGTTACTGGAGCCAGCAAGTAAATCAGTTCTATTTCGCCCAGAGCAGTGAGTGAGCTCAGCAGCCTCCGTCACCTGCTTTTATAGCTGAATTGGGCTCTTCTCCAGCCAATTAGAAGCCAGTGGGTGGCGTACATCTTCCAGTGGAAAGAGACATGAGGAAAGACCGTGACACAACGGAGCTTTGTGATAAGGCTTCCTATGTTAATATTCCCATTGACAGAGCCAGGGTGAGAAAACGCACGTGTACGTTTGGAGGTTAAGCACACATTCTAAAAGCTTTCTTAATTTCCAATTACAAGTTACAACTTCACACTGTAAATATAAAAGAATGACTTTACTGATTCAAGCAGTTAAGTTCTAACTTTACTCTGTACCTGGAAATTCACACGTGGCGGCAGTTAACCCCGCTACACTTCCTACCACATGTCCTAAACACAAGGATCCAGGAACTTGAAACATGAGGAAGCTTTTTGGCAAGGTTACAACAACAAATATGCCCCAGCACTACTCATAAAGCTGTCTGGACTGGATGATCCTGTGTGCCCCCATATCCTACAATGATTCTGTGCTGTGTCTGCAGCCAAAAGCTGCCGGGTAATGACAATAACAGTATGGTTTCTTCTAAAACAACAATATGAGTCAGAAGTGTTATATTACTGTAAATGAAAGCAGCCTGATACGCAAGATGGGTCCAAGGCACATCCAGTTAGAGAGGACCTTTTACCACATCCTGTTTTAATAGCTTGTTGCATTCCCCATGTAATAACAATTCTGGAACATCTATTCTTATGGCTCTATGTTGTGCCATTCCCTTATTATTTCTACTAGAAGTTATGAATGAATTGCTAGCAGTCTGCAGTAAGGGTACAGAGGGGAGGTAACCAGTTGGGGGTGTGTACCTGCACAGTCTGAAAATGGCAGCACTGATTGGATAGAGTGATTCTGTGCAGGGAAACACCCCCAACTGGTTACCACCCCTCTGTACCCTTACTGAAGGCTAATAGCAATTGTATTCATATTTTCTAGTGCAAATAATAAAGTAAGAGCCATGAGAATAGATGCTCCAGAATTGTTAGTTCGTGGGGAATGCAAGTAGCTATTAAAATAGGCATGTCAGGAGTGGTGAAAGGTCCTCTTTAAATTTGTCAATGTTTTATTGTGGAGCATAAAAGCACTAATCAGTGATTTTATTCTGCAGGTCTTTATCCCCTATACAACCTGAGGAAGGCTTGTGTGCTCAAACATCAATGTTATATTCTTCTGTGCTCCACAATAAACCAATAAAAAATGTATCTGGCCCTGCATTGGACCCTTCCTGCACATTGGACTAATGTGGTGCATCAAGGTAAAACCAATCTCCCCCAATAGCACACCTTGACCTCACCTGGTGCATTCAATACCTATTTAGATATAAACTAGGTAGTAGTGCTACAGTAACTAGGAGTAGCACTACTTGTGATGAGCCAACGCACAGACAGACAGACTGTACAGATCTCAGAGGGTCAGCCAATCCATGCAGACTTGAGTGGAGCAGAATAATCTACTTACTACTCTTACATGATTTAGAAAACTTAAAATGTATCTAATGTCTGACATATCAAAGAGCCTAGTGGAGGGCCATGCGTGGGGGCTTAAACCAATTTGTGCAACTAAGCACTATGCTCCTTCAGCTGATTTGACCCAACTCTTCAGTGAAGCAGGGTGAGATGAAGACAGCCAACAGACTATTAGGCCATCTTTACTTGCTGCGCTGTTCAACAGGAGACAGAAAAAAAATTCAATGGCAGTCTCGGTGCCCACACTCCCGCTAAGATAAACTTCTACCTTGTTTCTAATGGCAGGTTTACATGGGGCATTTGTTGGACACCTAAATTATCATTTCAGGTCAGCAGATCGTACTGTGTAAACAGTGATCTGCTGCCCAGAAATAATGATTCTGTAGGAGGATCAGCAATGGCAGTAGACATTGCTCATCCTTGTACAGTGGAGATGATTGCTCCATGTAAATGCAATTCTTACCTCCACTGACAAGCAGGCAATTTTCAGGAAGGAACGTCTCTTTCCAGAAAATTGGCCAGCGTGTTGTAAATATGTATTAGGCCTCATGCACACGACAGTATTTTTTCACGGTCCGCAAAACGGGGTTCCGTTGTTCCGTGATCCGTTTCCGTTTTTTTTTCCGTCTGTCTTCCTTGATTTTTGGAGGATCACCAGACATGAAAAGTGAAAAAAAAAATCTAAGTCAAGTTTGCCTTGAAAAACATAGGAAAAAAACGGACACGGATCATGGACGCGGATGACAATCTTGTGTGCCTCCGTGTTTTTTCACGGACCCATTGACTTGAATGGGTCCGCAAACCGTTGTCCGTGAAAAAAATAGGACAGGTCTTATTTTTTTCACGGACTGGAAACACGGATCACGGAAGCGGATGACAAACGGTGCATTTTCCGTGTTTTCAACGGACCCATTGAAAGTCAATGGGTCCGCAGAAAATCACGGAAAACAGAACAACGGACACGGAACCCAACAACGGTCGTGTGCATGCGGCCCTAAGTTCATAAAGATGAGGATGATACTCGAAAACTCTTGAAGTGCTATTGAATCATATTTCACAATATTCAGTAGTTTCCTTTTGTAGACGATTTGATTTACTTGTCTTGTACCACTTTTTTTCAACTACTGTATATTTTTATTGAAACTTTAAAAAAAATACAAAACATAGAAGGAAATCTGCAAAAGGCACGTAGGCCTAAGGAACAGTAGGCAAGAGAAAACAGCAAATTATAGCTTATAATCAACAACATCTATAAGCTGACAAAGCCACCCTTAACATGGCGAACCGCCCAACATTATTTCAAATAATATAGAGCTATTATGCAATATATTATAAAATATACTAGAAGCCATAAAGAGATCCATAGAGGATCATGTAAGCAATCAGCAAATGAAAGAAAAGGGGGGGGGGGGGGAGAAAGGGTCTTGTACCACTTTTTAATTAAAGTTTTCTTGGTGGTTCAGTGAGAAAGGTAAATTCAGAATTCTACTGGGCTTCACTTAGCAGAAGGATGTGCTTTGAGGCGGTGAAGATGACGTTAAGGGCTCATGCACACGAACGTATATTCTTTCTGTGTCCGTTCCGTTTTTTTTGCGGACTGTATACGGAACCATTTATTTCAATGGTTTTCAAAAAACTGAAGTTACTCCGTGTGCATTCCGTTTCCGTATGTCCGTATTTCCGTTACGCAAAATAGAACATGTCCTATTATTGTCCACATTACGGACAAGGATAGTACTGTTCTATCAGGGGCCAGCTGTTCTGTTCCGCAAAATACGGAATGCACACGGACGTCATCCGTATTTTTAGCAAATCCGTTTTTTGCGGACCGCAAAATACATACGGTTGTGTGCATGAGCCCTAAGTCTCATACACACTGTTAAGCACACAGGTAAATGGCAGGCACAGGGGTCGTTTTGTCTGACTGTTTCCTGAGATAACAGTACCAGTATACTAAAAGTGAATTAAATTAATTTGTATTTAGCCATAGAAATCAGTGACATCAGAAAAATGTCTTGTTCTTTTCTGTGTCAAGGGTGAGTGACACAAGAGACAAAGGGTTAATTCACACAATCGTATGTATTTTGCGGTCCGCAAAAAATACAGATGACATCCGTGTTGCAGTTTATTTATTTTGAGTACACATTGTAACAATGGCTTTTCTTGCCCTCGAAACGAACCAGAATAGGAATGTTCTACCTTTATTGCAGAACTGCCGAATGGACATACAGATGCGGAAAGCACACAGTGTGCTTTCCATTTTTATTTTGTGGACCCATAGATATGAATGGGTCCGTGTGTGATCCACAAAAAAAAATGAGGACCAAATTTGGACCAAAATTACGGTCGTGTCAATGGGGCCAAAATCTATATCTTCTATGCATTCTCATATTAGCAGATCATTAATAACAATAAGACAACTCACCAACCCCCCCCCCCCCCCCCCCCCCCAAAAAAAAAAAAAAAAAAAATTAAAAAAGTAAAATAAATAAATAACAGGACATAAGCATAGTTGTCTTAGTCATGAGACGTTAGACTTGGAAACAAATTACATATAATTAACATGAATTAATGAGAGAAATATGGCAAAAATAGCCATATGACCGCAAATTGTAACTAAACCATTGGATCCATGTGCATCTGCTTCGTAACTTCATAATGAAAGCCTCAACACTATGCTATAGCTATCTCATGATGGTGCCTGACGGACCTCACCGAGTTAGGGCTCATTCACACGACCGTGGTTTGGTTCCGCATCTGAGCCCCAAAAAATGCAGCCACAAAAGATGCGGACAGCACTCCGGGTTCTGTGGCCCCGCAAAAATTATGAGTCTGGTCCTATTCTTGCATTTCTATAAAGGGCTGTCTGTTCCGTGTTTTGCGGATCCGCAATTTGCAGACCGCGAAATACGACACGTTTGTGTAAACAAGCCCTTATCATGAGGTTACATTGTTGTGTCCGTTGTCTACATGGCAAGGATAGCACTCCATGTGATGCTGTTCTTGCCGTCAAACGTAGTAGAACTGCCTACAGCTCTCCTGAACACAGAATATAGGCCCCTTTACACAAGGAGATAATCAATTGAAAAATTGGGAAATCGAGTGAAAGCATAAATGATCAAGTAGTGTAAAAGAGCTGAATGATCGAATGATAAGAGATTGCTGATGTGGACACCAAAATCATCATCCGTCATACAGGATTCCACAAGTGTAAACAGGTGTTGTCACAGTAATGCTAGAGACATGGACAAACTACTATAACTTGTACCAGGCAAGTGACATGCAGTGATTCAAATACCTGCAGGGTTATGATCCAGCTCTGCTGCACCACTCTCCCAGCAGTAGCCAATGGGCACATTAGTAGTCAGTCCAATAGGATGTTTTTGTCAGGTCACATTTCTTACAACCTAACGATGGAGACTGATGATCTCAGGATACAAATGCCCACCCATTAGTAAACCACTGCTATTTTTCCCAAGAAAACACCATTGTAGTTGCCTGGGATTCATGATACGCAGAGATACGCTATACACCTGCAGAAGCAGAGTGATAGAGAAGAGAGGATAAAATGAAAGGGAAAAAAACAAAAACTCCTGAATATCAACCAGTCTACAGAAATGGTAATCAAAATAGGTAGGTAAAAAGTATTACATTGGAGTAGAGTGCCATCTGCTGGTCATAGATGAAAATACAGAGAAAAGAAACCATGCCATTTATCCACTGATCGGGATATTTAATCATTTATTTATTTTACTCACTTATATAGCGCTGACGTATTCTGTAGCGCTTTACATCCATTATCATCACTCACTGTCCCCAGTGGGGCTCACAATCTATATTCTCTATCAGTATGTCTTTGGAGTGTGGGCAGGGGCGTACATAGAAATCACTGGGCCCCATAGCAAGCATCTGAATTGGGCCCCATAACCCCGCCCACTACGCACCCCTGGCCCATCCCACCTCCTGTCCTGGCTCCTCCCATGCCACACCCCCATTAAAGAATTAAAGAATCCCTAATGCCCCCCAAAATGCCCGGGTCGGAGGAGTAGGAGAGCACACTGTCCACTATGAGCCCCCCAAACCCTTAATGCCCACCAAAATGCTCAGGACAGTGTGCTTTCCTTCTACTCCTCTCCCCCTGGGCATTTTGGCGTAATGGGGGCATTAGGGGTTGGGAGGCAGGAGGCTCATAGAGGACTCAGGGGGGGCGGAGAGACTCAGAACAGTGTGCTTGTCTCCTACTCCTCCTTCCCCCTGGGCATCTTGGGGTAATTGGGGGGCTCATAGAGGATTCAGGGGGGGGGGGGGGGGCTCATACAGGACAGAGTAGGAGGGAAGCAGACTGTCCTCTATGAGCCCCCCAAACCCTTAATGCCCCCCAAAATGCTCAGGACAGTGTGCTTTCCGTCTACTCCTCTCCCCCTGGCATTTTGGGAGGCATTAGGGGTTGGGGGCTCATAGAGGACTCGGGGGGGGGGGGGGGGCTCATAGAGGACAGTGTGCTTTCCTCCTACTCCTCCCCCCCTGGACATTTTGGGGTAATGGGGGCATTAAGGGGGCTCATAGAGGATTCGGGGGGGGGGAGGGGGGGAGGCTCATACAGGACAGAGTAGAAGGAAAGCAGACTGTTCTCTATGGGCCCCCCCTCCCTATGAGTTATCTTGCTGCTGCCTGCATTAACCTATCTATCCATCCCATTCCTGGCTGGGGACCCTTCCCAATATAACAAACCACCGGCAGTCCGGCACCAACCGTCCAGGCAGGCAGTCCTTCAGTCCTTCAGTCTGGGGCTGGGATCGATGCAGTGTATGTCCGGCGCCCGTCCCTGCTACCCACAAACACTGGCCAATCAGCAGCTGCCTCTGTGTGCTGCTGACTTGCGCTGATTGGCCAGTGTGAAAATTAGAACACACCTGCAGGCTGGCCGGGCGGGAGAATCAAGTGAGGCAGCATGATGAGCAGGTTAATAGGGAAGGGGGAGGGGGGAGGGGGGAGGAGGGGGCCCGCCGATCAAAGGCAAGTGCCGCGGTGCGGTCCCTGCGCCGCCCAGTGTGTTCTTCATAATTGTACTAGTACTGCAGTGCTTACTACTACTTAGCTAAAATCAACGGAGGGCCCCCCAGTGCCGCGGGCCCCATAGCAGTGGCGTACCCTGCCTCTATTGGCGGTACGCCACTGAGTGTGGGGGGTAACCTGAGAACCCAGAGGAAACCCACGCAAACACGGGGAGAACATACAAACTCTCTAGGACCCCAGCTCTGCAAGGCACCAGTGCTAACCACTGAGCCACCATACGTTCCCTGTGCCTCTTTTTTTGACTATTTAAACACCACCTGTGACAAATTTTGTTGCAAGTGGAGTTCTACACTGCCATTTGCAGGCATGGGGCGTGGCAAAGTTTGGAGTGGGCGGGGCCAGTCGGTCCACACCTCATTTATTTCTACTTGCACCTGTTTTCAGGCACAAATGAAGAAAGAAACCTACGTCAGCTCTGAGCTGCCATAGACTTCCTTTGGGTGCACGGCCTGACTGATGATGCACCAAATCTATGATGCGGCCTGTGCGTCATCATAAATTAGACACATAATTCAGCAGCATAAAAAGATGGTCTTTGATAAATCTTCCCCTAAGTATCCATACCCAGGGACATACGTCGATCTCAAAGGCTCCATAGCAAAACTTAGGATGTGTCCTCCCTCGCCCCACCTAGTTTCCTTGTTAGAATGCATCAGACACTTCCAGACAACATGGAGCACAAAGCGCAATGCCCCAGATTATTGGCAAATTTATGATATTTTCTTTAAGCAGAAGAAATTGTAATTAAAAAAAATGCTATGAAATAAAAAATCACCCTCTGTCTCACTCACTCACTCACTTTGGCCTCATGCACACGACAGTATTTTTTCACGGTCTGCAAAAAGGGGTTCCGTTTTTCCGTGATCCGTGACCGTTTTTTCGTCCGTGGGCCTTCCTTGATTTTTGGAGGATCCAAGGACATGAAAAAAAAAGTAGTTTTGGTGTCTGCCTGGCCGTGCGGAGCCAAACGGATCCGTCCTGAATTACAATGCAAGTCAATGGGGACGGATCCGTTTGACGTTGACACAATATGGTGCAATTTCAAACGGATCCGTCCCCTATTGACTTTCAATGTAAAGTCAGGAGCTAATATACCATCGGATTGGAGTTTTCTCCAATCCGATGGTATATTTTAACTTGAAGCGTCCCCATCACCATGGGAACGCCTCTATGTTAGAATATACCATCGGATTTGAGTTACATCGTGAAACTCAGATCCAACAGTATATTCTAACACAGAGGCGTTCCCATGGTGGTGGGGACGCTTCAAGTTAGAATATACTGAGAACTGTGTACATGACTGCCCCCTGCTGCCTGGCAGCACCCGATCTCTTACAGGGGGCTGTGATCCGCACAATTAACCCCTCAGGTGCTGCACCTGAAGGGGTTAATTGTGCATATCATAGCCCCCTATAAGAGATCAGGGGCTGCCAGGCAGCAGGGGGCAGACCCCCCTCCCTCCCCAGTTTTTATTTCATTGGTGGCCAGTGCGGCCCCCCCCCCCTCCCTCTATTGTATTATTTTCATTGGTGGCACAGCGTGCGCCCCCCCCCCCCGCCCCCCTCCCTCTATTGTATTATTTTCATTGGTGGCACAGTGTGTGGCCCCCCCGGCCCCCCCCTCCCTCCCTCTATTGTATTATCATTGGTGGCCAGTGTGCGCCCCCCCCCGGCCCCCCTCTATTGTATTAATATCATTGGTGGCCAGTGTGTGGCCTCCCCTCTCCCCCGCCCCCCCCCCCCCCCCGATCATTGGTGGCAGCGGAGAGTTAGAAACATTATACTTACCTGCTGCGATGTCTGTGACCGGCCGGGAGCTCCTCCTACTGGTAAGTGACAGGTCTGTGCGGCGCATTGCTTAATGATCTGTCACTTACCAGTAGGAGGAGCTCCCGGCCGGACACAGACATCGCAGCTCGCAGGTAAGTATGATGCTTCTAACTCTCCGCTGCCACCAATGATCGGGGGGGTCGGGGGAGAGGGGAGGCCGCACACTGGCCACCAATGATATTAATACAATAGAGGGGGGGGGGCCGGGGGGGCGGACACTGTGCCACCAATGAAAATAATATAATAGAGGGGGGGCGTGGGGGGGGGGCCGTACTGGCCACCAATGAAATTAAAACTGGGGAGGGAGGGGGGTCTGCCCCCTGCTGCCTGGCAGCCCCTGATCTCTTATAGGGGGCTATGATATGCACAATTAACCCCTTCAGGTGCAGCCCCCTGTAAGAGATCGGGTGCTGCCAGGCAGCAGGGGGCAGTCATGTACACAGTTCTCAGTATATTCTAACTAGAAGCGTCCCCATCACTATGGGAACGCCTCTGTGTTAGAATATACTGTCGGATTTGAGTTTTCACGAAGTGAAAACTCAGCTCTGAAAAAGCTTTCATACAGACAGATCTTCGGATCCGTCTGTATGAAAGTAACCTACGGCCACGGATCAAGGACGCGGATGCCAATCTTGTGTGCATCCGTGTTCTTTCACGGACCCATTGACTTGAATGGGTCCGTGAACCGTTGTCCGTCCAAAAAATAGGACAGGTCATATTTTTTTGACGGACAGGAAAAACGGATCACGGATGCGGCTGCAAAACGGTGCATTTTCCGATTTTTCCACGGACCCATTGAAAGTCAATGGGTCCGCGAAATAAAAAAACAGAAAACGGCACAACGGCCACGGATGCACACAACGGTCGTGTGCATGAGGCCTTTATCTGATCTCCATATAGGAAAAAGGAAACATGTGATTTATGTATTTACACCAGTCATCAGCAATGAATACATTGATAAATCTCCCCCCTACAGTTATATGTCTGCAGCTTCCCTCAGTGTATTATCAAACTGTCTGGATGAAGCAACCACCAATGCAAAATAATTTATACAGTTAACATTGACTGCAATGGAAGTTGCAAAAATCTCTTTGCACTGAGCGCTCCCTTGTGGCAGCTGCATGAAAATGCTGTATTTTCATGTCTGGAACAAAAGAAAGTTCAGAGCTGTGCCCCCCTCCCCCTTGAAGTCACAATGTCTGCCTCCATGGAAGCTATGCTACTGTCTAAATATGCAGTACTTTAAAGATTATAGATTTGCTAGTCTCCTAAATTCCATCAGAGAAGATAAAGATAAAGATACATCGGATTTAATTTAAATTTATTTATCCCCCAGTGAGATTTCTGTAAAATGAAAATTTCTCTTATTAAGTTTAGCTGATTTTTAAAAAAAATAAAGTTGAACTCCATCTCACCTACTTTATGTTGGAAAAAAGGGAACAGGAGCTTCTTAAATATGGCATACATTCTGAACACCATATTTCCCAAAGCCTTTACACTGGATATCTGACATACAGTGATAAATCTCCCCCATATAGCCCTAAATCTTCTGCTTCCCTTCAGAATATGACAAACTGTCTGCCTGCAGCAACCACTAGAGGGAGTTCAGTGCATAGCAATTTATACAATTACCACTGAATGCAATGGAAGCAGTAAAATCTGTATGCGCATAGCACACCCTAGAGGCGGCTATAGGAAAATGCTGTGAATTTACGTAGGGATGCACGAGTAGGAGTTCCGTTCCAGGCCTAGGCTGGGGTCCATGGAACAGTTTGTTACATTAGAATGCTTTCCTGCTAGACCTCTGTATATAAATCATCCTACTATAGCAGTTAGCACCTCACAAAATGAAATCTACCGTGACGGCAATGCAAAAGCAAAATAAAAAATGCAGCGTTCTAAACCCAAAACTAAAAACTGGCATTAGAAAACCACACAATGGTGTCTGGATGCTTTATGAATATGGCACATTCTGCACAGATCCATATGCCGTACATTGTAACTTAAAGTGTATTTAGATGTTGCAGTTGAAGCATGGTTCATATAACTGCATCAAAAAACACATTTTAAAACTCCCATGATTTTACCATGTTTTGTTGCAAATATTTTGTGATGTGGTAACTGGCTTTTCTCAAGTAAAACCCGTGAAATACATTTTTCACCTATAAAAACTTTGTGACCAATTAATGTGTCAGAAAAGTGTCGCAAAAAACACAGTCAAACCGCATGCATTCTTCAAAAGCAGATTTTTGACCTGCACAGCAACAACGATATCTAAATATACTTATTGAATTTACAGCAAAATGTAGAACTCCAAAAGCAGTAAGCGCCACCTAGTGGCCGAAGAAACTAGAACACCCTGTACCATGTGTAACCACAACTTAAAGGGAACCTGTCACCAGTTTTATGGTGTCCTAACTAAGGGCAACATAAATAAGTGACTGATTCTCTTAGCACAATGCTGGGTCACTTTCTTTAATTGACCCAGTCAATCTGCCAACATCTTGTATTGAAAAGCTCCAGCTGATAATGATGAGTCCTGAATATTCATGAGCTCCTGACTCTCCCCGCCCACCTGCTGCTGAATGACAGATTTTTTCCATATGAATCAGCAGCAGGTGGGCAGGGGAGTGGCTATAGCTCTGAATTAAATATACGCTGGACTCAATGACATCACGCTGGACTCAAATCAGCTCATTAGCATGCGGCATGCGGCATCTTTGTGTGTATTATGAGATAACCATCTGTCACACCAGTAAGTGAATACATCTAAGGTACTTTTTAGTAGTTAAAGAGGACCTTTCACCTGTATAAACTATGTGAACCGAGTATGCTGCCATGTAGAGCGGCGCCCGGGGATCTCACTGCACTTACTATTATCCCCGGGCGCCGCTCCGTTCTCCCGTTATAGGCTCCGGTACCTTTGCTTTTTAAGTTATAGTAGGCGGGTCTTCCCTTGTCCTGTGGGCGTCTCCTTCTCCTAGGCTGCAGCGCTGGCCAATCGCAGCGCACAGCTCACAGCCTGGGAGAAAAAAACCTCCCAGGCTGTGAGCTGTGCGCTGCGATTGGCCAGCGCTGCAGCCTAGGAGAAGGAGACGCCCACAGGACAAGGGAAGACCCGCCTACTATAACTTAAAAAGCAAAGGTACCGGAGCCTATAACGGGAGAACGGAGCGGCGCCCGGGGATAATAGTAAGTGCAGTGAGATCCCCGGGCGCCGCTCTACATGGCAGCATACTCGGTTCACATAGTTTATACAGGTGAAAGGTCCTCTTTAATGATTGTATATAATTAGTTAGATTATAATCAAATATCCACATGACAGGTTCTCTTTAAAGAGGTTGTCTCACCTCAGTAATCACCAGTTAATCACTTCCTTGTAGTCCTAGGATGGTTTCTGTAATATAGATCCATTTTCCAATTTGCCTCTGTCACTTCTTATTCCTCTTTATAGTGCCCCAAATTCCATGCTCGTTTCTAGGGGTTACGGCCACCGCTGTAATGTTATCAGCGGTGGTCGCGCAGGCGCACATAAACCCTATATTGGCCTGCCAATCTGGTAGCCAGGTTTCACGGGAGCGAGCGCACACATATTATTGTCACTCCCGGTCCGGCCACCTCGTCTGAGATTTATTACACGCTCATAGGAATTACAAGGTGCGCGCACGCACAAGCAAGGGGCAGGGTTGCATCCTACCTGCCCTGCTCACTGTGCCTTCAGCTCCGCCCCCAAGCAAGCAGGGAACCGAGGCTGCGAGGGAGCCTACAAATAAGGAGGGAAGACAACTCCTTTAATGTATTTGTAAAGACTAATGGTCCTTTTACATGGACAACATGGCAATTATTGGGAATGAACTGTGTGTTCATGATAATCGCATGAACATATGAGGAGGTGAGTACTGTATTTACATGCAGCAATCATCTCCTCTGTATGAGGACGAGAGATCTCTAGGGCGATCGCTTGTCCCCATAGAGAATCATTGTTTCTGGACAGCAGATCCCTGTTTATCTGCTGTGCATTGGGTGGTTGCTAGTACCTTTACATGGGACAATTATTGAGAAGGAACGTTTCAACAACTACTCATCCCCGATAACTGGCCTGATTATTGGTCTGTGTTAAAGAGCCTTGAGTAAGTAGTGATAATGACCTCATATACACAAGCTTATGAGTCCATACAGTGTGGGTTACAGAGCACCTGTTCTCATGATCAATTGATGTTCCAGTGGTCAGAATCCCACCGATCTAATAGGGGGTAACTTGATATAGTTGGAACAGCCCTTTAAAATCCATTAAAGTGTTTTTTTTTTTAGATTTTAATACTCTAGTTAGGTCATCAGTATCTGATCTGTGGGGGTCTGACACCCAGGACCCCTGCCGATCAGCTGTTTGAGAAGGCACCAGTGTGAGCACCGCAGCCTTCTCCATGCTTACCAAGCACAGTGCTGTCCATTGTATAGTAGCTGTGCCTAGGCCACGTGACCAATGAACATGATGTCACAGGAGCACCGCTGCCTTCTCAAGCAGTTGATCGGTGGGGATCCTGGGTGTTGGACCCCCAGCGATCAGATACTGATGACCTATCCTGAGGACAGGTCATCAGTTATAAAGTCTTGGAAAGCCCCTTTGAAAGTGTAGGTACAGCCCTAATCTAAGGAGGAGATCACTGAATACATATTTTTGCATCTCCCATTAAGTCAGTCACAAACTTAACACTATAATCCACGTACCTTAATTATGGCATTGCATTTCTGAAGAAGAAAAACTCCATTGTTTGTAATTTGATTTCTTAAGAGTATTGCATAATATTGTTCTCACCGTTAATGGGTCAACTTTCTCTAATTTAATCCTTCTATGACAGTACTTAAGGTAACATTTATATTTGCAGTACACTTATTACGTAACACAAATTTGGCCAAGGGGAACATGCTGTGAAAGTATATCTTTAGGTTGGTACAAATACATGCCTAAGGCCTTTTCCATGTTTAAGCCAAGCAACTATCTGCATTAAGGAAAGTAACAAAATATGTGCCAACTAGACTGCCCTACATAAAATCTAAAAATATATTTGTAATGTGTATATCTGTGTCAATAGCGTTGCTTTGTAAAAATAAAAAGTACATGCAGTAAACCTTCATTACGTCATTGCAGCTATGCCCGTTTTAATGCATATTGCCCATTACAGAGGATCAAACCTCACAGAAAGATCATCCATACCCTTAAGTTCCAATTTATATTAAGAACTGTTAAATGAGCCACTTACTCCAGTGCTAATAAAAAAAAATAATATTCAGAGGCTCAAATGTTGTATCCTACCATATTACATGGTAAATGTTTCATGTTTTTTCCTTTTTTCCTTTCTGTAAACATGTTGTAACAAAGATATGTATACCTAAGACTAATTCCAACTACATTGTCAATAACATGTTGTAACTACAAAGCAAGCAAATATTTTATTAATGTTTGTAACATCATAACCTACCTTTATGTTTAAGTGTACCTTACACTAAGAAAAAATCTCAATAAAAAATATCTTTGAAAGAAAGATCATCCATACAATGGTCGCCTACACCATAGATAATTAAGGAATAGTGAAATGAAAAATTTTAAAACACACGTGATTTCTTTCAAAATCATGACAGTCATCAGTCAGCTACAACAATCACTTCACTGGCCCATTTCAGCCACTGAACAATCATTATCCATTTTGATCAACTTTAGGCCTCCTGCATAAGAACGTATTCGCTTTTGCGGTCTGCAAATTGCGGATCTTCAAAACACGAATACCGCCATCGTGTGTTCTCCATTTCACGGATTGGTACATCCTGCCCTCTGTTAGGACATAAAAGGACATGTCCTATATTTTTTTTTTGCAGCTGCCATGGAAAAGAAGTGTGGATGCGGACAGCACATGGTGTGTTTTCGGCATCTTTTGCAGCCCCATTGAAAGGAATGGCTCCAATTCTGATCCACAAAAAAAGCGGATCAGACGTGGACAAAAACTACAATCATGTGCATGAGACCCTAGGCTAATGTGTATGGGCCCCTTAACAAGAATGCTATAGTATCACTGCAGATAGCTTTCTGGTCAATTGTAATTTTTATTAAATGTTTTTAGAGTATGTCCACATGGGACTGAAACTATTTGGATTTGCTAGCAGTAATTTCATGTGCTGCAAATCTGCAGCATTTTACAGTAGCAGCAAAATGAATGGATGCGATTTTAAGAACTCAGCCCCTTCCCCCCCAAAAAAAAAAACACACACACATACTGCAAAAAAAAAAGAAAAGCTGTGTAAATTGATCTGTGGTGGATTTTAAATTCACTGCATGTCAATTTAGGGTATGGCTAAACGGCGACGTGTTGCGTGACAAGAAAGTCACGTGACATTGCACATAATGATTGCCTATAATTTTGCAGTGTGGTACACTACAGTACATGCTGTAAGTTTGATGAGACAGTCGCAGGTCGCAATTCGTGCACGAGTTTTACTTTAATATACAGTACAGACCAAAAGTTTGGACACACCTTCTCATTCAAAGAGTTTTCTTTATTTTCATGACTATGAAGGCATCAAAACTATGAATTAACACATGTGGAATTATATACATAACAAACAAGTGTGAAACAACTGAAAATATGTCATATTCTAGGTTCTTTAAAGTAGCCACCTTTTGCTTTGATTACTGCTTTGCACACTCTTGGCATTCTCTTGATGAGCTTCAAGAGGTAGTTCCCTGAAATGGTCTTCCAACAGTCTTGAAGGAGTTCTCAGAGATGCTTAGCACTTGTTGGCCCTTTTGCCTTCACTCTGCGGTCCAGCTCACCCCAAACCATCTCGATTGGGTTCAGGTCCGGTGACTGTGGAGGCCAGGTCATCTGGTGCAGCACCCCATCACTCTCCTTCATGGTCAAATAGCCCTTACTTTCAAAGTTTTCCCAATTTTTCGGCTGACTGACTGACCTTTATTTCTTAAAGTAATGATGGCCACTCGTTTTTCTTTACTTAGCTGCTTTTTTCTTGCCATAATACCAATTCTAAGGCTACTTTCACACTAGCGTTCGGGGCTCCGCTTGTGAGCTCCGTTTGAAGGCTCTCACAAGCAGCCCCGAACGGATCCGTCCAGTCCTAATGCATTCTGAGTGGAGGCGGATCCGCTCAGAATGCATCAGTCTGGCTCCGTTTGTCCTCCGCTCAGCAGGCGGACACCTGAACGCAGCTTGCAGCGTTCGGGTGTCCGCCTGGCCGTGCGGAGGCAAACGGATCCGTCCAGACTTACAATGTAAGTCAATGGGGACGGATCCGTTTGAAGTTGACACAATATGGCTCCGTTTTCAAACGGATCCGTCCCCCATTGACTTTCAATGTAAAGTCAAAACGGATCCGTTTGCATTATCATTAATGTTCATGGTAATGCAAACGGATCCGTTCTGAACGGATCTAAGCGTTTGCATTATAGGTGCGGATCCGTCTGTGCAGATACCAGACGGACCCGCTCTGAACGCAAGTGTGAAAGTAGCCAAATCTATTCAGTAGGACTATCAGCTGTGTATCCACCTGACTTCTCCTCCACGCAACTGATGGTCCCAACCTCATTTATAAGCCACGAAATCCCACTTATTAAACCTGACAGGGCACACCTGTGTAGTGAAAACCATTTCAGGGGGACTACCTCTTGAAGCTCATCAAGAGAATGCCAAGAGTGTGCAAAGCAGTAATCAAAGCAAAAGGTGGCTACTTTGAAGAACCTAGAATATTACATATTTTCAGTTGTTTCACACTTGTTTGTTATGTATATATTTCCACATGTGTTAATTCATAGTTTTGATGCCTTCAGTGTGAATCTACAATTTTCATAGTCATGAAAATAAAGAAAACTTTGTCCAAACTTTTGGTCTGTACTGTAAGTTGCACGCAACAGCAAGTTGCAAAGTTGCAGACATATTTCACATATTTTTGCATCGTGTGACATTCCTGCGTCTTGCTGTCACATAGCCGTACCCTTATGCTATATCATGAAAAAAAATGTTGACCTTGAACATCTTACATCAGTAAAGGGTAGCATATGTTTCATCAGGACAGCAAGGAAAAGGGATTTAGTCAGAACACGAAGCGCGCAGGATATACTGCTCCAGTGTGTGCATATTTGTGCATAGACCAGGTGTGCAGCTCAGAGCCAGAGCACAGATACCTGAATAGTAAGGGCTCATGCACGCGACCGTATGTACTTTGCGGTCCGCAAAAAACGTCCGCAATACGGCAACGGTAAACCTACGGTCGTGTGCAGGAGGCCTAATGCTGTATTGCAGAGACTGTTCTAATTTTTGCTGAAATCATATAAATACAGTTCAAAACGTATATACAAGCTACATCTGTCCATTTACAGTTGTAAGATACACAGAAAAAAAACTGATCATACTCACCGCCTTGTCTCTGTTGGATGTCCAAATAACAGCTGCTAGAAGATGTTCTGAGCTAGATACAGGTGTATCCACAATGAACAAATTCAAAACAATAGATCTCCAGAACACTGTAAAAACCACTTCTTTATTGGAAAATCCTTTAAAACATCTTGTACAAAACAATAAAATTGTTAATTATAAAAAAAAAACAAAAAAAAACAAACATCTTGTACAATGATTAAAAATCGTGCCTACGCGTTTTGGACATAGAATTGTTGCGGAAGTTCCCGCGACAGGTGGCAGGAGATCGGTGAGACTGGCAACACAGGGTTTGATCTGACATGCTTTCCGACGTCTGTGCTGTTTCTGGTGCTTGCCACGCCTTCTTTCCCCAGGTGTGGCTATTAGAGTCATTTAACCTTCTCTATTTACAGTTGCTTCTCCCACAATTCTGTGCGGTTTATAACTTCTGTTTTGACCTTTGGATAGATTGTGGTTGGATCTCGGCTGAGTTCCTGGTGCTTCCATTGCTCTTTTGAAGTTAAGTCTTCTCTTTCCCTTTTATACTTTGTTTGGGTTCTGTGTGTTGTATTTCCCTATTGTTTGTATTAGGCCTATAGGAGACTCCTGTTCGTCCTTCCTTTTGGAGGAACAGGTAGTCTTGTCCCTGCCATTAGTACCAGGGTCCTATAGGGCTAGATAGGACTCTAGGTATTCCTGCGTACAGGGCCGGACTGGCCATAGGGCAGACCGGGCCCGGTGGGCCAGGCCGCCTCAGGGCTCAAGTCGAGGGGGAACGGGTGGGAACGGCGTTCCTGCACTTTTTTCATGGCAGGAACGCCGTTCCCAAAGTTTGAGGGCAAAAGGACCGCTTCCTGGTCCTCGGCTGTCGGCTCTGCAGGCTGCGCAGTGCGCACAGGAGTGAGTCGCTCTGTGACGTCACGCTGTGCGCAGCTTTCACAGCACAGCCGACAGCAGGAGAAGAGGAGCGTCTGCGTCCAGGAGCAGGAGAGGTAAGTGTTTTTTTTTTTTTCATATATTATGGGCAGTGGGCTGATGAGAGGCGCAGGGGGGCTGATGAGAGGCGCAGGGGGGCTGATGAGAGGCGCAGGGGGGCTGATGAGAGGCGCAGGGGGGCTGATGAGAGGCATGGGGCTATTATCTGAGGTCTGATTGGGGGTCATTCATATTGGGTCTGATCTGAGGTCTTATTGGGGTCTTATTAACATTGAGGATCTTATTGGGGCTGTTAGCTGAGGTCTGATTAACATTGGGGGTCTGAATGGTGGTCTGACCTGAGGTGTAATGAAAAATATTTTTTTCTTATTGTCCCCCTCTAAAACCTAGGTGCGTCTTATGGGCCGGTGCGTCTAATAGGGCAAAAAATACAGTACTTGCTTGCTCCAGCCGACCTCCCCTGCCCTTTGCGAACGCCGCGCGCTGTGACATCACGCAGAGGCACTTGGGTGAGTTCCTGTACAGGGTGTGGAGGATGGGGAGGTTGAGATCCACTGAGGATATTATTAGACTTTTCTGTAGCTTCCTATATTGTTGCAAGGTCTGTATGTTGGTTGTTGCAAAGCTTGTGTGTTGGCTGAAGCCTTCCTATCTTACTGGTGGCTGGCCCTGCCCCTCAATTGTGCTTTCGGTTTTGGCTCTGCCCCTAGACTGCAAGGGGGTGGGGCCTGTTGGGCATCATGTGATTGGGCTGCTCAGTCAAAAATGCTCGGGCCTATTTTTTGTCCCAGTCCGGCCCTGCCTGCGTATGAACTCACCTACCTTTGGGGTCTGTTCATACTGGTAGTCAGTCAGGAATTTGGTTAGGGTTTTCACTAGGAGGTGTCCATTTTCCTTCCCTAGTTCTCAGACCTGATTCCCTGTTTTCCCCTTCCCTCCTATGCTCGGTGTAGTGTTTTCCTCCCACACCAAAGCGTGACAAGTATAATTTGTGTTTAAGGATTTTCAAATAAAGAAGTGAAGGTTTTACAGAGTGCCAGAGATTTACAGTTTTCACAGTTGTCTGCTTACCACATCCTCATCAGGAAAGAAAGAGTTAATAGCATTCCTGGCTGTCTGACATATTAATGTATACATACCTATTTTATCCCCCCCCCCCCCCCCCCACACTTGTAAGGCCGCCACTCCGATCCTCTCCAAAGCTGCAGCTGTTGATCTTTTTGGCTGCAGTGATAACATGCTGTATACATTGGACACTTGTCACGGCTGAGGATGGGGGAAACCCTCAGCCGTGTGTCGGAGGATGATGGTCGCTGCTTGACCAGGACGAACAGGATTAGGGAGCAGGTCACCTCCTAACAGCGTCCCTAACCTGACCCTAACTCCTACCTGCATGGGCCGACCTTAAAGGTAGGAGGACCCATGCGCAGGAACCTCGGATCCCTACTCGCCCTCCGCCGGTCCCTAGGCTAGGAGTCAGAGTAAGACATCCTGTTCCTTCTGGATACGGAGGAACAGGAGTCTAACTGGCCAAGCTGCAAGGAAGGGAGAACAAGTGCAACCTGTGGCAGTGGCAGGTACTTGCCACAAACATCACACTGACCTGCCACAGACAACCAAGCCTGGAACCCATGTGGGTGTACTGCCCACAGACAGCAGGACTCAGCACACAAACATACAACACACGGGAACCCAGGACCACAGGTGCAATAAAACAACATAAAGCAAACACATCTTCAGACACCAAAGGACATATATAAGCTTATGACCAGAAGGTTGGCCCCCACTGGCAGTTGGTAAGTAACCAGGAGGATGTCTACAGCCAGCATGGCTGAAACACCCTCTCTGGCTACTGCCTACAACTGAGGCTTTATAGGGCCAAGAGGCCACACCCAACAGTCAGACACACCCCGTGACTCAGACACACAGAAAGGGAGTTAACCCTTCCAATACCACAGAAGGGAAAACATAACTAAAAGGGGAAGTGTCAAAACTACAAACACACTGTGGCTGTTGCCGCAGGCAACGACATGGGTGGCAAGCGTGTCCTGGGAGTCAGCCCGAAGGCCGGGACACTGCCACCACATGTACACATACAACCAAACGTTGCCACGGGCAACCACAGTGAAGGGAAGATGTCAGTGCACACCACACACAAAACAGAGTGCACACAGACATACAAAAGTGCATACAAACGTGCACATAACTCACACACCTAACAAAAGGTTGCTAGGTGTGACCACATGCCAGGGCAGCAAGCTACCTAGCGACGCTCAGGCTGCTCTGCTGCTAAAAACACTGGTTGCCCGCGGCAACCACAAGTGAGGCCACAGACAAGCGGCCCTCACCCGTGGTTGAACGCCCATACAAAACCGCAGGCAACCGCATGCGGTAAAGGAGTCACGGTCATGGGCATGGCCGTGACAACACTGCTGCAGCCAATGACTGACCTCATTGGTTGT
The DNA here is from genome assembly GCF_905171765.1 of Bufo bufo. Lineage (NCBI taxonomy): Eukaryota > Metazoa > Chordata > Amphibia > Anura > Bufonidae > Bufo > Bufo bufo. The sequence goes on along the minus strand of NC_053389.1, from coordinate 611,040,563 downwards.
CATAATCATGTGACCCACAGAATAAAGGTAATGCATTATTTATGCCACACAGTGAATGCCACAACATTCAAATTGTATAAAAAAAAAAAAACTGTCTAAATTGATGGGGTTTTTTAATTCCTTCCATAACGACTTAATAAAAGTTAAAGGCTATGTACATCTTCAGAGGCAATTTTTGTTTTTGGCTAAAAAGAATATTTTCAATTGGCCTTTATTAAAAATATTGAGCCATTCTGTCACAAAGGGTTAACTGTTTTTCTAACTGTGTGACTGGTACTTTCACTTTGTGCTAGTCATCTAATAAACTTTATCTCTAAACTATTAAGAGATCATATACACTTATTTAAGCCACATTCTTATCACTACGATAAGAACTGAGCTATAATGGGTGTTTATAATGTCAGAGAGCAGAGATAAGGAGTCCGTCTGCTCCCCAACTGACAGAAAAGAGAAAATATAAAGGTTGATACTAGAACATCTCAGCACACAAAAAAAAAAATCCATATTTTGAATAAAGACTAATTGAAAAATGCAATAATAAAAAAATATAAAAAAATTTAATAAAATTGTCCCCAAAGATGTACATAGCCTTTAATTAGGGATGAGCGAATTGACTTCGGAAACGAACCATAGTTCGGGAAATGTTTTTTTACAGTACAAATTTATTTATGAAGTTATTACGCGAAGTCCCGCAAGACTTGGCGAAGCAATAACTTTGGCTCATCAGAGCCAATAGTCTAATACTGTACAGAGCTCCTGCTCCGTACAGTATTAGAAAGAACTTTTATGCGAATCGACTTCGGATGTTTCATCCAAAGTCGATTCGCTCATCCCTACCTTTAATCAATAAGTTATGTGTACCTCAAAATGGTGCCAGTGAAAAATGCAACTTATCCTTCAAAAAAAAAGAAAGAAAAATAAACAAGTCTTGACCTTCTGAATATGAAGGTAAAAGAAAAAAAGTGAAAAATTTGCAGTGTTCTTAAAGAGGACCTTTCATGGGTTTGTAGTAAGTGAGATAAATATCTGTGCCTGTGGGGTACCCCCCGCTGTGCTGCTACCCTGCCTGTTTTTTTGAAAATAGCGCTCCTGCGCCCCGTTATGGCCCCCCGAAAATTTTGCGCTCAGTATGCTAATACTGAGCATCGGAGCAATGGGGAGGCGTCTCTCTGTGGGCGTCTCCTTCTCCCCAGAGCGACACAGCCAGGGAGAAAAAACCTCACTGGCGGTGACGGTCTGCGCTGCGATTGGAGAAGGGAGGGAGAAGTAGACGCCCACAGAGAAAGACCTCGTCTCCTCCCCATTGCTCTGATGCTCAGTATTAGCATACTGAGCACGAAATTTGCGGTGGGCCATAACGGGGCGCAGGAGCGCTATTTTAAAAAAACAGGCAGGGTGGCAGGTACAGATATTTATCTCACTTACTACAAACCCATGAAAGGTCCTCTTTAAGTAACAAACCTAACCATTTAAGGGGTTAAAGAATAACATAGAAGCTGTTGTGTATGCCTTATTGTATACAAAGCTTGTTGTTTTCTATGGGTTTTCTTCCATCTTGATTCCCCTCCCGCACTATGGTTCTTGTAA